>NC_077234.1:242869783-244069783 GCF_027887165.1 Monodelphis domestica
AATAAAGTTAAACAAGTATATATAAATAAATTAAAATATGTTCATGGCAAGAATGAGTATTATGGAAAGTCACTTAATGTCAAAATCCTATCCACTTTTCTTGAAGGAAAAAATAACTTCTTTATTTTACTTTGCTTTTAATTAACAAGCATTTCCTCTTTTTCTCGGCTCTCCTGTGGGGAAAAACTTTCTTATCGGACGTGTATAATCAAGCAAAAATAATTGTATGTACCGCCCAAAACGTATGTCTTTCAATGCACCTGCCTCTCTCTTTTAGCAGACTGTGTC
Source organism: Monodelphis domestica (assembly GCF_027887165.1). Taxonomy (NCBI): domain Eukaryota; kingdom Metazoa; phylum Chordata; class Mammalia; order Didelphimorphia; family Didelphidae; genus Monodelphis; species Monodelphis domestica. Next base: position 242,870,072 of record NC_077234.1, read on the forward strand.
ATGGTTCAGTTCAAATAACACTTTCCTAATGAAGCCTTCCCAAATGTCCTGGAGATGTGCCACCTCCTACATCTAAGTCTCCATGGAATTCGCCCTTTTCCTAATATTTGTCTTATTTACCTTCTATTGAGTACTGCGTGAGAATGCATTTCGGAGAATGGCTCTTAATTCATTTCCTCAATTCTCGCCATTTTGCAGAATATGAATAGAAACATGATCATTAGATCACCTCCTTTTATCTCTATCATCTTCCCTATCTGCTCCTCTCTGTCTGTCTAGGCATATTAAGGAACTTGTATCATTCATGCCTTTCCAGTAGATTTTTAAATGTGACTCATTAGAGAAAAATCTCCAGCCACAAAAAAGTCACTTGGGACTATTAGGGGGGCAGCTCCAGGATCAAATCTCAAAAGAGGGCCAAAAGCTAGTGTACTTGGACACGAATCCATGTCTCAAGTGATGCTGGAATTTTTATAGCATCTTTCACTCATTGATTGATGTAGCGAAGGCTTGGGGCAGTGTCATAAACACGTTTCTTTCTAAAACTAACTTGCTATGAATCCTGCCTCAAACACTTGTTCATGACACAAACTTTTTGAGTTTTCTTATCTGTAAAATGAGGGGATTGAATGCCAAGATATCTGCCAGCACCAACTCTTTGATCATCTTAGAATATAGTTGAATGAATTGTATTAATATAATTGGATAATAATTAATTACTATAATTGAATTAATAATGAACAAACACCATTGTTTAAAGACCTTTGGTAGAAATGTATTTTAACAGAGTACTATTTTTTTAGAAATCTTTGATTTTATAATACCATCATATCCTTACTGATGCCCTATATTAATAAAAATAGATGTGTCCTTTGTTCCAAACAGAATCCAAAATATTTTGAGTAGCCTTATCATAGGATCATAGATTTAGAGGTAATCACTTCCAACCCTCTCATTTTATAGATTAAAGAAGCTTAAGCACAAGGAGTTTAAGGGACTTCAACTCAGGCCACATAGTGAGGGTCTGGACCATGATGTGAATGAAAATCATCCTGAGTCCAGTCCAGAAGTCCAGTCTCTCTACTGGTCCATGAAGATAATGACTCTTGTTAGAAATAAGTCCCAAATTTCCATCGGTTCTTTACAATCTCGTGATAAAGTTATCATTTCCTTTACTTTAATAATTCCACACTTGTTCTTTTGATCCTAACCTTTCTTCTTCCATCCAGGAGTTTGGTTGCTTTCCTTATTTTGAATCTTTCTTTATTCACTGGTACTTTCCCTGCAGCCTGCAAACACGCCTACCTGTCCTTTATGTGATACTCTCAAGTTTTGGGGCTTCATTTCTCCTACATTTTTCTACAGAATGATTTTAGCATTCCAGTCCTTTACTGAATGTGCAATCTGACATTTGCTATAACACCTTCCTCTTTTCTACTTCTATAATAGCCATTTTAGTCATTCTATATATGTCTAAAGATCCGGACTCGGCACTTTTAGCACCAGACTTTTTCCTGTAGATCTCATGGCAAGGAACAAGGGACTCTCTCTTCTCCTAATTTAATCCTTACTGTCTAGTTCTTTCCAGGTACTGGATTGACTCCTGTCTAGTCACCGACTCCCCCATTCTTATCCTTGGAGGTAACCCAGAGCCCCATTGTATTTCACTTTAATACTTTGGCCCACTCCTCTCTTCCCAATAGTGCCAAGAGTTGGGTACCATTTGCATTTCAATTTTTCCTCACTCTTCATAGGGTCTTACAGTCTGCTTCTCTTTGTGATGACGAAGACCTGGAAATTGAGTGGATGCCCATCAACTGGGGAATGACTAAACAAGTTGTGGCATAGAATTGTGATGGAATATTACTATACCATAAGAAGTGACAAGCAGTTTAATTTTAAAAATGGAAAGACCTAAATGAAATTATGAAGAGTGACATAAGCAGAACCAAGAGGCCATTATATGCAGAGAGAAATATTATTTTAAGAATAACTATATATGTCCACTTCTAGAGGAAGAACTGGTAAATAGAAACAAGCAAGACATATTATATATCTATATATATTATATATATATATATATATATATATATATATATGAATGTATGGTCAAATGATGTCTTCTGGAGTGCAGGGAAGGGAGGGAAAAGGAGAGAGGGAAATATCTGGGAATTTTAATGCAACAAATAAACAAATTTTAAAAAATCTGCTATTCTGGTTTGCTTGCTAGATTCTTAGTCCCCACTGTCTTCCATTTGCCATGAAGCAGTATTTCCCTTTATCTGTAGACTCCTCGCATTAAAATGTGAACTCTTTGAAAGCAAGGGTGCTTAGCTAGCTTTTTTCTTTGTGTCCTCAGTACTCAGCACTATACTTAGTATAAAGTAAGTAACTAATATTTTTCTATTTTAAACCATTCAGAATTTGGTTTCAATTTCATTTTTGTTGATTTTTTAAATCATGAATAAAGAAGGGAGAAGGGAATAAGTATTTGTAAAGTGCCCCCTACAACCATTCTAAGCCCTTTTACAGACATTCTCTCATCTGATCCTCTCAACAACCTTGTGAGGAGGTTGTTATTATAATCTTCATTCTACAATTGAAGAAATTAAGACATATAGATATTCAGTGAATTGTCCAGTGTTGCACAGCTAATGTCTGAGGCCAGATTTGAACTTGGATCTTCCTAACTCCAGTCCCAGTGCTCTAGATGTTGTATCCCTAGCTGTCCTCAAGAAAGTGACAGATCATTCTGCCATATGATTTACCCCTTAATACTTGAAAGACAGCTTGAGTCTTTTCTTCTTTAGGTTGACTATCTTCATTTCCTTTCATCTTACCTACTCATTTAGTCTTGAGACTACGAACCATCTTGGTTCTACTCTTCTAGACCAGGCAATGTCCTTCTTGAAGAATATAGAGCCAACAATTGAATCCAAAATATATGTGGTCTAGCCTGAATAGAGCATACTTGGGACAAGAAGAGTAGTGAGGAATAAATATTAGAGACTTTTCACTTAGATGAGTGTGTGTGAAAAGTTCACTCGTCCTTTTCAAAGAGGGTCTTGTGTTTTCCCATAGAAATATATGTGCACTATTTCAAACTTAAGACCTAGATTCCACTGTCTAAAATATGAGGCATTCCAGCTATAATATTCCTCTTCAGTCGTTACACAAAGACAAAGTAGTTTTCTATATTCATCAGATTCGGCATAACCTTACGCATTTACAAAGAAAGTCAATACGCTTGTCTCAGAGTCATTTTCTGTCAAGAGCCAACAGCTTTGGTCCTTTTAGATTATACTGAAAAAGGAGACAAAGAGTAACATTGGACAACAGTAGTGTGTGGCCATTCTATATCTTTATGTCTTCATCACCACTAATACCATAAAGATTTTTATTTTACAGTTAAGGTAGAGTTCCATCAATGAGATGGGAAAAGGGAATTGAAAGCAGTTTTTGCTAAGTTGCTGAAATGAGGGAAAGGAATTCAGTAAAACAAACAGTAGTAGAATTATGATAATCAATTTGGAGCACCAGCATTTTTACAAATAAAGATTGGAAAAGATATTCGGATATGAGAAAATGAATAACAAAATTACAAAGTGGAGTCAATGGAATAAAATCATTCATCTCAAAGTTGGAAGGTATCTAATATTTTCCTACAGAAGTAATTTCATTCAATAAATAAGCATGGTGATGTGCACAAAAAATATATTTTTCTATTTTGCTAGGATTAAACCTCAGAGAAAACAGAAGCAGAAAATCAAAACCCCATGCAACATTTTCATTGCAGAAGATGTATTGGTATTATTTGGGGGGGTATAGGGCTACATAACACAATTGTCCTTTTATTTAGTCTAACCAATCAAGGATATTCTTACTTCAAAATAATAAATCTGCTTTACAAAGTCAACCTGCTACCATTAAATAGCTGTTCTTTATTTTGAATATTTTAAATTCTCTACTTAATAAGTTCTAACAGGTGCTCTGTTAGGGGACGGAATTCTAAGGTCTACCTTATAAAAGAATAATTTTTATTACATTTATATATTGAAGATAAAATGAAAATAAATGTGCACCTTAAGTAAGATATAAAACGTTCTATGTCAAAATGACGGTAGCTTAAAGTGCTGGGTTAAACTGATTAAACTGGTCCATGTCTACTAAATGGAATGATAATTTGTTTAAACTCTAATAATGGAAGAAGTATTGACTCATGAGATGCATAGTAAACAGAGAGCCAAATTTGTAGCCAGAAAGATTTGAGCTCAAGTCCTATTTGTGACACACTGTATCTGTGCCATGGGAAGTCACTTAATACCTGAGTGCCTCAGACACTGTAAGGTCAGAAATTGTAGTGGGTTGTCCAATTCTGTTGGAAGAGGGTATTTCTTTACCACAATTCTCTACACCAGTAGAATTCTCTATGCCGTCACTGGTGAAATCATAAAATAAAAATTCAAAAATAAAACAAAATTTTAAAAAATTTATAAAACCCAGTGATACCTGATTACCTGCTTCTGTTAAGGTCAATATGTCTTCATCACATCATCAATACAATTTACAACTTATGTACAATATAATAAATATTAGAAGCTTAGTTAAAGTGGAAATATGGTAGAATGGAGAAAGCACTAACTGTGGAATAAGAGGCTCTCTATTCAAATTCCACCTTGGATGCTTTCTGGTGTGATGATGGGTAGACACTTAATCTCCCCTGAATCTAAGTTTTTCATATGTATAAAATGAAAGGTTAGATGGCTTCTGATATCTCTTCAAGTCCTAGAGCTAAGATCCCATGATCTTAGGGAATTAGTTGCCTCAGACTGTTATTAGAGAAATGACTTGCCCAGGGTCACATAGCTAATAAGTATAAATGAATACAGGACTTAATATTTTTGTTTCCTCTAAAAGGAATGGTTTAATGCTAGCCATCAATTAGATTGTCAGTGATGAGATTCTGGAGTAACAAGGACAAAAGTCTGGACAGATTGTTGAAATTCACTTTCATTCTCTTCAAATAATCTTAGTTTTTTCTATAATGAACTGATGAAACTCTTCCAAAATAAAAAAAAGAAGAAAAATAGAGGAAGGAAAATGAATTTTTACTTCATTTTCAGGTTGACTGGCATAAATAAAATCTCCCTCAGAGAAGTCAATCTCATCAAATAGTGTAAAGATAAATTAGCCATAAAAGTGTAAAATACTTGGCTGGAGGGTTTCAGGTTTATAAGAAATAAGCTATGAATTCTGATATATAACTTACGTTTTTCTGTATTCCTTAAAAGTGAAGCTATAAAATATTCAGAGGACAAGTAAAGTGATCATCCAGATGGAGGTATTCTTCATTAAAAACTGTCTTAAAAATCTGGCCACAGACACTTCCTGGATGTGTGACCTTGAGCAAGTCACTTAGCCCCCATTGCCTAGCCTTTACTGCTTTTCTGCTGTGGAAGCAATGCATCATGATGATTCTAAGACAGAAAAAGAGGTTTTTTTTTTTTTTAAGTGCCTTATAAATGGAGGCTTTTACCAGGAAGACATAAATGCCAAGTTTTTATTTTAATCAATGCTATGAAGAGCAGCGTTTTAAATTTATTTTTACCCTTTCATCAAGTCTTTCTAGATGCCAGTCATTTTATGTTTATATTTATCATTTACATATAAATGTGTATATATCTATATCTATAATTTCCCCTCACAAGTAATAATTTTAAAAACAAAGGCTGAGCTTGTCAGAACATACCAATGAGTTGGCAAAAATGGTAACATCATGTTATTAAGATGGCTGGAAAAAGAACATCTATAGGGAAGATTTTGTGAAGATGAATGGAGAGTTTGTGAAGCGGAAGCTATTTTATTTGAAATTCCAGTGCATAGCCCAGTGTAGATGCTTTTGTTGATATTCAGCCATGTTCAGCTCTTTGTCACATCATGGCTCCTTCTGTCCATGAAGTTTTCTTTCTGGAGGAATTTGCCATTTCTTTCTCCAGGAAATGACAGCAAAGAGAGATTAAGTGATTTGCCTCTTCATAAGCATCTGAGATCCTTCAGACTCAAGTCTTCCTTCCTCCAGACTGAGCCATTGAGCTGCCTCTTTTTTGGTGTTTAAAAAAATGGAGATTTAACTGAATTGGATTATGCATTTCCTTTGAGGACAGGTCAAAGGAGAAGCTTAGATAGAAGCTATGTTCTGTGGGCTGAGGGATATTTTAGTTGTTTTCCAAAAGAATTTCCTTTAAAGAAATAATAAAGCTATCCTATAGAACCTTATTTCATCACAGTCTAGACTCAGTCTTGCCAGAGAGAGGATAATCTCTGAATGACCTTCCCAGATTTAATTCTTTGTCCAAAAAAAAAAAGGATTTCTCCTCATTTTCCCATCAGCAGCTTTGCTTGGCTTCCCTCTATGGAGCACCATGTCTTATCCAGCATAAGATGATCCCTGGAAATCTCATCACCAAGCAAATTAACTCTGTTTTTGAATCTGAGCAGCTTTTCAGGTACAGTAGTTGTCTCTCCCCTCTGATTGGAGGGCTGGAGGGAAATGAATAAATAGATAAACTCCACCCAAAGCCTTCCTTTGTAGAGGGTTCAAAACTTTCAGTTCTCCATTTCCCATCAGCAATTCTGCATGGTTTTCTCTCCATAGAACCTCATGGCCCACCCCAGCCCCCTTCCAGCTTCCTTTTGTGTGTTTTCTTCCTCTCCTCTGGAGCAGAGATTGCAGAGATTGCCTTTCTTTTTCTGACTAGTATCCTTAGCCCTTACCACAAGAATTGCACTGAACATATTTAAAGGCTTGCCATTATTTATCATCAGTTGTAGACACCTTATTGTAGATATGTTATCTTGCCATTTAATTATTACATCTCTGAATTATTAAATGAATGTCTGAAAAAAATTATTAAGAACTTATCATGGTTTGGAGGAGAAAAAAAAAAGATGGATCAGCTGGGTAGTACAATAGATAGAGTTCCAGACCTGGAGACAGGAGAACATGGGTTCAAATCTGGCCTCAGACACTTTCTCATTGTGTGACCCTGGATAAGTCACTTAACTCTAATTTTGCCACTATTCTGTCTTAGATTTGATATAAAGATAGATGGAAAGGTTTTTAAGAAAATAAAGAATATAATAATAATAAAATAAAGAAAATAAAAATTATTGTAAGTCACAGGGCATAGCTACTCCCCCTCAAGATCCTGTCCTCAAGGAACTTATATTCTCATAGGAGAAGATAAGGTATAGCAAGAAGTCATGATTGGGGAAGGGAACTTTTGTCTGAGGAGTCACAGCAATGGTGACTGGAGGCAGTACAGTGTCATGTCTCCTATTTGGTACCTATTTTATAAAAATGTTGTTCAGTCATTTCTGTTTTGTCTGACTCTTCATGGGATTTTCTTGACAAGAAGTATACAGTGGTTTGCCATTTCCTTCTCCAGTTCATTTTGTAGATGAGGAAACTGAGGCAAACAAGGTTAAATGATTTACCCAGGGTGACACAGCTAGTGTCTGAGACTAGATTTGAACTCAGATCTTCCTATTTTATTTTAGTAAAGACATCTTTCCAAAGCCAGGATTCCTTCTGGAGAGAGTTATAGAAATTCATTGCATGAGCACCCTAAGTAGCTTTCCCTTAGAATTTTCAAATGAGTGATTTTGGTGTAACAAGGACATAATTTTTGTGAGTGGAAGCATGGCTTGGTGACTAGATGACTGAATCTTGTGAAGTAAAGACTTGACAGTTTTACTTCTGAGGTCATTTCTAGTGCTAAGCCTCTGTGATCTAAAGAACTTTGGCCAAACTGAATTATTGACACATTCCAAAGTACTAGTAATCATCACATGTAAAGGTTTTATTATTAAATTATAGAATTAATATAGATTATTTTAAATATATTTATATAACTTTTACTAAATATGTTTAATAATATATTACATATATTTAACATATTGATAATATATTAATATCTAATATAATAAGGGTTATTAAGTAATCATCTGATGTGATCATCTGGTAAGGGCACCTAGGTAGTACAAAGGATAGAGCATTGGGTTTGGAATCAGGAAAACTCATCTTCATGAGTTCAAATCTGAGCTCAGACATTGTGTCACCATGGACAAATAATTTAACCTGGAATGTCTCAGTTTCCTCATATGTAAAACAATCTCAAGAAGGAAATGGCAAACTACACTAGTGTCTTTGCTAAGAAAACTCCAAATGGGATCGTGAAGGGTCAGGCACACCTGAAACGATTCAACAACAAATATCTGATGGCAGAAATGGGGACTGCATGCCTGGGATACCTTCCATGTGTCAATCTATTCTGAGAAGAAATTACCTGTGTATACAAATCCATTGTTTAATAAAAAATACAATAATGAAAGGTATGATATTCCTGCTTCTGAAAGTCTTGACTAATGTTTTTCCTCCAACAGCTCAATTTACAGTTAAAAAAAAAAGAGAAGAGAAAGAAACAAATTCATCATTTTTTCATCCTTAATAGAGAATTTGCAAAATCAACTCACAAGCTTTCTTATAATCTCTCAAGATATTTGGAAAATAATGACTTTGCCCTAATCTGACTTGACGGTTTGCTACTGCAGTCATTCATCAATGGTGCATCCTCTTTAGATGTAAGGAGCCAAAGGAGACAGATATTCTTGATAGTCCCCTAAATGGCCCAGTTCCTCACTTCATTTAAATGAAAGTGTGTATATTTATGAAAACTTCAGCTCTATATTGATAAATGAAGATAAGCTACTACCATTATATAATATTGTAATATCTATTTTTCTGTGTCTCCCAGAAAACTTATAAAGAACAAACAGTATAAATTACAGGGGAGAGGAAACAATAGATTTTAAAACCACATTCACTGGAGTACCAAGTCCTTATAGGGTATCAAGGTTGGCCTTTTATTACAAGGTTTGGATTTGTTTCAAGGGTTGGTATACATATTGCAAGTGTATTATGTAATTTTCCCCAGATTACCTTTCCTTATATCCACATTCATCATCTAGACATTTCTTATAACCTGTCTTCCTACTTCCCTTCTCTCTCCTTTCTCCCCCATATGGCAGAAGAAAACCCCAACATCTTATATACTTATTTTGATTCTGTTCCTTACCATTATAGCACTGACAAGTTTTAAATCAGTTGTTTTAATTAGAACCCTGGACAGTCAACAAATTGAAGGACTTCCCTGAATTAGTTTAGGGAAGCCTACTGTCTAAAGATGGGAAGAAGGAAAGAAGGATGAAGGTGTGCATGGGGGGAATAATAGAATATTTTAACAGAGATTTTCACTGCAAAAAGAATCTGACCCCCAAAAGTAGTACAAGGTTTTTGGATGATTCTTCTATTCTTGCTCCCGATCCTTCCTGCCTTTTTTGGTTTCTAGCAATGCCTTGCCTCTTTTCAGGTTCAGGTCCTTTAATGAAGCTTGTCTCTTCTCTGATTGCATGTGCCTTTCCCATTTTTCAGTCAATGACTATTGAAATGAAGATTTTGGACTTAGCTGGGAGATAAGGAAAGTGTTTACAGCTAGAAAGTAGGGCTAAGTAATTGGTTGTAGTATTTATAGTATACTTATTATATTACAGACATTTATACTAAATAGTCTTATTTTGTTCAATTTATCCCTTTTCTAATACCCAATTGCCAAAATAGTCCTTGAAATGTATCACAGGGATGACTGTTTCTCCTTTGTATAAAAAGCCAGCATACACTCCTTAAAGCTCACAACGTAGACTTAAAATTCTTAAGATTTTCTTCTTTTGAGGAATTGTTGTACCTCTTTTCTTTCTTTTTTGTTATGAATCTAGCAGATGTCAATAAACTTGAACATTTCCCTAAATAAAGAATAAAAAGATTACATTTTAAAATAAACTTTTTAAAGTATATGTTAGATTTAATGCAACACTACCTTGCTTGCCTGATATATTTCTCCCGTGCATATTTCAATATTTTATTTAAGCTCTTTTCTTATTTTGTCCTTCTGTCCTATTACTGCCTTCTAAGTAAGTATTCTGAGTCAAAATAAAATCCCACCTTTTTAATAAAGAAGAGTATAGTTAAACAAAAGAAACTTGTGCATGGTCTGTGTTTGAAAATGCATTTCATTCCTCTTTCTGCCAAGAGTTGGGAAGTAGGCATCATTGGTTTTTTGGAGTTATGACTGGTCATTTCATTGATTAGAATTCTTGAGTTTTTCAAAGTTGTTTTCCTTTAAATTATTATAATTATTGTATAAGTTGTTCTCCCAGTTCTTTTCTTATCCAAGGTTTTTATCCAATATGGCTTTGATCTACTTTCCCAAACCTTTTTTTTCCACACTGATCTGCAATATGACTAGGTTCTTAGTCAACTAGTCTTCCATCTGTTTTCCAAGTAATCCATTCCTTCCTTTGTTGCATCATTCCACCAGACAAGCACAGATATGTTTCTATGTCTATACGTGTGTACATATCATACTTATATGTATCTATAACTGTCTATCAGTCATCCACCCCCCCATCTCATTCATCCACCCATATTAGCAAGGGTCACTTATGTGCTTAAATCATTAATACCATAAAGTCTAATGAAAACCTTAGGGTCCAAGACTCATTTATGCAGAGTGAATTTAATTGGACTTTCATTAAAACCTGAGATACTTAGAAACTTGGAAAGTAATTTCCCCACATATTTCTGCTGAAATAATTTCTCCTTCCTTCAAGAACCAGCTCAAGTTCCAATTCTTCCATGATGATTTCCTTGGTGTATCTATCTTAATATGCCTCCTCCCTCTGCAAATTTTTATAGGGAACATTGTCTAGATTTCTTTCCTTTACTTTTTCTAGCATATTTTCCCTTGTAGAATAATTATTTGTGTACATGTTTCATCTTCCTGGTCCCCTTTCCCCCCAACTCACTTCACTCTTGAGGGAAGACATTATTGTTTTCCTCCTTTGTATCTCTGGCAGCAAGCACAGTTTCTTATGTTTATCAAAGGCTTTGAAAATGTTGGTTGAATTGAATTGAATTTTGCTTCCTCCTTTTGACTGAACCACCTCTATTTACTTTGCTGTTGTAGCAGTACTTGTCTATAAGCATATTTTCCTCATTTATTTCACTTATAAATGAGATTTTTTAATGCATAAACACAAAAATGAGAAAAATGTGTCCCAGATGGTTGGTGTCTACATACTTGTATAACTTTACTAATGGTAACAAAAAGGCTTTTTTGAGTATGTTTTAGATGGGGAAAGGGATAAAAATTGTGATTTTATTGTTCATGGGGAATCTCCCAATGAGGCAACTCCTTTTACCAACGTAGGTTAGAATCAGAACCTTCTGTGGGTATTGCCAGAGAGCACTGAGGAGTCGAGTAACCTGTCCCCTGTATTTTTCAATTAAAACTTGAACCCAAGTCTTAAGCTTTGGAAGCCTGTTGTCTGAAAACTCTATCATGCTGCTTCTCGGATGTTGTTAGGATGGATACAGTTGAAAAGAAGAAAGATACGTAGAGGAGAAAATCAAAATATGGGTGGTCCAAATGATAGAAATGATCCAATATCATATCCAGGATCTGAGATTTTACCCAATAAACAAGGAAGTTCTTCCATTATGACTTTTTAATGTTCAGCAGCAGGTGGATAAGATAGAAAAAAATTCTTAATAGTTACTGCTTGCTTCTGGTAGTAGCCTTTAAGAATTTTCACCATGAGCAGAAAACATATTTTGGTTGAAAATTGAAGCAAAATGAAAAGAAGATAGTAATTCAAGTGCTTTACTTTATTCCTCATTCAGATGTATATAGTAAGTACTCAATCATTACTTCCCCCCCCCCATTCATTCTTTGCATTTCCAGTTCTTACAGCCCAGTCATAGATTATACATTTTAAAATGATTAGAATGAGAATAAAGTAAACTTAATCCTAAAATCACATTGAACATAATTCAACCTTTCTTCAATGATTCTTAAGGCACTTTAATATGATTTATCATCTCAAGGACAGTATTATGAGTATCTCTTATCATCTTATCATTTATGGAGAAAGAAAGCACTGACTATTTTTTGAATTGGCATACACTAATGCTTTGACATTCTCTTGATGTTGCTTTAAAATAACTGCAATGACTTTTTTTACTTGTAATATTTCTTTAAAAAAAGTATACAGAATCTACAACAGGAGCCTCTAAAAATCTTCCTAGCTATAGAGATTCTGAATAAAGGCAAGATCATTTTTTTTTTACTTTTCATTAATCTGTCATAAATTGATCAGTTGATCAGTTTCCATTTCCATTCCTCTGCCTTTCTGTTTCAGTTATTTAAATAACAATCATTTATAACATGTTTATGCTGATAGACTAAAACCAATATAACCAATATTATAATTTATAATATTATACGGAGGTTTAATTTAAAAAAAACTTCAGTAGTCTAAAATGCACTAAGATTTTGGGGACATATTATAATAGAACATAAACAAAAGTTTAAAGTTATTTACGAAAATGTAGACAAATATTACCTGCTCCAATAACTCTTTCAATGCGAATCCTTGAAGGATCTATTTCCTTTGCAAATTCATGCACAGCTAGGGATGGGTCTTCATATGTATCTGGATCAATGTAGGTTTTGATTCCTGGGAAGCGCACTATAGGGAAATAAAATTTTTCTTAATTTCAATGACCATGTATATTTACAAACACTTAAAATAGAAGATGGACTATCATGTCATATTATTACTTCAAATTTTGCCCACGCTACCCGTTATTTAAAGACATTCTACTTAGCAGTACATTTAAAAAGAAGTGAGGGCAGAAGAAAAGCAACTACCTGATCACATGGGTCAATGGGAATATGACTGGGGATGCAGACTCTAAATGATCATCCTAGTGCAAATAATAATATGGAAATCACCCTGATGCAATTATCAAAAATAGGGAAATAGGTCTTGATCAATGTCACATGTAAAATCCAGTGGATTTGCTCATTGGTTACTGGAGGGGAGTCAGAGAAGGGAAGGAAAGAACATGGATCATGGAATCATGGGAAAATATTCTAAATTAATTAATTAAATAAAATTTTCAAAAAAAAATAATGAGGGGATTGGTTAAAAGGGAGATATACTCATAGAATATTAAATTAGGTAGACTAGTCTTCAATAAATGAAATCACATAGCCTTCAGTCTTAACAAAATCCCTAATGCCATGCTTTGGCACAATTGGGAAGTGATTTTTATGCCTTCAGCCTTTATGCCTTTAGCATGTAGTAGGCATCTCCTAAATGCTTGTTGATTTGCCTTGAAGAAAATTTTTCAGATTGGATCAAGATGGAAAGACCTTTAATTACATCCCTATTATTGTTAATATCAAATATAAACTCCCTTTTTGGTATTCAAGACTGCTCACAATCTTCTCATTGTTCTTTATATACTATACTCCATCTCCTATCTTTTCCTTTGCATTGCTTGGCCCTCCTTCCTGGGGTGAATTTGCTCATCAGCTCTTTAGAATGCTTACTTGACATCAAGGTTTTGTTCTAGTGTTGACAATGTCACAGCATCTTAAACTTTTTGTGGGTCTTGGGCTACTTGGGCAGTCTGGATCCTTTCTCAGAATAAAGTTCTTAAGTACATTAAGTAAAACATTTAAGATTGCAAAGGAAACCAATTACATTGAAGATTAGTTATCAAAATATTAAAAAATCAAGTTCCTGAACCCCATGTTAAAAACTCTTTATCCATGTAAAGCCATTTCCAGTTGCCCCAGATGTCATTACCTTTATCACCATATTTCTATTTGTACATGCCCATATTTGTTTAAGTAACACTCCTGGAATGAGCATAAGCTTGTTGAGGGCAGGGACTGTCTCACTTTGGTCTAGAGCACAGCACAAAGTAGTTACTTAAAAAAAAATTGATTGTGATTCCTCATATACTACAGCCACTGACAGTGGCAGAGAATGAGGTGGAGGCTGCTAAAAAAACATATTGCTTCTAGAACATCCGCTAACATTAATTTAGTAGTTGGTACCCCTAAAGTTCTATCTCTGTGGAATTATCAATAAATAAGATAAACTGCATTCAAATGGAAATTCTTGCATTATATGAAATTGAAAATCAGAAAGAAAATGTAGATAAGTCGTAATATACCTCACAGGTTCCTGGAGAGGCAAAAAAAATTTGAATGGTATTGTTATCTGGTATACAAGGGAGAAGGAACATGGAGGATATCAGTATTTCCCTGTAGGTAGTCATGATATGTCTAGAAAATAGACAGAAAATTGACTCTCATGAAGATAATTGCAATTTATATGCTAATATTTGTTACTGAACATGAACTATATAAATTCTACGATATACTTGACCCAACCCTCCAAATGAAGTGAACATTTATCTTGCCATTCCATTACTTGAACATGAAGGTGGATGTAGAAATTGATGGTGAAAATTATGATAGAAATTATGTACTGTAATCAAGACATGAAAGAGATTGAATCATTATGGCTTAATGAGATGACTTCTGTTTGCATAATATACATGTTTTCATCAAGAAGACAATTGAAAGGTACTGGATATAGTGGGCATTAAAAATAAATTTAATGTAAGAATACAATAATAAAATATTACTCTAATATAGGAAAGTATTAGTTTGTGTGTGTGTGTGTGTGTGTGTGTGTGTGTGTGTGTGTGTGTGTGTGTGTGTGTGTGTGTGCTTTTAGCTATTGTGAAGTCTGGTCATTGACCTCTTCAAGCAAAGATAAAAATCAACATATATGAAAAGATTTAGGAAAATATTATTTAATTATAGTAACTCCATTATGACTTATTGGATCAAACTGTCTGAAAAATGGGCAATAAGGAAGGAAAAGACACATATAAGGAAAAATATTTCTTGGCAATTAGAGCTAACCAAGCATAGAATGGGCTGATGCAAGAGATGAGTTTCCTCTAACATCAAATAAAGTTAGATGGCTAGATGAGTATGTTGGAGAGGAATCTCTTGTTCAGCTTGGGTTAGACTAGATAGTGCCAGAGTTTCCTACCAATTGTGAATTCTATAGTTTAATTGATTAAAAAATAACAAAAAAGACCAAGAAAGCCTGCATACTATCTCAGTCACCAAATACTTGATCTCCTTGACTAGTAGAAAGAAATTCATCTCAAGGTAACTCTTATTTAGAATATAAGCCCATTTTAAAATTATAAAGGTTGCCATTATTCCTAAACAAGGAATAACAATTAAAGGAGAAATAAACTTAGTGGAGAGAGAGAATTTAATAGGAAAAAATAGTCTGAATTACAAGTAAAATATTATACAGTGTTTTCAATGGGATCCCTAGCTGCTCACTGCTGCAAAAGTTCATATATCTAACACCAGTATTATTGTAGTGCTTACATGATTGTAAGATATAAAACATTATAATCCCAGAAAAAATCAAAATGGCAAGTGATCCAAAGGACTTTGCATGGTTTGCATGGTTGACCTAAGGAAGCCTACTGATATGTAGAGATATTATTAAGAACATATATGATGTCCTAAAGAGATGAACAAAAAAGAGGCAGAATAAGATGTTCATCATGCCCTGGAGATCATCTATTGAGAAATTAGATCATAATCTTGACAAGAATTGCACAGTTAGGAGAAACAAGGGGAGGAGAGATTGATTCTGTGAATGAGACTACCCACACTGATGAAATCAAATAGCCATTAAAGGCTCTGATAATAGAGGAAAGTGTTTTCATATTCATTTTCAGTAATAGAATTCATATCCATGTTCAGTAACTCTCTTGAGGTCCATTATTTCTTCTGCTTTTCAAATCACAGAACTATAATTATACAAGACTGGGGCTAGTCATGAAGCTTTCTACTCTTCCTTCAGATTAGGAAGTCATGAACCCAACCCAAGGAAGATGCACCATTATTTCATATACTCAAAGAAAACTCTCCATCAGTGGAAATGTGGAAATGGTATGGCATAGTAGAGAGACTTTGTAGTTTGAGGACCTGGGTTCAAAAAACTGTTTCTGGCTTTTAATAATAGTGTGACTTGGGGAAAATCACTCAAGTTCTATAGGTTTCTTTTCTTTTTTCTATAAAAGGAGTTGTCCTGATTAAATGGCTTCTGATATCTTTTTTAACTTTAGATCCACAATTCTCTAAATTTTCATTTTAGCTTCTTATTTTTATGTCTACTTTTATTCTGAACATGGAGATTACAGAAGAAATGGCACTGTTATGGTTATGTTCGAAATCTCATCCTAAAAGTTTCAGGAATCCACAACTATGTCAGGATAAACATGAGAATGATAAGGAGGGGATCTGAGGAACTCAGGTCTGGAAGAGTTTCTGGGATTATGGGATATCAAATCCTAGAATAGAAAACTTGTTACTTTTAATGTAGTGTGGTGGACCAGTGGCTCTTGTCAAACTCAGAAAAAAAGAATCTCAGTAATGATAGTGTGGATATGAAAGACATAGCATTGTGGGTCTGATATATTCTCAAGCATGGACAATGTAGGAATTGGTTTTGCTTGATGTCACCTATTTGTTACTAAGGTTTCTTTTTTTTGTTCTTCTAGCTATCAGAGTGTGAATATCAGCTGTGTATCAAAAAATTCTGAGTATTTTGAGATTTTTCCTTTTCAAGTAGACATTTTCCCATAGTCAAAATACTTTAGAGTTAATTAATAAGTAGAATGATAAGTCCCAGGGAAAATTTTGTGGGAAAAGGGGATGATTCTAAAATCAATATATTGCAAATCTTATTTATAGTAATTTGCCTCATGATTTCCTTTAGACATATCACAATCTATTTTTTATGTCTAATTGAGCATCATTTAGACAATAGATAATGCCTTTGGACAAAAGATAATATGAACTTTAAAAATAATCAATTTTAGCAGATAAACCAAGAATCATTACTGAGAGCATGGTTTGAACGAAATAACCCTATTTTAAAAATGCCATCATTTATTTAATTTAACATTCATTTTAAAAAATGGAATCTTTGTCTCCTATTGTAGAATTGATATGAAATATCAATTTGAAAGCAGAAGAATGGAAAGGACTAAGTAATTGGACTTACGTGACTTTTCCAGGATCACACAGTACCTGAGGTCAAATTTGAACCCAGGACCTTCCATCTCCAAGCCTGGCTATTTACCTACTGAGCTGCCCCATAACATTCATTTTTTAAAAATAAATTTTATTTTTTCCAGATCACATGTCAATATAATTCCTTAATATTTTGCAATCCATGTTCTCTCTTTCTCTCTCTCTCTCTCACTTCTTTTCCTTCCTTAAGAAGGAAGGTAATATGATTTAGGTTGTACAGGTGATATAATATAATGCATATTTCCATGTTCATCATGTTGTGAAAATAGACACATTACTTACACTAGAGAAAAATTCATGGAGGAAATAAAAGAATGATATGTATTAATTTGCATTCAGACTCTGTGTTCCTTCTATGATAGTTGATATCCTTTTTTTCTGTCATGAGTCTTGACATTCATTTAAAAGTTTTTTTTTTGAGATCTGAATTCTCTCTCCCCCTCTCTCCTATTCATTCCTCCCCATCTCACAAGAAATATATCAATTATATGTATTTTTCATCATAAGTTCTTTGGAAATTTTTTGGATCATTGAACAAAATTAGCTTTCACAATTGATGATCATTACAATATTGCTGTTACCATGTAGTGTTCTCCCAGTTCTGCTCATTTCACTGTGTATCAGCTGATGTAAATCTTTCAGGTTTTTCTGAAATCATTTTGCTTATAATTTCTTATGACATAATAACATTCCATTACTATTATATACCAAAATGTTCAGCCATTCTCCAATTGACAGGAACCCCTTTATTTCTTTTTTTTTGTCAATACAGACATAGTAGTTGTATTGCAGAATAAAAAAATATCCACAGCTTTAGAGTCCTTTTTCATAGTTCTAAATTATTCTCCAGAATAGTTGAAACTGCTCCAAAAATGCATTAATGTGCCCAATTTTTCCATATTCCTTCCAACATTTGTTATTTCCCTTATTTGTCATAGTAGCTAATATGAGATGTGTGAGCTGGTACTTTGGAGTTGTTTAAATTTCCCTTTAATTGGTCAGTGGTGGTTTAGAGCATTTTTTCACATTACTATAAATCTTTGGTTTTCTTTTTTCCTTCTGAAGACTTCCTGTTCATATCCTTTGACTATTCATCAATTGAAGAATGATTCACTTTGAAAATTTGACTCAGTTCTGTATATATTTGAGAAATGAGGATTTGATCACAGACTTTTCTGTAATTCCCCTCCCCTCCCAGTTTTCTGTTTTCCTTCTAATATTCACTACATTGGTTTTGTTTGTGTGAAGCCTTTTCCACTTAATAGAATCAAAATGTTGTGCTCCCCTAATTTGTTTATGGTATTTTTTCCTAAATCATGTATCCATTTTGACTATATATTGACATGTTGTGTGGGAACTCATTGCCCATTTTCCTCCAACTTATTTTTCTTGTCTTATTTTTATATCTAGCAATTCTAGTGCAATATTGAATAATAATTGTGATAATGGACATCCTTGCTTCATCCCTGATTTTACTGGGAAAACTTCTAGTTTATCCCCATTACAGATAATTCTATTTTTCCAAATTGTTTTTATAGCATTAAAATTAATTGTTCTTTAAGCATTTGGTAGAATTCATTTGGGAATTCACCTGGTCCTGGGGATATATTCATAGGAATTTTAATCATTTTCATGGGGATTTCATTCATTGCTGGTTCATTCAATTTTCTTTCCCAAGAGAGGATTATTTAAGTATTCTATATCTTCTTAACCTGAGCAATTTATATTTTGGGGACATTCACAAATTATTCTTCAAGTATTAAATCTATAGCTGTATATAATGGTTTCTTAGTTCTACTTATTTTGCTGTTCATGATCTCATATAGTTTTTTTTAATGTTAGCTTGCTCATAGTTTCTTATGGGACAATAGTATTCCATCACAAGCATACTCCACAATTTGCTAAGCCATTTTCCAATTGATAGGCATTCCCTCAGTTTCCAGGTCTTTGCCACCACAAAAGGACCTGCTATAAATATTTTGGAACACATGGCTTTTCCCTTTTCCCTGAACTACTTGGGAATATACAGTTTTATAACTTTAGGTGCAATTCCAAATTGCTCTTCAAAATGATTGGAGCAGTTCACAGCTCCACCCACAGAGAATTCGTGTCCCCATTTTTCCATATCCTCTCCAACATTTGTCATTTTGCTCTTTTGCCATTTTAGCCAGTCCAGTGGGTATGAGAGAATATTTTAGAATTGTTTTGATTTCCATTTCTCTAATCAGTAGTGATTTAGAACATTTCCCACATACCTATATCTATATATCTATATCTATATCTATATCTATATCTATATCTATATATATGGCTTTCATTTCTTCCTCTGAAAATTGTCTCATATCTTTTGCCCATTTACTAATTGTGAGGTTAGCTTTTATTTTCATGAATTTGATAAAATCCTCTTTTTATTTTAGATATGAGACCTCTACCCAAGAGACTGTCTATAAAATTGCCCCACAATTTTTCTGCCTTTCTTCTAATCTTGCAGATATTTTTCTTATTTATACCAAACTTTTCAAATTAATGTACTCAAAATTATCCATTATACCTCTCACAATTCTCTTTACTTCATATTGACTCCTAAATTCATGTCTTATGCATAAATTGGAATGGTAATATGTTCCCTGTTCCAAATTAGTTTCATGTCTAGATCATGTATCCATTTTTGATACTATCTTAGTGAATGACTTAAGATGTTAGTCTATGCCTACTTTCAGTCAAACTGCTTTCCAATTGTTCCAGCAATTTTTACCAAATAGTGATTTCTTATCCCTCAAACCTGGATCTATGCATTTGTCAAATACAAGGTCACTATAATCTTTTACTACTATTTGTTGTATGTCTGTCCTCTTCCACTGATCTGCCTTTCTAATTCTTAGACAGTACTAGGTAGTTTTAATAATTACAGCTTTATAATAAAATTTAAAACCTAGCACTTTTTTTTCATTAATTATTTTGATATTCTTGATCTTTTGTTCTTCCAAATGAACTGTTATTATTTTTTCTAGCTCAACAAGTTTGTTTGTTTGTTTTTTGATGATTCTGTTGGGATGACATTGAGTAAATAGATTAATTTAGGTAAGATTGTCATTTAAATTATATTGGCTCATCTGACTTTATCTATGTAAAAGTGTTATATAAATATTTTCATGTATTCCCTGGGTTAATTTTTGGCAATTATACTTACAGGTATTTTTTTTATCTGTATTTGTTTTAAATAGATATATCTTGGGGGCAGCTGGGTAGCTCAGTGGATGGAGAGCCAGACCTAAAGACAGGAGGTCCTAGGTTCAAATCTGGCCTCAGACACTTTCCAGCTGTCTGGGCAACCTGGGCAAGTCACTTGACCCCCATTGTCTAGCCCTAACTACTCTTCTGCCTTTGAACCAATACATAGGATTGATTCTAAGACAGAAGGAAAGGGTTTTTAAAATAAATAAATAGATATCTCTTTCTATCTATTCTTGCATGACATTGTTAGTAATGTATAAGAATTCTGATAATTTATGTAGGTTTATATTATATGCTCTGACTTCGATAAAATAATTGATAGTTTCAATAAACATTTATGTGAATATCTAGGATTTTCTGCATATACCATCACATCAACTGCAAACAGAGTTAGTTTTATTACCTCTTTGTCCATTCTTATTCCTTAAATTTTTTCTCTTACTAATATTGCTATCATTAGCATTTCTAATACTATGCTAAATAATATTGACATTAATGGGCATACTTGTTTCATTCCTGATCTTATTCAGAAGACTTCTAGATTATGCCCATTACAAATAATACTTGCTGGTGCTTTTATGTAGATGTTTAGTATCATTTTAAGAAAAAATACACACACCTATGCAATCTAGCATGCATATATGTATAGATTTTTGTAATTGAGAGTTTTATTTTGTCAAGGTTTTTCTGCATTTATTGATATAATCTTATTTTTATTAGTCTTGTTATGAATATTATCAAATATGTTGATACTTTTCCTTATATTAAACCATCCCTGCATTCCTAGTATAAATCCTATTTTGGCATAATTTATATTGTGATATATTATTGTAGTCTCTTAGTTAATATTTTATTTAAGATTTCTGCATCCATCTTAGTTAATAAAATTGTTTTATAATTTTCTTTCTCTGTTTTTGCTCTTTCTGGTTTAATTATCAGCCCCATATTTCTTTCATAAAAGGAGTTTTACAAAACTCCTTCTTTACTTGTTATTTCAAATAATTTATTTAATAATGGACTTAGTTGATCTTTAAATATTTGGTAGAATTCATTTATAAATACACCATCTAATCCTGATGCTTTTTTCTCAGGAAGAAATTTCATTTATTGCCTATGGAATCTCTTTTTCCAAAGTAAGTTTATTTAGGTATTCTATTGTCTCCTCTGATATTCTAGGCAGTTTATTTTATTTTATTTATTTATTTTTTAAAACCCTTACCTTCCGTCTTGGAGTCAATACTGTGTATTGGTTCCAAGGCAGAAGAGTGGTAAGGGCTAGGCAATGGGGGTCAAGTGACTTGCCCAGGGTCACACAGCTAGGAAGTGGCTGAGGTCATATTTGAACCTCGGACCTCCCATCTCTAGGCCTGGCTCTCAATCCACTGAGCTACCCAGCTGCCCCCTGGCAGTTTATTTTTTTTTTAAATTTCTTCAATTTTACTTACATCATTAAATTTATTTACATGTAATTGAACAAAATAACTTAATAATTGTTTAATTTCATGTTCATTGGTGCTGAATTCATTCTTTCCATTTTTATATTAGTGATTTGGTTTCCTTTTTTCTTTTTAATAGTCATATGTACCATTGATTTTTCTATTGTTAAATTTTTCATAAAACCAACTCATAGATTAATTTATTCTTTCAACGATTTTCTTATATTCAGTTTTCTTGATTTCACCTTTTATTTTTTGGTTTTCTATTTTGGTGCTCAGTTAGAGATTAAATTTATTTTTTAATTTTCAAAATTTCATTCCAAATATATTGATATATTTTTGTCTGTTTCATTAGTACTAGCATTTAGAGATACATATTTCTGTAATTGCTTTTGATGTATCCCATGGGTTTTGGTATATTTTCTCATTATTTTTATTGTTAAATGAAATTATGGTTTCTATGACTTTTTAACCCATTTTTTAGGATTAAGGTATTTAGTCACCAATTAATTTTTATTTTGTGTTCCCATGGTCCCTTATTATATATAATTTTTATTGCATTGTGGTCTGGAAAGGATTCAATTGATATATTTTCTTTTCCACATATAATTATAATGTTTTTGTGACCCAATATATGGTTGATTTTTGTAAAGGAACCATAAATCACTAAGATGAAGAAATACTCCTTCCTATTCCCATTCAGTTCTCTCCAGATATCAATGATATTTATTTATCTAAGATTTTATTCATCTTTTTACTTTTTTCTAATTTTTTTAGGTTAAATTTAGCTAGTTCTGAGAAGATGAAATTGAAGTCCCTCACTATTATTGCTTTGTTATTTTTTCCTCTTATAACTCACTTAGCTTTTCTTGTAAAAATTTAGATCCTGTAACATGTGGTACATTTAGGTTGAATATTAATAATACTTCATTATCTATGATAACTTTTAACATTATATAATTTCCTTGTTCATTCCTTTGAATAAGAAGAAACCCAGTACATTCTCTTTTAGTTCTTTATTTTAATTATGTATGTTTTTCATTTGAGTATGTTTCTTGAGAACAGCATACTGTTGGGTTTTGGTTTTTGATCCATTTTGCTATCATTTTCCATTTCATTTCATGTGAATTCATCCCATTCACATTCAAAGTCATAATTTCTAGTTGCTTATTTCCCTCCATTTTATTTTCCCTCATTGCATTTCCTTCTCTTTCTTTCTTTTTGCTATATCCCTCCTCAGATATCCAATTTCTTCTTCCCACTACCTCTCTAATCCACATCCCTTCTTCCCTTACTCTCTCCCTTTGTTTTCCTAGTTCTAAATTAACCCACTTTTTTAAAGGTCCCTCCCTTGTGCCTTCCCTCTTATTTTCTCTTTCTGAGTCTATCCACCTTTCCAAAAGTTCCTTCCTTTTTTTTGATATGAATTTGATTTTTAAAATCCCTCTCTGCTTGATCACATGGTTTGATGGAGATATGATTCGGAATATAGACTCTAAGTGATCACCCTAGTATACACATTAACAATATAGAAATAGGTTTTGATCAAGGACATATGTAAAACTCAGTGGAAAATTTTGTCAGCTACGGGAGGGAGTAGGCAGAGGGGAGGGAAAGAATATGATTCTTGTAACCAAGGAAAAATATTTTAAATTGACTAATTAAATAAAAATTTCAAAGAAAAATCCCTCTCTTTTCTTGTCCTGAGAGTCTGTCTCCTATCTCCTTACCTTATCCTCCCCAATTTTTGATATATACTTCCTTCCAGCCAATCAACCCTTTCCTTATCCCCTTGCCCTCTTTCCCCCTTAATCTAATCTCCCTTCTCTTAGTCTCTTTAAGAGGACTCTGGGTCTCTCTTTTACCCTATCTCCCTTTTCTCTTGTTTTTTGTATGTTAAGAAAGTATTTACCCTTCTAGTTGTAGATGTTTTCTCTCTTTAAACCAAATCCGATGAGACTAGTGTTCTAGTACTACTAGCCCTCTCTCCCAATCCTCTTTAGACTTCTCTATAACAGTTCTTTCATTCATGCCTCTTTTATTAGATGATTGTTCCATTTTACCTTTTCCTGCTTTATCTATTATTTTTAGCTCATCCCATTATATTCAACTCAACCTTTTCCCCAGTTCATTCTTAAGCTTTACAAATAACATTTTCCCATATAAGGAGTAAAGGATTTGATCGTTTGGGTCCATTATAATTGACCTTTCAAATTTACTCTCTTATGATTCTAATAGATCAAATTTTCTACAGAGTTCTGTATTTCCCCCCAAGAATAATTGAAATTTTTTTAGTTTGTTAAATATACGTTTTTCCCCTTGTGTAATTATGCTCACCTTGCTGGGTATGTTTTTCTTGGTTGAAAAACATTCATTTGTTTTTCAAATTATTGTGTTCTCTGCCCTTTACTCTTTTAATGTTGAAGTTGCTAAGTCTTGTATTATTCTTACTGTAGCTCTACAGTATTTAAATTCTTTTCTTTTCATGTTGTCTGTAGTATTTTCTCCTTAATCTGGGAGCTTAATAATGATGGTCCTGTGTATTTTGACCTTGGGGACTTTTTGTTGTGACAGATGGTAAATTATTTCAATTTCTATTTTATCTTCTTGTTCTAGAATTTCTCATCAATTTTCTTGAATGACTTTTAATATCATTAACTCTTTTATTTTTTTATCAAAAAATTTCCAGGAATTTGGAAATTCTTTTCTTTTCTTCATCAATTTTCCAGGTCAGTTATTTTTGTAATGTTTCATATTCTCCTCTATTATTTCATTCTTTTCATTTTGCTTTGTTATTTCTTGTTACCTTAGCGAGTCAATAGCTTCCCCTTGTTTAATTCTAGTTCTTAATGAATTATTTTCTTTTATGAATTTCTGGAAGTTCTTTTCCATTTGGGTGATCTTTCATAATTTTCTTGATTTTTTTGCAGTGCCATTTCCCCTCAATTTTTCCTCTACTTCTATCACTTGATTTTTGAGATCTTTAAAAGCTCTTCCAAAATCTCTTTTTTGGCTTATGGTCATTTAGTGTGTGTGTGTGTGTGTGTGTGTGTGTGTGTGTGTGTGTGTGTGTGTGTGTTTGCTTTTTGAGAAGAAAGTATTTTTATTTTACTCTCTTTTGAGTTTGACCCCAATGTCTTCTCTGTTCCCATCATTGCTATGAATAGTTGGGCTCTTTCTTCTTTGTATGCTCATTTTAGTGGCCAGATCAATTGTTAACGTTATGCTAGAGAGTCCAGGGTTCCCAGGGTGTGGGTTCAGGCTTTTTTTTCTTTTTGGTTTACTACTACCTGGGCCAGATTTAGTTCTTCTAATTTCTATAATCCAAGTTTAAGGGTAGAAGCAAGTTCCATAGCTCAAGCTCCAGTATGTGATTAACTTTAGATTCACCCAGGGGTTCTGCCACTAGAAGTAGACAGCTCACCTCACCCCTTTGACAGCAGCCACCAGGTACTCCACCATCTTGGGTGGTGACCACAGTTGTAGGGCCTCAGTCCCTCACCAACTGCACTCACTGGTGTGCGCTCTTTACTCTTCCTCTCAAATATTGAAGCTTGGGATAGAGCAGTTATCTGGTCAGAGTGCTTGGACTCCTGAAGTCCTGCTCTGGGCAGCAGTCAACCTCTTGATGGGAGTGATTAGAGATGTCCAAGACCAAGCTTGCAGCCCACACAGCTGCTCCGAGGGCATGCTCCTTATTGACTCCAGTGGTATCTGCCACTGGGATGTTTGGTTGCCAGACTCCAAAGATAATTTTAGGGTTGTGACTTAAAATCTAAATTAATTGGTCACCAGGGGAAAATCCCAAATAAAATACCCAAGTCAGTCTGGAAATTTATGGTAATTACAATTAATATAGAGGGAAGGATTTAAAGAGAAAAGAGGGAAGAGGATATAGGATTTCTCCCGCCTGGCCTGTGCCAGGGGGAGTTCAAGATCTTGGCTGCTGGGTCTCTGAAGGAGAGTAGAGGCTTCTAAGAGGATAAAGTTTATAAAGGAGGAAAAACTCAGCCAGAAACTCACCACCAAACCAGACAATAGCTGTAGCCACACCAAGATGCTGAAAGGCCCAGCACACTGCCACCAGCCACCTCTCCACCGTCAAAGGTACCAGAGAGAGGAAGTGATGTGAAATATATAGCCCTTTTACTCTTGTGTTCCCTCCTCTAAATTTTCACGTCTACCAATCACATCAGAGGCTTTTCTCCAGGACTGCCCATTCTTTAGTTCTCATCTTCTTTGATTAGATTATATCTTTTGAGTTACTTCACACTTCTTTGTTAAGTTCACCTTTTGTTAGTTACTTAACCCTTTTGTGATTAATTTAACCTTTATAGCTACTTAACACCTTTTTGTAGTAAGATCTAAAAATAGACAGCTTAAACTTCTAGCTTCAATATAAAGTAAGAACTAAGTACCTTCATTGTTCAATCAGATTACAATTTTATCTTCACCATAAAGTAAGATCTAAGTAGGGTGGAGTAATCTAAATTTCACATATGTAAGCTTCTAGGTTCAGTAGACAAGGTGAAGCTGCTAATCCTGCTCCCAGAGCTTGCTGCTTGCTGATTCTGTGTTGTTTGTTCTGAGTTGCTTGCACTGCCTGGTGAGACAGCAGCCAGGGAAGTCAGAGACCTTCCTCCCTACTTGTCCCTGGCTGCTCAGCTTCATTTCTGACTCTTCTCTGTTTTTTGCTACTGTTAGCATGGAGTTATTTTTTATTGTTTGTGGGTGTGGAAGATAGAAATTGGGAAAGCCTGCAACAAGACAGGAATAGCTGGGGCTGATGACCTGTCATATTTGAGAGAGCATTCTGGTTTGGAACGTGACTGGGAGAAGGAGTTAGAGGAAGGGAGCAGACCAACTGAAGTCTGGACCTTTTGGCTTGGAAAGACAGAAGAGGTCTGATGTCTCTTGGCTTTTGGAGACTGAAACCTGAAGATTGTCTTTTGACTTAGAAGACAGAAGAAAGAAGGACAAAGTCTAGCTCTCTCTGGTTTGCTCTGTTGTGATAGTGACTGAACTTCCAGACCTATCCCTATTCCAGACCTATCCAGCCATTTCCCAAATTGAACTATCTTTCATCATCCTCCAATCTAAGACTTATTTTGGTATTAGGGAAAATACACACCCTTTCCCCCTTCATTTCTTATTTTTCCTTTCTTCCCAATGAATCGCTTACTTAATGTAGAGAAGAGAAAGAGTATTTCATTTGAGACATCATAAACTCACCCTGAATTGATTTATGAGATTAATAGAAAATCTGCAGGAAGGGTGAGGGAAGAAGGAAGACTGAAAGGAGGTGAAGGGAGGAAGGGGGGAAAGAAGATTAACAGGCCTGATCTGTAATTACCATTACCATTCAAAATAGTCCCTTATTACATGGGGGAGGTCAGAGAGAGAAAAAAGTCTCATGCCCTACTCCACCATTTCCTAAATCCCAGTTTTAGTGCATTTTGGGCATAGTTTGAAATTTTTCTCTAGAATGGTTGAATCAGAGGACAATTCTACATAGTATATGAGTATCCCAATTTTCTCATGTCCCTTCCAACATTTATCAATTTTCTTTTCTGTCATTTTGACTAATCTAATTGGAGGTCAAATACTTTTTAAAGAATTCTCTTCAGCAAATTTTTATGCCTCTTTAATAATTTGGTCAATTTTGTTTTTGAAGAAGTTATTTTTAATCAATATTTTTGTGCTTCTTTTGCCAAATTAACTCCCCTTTCCCATAGTTTTCTTATATCCATCTTACTTCTTTCCCTGATTTTCTCTACTTCTTTCATTTGATTTAAAAAATCCTTCTTTAACTCTTCAAAATTATGGTTGGTTTTGTTTCCAATTCTCATTATTTTTTTGCCTTTTGAGTTTGTGTCTCGATCTTCACTGTCACCATTGTAACCTTTTATGGTAAGGTCCTTTTTTGTTGTTTACTTGTTTCCCCAGGCTATTTCTTGATCTTTAGCTTTGGATTAAAATTGGACTCTGATTGTGTGTCATAGGGGGTACTGTCTTACATTTGAGGCTTTTTGTGCTGCTGTTTTCTGTGCTATTTCTGGGATCTCTAAATTTTTGATACTTTTAAAGTGGTAGGATGCAAAGAGAGGGGTGCTTGCTGATACCTTCAACCTTTTCCTAACTACTGCCCTAGGTACATAAATTTCAAGTTGCAGTTAATATACAAACATTACAATATTACATAAATATAACAAAGAAACTGTTGAAGAGGTAGTCTTTTTAAATTTTTCCTCTGACCTCATTCTTGTAAAGTAAAAAATAGGAGTGATTGGGGCATAGCCAAGTTGGTAGAGTAAAACAATAACTCATCTTAACTCTCCCAACATGCCCCTTTAAGAAATCTTTAAAATAATGCCTCAGATCAAATTCTGGAGTCACAAATCCAACAAAAAGCTAGGGCAAGTGAGACATTTTTCTAGCCCAAGATATCTTAGGAGGTAGACTGGGGAGGTTTGTGATAGTCAATTGGAAATCAACACAGAGCACGTGGTGACAGTGACAGCAGCAGCCCCTGGGGGCAATTGCCACAGCAGAAGCATTAACTTTAGGGGCTCTCAGCTCCTTATTTTAGTAGTTGCATTTAAATATATCTATATGTGTGTGTGTTTGAAATTTAGAAAAATTTTCCTTAATTTTTAAATTTTTTTTCTTAACAACTCTAATAATTTAAATCGCTTTTAAGATTATCTTTTCAAATAAAAAAATAAAACATTGTGCTTATTAGGTATGATACAGCTTAGCCATAAGGATAATTCCAGTTCTTCTGGCTTAACTAATCTTCATCTTGCTCAGATGCTAAACTCTTTTGCTTCTCTCAATTGCTAAAGGGCTCTCAATGTCCTCTAATTTTGAGCCCCTGATGCAAAGCCCTGACTTCCTCGCCCTAGTTATAGTTCTGAAATGCCATTTTGGACCCTTAAGCATGGGATGCAAGGTTTGAGTTTTTAGAAAAAATGTATTAGATAGGCTTTTTACTTCCTTCTATGATATGATTTCAATTATGGTAGCTACAACTATATGATTACTGGTACTTTATTGGGCTAGGTCAGGTACAACTGATAGATACATGATATATTAGTGTGCTTTTATAAAATTAAATATATATGTATGTGTTTATATATATATATATATACTTGACAAGACAAAGGAATTAGCTTTTTGTTCATAAGCCATAACACATACCCAATTAAGAGGGAAAAAAATTCCAAGATATAATTTTAATTGTTTTGTTAATTAACTTAATTGTTTTCTCCTTCTTTAATCATCGCTTTAAAGATTTAATTATGTTCTCCCCTACACCATTTTGGCAACTTCTGTTTGTTTTAAGCATAGGCTATTTCAACTTATATTCTAGCTGCTAGTTAGTTCACTGATATTTAATTCCTAATTATTATATTTTGTCCATGCATTCTGAGAATTAAGGTTCTGAAAAAGCTTAGAGACATATTTCTGGCATTTGGGTTCCCAGGCTGATTTTGCCTTCAACCATTTTCTCCTTGGATCAGATATTGCCACCTGCTTTTTAACTCCATTTTCTATTATAATCGCCTTGAGATTCCCTTCTAAAAGAAAGGTGAATTGTATCACGGTTTCTGGCCCCGGGTCCTTGGAGTTGTTCTCATTTGGCAGAAGAAGGAGACTGGGCAGGTTCCTATTCCAATTGAATAATAACAGTAGAAAGCATGGGGTTGAACAGTTAACCAGGTTTTTTCATGTTCTGTAATTACACTGTGGTTAGAGAACTTCACCTTCCTGTCATCATTCCAGCCCTTCTTATACACAGTAATTCTCCAAGAGAAATTTACAACTTTGAGGAAGGAAATGATAAAGCTAATTTTAATGGTAATTATACCTTGCCTGGGAAGAGATCTTTTAAATGACAGAGCTCTTGCAGTCAGCATTAAGGTTTTATACATATTCCAGAGTTAAAGAGCAGATTTTCTATTTTTTAAAATGTTTTTAATGAATTCTGTCAATTTGTCCTATGCTGAAAATTATGTTCACTAGAAAAAATGATGAGAATTCCCCATCATACTATGGAGAATAGAGCTCTAAATAAAAGCAGCTCACATTTCTGAGGCAATGTGAGTGGTAAATAACTCAATAGAATCCAGTTGACTTGTATTTTTAGCAAATTCAGGCTGTCATGTTTCCCAGCATGCAGAAGTGGGAAAACTAATATCATCTAATGAGGAGCAGGTGTGAATTCACAGACCCACCTGAACAACGGATGCAAAGCTTGACTTTGGAAGAGTAGGAAGTGAGAGATTTAGGGGAAAAGACCCAGTTTGACTGAATGAATGCAAATTTTAAATGAGCTTGAAAGGCAATATGCACAGAGAAGGTCATGCAAGGGAAAAGCAGCCAGGGATCTGCTCTCATTACTTACAGTGCCCGTTTTGGAGGTGATTTCTTCTCTTCTCTTCAGACTTCATTTTGGCCTTTATGTACCACTGGCACCTTTTGGGAAGTCAAACAAAATCCTCCTTAAACATTTCATTCACATCACTTCAAGAATTGTGCTAGACAGGAATTAGAATATTTTCTGATGAAAGGCTAATAGGATCCATCGACAATTATCTTGTTCTAAGACTAATTTAAACATACATTTTTGTCCAGGTCACCCCTAGTGTCATAGTAATAGAAGGAAATAGACCAACGTCACCCCTAATGTCATAGTAATAGAAGGAAATAGACCAACGTCACATCAGCTGGTCAGATACAAATGAGTCATGATTTGTGTCCCTGAAGAACTCACTCTTGATGATGAGATCGCAGATCTCCAGGTCACATCAAGAATATAATCCTAATTGTAACCAAGGAATAATGTTCTAAATTGACTAAATAAATTAATTCAAATTGAAAAAAAAGAATATAATCCTAGATAAGATTTTGAGTTGGCTGAGTGATGATTTTGGGGTATCATTAAAAACAATGATGAATAAATCGAGAAAGAGCAACTTTACATTCCCAATTTTGTTATGTTGGTAGGAATGTTGGAGACTACAGAAAGTCTCCTGTAGCCAGATACACAGATCATTCATTGCTCCTCTGCTAGAGCATTGCTCGGTTTTGGACAGACATCGAGAATTTATCTTTTTAATGATAAAAATAAATCATAGCAGGCTTCAGGGTGAGATTCTGGGGAATTTAACCAACTGTTTTCCATTTGGGAGGGATCAAAGTCATTACAATTTTCATTTCACATCTGAAACTTGATGGAAATGTGTTCTGTTTGCTCTTAGTGCATATTATCATGTGATGAAGTACACAGGCAGGTGCTTATCTCGTACCCTGCCTCTTCAATATGAATAGACTCATCAACATCCTTATGATATGACAGTTCATCAAATTGCTAATTCTAAACGGTGAAGCAGAAAACATCTGTAGAATACCAATTCAATCTCCCGAAGTGAAATTTGCCTCAAAGTTCTATGGTAAATTGAGTATTTATTCAAAAATTTCTCATTCTGTCTTCAAAGAATAATTTCCAATGAATGCTTCTTTATCACTGTGTTAAAGTGATACTTCCAAAATGAATTTTTATCTTACATAATTGAAACAATTCTATTCATAGGATGTTAGAAAACCAAGGGAGTTTCCAGTGTCCTAGGCATTGACATAGAGAATAAAACAAAACAAAACAAAAATCTAACCTAGGACTAAATTTATTATTAAATGACATTGTGATATTTTTTCTCAAAAAAATTCAAATTATACTCTAAGAATTCATCTGAAGTTTAGGTTTAATCATGTCTTTCAAAAATGACTTGTGCTGAATTATTTTGTCCCTAATTGATCACAAACTTTTCTTGTGCAAGCACAAAGCACATTCAATTTGTAACAATTTGGCCTTGATACAACATTTTCTGTTATCTTAGTGATTATTGTTTTAAAATAATACCTGTCTGTGCTATTTAAAAATATTGATTAAAGAAAACTTTGCAGGCAAACAAGACATTTGATAGGCATGTATAATTCATTTAGCGGGATAGAGGAATTTCATTAAACTTTACCTGAATGTATAAAAGCCTCTAAATTAAATCTGTATTTGTTTTTAATCAAAATCCATTATGAAATTTTGATATCTCTTCTGCTAAGAAAAGAAAACAATTCCAACCTTTGTGTATCAATCACACAAAAGCATACTTCAAACTTTTAAAATAACTTATTGAAGGGAAATGTGATCACTTTCTGGATGAAATACTATAACTTAAAACAAGTTAATGGTGTCCTCAGCTTCTATAAAGATGAGGCTTCTTTTTAAAGCCTTCTTCTGTGCCTTAATAAGTAATCTTCTAGATGGGTTATAATGCGGACATTCCTTCAACTGAAATCACTCTACTTAGAATAGACAATATTTAAATAACAGGAAGGTCCAAGCCCATCAATGATATTGTGATTACAGTGGTTACATTATTGAATACATTGAAATAAAGCCAGACCTATGTAGTTAATAGAGTAGCAGACTTGGATTTATGGAGACAGGTTCAAATCCCTCTTCTGATACTTAATAGCCTTGTGAACTTGGGCAAGCTATTTAAACCTCTTTTTGTTTCAGGCCATTCCCCAGGAATTATGTCCTAAGCCATAGATGGGATGCGGTCTCTCCTGGTTGGAAGATTTATCTACTCTGCAGAAATCATAGGTCATTTGGGAAAAGATGAACTGGAGAAAATCAGTGCCAGAATAAAGACGATAGTATCAGCATCTAATTCCCATCTTGTTATCACTTAAGCAATAGCTCTCCTACAGGGTTGACAATTTGGTTATTTTTTTCCCTTCAACTACACTTTAATCACCTTAAAAAACTGAATATACTGAAATACAAGGAATTTTTTAATGAATGTTTTACTGATTTCACCCATTTTAGACATCTGAGCCTGGTTAATGAGCAAAGTTCTGGCTTGTGTATGGTTGACTTGAAATTAATGCACAACAAAGTATCATAAGATCGTATATTTAGAGCTGGAGGAGACCCCAGAAAGCTGGTCAGCAGATTTGTAGCTTGTGTCTGCCCTGTTCTTTTTTTATCCAATCTAACATTTTTATTGTTATAAAGATTAATAGGTTTCCAAAGGCTTCCATACATCTTTATTAGCACATCAAAACTGTGTTTATTGAACTTGGAAAACTACTAAACATTTTTCAACACAAACCACTGGGGCACAAGGCATAATAAGTGGACAGTAGCAATAGCAGCAGAGGGGAGCCAACATAAAGGCATGGGTCCTCCGCATTCTATACGTTTAAAGAATTCTTCCTTGTAATGAACTTAGGACTTAATTCTATGCATTTTAAAAAAAGTTTAGAAAGCTATTGAATGATTTTATACTAAATTATAAATCTGTGCATAGTCATATTTAGTACTGTCCAAATTACAGGAGAAAAAAAATAAGGTTTTCTTCCAGTACCTAAACTAACATTATATTTGGCAGCTCAGGTAAAGGAGGAAGGTTTTTGTGCCAAGTGAGGATAATTAGATGAGAGTATTATATGCATAAAAAGGACGGACTCCTGGATTTAGAATCGGAAAGAACCTAATAAGTCATGTAATAGACTCTAGTTTTGCAGATGAGGAAATTGAAATCAAGAGAGTCCACAAATCCCCCAGATAATAAGAGGCAGAGACAGGATTTGAATCTAGGTCCTCTAATTCCAAATTCATTGTTATTTCTGCTTCTTAGGTCTTTTTTTTTCAGCTTTACCCTTGAGAATTCTATATTTCATTCTATGAATATTTTTAATTCAGTTAATTGATTTAAAAGAAACTGATACCTATTTAAAAAACCCTCATATTCTATCTTCAAATCAATCCCATTTATTGGTTTCAAAGTAGAAGAAGGCTGCCTTATAGGATTGTGAGTTTCAAAATACTATGCAAATGTAAGAAAAAGGAAAAAATTCTAGATAAAATGTTTTGGTTATGACCATTGACCAGTTTCAGTTATTCTTATTAAATCCTTAGAAGTTCTATAAGTAACCAATGGTACTAAGTTATGCCCCAGTAGAGGGATAAATTCAGGATTTCATATATATTTGTTGTCAAGTTTTCACAACTGTTATAACCATATCATTCCATGATTGCTGCCCATATTCTCCTTTAAGGCCAAATAGTGGATATGTGTATGAAGTAATTAACATGATTGTGAGGTTCTTGCTGTAATGATATTTTCATAAATTTGACATGTGACCTTAAGTTATCACATGCTTTCATTCAATAAATACAAAAAGAAAATTAGCATTAGAGGGCTAATAATTGACTCAAATTTCTAGCATATATTAATTACCTTCCAGTGATTAAGAAGAACAAAGTGAGGATGACCAGAAGAGTGAATCCACCCACGGCCGCAGTGGCTATTACTAGGATCTGTCCCTGCTCTGCTGCTATGTCCGAAGCTGCAATAGAAACATGTAAATAGATATTAAATGAAATATTTTGCCCCTTGATTCTTTAACCATTCTGGGACTTTAAACTCATAGATTATGTATTATAAAAATTGTAAATAGGCAGCATTTGATTTGTAATACAATTCTCTTCAGATGAAATCTCTAAATGTTGATCATATATTAAATGGTAAAGTGGAAAACTGTGGTGCAAAAAAGCAAAGGACTTAAAGACTTGGCCATGAATATTGGCTTTGCCATTCCAAGTTATTGGTAACTTTGGGTAAGTGAAACTCAGTCTCTTTAACTGTAAAATGGAGATGAGTATCTAGTCTTATTGCCTTCTAAGAGTATTCTGTTGATCAAATGACACAACAGTAACAACAATAACAATAATAAAAATGTTTGGCATTTATATAATATCTACTAAATGCCATGCACTATGCTTAGTACTTTATGAATATTGTCTCATTTGATCCTCACACCAGCCCTGGGAACTAGGTGTTATTATTATCCCCATTTTACAGATGAGGGAACTGAGGCCAACAGTGGTTGAATGACTTGCCCAAGGTCACATGGTGAGATTTAGATTCAAGTCTTCCTGTATCTAGACCCAGTACTCTATTTACTCTTGCCACTTCTGCTAATCAAACTACTTTGAAAAATAATGCATTAGAAGAGATGAACAGAGTATCAGAGTTGAATTATATCTTAGAAATGATTTAGTACAAATCTTTTATTTTAAAGATGAGAAATCTGAGACCCTTACAAATTAAGTGACTTGCCTAATATTACTCATGTTACTAATGGTGACTTAAAAAAAAACTATCCCAAGTGGAAGAATAGGATTTGAACCCAAATCTTTTATCTTCAAATTTGGTGATTTTGTATACCTTCATGCCATTTTCCAATATGATATAATAATACAAATCAATTAGGTGATGTTAGGTGATGATCAAGATGGCAAGAGTGGTTATTTTCTACACATATCTCCAAAATAAAACCCCTGAAAAAAAAGAATTATTTATCATATAAAGAATAATTAAAGCAGAATCTCCAAGACTGGAAGATGGAATCATGTCATGAGGTAAAAACCTTATGAAATAACATGAGTCAAATGCAGTAAATGGTGCCCCCATTTATTGTTTCCACCCTCAGTCTGACACATTGTCATATAGAGTTAGTGCAAGTGACTTCAGTTCTTATGTTTCAAGGTTCTGCTTTGGGGATCCCTACTCAGTTTCACAATACCTATCATTGAGCCTGAATTATCTTGTGCTCCAGGTGAGATATCAGACAATAATTCTGCTCAGCTATAGTAAGTAAAAAAAAAAAGAGTTACAGGAGGAATGAGTTGTGGAGGAAAATTGTGGGAACCGAAGACTTATCTAGAGGTGAAAGACCATCTGTGTTAGAAGGAATGAGACCTACAAATCCATATGGAGTCACTCTTTTCCTAATAGAATGTACTTTGGAATGGAAGCTGAATTTAGTAACCTCATCCTCCTACCCCCTTCCTGATACTGATTAATTAATGGGCTTGTGTGTAACAGTAGAAAGCGGTGAGTTCCAAAAGAGAGGATGGAAACCAGAGACAAATTACTGAAAAACCAATAGAAAGACTGAAAGACCCAAAGTCCAAATGGAGAAAGCATGAGTAGATATATAGTTGGACTATACCTCTTTTTTAATAAGGGAAGATTTGTACTGGAGTTAGGAGGGGGTTGGGCTAGTGGCTGGTGAAAGCAGCGTAAGAAACCCCATTAATCATATTATAAAATATATGAAAGAAAACAGAATAAAAAGAAATTTTAAAAGAAAATAGAACAAAATTCCTTGAAGGAAAAATAAAAGATTTCTATTGAGCTCGCCCCCTCAAATAAATACAAGGGCAAAACAAGAATCCTTCCTCCTCTTCCTCTTATGTGACATAGTTCTAGAAATGATAGCTATAGGAATGAGATAAGAAAGAGAAATTACCGGCCTAAACACTGTCTATGAACAGAAAATTATTCCTTTACAAAATGGTTTACAGAGTAAACACCAGAGAATCATCAAAGAAACAAAATGACACAATTCCTTATATTACTGAGCTGAATGTAAAACAAATACATAAAACATTATCATTTCTTTATATCATTTACACCATCCAAGAGGAAATAGTAGAGAGGGAAATGTCGTTCAAAATGACTACTAAATAAAAAAAAAAATATCTGCGCATTTATCTGTCAAAGTATATTCAACACATATATACACAGTTTTAATGTACTCATTAAAGAAATAAGGAATGCATTAAATTAGAGAGATGATTGCTCATAATTGAACTATATAAATATAAGAAAATGACAGTTACTAAATTAATTTATATTTAGCCCTTTGTTTAGTCCTCTAAAAAGTGCTAGACAAAACAATATTTAAAAATGAAAGGATTAGGATCTCACATGAAACATTTGGGGAAAAAAGTGGGAATGAAGGAGAAATAGTACTTCAAGATGTCAGATTGCAATATTGAGTACTAAATGTAGACATCACTTAGTATTGGCTATAAAAGAGAAAAGTATATTAGAACAGGCTAAGGAAAAATCAGAAATTATGATCCTCAGAAACCTAGTGTTCAATAAATTCAAAAACATTAACTATTTGGGGAAGGACTTTGTATTTGTCCAGAAGTGCTAGGAAAGTAGGAGGGCAAACAACAATTATACTTGTATCTTACAAAAAAAAATACCACAAAAATTTTTAAATGGATAATCAACTAAGAAAAATTTAAATTCCTTTAATTAACAAAACGGAAGAAAAGGAATAGAGGTATCATTCATAGCTAGCCCAACATGAAACATTTTTAATGAAATAAAGAATAAAATAGCTCACCAAAGGTAAAACAGGCAATTCAAATTATATAAAAGTAAAAAAAAAGCTTTTGCAAAAACAGTCAAAACAGCTGGGTTAAGAAGGGAAACTGTTGATTGAGAAAGATATTTCCATTAAATATATCTGATTTTCTGATAGAATTATACTTTTATAGAGATTTAATACTGATATAAAAGACAAAGAATTATTGCTTTTGCTAATTATTGGGTAAGTGATTAAATGAATAAAAAAATAGTATTCATAATAATAATAACTGAGATTTATATGGTACTTTTTAATGTATGAAAAAAACATTATATATATTATCTCATTTAATTCTCATAATAACCATTGCTCTCAATATATTGTTAAGGGAAAGGAAGCTGAGAAGTGTTAAGTGGCATGCCTAAAGTCACAGATATAATGTCTAATGCAAGACTATTCCAAATCACCTAGGAGAAATATAAGTGAATACAATTGAGATTTTATTTCATACCCATGAAATCAGCAAAGATGACACAAAGGGGAAATGATCTGTTTTGGAAAGGTATTGGAAAAAAAGACACACTAATATACTGTTGGTGGAGGTGTGGGAATTTGTCTTTAAAACAATTTGGAATTATGTATAAAAATGGTATATGGATACCTATTAATCCAGAGATGTCTTGAATATGCCAAGGAGATCACAGAAAGTTTCTGTCACTATCTTTTTCTCTCTTGGGCTTTCATGGTCTTTCTATCTCCTAAAACATTAATTACAGCCACTTTTTATGGTTTTAAAAAACTAGAAATAAAACATGCCCTTATAAATTGGGAAATGACTAAGCAATAAATGCCACTGAATAGTGCTGGATATTAAGAAATGATAATTAGGCAGAATTCAGAAAAGCGTGGTAAGAAGCATTTGAACTGATGCAAGAAAATAAGCAGAGGAAGAAAAGTATTATATACCAAAAATGCAATAATGAAAATTTAAAAAATACAACAAAGTAAACCCAAATGCAATATAATTGTAGAAGTGGAGCACTGTGTTGTTATCATGGTTAATATTTTAGTAAGTTTTGTTGAAATAATTTTTCTTTATAAATCTGTTATATGAAAGCTCACTGTATAATGAAAGGATA
Source organism: Monodelphis domestica (assembly GCF_027887165.1). NCBI lineage: Eukaryota > Metazoa > Chordata > Mammalia > Didelphimorphia > Didelphidae > Monodelphis > Monodelphis domestica. Next base: position 242,908,235 of record NC_077234.1, read on the forward strand.
TGTTTAGAAATGAATGTGAAAAAAATAAAAGGCTTTGACAATAGAATAAGAAGAAGGATAGTCTGTTCAATAAAAGTAAAAAAGATTAACTTGGAAATTTTTTCTGAATTTCTCAGTAAATGTTATCATTTTGCCTTATAAATTCATACCTAGTTTTGACCTCTATTTTGAGAATGATCTACTCCATATCATATTATTTTCTATTTCTTTTAATAATTAATAATAACACATTACATGTTTTAGTTATTCTCTATACCTATTACAAGTGAGTATTTTGTAAATGCTGCTGACTGACCAAACACCATCTAGTTTTTTTTCCTTTGCTGTTCTCTGAAGTAATTAGTAGCCATAATATACATTTATAGCTAAAAGGGAACTTAGAGATTCCTAGACAAAAGTCTTAATATTATACAGAATAGTATCTGAGAGCCACCAAGATAAAGTGACACGGTGAATAGGTAACAGAATTGGGATTTGAAGCCAGTTCTTCTGATTCACTGTAGAACATTTGTTCCCACTCCATCTTCTCGTATATTTTGCTACATTTTACCTCATTACATTAATTTATTTCTTTTTAAAATAGAAATATAATCCATCTCTTTACTATCTTTTGAATTTATGAGAACCTGATAAATTGGCAATTGAGATGATTACCACAAATAAAACAATCAACATCCCCTGGCCTCGTAATTTGGCTTAGTATAACACAAAAGCAAATTTAAATACTTTATTCTTATGCATTTGTTAAAATTGAGTAAACTAATTTAAAACTTACTCCTATATATATGTGTGTGTATATATATATATATATATGCTGCATTATATAAAACAGTGTATATGTATTTATATACACAGGACTTTATACTACTCTATACTTATATATTTTTATATATATATATGCTACTTCATATTTATGTAATGTTATATAGATGCATATATGTATATAAAGTATACTATAAATCTGAGAACATTACATTTCCAAAAAGAGAATTTCTCTGCCTTGAGGAATCATGGGATTCTTTGACTCCTACATATATATTTCCATGCAGAATATTTCCATTTACATACTTATAAAATAGCATATTAGGTGGAGAATGCCTGAAATATATTGTTTTTGAATCATTAAGAGACCAATGACAAAGTCTAAGAGGCTTTCTATGTCGTTTAAATGTAAATAAAGACAAAGGTAATTTATGTCCAATTTTCAGCTAGAACACTTTATTACTTCCTTGGCATTGCATTTTGTTACTATGATTTAATCAAGATATTTTCAGACAATCTATTACAATATTCCATCACTCTATGTAAACTGCACAGACAAGTTAAACACTTACATCTTAGCCAGTAAAAACCATGAGGAAACGTTTTATTAGATCCTCACTCTATTTCCCAATCTTCAAAGTAACAGCGATATCATGGGAATTAATGTTGTCCTCCAAAATGTCATTTTCTTAGAGGAAATTATTGAATAACAAATAGTAACAACTAGCTGGCCTGAAAATAACATTAGTTATTTGAAGATAAAGAGGCTGATATTTGAAACAAAAACACATATTCTCTTAGTTATTGCTGTAATAAGGCAATACAGTGTGACAGAATTACAACTAAAGTTTTTCATTTTCATAGTGTGCATATTTATGTAACATGAGGTTCACCCAAGACCGAGGAACTAATTGTAATAAGAAAGACAATATGGAATTTTTTTATCATTTATCATTTCAAAATCAATCTTTCTTGGGAAAGATACTGGAGTGATTTGACAATTCCTTCTCTGGCTTGTTTTTCAGATGAGGAAACTGAGGCAAACGATATTAAGTGATTTACTCAGGGTCATATAGCTAGTAAGTGTATGAGGTCAGATTTGAACTTAGAAAGATGAGTTTTCCTTACTCTGTGTCTGGAACTCTATCTAAAAGCAAATTAAATCTGATCTAACAAATATTGAATTCCTACTCTTTGAAGTGTATTATGTTGCAGGAGTGAAATTCTTAGAAATACTGAATTTCACAGTTGAAAAGAACTTTATAAGTCACCTAAGCTAGTTCAACTAATAGTTCAATAGCAATCCTCTCTGCAGTATCCGCCTTAAGTGGCCATGCAGCCTCCACTTGAAGACTTCCAGTATTCCATCATAAAATGGCAACCTGAGCATGTATTACCATTGGTAGAGAACTGCTCTAGAGTCAGCAAGCTGGTTTCAGCTCTTGCCTCTGACTATCATAGCTGTGGCACCATGGACAAATTAAATAACCAGTCAATACCCCCACACAATTCTAGAAAACTTTAAATACAGAAAGAGGGGCACTGTGTCCAGAGGCAGAGGATTGGTTCAAGACCCTCATACTTACTACTTGTATCACTTTGGGCAAGACCCTTAAGATCTCTGGATCTTTTTCCTAATGTTCACAATGAGGGAGTTTGGCTTGATGATTTCTTATCTTTTATCTTTAGATTTATGATCCTGAATTACTGATGATCTTCTGGTCTGCACTGGTAGAAGTATTGTTTACACTGGGAGCCTTCTATATTGACTAAATTCAAGTTCTGGACCACCCTCTTCCCTCTTACAACTCTGATAACAATATAAACAATAGAATGTATAGATAATATTTGTGTCACAGTAGTCCCTTTACCTATATATGCTGAGGAGGACTTTGTAATAACCCTAAATATCCATTCTATGAAGCTCCAGGCACTCACTCTGGCCACCTACAACTTCAGAGCAGTTGCCTTGCTCCTGGACACTTTCTCCCTTCCTCATCTTTCCAGCAATACATTTGCTACCTGGGAAAATTCTACCCAGAGCATGAACTTCTTTGGAAAATGATACTCATTGGATAATGAGCAATTGAACTCATTCTTCAATGATGACCATGTTTCCCCCAACCTCCATCATTCCCCTTCCATAATAGTGATCAGGAACACCCACCTACTACTGTTCAAATACTATTTCTAGATCTCCTGGTAACTCCTTATCCTCCCTCACTTCGTCTCTCTTTCCTTCCACTGTGCTTTCTGCATTGCCTGCTCCATAGGGAATGAAGTGGCTTCCATCCTAAACTTCTTCCTTTCTCATTCCCTTTCTCTCTCTGCATTCACAGAGAACTCCAGCCTGCTGGTTGGTCTCCCTGTATCAAGTCTTTCCCTACCACAACTCATCCTCTACTCAGAGATCTGAACATACCATCTCTCTGTTCAATCAACCCTGGAGGATGCCTATTATCTCCAGGATTTGATGCATGACACAAACTCATCCTTTTCCCTCTTCCAGTCTTCTACTACCTTACAGCTCCCATGAATTCTGCAATCTAGTGGAATAGGGCTCTTTTCTGTTCCTCAGCCATGATTCTCCATCTCCCAACTTGGATTTATTTTTGCTGGCTGTTCTTCACTCCTCTTGGATTTCTTTTAAGTCTCAGCTTGAGGTGCAACCTCTGCAAGAAGCCTTTAATTGTCCACCTTAATTTTAGTGTCTTCCTTCTGAAATTATCTTCAGTTTATTCCTTGTGTATTAAAATGGATGTCTGCATACATATTATATTTGTTTGTATATAGCTGCCTGTCTCCTCCATTAGAGAGTGAATGTATGTATATGTCTATTTTATGGGTATATATGTCTTTTATATCTGTATGTATATGTCTATTATATTTGTACATGCACATATATATATTTGTATATAGTAGTTTACCTGCTATCTCTTCCATTAGACAGTATATGTATCTATCAATTTGCATATGTCTATTACATTTTTATGTGTATATATCTGTGTTGTCTCTTCCATTAGTGTATGTATATATTTCTATTATATTTGTATGCATATATATTTTTGTTGCATATAATAGTTTTCTTGGTGTTTCCTTCATGTACACATGCATGTATATTTGTAAATTATATTTGTATATATGTATGCATTTTTGTCATTTGTATGCATAAATGCCAATTATATTTGTATGTGTATATACATATATATCTATTCATATGTCGTGGTTTGCCCCTTTTCTCCTCCATTAGACAGGGATCTGGAGAGCCTTTCTTGTTTGCCTTTCTTTGTATCCCCAGTGTCTAATACATAGCTGATGTTTAAGAAATTACTTGTTGATTGACTGTGGAAAATAATAATATACTTCATGTAGTGGTTTCTTAAATTTTAATAGTAAAGACATTTTATAATTATTTAAAATCAGTTTAATTTTAACTCTCCTTTATCTACTGGTTTATCTCATGTTGCCCACAAACTGACTAAAATAAAAACACTTATCTTGATCCTGCCATCTCCTTAAGCTATTTATTGCCCTATATCTCTCATTCCTTTAATTCATTTCCATTAATGCTCCTTGTCTTTGTTTACTCATCTGCTACTTACTTCCTAATATCTTGAAATCTTATTTCTGATTTCAGCATTGAACTGAAATTGTCTTCTCCAACCATATCTTAACTGCTCTAATCAATGATTTCTTATCATCATCCCTTTTGACGTCTTTGTAGCCTTCAACAGGCTTAACCACATTCTCACCCTTAACATTTTTCCTCCCTAATTTTTTTTGTGACAATGCTTTCTCCTGTTTTGTTCTTTTCCCTATTTGACCACTCTTGCTTTGACCATTATTAATGGTCATACCTATGAATGGACACACCCAGGCCTCTGTCCTAGGCTCTATTCACTTCTCTCTATTCTCTCTACTAAGACATCATATAAATGTTATACTTATTAATGTTGTTGTTGATATTATTATTTATTTATTTAAAATCCCCTACCTTCCATCTTGGAATCAGGACTCAATATTGGTTCCAAGGCAGAAGAGTGGTAAGGGCTAGGAAATGAGGGTTAAGTGACTTGTCCAGGGTCACACAGCTTGGAAGTGTCTGAGGCCAAATTTGAACCCAGGATCGCCTGTCTCTGGGCTTGGCTCTCAATCCACTGAGCCACCCAGCTTCCTCCTTGTTGTCATTATCATGAAGAAGCCTATAGAATCTGCTTTGTGATTGTTTGTACTGCAAAGTTTAAATTTAATGGTTGGACTTAAATTATATGAAATAACGTGGTCACTGAAATTAGTATATCTCAAGTCAGAAGTTTATTTACCAAAAGAGAGGGGAAACAATAAAGTAGAGAAATGTGAAAGAGGTTATAGAAAATACCTAGACTAGTCGTCAGCCAGGAGTGAGTAATCACATGGCCTCCTCCAAGACAGAAGCTAGTCTCTTAGGAAACTAGGAAGGGAGCCAGCCTTTCACTCAGCCAATGAAGCAGTCCAAGAGTCGGAGTCTAAGTTGAAGTCACAATCCATGCTGCAGTCTCCAATGAATTCCCTGGAAGCCTTTCTCCATGAGATTCAATTTCACCAGACTGCCCCAGCCAAGGATTTCATGGCTTTTATGGTGGTTTTTTGTCCCTGCTCCTTTTCACAGGGGCCAATCACAGTTTCCAAATTGTCTATCACTGCCCAGGGGCAGTGTCTGTGGGATTGACTTCTCACCTCTTAAGGTGTTAACTCTCCTCCTAGGATTCACACCTTTCTGAGTTGTCACCTTTGGATTCACACATTTCTGAGTATGTGAACTCTTAAAAGAATTCAAAAGTTTCTGGCTGTTTGAGTTAGAAAAAAGGGAGGAGCTCTTCCAAGTATCTTGCTGGCTTCTCACCTAGCACTACATAGGGTGTGAATTCTCTTAGACTTTTGTGAGCTCCTCCACCTAGTCCAAGTTTGTGTTGATTCAATCAAAGAGTAGACAAAGGAGAGTTAATCCTGTCTTCACAATCTAGGGAAGTACTTAAGTTTGTGTTAACCAAAGTTTTAATTCCAACTGGGCAAAGAGAATAAAGGATTCCTTTTTCATAAGTGTAAACTCAGAATAGACAAAGAGAACCAAGGGTTTCCTTTTACAGTACTATTTGTTGACTGACCGAGAGTTTGTTAAATCAGATTACCTAAATGGTTTGTCCTTTTGGTTGAAGGATAGCTATTACTTCCAATCTCTGACTAATCCCCATTTTTCTATCACCTGAAGGTCTTCACACTTATGTAGTGCCTGATGGTTTATAAAGTACTTTCATCACAGTAACCTCATGCCTCTTATTATTCCTATTTTATTGATTGAGGAAACTGAAGTCCTAAGAAGTCAAACTGCTGCCTGAGGTGGGTCTCACAACCTGTCATCCTGTCTCCAAATCCAGTCCTCTTTCAATATGCCATATTGCCTTCCATGATCTCTTCCTTTCCCCTCTTACCTGTCTACTCAATGAAGAGAGATAACATCTGTCCTGCCTACCAAGCAGAGATGCTGTGATCACCAACTCAAATGAGCTAGCATGTGAAAACTATATTTTTAAATATAATATAGGTAGAAAGAAAAATTTTATGTCAGAGAGAAGTGTTGCAGTTAAGAAATAGGGTGACTGTTTTGCTGCCATTTCTGACACCAATTAACTGTATTACCGATTTCAAGTTTTTCCCCCCTTTTCAACTTTAACACAATTCTCTATAAAGTGAAGATAGGGTTCAATGATTTCCAAGACGTTTTCAGTTCCAAAAAGTTATGATTCTGTGTTAACCAGAATCCTGAGTATTTTAAGTTTCATCATAAAGGAATCAAGAAGGAGACGTTAAGATCTTAGATACTGGTACTGCTCAGAAACTGGTAACTGAGCAAGAAAAGGATGGCTGGTCATTTGGGGCTCGCCTTATTGCCAGACTTATGTGGGTTAACCACCAGAACTCTGGATGGGGCTCTAAAGCCCTAAACTCTGGAACATGTTCCTGAACCCTCGGCAGCATGGAAACAGGGAATGGAAAGTTGTAAAAAGTCATCTATATCTTCTCTGGGCAAGGAGCCCCCGACAACCAGGCAGATGGGAACAAGATTGGTAGTTATAACAAGTCAGGAAAGTGGTGACATTATTCATTTCTACATTAAAACCAGAGAGCGGTTATGAATGCTTTGTTTTAGCCAAAATGTCTTTTCACTTTTCTGGTTCCTTTAACCTGTTTTTATCTAGAGCTCGATGTGTCTGTGTATTTATATCTATGGAACTATGTGGTACAGTGGATAGAAAGCTGGGGCTGAAGTCAGGAAGACTTGAGTTCAAATTTAACTTCATACACTTATTAGCTGTGTGACCCTGGGCAAATTACTTAACCCTATTTTTCTGTTTTATTTGTCAAATGAGTTCGAGAAGGAAATGTCAAACCATGCCAGTTTCTTTGCCAGGAAAACTCCCAGAATGTATATATACATGTCCCCCTCTTCTTTCTGTCTGTCTGTCCATCCATCCATCCATAAATCTGTCAATCTCCCTCCATTCTCCCTCTCCTCTTCTCTCTCTCTCTCCTCTCTCTCTCTGACTCTCTGTCTCTCTCTGTCTCTGTCTCTACTCTCTGTCTCTCTCTGTCTCTGTCTCAGACTCTCTGTCTCTCTGTCTCTGTCTCTCCTCTCTGTCTCTCTCTGTCTCTCTCTCTGTCTCTCCTCTCTCTCTCTGTTTCTCTATCTCTCTCTCTGTCTCTGTCTCAGACTCTCTGTCTCTGTCTCTCACTCTGTGTTTCTCCTCTCTGTCTCTGTCTCAGACTCTCTGTCTCTCTGTCTCTCACTCTGTGTTTCTCCTCTCTGTCTCTGTCTCTGTCTCTCTGTCTCTGTCTCTGTCTCTGTCTCTCTCTGTCTCTGTCTCAGACTCTCTGTCTCTCTCTCCTCTCTGTCTCTCTCTCTGTCTCTCAGTTTCTCTCTCTGTCTCTCAGTTTCTCTCTCTGTCTCTCAGTTTCTCTCTCTGTCTCAGACTCTCTGTCTCTCTGTCTCTCACTCTGTGTTTCTCCTCTCTGTCTCTGTCTCTGTCTCTGCCTCTGTCTCTGTCTCTGTCTCTGTCTCTGTCTCTGTCTCTGTCTCTCTGTCTCTGTCTCTGTCTCTGTCTCTGTCTCTCTCTCTCTCTCTCTCTCTCTCTCTCTCTCTGTCTCTGTCTCTGTCTCTGTCTCTGTCTCTCTGTCTCTCTCTCCCCTCCCCCCCAAACAAATAGCTTTCTCTTTTCTACAAATAGACTGGTCTTTTTTTAAAAAAGTAGGAAGATGGCAAATGCTTCTGCCATGCCTATGAAAGACTATACAAACGGTGAGCTATTACTAATGCTAAGTGTTTATTTCTAAACCATGATTGTAAATTTATTTCCAATGGCTTTTCCAGTAGAGTAGAAATGATGTTTTACTCACTTATATAAAGCCCTAGAGCAAAGCTGTCTATATTGAAATAATTGTGAAACTCGGGATGAGAAAGACAATTTTCTTTGAGACAGGTTTATTAGATAATGTTTCTTTCTTTCTTTGAATATCATCTGGTTAGAAAAATGGAACTATATTGAAATGATACATTTCAACATGTAGTCTATTAAGAATTAAATTAAACTTTGTGAATAGGAAATAACTGGCTAAAACCAGTAGCACAGTGGCTAAGGAGGAAGGATCTCCTGACGTGAATTATTTTTTTGAGTTTTTAAAAGTAGCATCTTACATTAGAGACCCAGGCAATCTCTCAGTGGGGATTTAAGGAGAGTGTGAGAGAAAGGGGGAAAAACCAAACAAACTACTTGGCTATTTTTAGTGAACGTTTTCTTTCTTTCATACAGGCACATGACTTCACCACTCTGTAATCAAGATCATTCTTGTTTCCATTTCCATTTCAAAATAAAATCTGCTGTTTGTTTTCCATGTGCAATTTTCTATGGACTTGTGCTCCATGTTAACTCTTTTTTAATGAACATTTTTAATCATTAGAGAAGTATAATATTGACCTGATTTTCTGGAATGCAATATTAGTACTTCTTTCAATCTGCCACTGTACTAGAGGTGTTGCTTTGTGCTCTCAGTAAAAACTTAGAACATCTTTTGGATGGTTATAAAGACAATGTTAAAAACATTGTTATTCCTATTCCTACCCCCTTTACATAAAAATAACCTGAACTATTTTTAACAGCAAGGGCTGACAAAGCAAAAAAAAAATGGTTGTAATTCTTTTCTTCTCTTTCTCCCATCCCCGCTGTTGTATGCAATCTTAAATCACAAATCTCAAAGCAAAGAGAAGAAATAAGAAAAATGCAATTTGATTTTTGCTTTTAAAAGTCTGTATTTAAAGGATCGCATATATTGCCAAGTACTAACCTTCCTTGCCTTGATTTCTTTAGCCCATAGAAGCATCTTCTTCCTCATCTGAACTCTCCTAGCACTTATGGTCTAGAGCACTCAGGTGACACTTATTTTATGATGATGGTGTTATGATTGCATTCACCTCATCTATCTGGAAGCAAGCTATTGAGATACCATACATATTTTCAAGAGGCCCAGATGAGGAAAAAAGCAGAAAAGTCTTTTGAGAAGACAAAAATAATGTCATAAAGTCTGGGCACCAAATTATTCAAGAGTCCTTTTGGTTCCAATTGAGAGCTTATTTACAGAAAATTCTAAACTCACCTATAAATCCCAAGATCCTGACTTTAGTTATCTATTTTCCAAATCTTATCAGAAAGTGGTAGCTGATCAAAAATAGAGAAAAGAGCTGATACTGTGGCTGTCATAGAAGCAAAGGTTAAAGCTGAGTTTCTAGAAGGAAGGTAGAAGAGCCAAAAAAAAAAAAACTCTATGAAACACAGATACAAGACCCAAGAAATAAACACAGCAGTTAGGAATTATGTAGAGTTGTTGTGTAGTCCTGTCTGACTCTTCATGACCCCATTTGGGGTTTTCTTGGCAAAGATACTCCAGTAAACCACTGCCTTTTCCTTCTCTAGCTCATTTTACTGTTGAGGAAACTGAGGCATACTGGGTTGTGACACAGCTAGGAAATATCTGAGGCTGGATTTAAAGTCAGGTCATCTTGATTCCACAGCTTTTGCTCACCTAGTTGCCCCATAGTTAATGTAGAGTCTAACAACCATAGTTCCTAAAGGTATTATTTATGCCATAACCATCCTTAATGCATAATGGTTAAAGCACTGGGCTTGGATTTAGGAAGATTCATTTTCATGAATTTAAATCTAGCCTCAGACACTTACTAATTGTATGTCCCAAGAAAAATCACCTAATCCTTTTTGCCTCAGTTTCCTCATCTGTAAAATGATCTTGAGAAGGAAATGGCAAACCACTTCAATGTCTTTGCCAAGAAAATCTCAAATGGGGACACAACGAGTCAGATAGGATTAAATCATGGAAACAAATATTGGAATGGGATGGGAAGTGGAGTGGGGTACTCACACTGAGAATGAATGACTGTCTGGGATATTAAAGAAGAGATGCTTATATCAGATAAAGAGGGTGAGCTATGTTTGCAAAGTACTCATTTCCATAGGGGGCAACTAGGTAGTATTGTGGGTAGAGTGCTGGTCCTGGAGTCAGGAAGACCTGAGTTCAAATCCAGCCTCAGACAATTCCTAGGTGTGTCACCCTGGGCCAGTTATTTAATTTTCTGGATTTTCTGGAAAAAAAAAAGATCCACTGGAGAAGAAAATGGCACCCATTACAGAATTCTTGCCAAGAACACTTCGCGAATTTCTATGGTCCATGAGGTTTACAGAGTCAGACATGGCTGAACAATAGCATTTGTCCATTATACTCTACCTAAGATGGAGATGTGTGCAATACATCTTACAAATAGTTCCAACCCAAAGACTAAAAACAAAAAATTGCTTAAAAGACGAAGCCATCGGCAATTCAAGAAACTCCATTATCTGGAATGGCTCATACTCTTAGGATTTATTAGTTGTGCAGGGGATACTAGTTTGGGCAGCCTGGTGGCTCAAGGCAGCTAAACAGCTTAGAGGATAGTTTCCTGAGTCTGAAGCCAAGCGGAATCATCTTCATGAGTGTAAATCTAGCTTCAGACACTTACGAGCTGTGTGACCCTGGGAAAATCACTTCATCCTGCTGGCCTCATCTGTAAAATGAGATGGAGGAAGAAATGATAAACTGTCAGCGTTGTTTCCTAGAAAACTTCAAACTGGGGGTGGGGGTGTGTGCAACTGGGTGAATTGGCAGCCAGACCTAGAGATGGAAGGTCCTGGGTTCAAATCTGACCTTACACACTTTCTAGCCTTATGACCCTTGTTAATAGGTTATCCCCTATTGCCTAGCCCATATGGTTCTTTTGACTTGGAGCCAATACATAGTGTTGATTCTAAGAAGGAAGGTAGAGAGTTTTTAAAAAATCCATTTGGATCATGAAGTGTGGGACGTGACTGAAATGACTGAACAACAACAAATACTGGAGATAGTCCCAACACATATTCATGCTTTGGAATTTTATATTCTGAGTTTAAAAAGAAAAAAATACCATGATTTGACAGAAAAGATAATTTTAAACTTTTTCTAACTTTGACCTCCAGAAAGTAAATAGTGGAAGACCATCAGATTTAATAATTAGCAGGTCTTTAGCCACTGCTATTTCAGGCAGGGATGGAAGGCAGATTTCAAGGGATTGAGATACGTGTAGGGGTTGAAGAAGTGGAGGGAGAGAGAATAGGATACTACTTCTAGAATGAAGGAGCAGAAAGAGAGATGGAGTCAATGGAAAGTTTCCTCTAGAAGCATGTTTGGAGTCTAAGGTGAGACATCCAGCAGATTGAAATGAACGAGAGAAAAGGGATGACTGATGGCCAACGTCATGCAAGATATGGAAAGGCATGTGATCAAAGTACAAGAGTTAGCTTTGGAAAGGCGGAAGCAACTCGATCCTCCAAGACTAGATGGAAGGATAAAAGGATGAATACAGATATTGAGAAGTTTAGAGGATTCCGTGGGGAACATATCAGATTATTTCAATAATCTTGCTAAGGTAGAGTGGCTGGAAGTGAGGAAGCTTGAGGTGCAAGAAGGGAAGATGTAGAATAACATACATGCAAAATGTGTTAGGAAGCTGTCAGGCCAATAAACATTAGTAGAAAGGAAGGACTCTAAGAAACAGGGATTTGTTGCTATTCATATAGAAAGATTAAAATGACATTGTAGTGACAGAACAGGAGTACAAAGGAAAAAAAAAACATTCTGAGAGTAATTAGAGAACCTCTCGTTCCCACTTTGTTCTAGTTATGTTGTTTTTGACCTTCCAGAAAATATTACTTCGATTGGAAATGAAATGGAATGACTGCTTCCAATTATTTACAACATATACAGATATGGCAAAAACCATACCTTCCAACAAAAATTCTACCTAGGTAGTTACTCAGTATCATAACTGAACATAATATTGCTACATATAGCATTAAATAAATCTCTTTTGTAATTCCTATGTTTTGAGTTAAGATGCACTTGAAGACCAATTTTCCCTTCTGAACATTCCACATTTTGTGCCAGAAAGTGAGTAGAAATTATCTTCATTTAGAATGGAGAAGACGCCTTGGAACAATCATCACAGAAACTCTGGAACACTGAAGATAATTCTAGCAGTAATATAATCAGTATCATATTATAATCACTGTCATATTATAACATAATATGTAATCACATTATATATAAATCACATCATATATCATATATATAATACCATATATCATATAATAACCTGATTATCAACAGCAAAAAAGAGAGAACTGATTTGATTGATCACAAACTTGGTTCACTATATATAGTTAGTCCCAGCCCTGATTGTGCCTGACACTCTATTGAACTGTTTACCTAGGGCCATATTGCCATCTGTTTCCCCTTACCATCTCCCTTAACCATCGCTTTCCCTTTCAATTCACACATGTGAGTGCCCATTCATACACTTATCATTTATGTACATAGACATATATATTTAATATTTGCATGTGTAGATATGTCTGTGTTTTGGCTAAGAGCTCTGGGTGATAATATAGTTTGTCCTTTTGCTATGTATTCAACAAATTCAAAATGCTGCTTTCACTAAAAAACAACAAAAAACAACCCAACAGATTTGGGGGAAACTGTTTTAAAATGATACTCTAATTTCCAAAAGCACAAGAGTCTATGAAATCAAGTTTGCTGTGAATCATCTTTTTTTTTTTTTGATCTGGTGGTAGTGTCATAAAATACTTAGGGTCCCAATGCTCTCCCAATGTTGTTCTTTTCTGTTTTCTCTTTCACTTAGAAAAGAGTTAATATGCTGATGAAAGGTGTCCTTGTTTATGCATACACAGCTAAATCTTTTAAAGAGCTCAGGCTGTTTGGCCAAGAATTATCTTTACTCATTTAAAATTCATCGAACACCAATTTCCATGGAAAAAAAATAAACAAACGCTCCCACTTTCTTCTGTTCATATTGCAACTGCTACTTCATCCTTCTGTAAGCCTTCATAATGCTGTGTTTATGACAGCACCATCTGTCTCTTCAAGTATTATGACTTCACAGCAAGATGAGGTAGAAGTAGGTGGATCATGTTGGGGTAAAGGAATGGGTTTCATCCAATGGTTCATCGATGTAGCAATCACTACTTTACAATGTTTAGATTTCATGCAATTTTTTTCTCCACTTGTATTTTTGTTTTTCCTTTTATTTTTGACCTGTTATTGTATTGGTAGAAGGAAGAGTGATAGGACTCTTTCTACCAAAGCAGTCTCCATCTTCTCTGCAGCTTATAGTCTTAGAGTTATCGCGAGAGCTGTAAAATTTTACCCATTTTACAGATGAGGAAACAGAGGTAGAGTGTGGTTAAATTACTTGTCAGGGCTCACACAGCTAGCAAGTAGCTAATACTAGATTTAAACTCAGTTCTTCCCCACTCCAAGTTAAGAGGCTTGTTCTGGATCACACAGCCAATATGTGATGGGAGCATGACTGAAGCTGTAGTTTTTCTGGCTTTAAGGTTAACTTTCGATCATCTTGACCATTTCCTTCTTTTAATAGCACTTCTAGGTTTATGGATTATTTACACATGTTCTCTAATTTGGTCTTTATATTAACCCTGCTATTATTATCCTCATTTTGCCAATGAGAAAATTGATAACTTAACTGACTTGTCCAGGATCACAGAGCTGGTTAGTCTCTAAAGTAGGATTTAAGTCATGCATTCCAGACTCCAAGGCAGAATTCAACTCACTGTGCCCTCTGGGTGCTCCTTCCTTTATAAAGAACAATAGTGACATGTTTAAATACTGCCATAAGGTATATAAAATGTTTTTCATATATATTATCTCTTTTCATTCTCATAACAACCCTGTAAATCAGTCCTAGAGGTATTATCATCGCTATTGTATAGTCATGTAATTCAACCCTCTTACTGTAAAATTTAAACAATATTTTTTAATCAGCAAAAACCTGCCTTTTCACCTCTCCTCTCCTCTTCTCTCACCCACACCTGAGACCTAAAGAAAAAACCCTGTTACAGATATATGTAGTCAAACAAAACAAATTTCTACATTGGGCATGCACCAAGCTTTTTATCTCATTCTGTATTCTGAGTTGTTCACTCCCCTTCTGGAGGTGTATTCACCATGTTTCATCATGGGTCCTCGGGAATTGTGGTTAGACATTATAATAATGACAGTTCTTAATTCTTCCAAGTTTTTTTTTCCCTTTACCACATTGCTGTCATTGTATAAATTACTTTCTAGTTCTATTCACTTCCCCAGGCATCAGATCATACAAGTCTTTCCAAGTTTTTCTGAAATCTCTCCTCTTCATCATTTCTTAAAACACAATAATATTAAACTCCTTTTATATAACACACTTATCCATCCCCCAATTTAGTTTTCCTCCCCAAAGCTTATTTTTCCACTTCAAAAGAATGATACATAAATTTTGTACCTCCTTACAGTGTTTTTTGTTTGTTTGTTTAGTACTAATCCCTCCCTTAATGGACCTTCCGTCTAATTCCAATTCCATTCTTTCTGTTCTATTTTCCTGCTGAATTAAATGCATTTTTGGTTTGTCTGTCTTCTCTGACCCTTTAACTCATTTAGATGGTAGTAAAGTTAAAGTGTTACCTGCTTTGCTCACCCCATCCTCCTAATATGGATAGATGTCTATTTGTGAATCCTCATTATGAGATAATTTTCCCTACCCTTCCTTTTTTTCCTTCACCCTTCCTCTCAATGTATTGCCTGTATCTTCTCTGTTCATTCTTCTCTTAAGACCATCAAGACACACCATATTCATTTCTAAGCCTTGTACAATTGGTCTCCTTCAATTACCTCTGAGGATGAGGGTGCTCAGAGGGGACATATGTATTATCTCCCTATCTTAGAATGTAAATAGTTCATCTTTGTTGTATCAATTATTGTTCATTCATGCTTACAATTCTATATTATTTTATATTCTCTTTACTCTTGTGTTTGAACCTCAAAGTTTCTTTTGCAATAATGGTCTTTTTATTAGGAATGCTTAGAAGCCCTTTATTTCATTGAAAATTCATTTTTTCACCTGTAGCTTCCTCCTTAGTTTTGTTATATAAATTATTTTTGGCTTTAAGTCTTTTTCTTTAGAATATTGTATTCTGAGTTCTTTGTTTCTTTATAATGTTGGCAGCTGAGTCAATTCTTTCTTTTTAGCTGCTTGAAATATTTTTTCTTTAACCTGGAAGCTCTAGATTTTGGCTGTGGTGTTCCTGGGAGTTTTCATTTGGGAATTTCTTTTAGGAGGTAAGAGATAGATTCTTTATATTTCCATATTACTCTCTGATTACAAGAGAACTAGACATTTCAAAGATTTCTAGAAATATGATATCTAAGCTTATATATTTTTTAACACCATGGCATTCAAATAGTCCAATGATTCTTAATTTTTTCCACTTAATCTGTTTTCCAGGTCAGTTGTTTTTGCCTCATGAAGCCTATTTGGTCTATTCTAATTTCAAGGAGTTTGTTGCTTGGGCAAGGCTTATATTATTTTTTGACAAGCTTTTAATCTTCTTTCAAATTTTTTTTTGTCCACAGATCTACTTTATTTTGTTATCCCACTCAAAAAGTCTTTTCACTCTTTTTAAAAAAAAATGTCTTTGTTTATCTTTTCCAGAAATTCTAGTTTAGTTTGTACCCAACCCATATTTTTCTTTAAGGCTTTGCTTATAGATATTTTAGAGGCACTCTTTTCTTTTCTGAGATTATGTCTTGTGGTACCTGGCACCATATAACTCATTATGGTGGGGTTCTTTTTTTGTTTACACATTCTTCCAGTCCATTTTCTAACTTTAGACCTGATGTTAGAGTTAGTCACTGTCTTACTTCTTCAGGGAAAGTGTAGACTAGTCCTGCTGCTACTTTCTTAGGGTTTCTTAGGGTTGCATTATTCAGGATCTCAAGGACAAGCTTGGGACTAACAAGCTTTCAGTGCACCCAAAGTGGTCTGATCCAATGCAAAACACCTCTGTCTGATAGCTAAAATTATTTGTTTACTTGTCCAAAGTCATAAAACTCATAGGTTTCTGAGTCAATATTTGAATTTAGATCTTTAGGATCATCCATCCTAAGGTCCATATCTTCTGGTATTATAATTACTTTATATTAGAAGAAATTTATAATCAAGTTGTTATAATGATCCTATTCAACTCTCCCTATGCAATGGTTTCTCTGGAAACTTTAAATACCCAAACATTATTTTCCTACAAGCATGTTTTTACAGTGCCTCGTTCAGTACCTTGCACATAGTAGGAGACTAATAAATGATTATTGAAAGCATAGCCACTATTTCCATATGGCATTCCTATAGTCAGTTTGAAAATTGTTCTTATATTTTGGCCACTGTCCCCCTCAGCCATTGTTGGCTTTGACATATGACAGACTGCCAGAGGGTGAAATTCAGCTAAGAAAGAAGACCAGCAGAGGAGTCAGTTCCTGTCCTACATCATATTTACAGAGCATTGCTTCTAAAAGACCGATTTCAGCCCAACATTATTCATTTCTACCCTTTTCCAGATAAGTAACACAGCCATGTGTCATCCCTGGATAGAGTACTGTGCTAGATGACACTCCCTCAGTAGCTGACAGTCCCATCTTGGGAGGAAGCGCTCTTCAGAAATAATTCTCTCCTTTCTCTGCATGCGCTTGGTACATGGTTCCTGAAATAGGTGAGGGTGAAAGGTTGACCACAATTAAAAATCAGCCCTCCACAAAGAAATATTGGGAGGACAATTTTTTTCCCTATTCCACCCCTGAATCAGTTTCTGACAACTAAAATATGACATAAAAGTGGCTCAAAACACAAGTCAATAAAAGTGATTTGTCTAGTCTGAGAATGTCTCTAAATCATCAAATATTATACACAGAATGTATTTTTCACCCAACTAGACGTAATTTAAAATCGCTGAGGATCATTTTTCTCTAAGGGAGGCAGAATTGTAATGTCACATATATTAGTAGAAAAATTCAGCCAATTGATACGCCAGCTGACATCGCTCCCTATCCCCACCACTCACTTGTTCATCCCCACATGGAAAAAAAGATCTAAACAAAACCACATTTTCAAACACATTTCTGATGCCACTAACAAAACAAAACAAAGACACTAAAGCTCAGCATATCCTGAATGTGTAAGATGGAGTTCGGAACTCCAATGTGGTTTACCAACAACAATAAAAAGACTTTTTTGGGGGCTTTGAAAGGAAAAGGAAAAACAAACATATAGGAGAAGGAGCAGTGGACTGAGTGAGAAGACTTGAGTTCTAACCCTGATTCTGTTTTTTATTATTATTTTTTTTACTTCATCTCTTCTCTCTTTCTATCTCTTTCTATCCCCAGGCATGGGATGAATTAAAATGACATCAAAAGTGCAATTCTATGTAATACTGTATACTATTATAATTTGTCAAAATTTCAAATTGTCTTCCTAATCTTTCATTTTAAAATAACTTACATGGGGATACAAACCTTTAAATTCATTTTCCTAGACTCACGGCAATGGATTTCTTTCTTTAAAAAATATCTATCCCTCTGTCATGGAATGAGAAATATGGAAATGTGTATTGCATAAAAGCACTGGTATAACTTGCATGAGACTATTAACTGAATGGACAAGGGAGGAAGGAAGAGAAGCTAATTCATAAAATGTCAGAAAACAACTGGTAAAAATTGTTTCTACAGATAGTTAAAAAAAGTTTAAAAAACCGAACCCTTGTCATGTGAATAGTTCTAGGTAAGAAAGATCAAAAATATGAAGTCAGTTCTCAGTTAACAAATTCATGTTTTTGACATTCCAATGAATAAATACTCCAAATCACTCACAACTAAGGAAGTGTAATTTTAAAAATTGCCATTCAAAGAATACACCATTGAGTAACTTTTATAGGCGCTGCCAAAATATTAAGCTCAAGGAGAAGGGCTTTTAAGTTGAGGGATAGTAAAGAGAATATTTTCTAGTGGGCTGCAACATCCTCCAATCATCTTTGTAGTATTTCTGGGAATAAGCAGACAATGCTGGCTTTTTTTAGTGCCCTTTTAGAGGTAAACAAAACTTAGAGTGCCACATGCTGCTATTTGCTTTGAATGTTTATTTTATAACTTCTAACTAAATGCTTGTTAATAGGTAATGATTGCATTTCCAGACCATTTAGCAAGTTTATGACCTTCAATATTTTTCATATTAAGACCCTAAGTCTTTTTCATCCTACATAATTTTATGTTGGATCATTACTATGATTATTTAATCTAGGCAAAATTAAAAAAACCTGTTTTCCTTTATAGACTCTCTTTAAGTGGATGCCCATTTTTCATATATGCAATAGATTCTTTTTTTAAACCATTTTCTTCTGTCTTAGAAGCAATACTGTGTATTCGTTCCTAGGCATAAGAGTGGTAAGGGCTAGGACATGGAGGTTAAGTGACTTGCCCAGGGTCACACAGTTAGGAAGTGTCTGAGGCCAGATTTGAACCTAGGACCTCACATTTCTAGGATTGGCTATCAATCCACTGAGCCACCTAGTTGACCCAAGTAATAGATTCTTTTTTTTTTTAAACCCTTACCTTCCGTCTTGGAGTCAATACCACGCATTGGCTCCAAGGCAGAAGAGTGGTAAGGGTAGGCAATAGGGGTCAAGTGACTTGCCCAGGGTCACACAGCTGGGAAGTGTCTGAGGCCAGATTTGAACCTAGAACCTCCCGTCTCTAGGACTGGCTCTCAATCCACTGAGCTACCCAGCTGCCCCCTAATAGATTCTTTCAAAAATTATTTCCTTAATTAATTCAGAATATTTTTTCCTATGGTTACATGATTCATTTTCTTTCCCTCCCCTCTTTCCTCTGGGAGCCAACAAGCAATTCCACTGGGTTTTACATGTATCATTGATCGAGACCTATTTCCATATTGTAATAGTGGGAGAGACAGAGGGGCTGCTTGAAAGATGTGAGAACCAGGAAACCAGCTGCTGTACTGTGTAGCAACTTCCTCCTTCCTCCACTAGGGTTAGACAACCTTAATGGAGTCTGGACCTGACCAGAAGGTGAGTCAACCCCTCTCAACTTTCTTCTTTGACTTTGAAATCCTCCCTTCTATTACAAAACTTAAAGACAGTCTTCTGTAAACTAAAATGGCCAATTTATTTCTTGGGAAAAGAAAGATATGGAGAGAGGGGGTAGAGGGTGGAGGCACCAAGGAGACCCTACTAGCTGTCCCCTAATGGCTACTTTAGATGGTGGGATCAAACTGGCTTTCAAGGGTGAAATGGTGATCTAGGGTGATCTTTAGTAACAGGGCAAAAGCACTTTGCTTCAGCACAGCCAGGTAGAATGGGGTATTAGAAAAAGCCACTCTCCTCCCTACCTCTTATCAGAATCTCTGGTGAGAGAGTGAGATACCAGACTCAGTTCTGACCAACATTTTCTGCTCTTTGAATCTTCCATAGAATTCCCAATTCTCCCTTCCATTGCTGGTTGAATGTTCCATCTGCCTCTCCTGGATCCATCTTCTTTAAATCTCATATTTTCCTTTGCTTTTGGCCACTTCTCTTGACTACAATAGATTCTTAAAAATCATTGAACATAGACCTAGAAATGGACAGAACTTTAGAAGCCTTCTGGACCAATCCCATGTTACTGATGAAAAAACTTGGACTAAAGGAATTTAAGTGACTTTTCCAAGGTCAGATACATAGTAAACATCCGAAGTAAAATCTGAATTCAGGTCTCTGACTCCAGAGATAGTTTTTTTTTTCTGCCAGAATTTCATCAATCCTTCAATTCTTCTTGATTTTTGTACCATTTTGAGTCTTCTACCATTTAGTTATCATCTAGAAGTTAGTCTCAAAACACAGTTCAGCAATCTGAACCATCATTTGTAATGCTTTAGAAATTATGAGAATTCTTACAATTATATTCAAAGAAACATTTTCTCAGAGAAAAAAATAGAAAATTAGGAAGGAATAAATGAAAAGTAATAGTAGAGAAGTTGGTTAAGTAAACAGAGAATGTGAAACACAAGCAATATTGGCTTTGAATCTTGCCTCTGATCCTTATTTGTTGTGTGAATCTAAGCAGGGCATTTAACTACCCCGCTGTGATTTGATATTTAAAAATTATGTCACTGTCTTAAAAATTATGAATCTGTTGTAGTCTTTATTTTTCTTTGCTATAAAATGGGTACAATGCTACCTATAGAATTACTATGAGGCTGATAGGATAAAATATAACTAAAGCATTTGGAAAATCTCAGTGTCGTATAGATATTAGTTGTTATGACACATTTTGACACTGGACTCAATCAATTCTGATTTTAAGAACTAGTTGATAAGGAGGCTAATTTCCAATGATCATATAAGGAGCCTTAGAGGTTACCTAGCCTGAGAATTCAGTTATAGGATATTCTCTTCAATACATAGAACAGATGACCCAGCATTGACTTTAATTAGAGTGATAATCATAATGCACTTTAATGTAGTTTTTTAAGGTTCCCATGGGAAATTTTCTATGACAAGCCTATGTGGTAGCTAGGTAGTGTATTATTATTTTCTTTTTATAGATAGGAACCTGAGGTCCTGAGTGCTTCAACTGCCCATGGTTCACCAGGTCAGACAGAGATAGCTACCAGAAAGGCATCTTTCTTTTCCCCCTACACTTCTCTCCTAACCCAGGCTACCCAGATACCACCAAGATAGCCTGAGAACTGGACAGTTGGGTAGCACAGTGGAGTGAGTGCCAGGCCTAGAGGTCCTAGATTGAAATCTGGTTGCAGACACTTTCTAGTTATATGATCCTGGACCACTCACTTGACCCTAATTGCTTAACCTTTATTATTATTCTGCCTTGGGATTGGTACTTATTATTGATTCTAAGACAGAAGGTAAGGTAAAAAAAAAGATAACCTGAGAAGGATGAACTGCTAGTGAAAGTCCTTTTTTCTCCAAATTTTCTCTCAATGCTCCTTACTCTCCTCTTATTCCCTGCCATTACTAACTTCACATTCTCTGCTCCTTTGGAAAGAGCATAGGATCCATTCTACACTTAGATCCTTCAGTCTACCCCCTCCTTCTTTGTGGTAGTGGAATGAGTCTCTCTAGGACCCTCAACATTCAAAGAAGACATAGCCACTCATTGCTTAAGTGAGATTGAAGGAAACAATTGAAATCTTTTCAATCATTCAATGTCTATCAATAAGCATGCATTGAGTGATGGATAAACATCAGACCTCCTCATCTTATTTGCTCCTCATGTAAATTCCTACAGGCTTTTCCATCTGCTCTGCTGATATGCCTGTTAGACTATCTGGCACCATTGGCCAAAATGTTGAATATACCCCAAAGTCTGTCCACAGGGCTTTGCCATATCCCTTCCCAATGAATCCTTGGGACTTTGAAACCTTTCCATTTCCCCTGAAAAATGGCCTGATTGCTTGCTCTCTCTCTCTCTCTCTCTCTCTCTCTCTCTCTCTCTCTCTCTCTCTCTCTCTCTATTTCTCTCTCTCTCTCTCTCTCTCTCTCTCTCTCTCTCTCTCTCTCTCTCTATTTCTCTCTCTCTCTCTCTCTCTCTCTCTCTCTCTCTCTCTCTCTCTCTCTCTCTCTCTGTTTCTGTCTCCCTCTCTTACTCCCTCTCTCTCTCTCTCTCTCTCTCTCTCTCTCTCTCTCTCTCTCTCTCTCTCTCTCTCTCTCTTTCTCTTCTCTCTCTTCCTTTCTCTCTCTCCCCATTTCTTTCTCTCACTTTCCCTTTCTGTCTCTGTATATCTGTCTGTCTCTCTCTGTCTCTCTACCCCACTCTCTCTCTGTATCCCTCCCCTCCCCTTCTCTTCTACCCCTGCCACTTCCACTCTCACTTCCTCCAGTTAGAGGAGGGAATATCTCTGGACAGGAACTGTCTGGCTTTTTATATCTCCCGCCATTAGCACAGAAATTGACACATAATAAATACTGAATAAATTATTTTTGATTGATCCATTCATGCTCATGGTAGTCCTGCCTAATTTTTGTAAGCTGTAATTGTTAAAAAAAATTCTTCCTTTGGGAGTGCAGTTAAGGTGGCATCATAGAGACAGCAAACTTTCAGACCTCCAAACACCCTTTTTTACTGATTATAAACTAAATGCTCATAGAGGGCTGAAATTCAAACCTAACAACAAAACAGAGCAAAAGAACTCTCCTCCTGCACTCAACTTAAAAGACTGCTGGACTTAATCCCATCAAAGCCTCCAGAAGGCAGAGAAGCTCAAGCTCCAACACCCCTGCCCCACAGACTGCACTGAGAGATTTACTGACAAAACTCCAAGGATAAATGTGGAAAGAAATGCTCAAAACCACAAAAAGAAGGGGAGAGGAGCAAGAATCCAGACAAAGGCAGGGAGTAAAGAAGAGGGGAAATATAAGCAAACAAAAGAAAAAGAAAAAAGAAATTACAATCCACATCTTCTATACAGGCAATGAAAAAAAGCAAAAGGAACAGAGAAGGATGAGGGAACACCAAGAAGAAAAACAGAAAATCCAGCAGATTGGATACAAGCTCTGGAAGAACTCAAAATACAATTCAAAACACAATTAAGAGAGGCTGAAGACAACTGGAAAAAGAACTTAAAAAAACAAGATAAGTCATATGGAAACAGAGGCAATTGAACTGAAACAAGAAAATAGTGTCTTGAAAGCCAAAATCAACCAGCTTGAAAATGAGGCAAAGGAGATGAAAGATGAGGCAAAGGAGATGAATGATGAGGAAAAGAGGATGAAAGATGACTTCCAAGGAAAACAGACCAGAAGGAGAAGGATGACCAAAAAGCCAGGAAAGAAATCTCGTCTTTAAGAACCAGAATACGGCAATTAGAAGCAAGCGACTTCATAAGGCAGCAGGACACTATAAAACAAAATCAAAAGAATGAAAAAATTGAGGAAAATATGAAGCATCTCATTCACAAAACAGAAGATTTAGAAAACCATTCCAGGAGTGAAAACTTAAGAATCATTGGTTTACCAGAAGACCATGACAAAAGAAAAAGCCTGGATATCATACTACAGGAAATTGTTGAAGAAAATTGCCCAGATATTCTAGAACAAGAGGGAAAAGTGGAGATTGAAAGAATCCACAGATCACCTCCTGTATTTAATCCCAAACTGACAACACACAGGAATATTATAGCCAAATTCAAGAATTATCAGACCAAGGAAAAAATATTACAAGCTGCTAAGGAGAAGTCATTCAGATACCATGGAACCACAGTGAGGATAACCCAGGATCTGGATGCATCCACACTGAAGGACCGAAAGGCATGTAATATGATATTCCAGAAAGCAAGGGAACTTGGTCTACAACCAAGAAACAACTACCCAGCAAAACTGACTATATTCTCATGGGGGAAAGTATGGTCATTGAACAAAATAGAAGAATTCCAAGTATTTGTAAAGAAAAGACCAGACCTAAACAGAAAATTTGATGCTCAAACACAGAACTCAAGAGAATCATCAAAAATTAATTAAAAAAGAAGGAAAAAAGAAAAACAAAACCAAAAAAAACCCCACATTATTTTTAAGAGACACAATAAGTTAAAATAATATGTATCCCTATAAGGAAAGAGGTCATTGGTAACTCTTAAAAAATTGTTATAATCACATGGGCAGCTAGAAGAATTACACTTAGAGGGAAGAGTGACAAACTGTATAGGATGAAATGTATAAATATGTATATAGATATATGTATGCATAAATACACACACACACACATATATATACATACATATATATACACAACTAAAGCTAAAAAAAGAGGTTAATACTAAAAGAAATGGGAAAAGAAAGAAAATGGGGTAAATTTATATGTCACAAAGAAGCTCATGGCAGGAGGTTGGAAAACATCAATACACTGGAAGGGTAAAGAGGTTGGAGATAGGAAATATTCAACTCTTATGTGCATTGAAATTGATTCAAAGAAGGAAGAACAATGAAATCCTTTGGGGCAGAGAATTGATTTTTGCCTGAAAGGTAAGAAATGGACTGGTGGGGAAGGAAGCAGTATAAGGGAGGTAGAGGGTTGGGGGGTAGTTTTAAAAGACTGTAAAGAAAATAAGGGGGGAAAATAAGGGAAGGGGTAGAAAGGGAAGTAAAATAAGGGTGGGAATTAGGGGGACTGATTAAAAACAAAACATTAGTGTAGAAGGAAATAGTAAAAGAGAAAAAGACAGGTCTAGGAGTAGAAATCAAAATGCTGGGAAATACACAGCTCTTAATCATAACTCTGAAAGTGAATGGAATGAACTAACCCAAAAAATGCAAATGAATTGCAGAGTGGATTAGAATTCCAAACCCTATCATATGCTGTCTACAAGAAATATACATGAGGACAGTAGACACTCATAGGATAAAAGGAAAAGGATGGAGGCAAATCTATTGGGCATTAGCTATTAAAAAGAAGGACGGACTCATAATCATAATATCTGAGAAAGCCAAAGTAAAATAGATCTAGTTAAAAGAGATAGGGAAGGTAATTACATTCTAATGAAAAGGCAGTATAGAAAATGAAGAAATATCAGTACTCAATATGTATGGACCAAATGGCATAGTATGCAAATTTCTAAAGGAGAAACTAGTGGAGCTCAAGGATGAAATAGGTAGAAAAACTATACTAGTGGGAGACCTGAACCTTCCTCTATCAGAACTAGATAAATCACACCAAAAAAAATAAATTAAGGTAAGAGAAGTGAATGAAATCTTAGAAAATTTAGAGTTAGTAGACATGTGGAGAAAAATAAATAGGGACAAAAAGGAATACACCTTTTCAGCAGCACATGGTACATTCACAAAGATTAACCATGTATTAGGGCATAAAAACATTGCAAACAAGTGTAAAAGAGCAGAAATAATAAGTGCAACTATCTCAGAATACAATACAATGAAAATAGTAATTAGTAAGGGTAAATGGAGAGGCAAATCAAAAATTATTTGGAAAATAATACAATTCTCCAAAATTGGTTAGTTAAAGAACAAATCATGGAAACAATTTATAACTTCATAGAAGAAAATGACAATGATGAGACATCCTTTAAAAATCTATGGGATGCAGCCAAAGCAGTACTCAGGGGGAAATTCATATCTTTGAGTTAATATATTAAGAAATTAGAGGAGATGAAATGGGCATGAAAATTAAAAAAAAATTAGAAAGTGAACCAATTAAAACCCCACAGATGAATACTAAATTAGAGGTTCTAAATATTAAAGGAGTAATTAATAAATTTGAAAGTCAAAGAACTATTGATTTAATAAATAAGACTAGAAGCTGGTACTTTGAAAAAACAAATAAAATAGAAAAAGTACTGATCAATCTAATTAAGAAAAGGAAAGAAGAAAACCAAATTGATAGTACCTATCCAAGATGAAGAGGACCTCAAATAGAGAGGAAATTAAGGCAATCATCAAAAATTATTATAACCAATTATATGGCAATAAATATGGCAACCTAGGTGATATGGATGAATATTTACAAATATATAAATTGCATAGACTAGCATAGGAAGAAATAGACTATTTATTTAACCCCATATCAGAAAAATAAATTGAACAAGCCATCAAAGAACTCCCTAAGAAAAAATCCACAGGTCCAGATGGATTCACAAATGAATTCTATCAAACATTCAAAGAACAACTGTTCCCAATATTATACAAACTATTTGACAGAATAAGTAAAGAAGGAGTTCTAACAAATTCCTTTTATGACACAAATATGATACTGATTCCAAGGCCAGGCAGGTTAAAAACAGAGAAAGAAAACTACAGACCAATCTCCTTAATGAATATAGATGCAAACATCTTAAAGAGGGTACTAGCCAAAAGATCCAGCAAGTGATCACAAGGGTTATTCACTATGACCAGGTAGGATTCATACCAGGAATGCAAGGATGATTCAATATTAGGAAAACCATCCACATAACTGACCATATTAACAAGAAAAACAACAAAAATCACAATTATCTCAATAGATGCAGAAAAAGCCTTTGACAAATTACAACATTCATTCCTATTTAAAACACTTGAAAGCATAGGAACAGAAGGGCCTTTCCTAAAAATAATAAACAATGTATATCTAAAACCATCAGCAAACATCATCAGCAATGGGGATATATTTGAAGCCTTCTGAATGAGATCAGGAATGAAGCAAGGATGCCCATTATCACCTCTATTATTTAACAATTAACTAGAAACACTAGCTGTAGCAATTATAGAAGAAAAGAGAAATTGAAGGTATTAAAATAGGCAATGAAGAGATCAAGCTATCACTCTTTGCAAATGATATGATGGTCTACTTAAATAACTCCAGAGAATCAACCAAAAATATAGTTAAAATAATCAACACCTTTAGGAATGTTGCAGGATACAAAATAAATCCACATAAGTTATCAGCATTTCTATATATCTCCAACACAGCTCAGCAGCAAGAGTTAGAAGAAATTCCATTTAAAATCACTCTAGACAATATAAAATACTTAGGAATCTCCCGAGACAAACACAGGAACTATATGAACACAACTACAAAACACTCTCCACACAATTAAAACTAGATCTAAACAATTGGAAAAACATTGATTGCTCATGGGTGGGATGAGCTAACATAATAAAAATGACAATCCTACCCAAATTAATTTACTTATTTAATGCCATACCCATTGAACTACCAAAACTCTTCTTTACTGACATAGAAAAAAAAACCATAACAAAGTTCATTTGGAAGAACAAAAGATCAAGGATATTCAGGGAAATAATGAAAAAAAATGCAAAGGATGGAGGACTTGCAGTCCCATATCTCAAACTATACTATAAAGCAGTGATCATCAAAAATTTGGTACTGGCTAAGAGACAGAAAGGAGGATCAGTGGAACAGACTTCAGGTAAGTGACCTCAGCAAGACAGTCTATGACAAGTCCAAAGATCCCAACTTTTGGGACCAAAACCCACTATTTGATAAATTCTGCTGGGAAAATTGGAAGAGAGTTTGGGAGAGATCATGTTTGGATCAACACCTCACACCCTACACCAAGATAAACTCAGAATTGTTGAATGACTTGAATATAAAGAAGGAAAGTATAAGCAAATTAGGTGAACACAGAATTGTATACATGTCAGATTTTTGGGAAAGGAAAGACTTTAAAACCAAGCAAGGGCTCGAAAAAACCACAAAATGTAAAATCAATAATTTTGATTACATCAAATTAAAAAGTTTTTGTACAAGCAAAACCAATGCAACCACAATTAGAAGGGAAGCAACAAATTGGGAAAGAATCTTCATACCAAAGCCTCTGACAAAGGTATAATTACTCAACTTTATAAATATCTAAATACACTGTACAGAAAATCAATCCATTCTCCAATTGATAAATGGGCAAGGGAAATGAATACGCAATTTTCAGTTAAAGAAATCAAAACTATTAATAAGCACATGAAAAAGTATTTTAAATCTCTTATAATCAGAGAGATGCAAATCAAAACAACTCTTAGGTATCACCTCACATCTAGCAGATTAGCTAACAAGACAGCAAGGGAAAGTAATGAATGCTGGAGGGGATGTGGCAAAGTTGGGACATTAATTCATTGCTGGTGGAGTTGTGAATTGATCCAACTATTCTGGAGGGCAATTTGGAACTATGACGAAAGGGCACTAAAAGACTGTCTGCCCTTTGATCCAGCCATAACCCTGCTGAGTTTGTACCCCAAAGATATAATAAGGAAAAAAGACATGTACAAAAATATTCATAGCTGTGCTCTTTTTTTGGTGGCAAAAAAAAAATGGAAAATGAGGGGAATGCCCTTCAATTGGGGAATGTCTGAACAAATTGTGGTATATGTTGGTGATGGAATACTATTGTGCTCAAAGGAATAATGAACTGGAGGAATTCCATGGGGACTGGAATGACCTCCAGGAATTGATGCAGAGCAAAAGGAGCAGAACCAGTTACAATCGAACGTAATGGATTTCTCCATTAATGCCAATGCAGTGATCCTGAACAACTTGGAGGGATCTCTGAAAAAAGACACTATCCACATTCAGAAATAAAACTGTGGGAGTAGAAACATAGAAGAAAAACAATTGATTCATTATATGGGTCTAGGGGATATGGCTGTGGATGTAAACTCTAAATGATCATCCTGGTGCAAACACCAACAACATGGAAATAGGTTCTGATCAAGGACACAAGTAATACTCAATAAAATTACGCATCAGCTGTGTGAAGGGGGTTGAGAGGGAGTGGGAAGCTTCTGTGACTAGAAGACCTTTAAATTGGATTTTTGAATATTTGGACACTCCTCAAGCATCCAAACAAGGAATGCCCCTTTTATGAAAGAATAAACTGCTTCCTTATAAAACAAAATTCTTCCTTCCCAATGATATTTCTGACTTTCATTCTCATCTGATTGCAAGCAGGTATGGATAGATAAAAGTTTCATGTATTCCTCTTCTTCTTAGTTGACTCATAAATATGAAATTGGTCTTCTACTTGATTAATTCACTTTCTTTATTGCACTCTCAGGGTCATCCAGTCCCCTTTCTGCTTCACATTCTCCAATTAATAAGCATTCCAAAAATTCTGGCTGCCGTTAGTAATGATGTAGCTAATTTTGTCCTAGATAAATGAAGCAGCACAGATTGTGTTTCCACCAATCATCCAGATCAAGCATGACAGTTTTCCATTACAAGAATAAGTGGTCAAAAAGCTTTTAACAAAATACTAATTTTCAGGCAGCCAATCCAAAGTCTGCAAAGAAGTCACTGTATATAACAAACACTTTTCTTTTAACAAGGGGCAATTAAAATGTGTTAAAACCAAGAGAAAAGCATGGTCATATTAGATTTAAAAATATGGGTTGATATTTGAAAAATTATCATGGTCTTCATTGTGTTTTCTTTATATTTTAATATTAAATACAATTTTTTGATCAAGCAATAAACAAGCACTTGTTAAGTAACTGTCATATGACAGGCACTGTCTTAAGTGATGGGGACAGAAAGAAAGGCAAAAATCAATCCCTGTTCTCAAAGAGCTCACAGCTTAATGGGAGGGGACACCATGTAACCAAACTATTTATACACAAGATATATATAGGAAAAATGGACTCTTCCTAGAGGCTGGAACAAATGTTTAGTGAGTATAAGAAAGTTTTTTTTTTGGAAAAGAGAAAGGCAAGAGAGTTTCGAAAATAATGACTAACTGGTATTGAGGGAATATGAAAGTATGAGATAAGACTAGAAAAGTTGTTTGGAGATGGGCAGTGAAGGCATTGAATGATAGCAGCAACTTTAGTAGATTGATATAGGTTTTTCAGATTTATTTGTCTTTTATTTATTCATATCCATTGCCTTGTCGTATTCCACTTTGGGATAATGGGCACCATGTCATGTAGTATGACTTCAAGGAGAACCTTGGATTGTTTATCCTGGTAAAGATACCATTTGAGGGAACATGAACACTGTCTGGCTGAGAAGGGCTATCAGACAGAAGAGAGAGGTTGAGCCTGCTTTACTTGACTACAGGTAATAGATGCCTACCAGAACAATGACTGGAAGCCATAGAGATTTACTTGGGGTTAGATATAAGGAAACACTTCTAAGAAATTAGCTATCTAACAAATGGAATGGACTGCCTTGAGAGGTAAAGCATTTCCCATGGTCTTTAAGTGAAGACTTAAAGAATACAAATGAATGTTGAAGATGTTCTAGAAGAGTGTCTTTCCAAGTCTGAGATTCTGTGAAGTAGGCAAGGAAGAGACTTTTATGCAAAGGAGTGACATTATTAAAATAGTATTTTAGAAGATTATTCTATTGGTATGAGAAGCAACATAGGGTAGGAACTGATCCTAGAGTTAGGAGGACCTAGGTTCAAGTCCTACCTCTGATGCTTACTTGACTGTGTGATGAGAAAATTCATTTAAATTCTCTATGTCTCTGACAACTCTAAAGCTACAGAGAATTTGCTGATCTGAAATAGTAAAGGGAGTTATCTTACAAGAATGAAATTCCTGGTTAAAAAAAATCTATTTTGTAGGATAGATTTGTGGATTGGTTACGTTGGAAACATGATCCTGATCTATATATTATGTGAAACTATTTTTCTCTTTATTGCTGTTTAAAACATTTAAATGAAAAAATATGAAAATGAAATGAATGAAAATGAAAAAATGAAAAAGAAATAAAACATTTAAATTCCCTAAGACAAAAACAAAAAAAGTTAGACATGGGATGCATGTGGCCTACAATACTCCTAAGAATAGTAGGAACAAAATTAAAATATAATTGAGAAATCTTTAACAAAATAAATAAAAGCATAATAAAACATAATGTTACATTTTGGGCAATTAGGTGGCACAGTAGATAAAATGCAGGGTCTGGAGTCGGGAAGATTCATCTTCCTGAGTTCAAATCTAGCCTGACACTTTAACTAGGTGGGCAAGTTGCTTAATTGTGTTTGCCTCAGTTCTACATTTGTAAATTAATTGGAGAAGGAAATGTCAACCCATTCCAGTTTCTGGCAAGAAAACCACAAATAGGGCCATGAAGAGTCAGATATGACTGAAACTACTAAACAATAGCAAAGAAGTTACATTTTAAAACTAATTTGATATACTAATTGGTGGTCCCCATTTCTATTTAGTTTGATACCATTACTCTAAAAGGCAAAAACTGGCTAAATTTAAGAGATTTCTTTCTAAAATTAGAAACTGATTGAATTTAATCTTTATTTTTTTTGCTTATTTTCTCTGCCTTTCTGTGTATTTTTCTTTTGTTAAACAGAATCTAAGATTTAGTATTGAAAATGATTGCTAGTGATTGTAATTGACAATTTGGTTTCTAAAACTGTCACGTTTATCTCTTAGACATCATCATATTATGTGATACGACTCTCAGTGCCTTGTTAGTTTTTAGCTGATGTGGATTGATAATTTTTAAAATATTGGCTTTTTTGCTACAATATGACTTTAGATAGCTAAAGGAGGGATAGTGTATTAATAAAGCTAAAATTATAAAGTATAATTAGTCATTTTGGAGAGAATGGAAACTGCTACTTACATACTGAAAACTTTCTTAGGTCAGTAGAATTCCCTACAGGGTAGTAGAAGAGGTAAGTTCCTAATTAAGTGACAGCATAACAATTGTTCTCTTTAAATTTTGATCATAAAGTTAAACAGTTCACAAGCAAAATATCCCCCCTGAAGTTAGTAGCAGTCTAGAAGGTTTAGCTGGATTCATTGTGTTCATTTGGAATTGTATGTGTAAAACAATTGTTTCTACAAATCTGTTGTAGCTATTTCCCCCTGCTCCCCAAAGGATAAATTTGCAAACAAGATAACATTTTGATGGGGCATAACATTATAACAAGTGCTTTGCTGACTCTCCTCTTTATGCTATTATTTTTCTTGCCTTATTTCTTACATCCATATATAATTATAACAGATTATCTTTACTAAATTGCATCATATTAGAAAGTAATTTCATTCAGGTGTAGATTACTTTATTGGTGCTTTAGGAACTTTTGCTATTTCCTTGGTTCTCAATTGTTTTCTTAGAGATACAAGGAATCAGAAGCAGAAATAACAATCTCTGCAAAGCAGTTAGAATTTCCTTTTCTTTCATACGGGCAATACAAATCTGATGCAAATATGATTGGGATCTAGTATATGGTTAGTTTGTTCTTCACATTAAGAGCCTTCTTATTTATCAGATTATCTCTCTAGGGAGGGACAGCTCACAATCTTTGAGTATCCCTGTCTGAAATTGGTGGGAAGTTTTTCTTTCCATTAAAGCTTAGATCTATGCCTCTGTATCTTCCATCTGTTGTGTCCAGTTCTGCCTTCGGGACTAAGCTAAATAAATCTAATCTCTCTTCCACATGATAATATCTCTCTTCAAATATTTGAAGATAGCTATTTATAATGCCCTGCAATAACTATCCCCAGTTACTCCACCTGATCCTAATGCGGCACTTCCTCAAGGTTATTTACCATTCTAGTTCCCCTCCTATGGATGCTCTACAATTTATCATCGTCCTTCCTAAAATGTGGTACTTGAAAGCATCATATTTCAGATATGGTCTGATGAAGGCAGAGCATCATTGGAACCATCATCTCACTAGTTCTGGCCACTTAGCTTCTTAGAAATCTAAGGTCGTATTTTTGTCTACTACATCCTACTATTGATTCATATGAGCTAGCAGTCCATTAAAACCCTTGGATCATTTTCAGATGAATTGCTTTCTTGTTAAATCTTCTCCACTTTTGTACTCATAAAATAGTGCTCTGAGCATAACTGTAAGCCTTTGCGTTCATTCTTGTGACATTTTATGTAGTAAGATCGAACCCAAGCTTTTCGCCTATCTTTGTCTATATATCTATATAGCCTATCTATTTGGGGGAATCGATTCCACCCTCTGATAGGTTTGTTATTGCTTTCTACTTTGTGGCATCTGTAAACCCGACAAGCATGGATTCTGAGCCTTTATCTAAGCCTTTGGTAAGCACATTAAGCATCACAGAGACATGCATGGATCACTGCAGCTCTCCATTAAAGACTTCCTCCTTCCTCCTAAGTCAACATCAAACTATTGACTTCTGGTTCTTGCTTGAGCGCAGTCATCCAATGAGTTAAAAATTCATTTCTAGTTTACATCTTCTCATTTGTCCATTAGAATAGTATGAGATATTATCAAATGATTTATTGCAATAACATAAACTATATCTATAGCATTCTACTTATTTACTAGTTTAGTTAGTCAGTCAATAAATATTTATTAGGTGCCTACATGTGCCCAGGATCATCTCTATCACTGCGGATAGGCAAAGAAAGGCAAAAGATAGTCTTTGCTCTCAATGAATTCACAGTCTAATGGAAGAGACCACACACAAACCAATATGTTCAAACAAAATATAGATTAAAAATTGGAAGAAAGCATTAAGGTAAAAAGGATATTCTAGTAACTCTATCAGCAAAGAAATCATGTGTCTGGAATTTTTTCTTCTAAATGAATCTAACTGCATCTTTATTGTCATTGTTTTTGAAAGTTGCTGAGGTCAAACTGGCAATGAACTTCTTTGGATTTAGGTGTTTGAATCAGGGGTGCTTTTTTGTTGGCAGACACCCTGTATGTGAAGCCTTTCTAGCTTGGTAGGACCTGGAAGAATTCTCTCATGTCATCTTTGAGATCCTAGAAACTTCTCTCTACTGTGAGGAGACTTTAGTAGGGCTTAATGAAGAATAATAACTTTAAAAAATGGAATCAGACAATAAAGTCACATTTTCTCCTATAATAATACCCTAAATACGACCTATAAGTAGAGTAAAAATAGGACATTCTAACTACAGATATGAAGAAATTCAAAGTCTGTTTTACTTTTAACTGTAGAGGAGAAATGAGATATTATGAGAGTCACAGTTTCAAGTGTGGAATCTGGAATTACTTGAAGGGGGAAAAAACCTTGATGCATCTGACTACGTTTCAGACCATGACTATGTCAACTTTGATGTTTATTAAATCCCTTTCTAGTAAATCTTTTATTTTTTTGTTCAATCCAAATTATTGAACAAAGAACAACATTTTAGAACACATGGGAGGGATGAAATGGTCTGGAGCTTCTGAAGTTATGCAAAGGAATCACTGATTGGTTTTTTAAACACTTATGTAAGTGGTAGCAGCCCCTCAAATATTCTGATTGATGTGCCTGTAATGATTCTGGTGTCAGATCTAAGCAGATTCATTGGTTACATGCAATGAAATTCAAAAAATGCAATGTCAATCAATTAGCAAACCGCCCAAGCAAGCATTTTAGAAGCACTTTAGAAGCACATCAAAGACTCTGCTAGGTGTTGGGGATTAAAAGACCAAAGTGAAGACCACTGCTGTCAATGAGCTTACATTCTGCTAGTTAAAAGTGACCTGCTTCCAAGGCTGCTTTATTCTTCCAATCTTTTATGGGGGGGAGGGATGAAGACATGTAATTTCATGAGTGTAGCAACTATCTGTGTGGAAACTTCCTCCATCTAAAGCAGATGAACATCTTAAAAATTATAGCCATTCCTAAGACTTCCTGTTGTTCCAGGGCATCAGAATTTTAGTGACTTACCCATGGTGACAAAATGAGCAGGCAGTTCATGATCACACAGCTCCTCTCTACAGTGTCGTTATAACCGACATCGATTTTCAAGGGCCAACAAGAGGTGGGGTTTAATGCTCTGATATTGACATATCTTGCCATTGATTCCTTGAATAACCCTGACATTATCTCATCTCTCATGAAGTTTCAAGAACTTGGGCATTTCAATTTTACATAAGTTTGACCCCAACAGTTCATTTAACCTAATGGATAGTCCGAATCTGGACTTTAAATTTCTTTTAAATTTTTAATTCATTTTTTTTAACTAGGACCACTATGTGGCACCATATCCTACTCGCACCATTCCCCACCCCAACATCTCATAGACCTACTAGTGGTTTACCATAATAGAATTCAAATAGTAACAATATGTCATAAAACTTCCAATAATAAGCAATAGAATAATAATAGCATATGAGGGACAGCATAGAAATAAATGTGGCTTTTGAATCAGATGGGCTAGGCTTAGATCATAAACTCTCTTCACCTAAATAGGAATTGGGCTATAATAGTGGATAAAACACTGGATAAAAAATTGGCAAAGGCTTAGTTAGAATTCTGTCTCTTTTATTTATGCCTTGTTGGAAAGCTTTGGTGAGTCATTTCATTCCTTAGTTGAAAAATGAGGACTAGCTGGACTAGATGGTATCTAACATCTTTTTCAGCTCTAGATCTATTATCTAAGAAGTGATGGCTCAGAAAATCCAGAGCAGATGCTGCAGGTACCAAAGCCTGAAGCAGAGATTAGAACCTTTCTCTGGGACACCAATTCCCCACTGCCCTTTAGGCACTCTAAAGCTTTAAGCCTCAGAGCACTTTTCACATACTATATTCTGAAATCATTCCCTGTCCTCTCCTGCTGTCACCCATAAAGAAAATGCTCAGGAGAAAAGGGAAGATGGAGAGCAGTAGACAGTTTAAAAATAATTGGCTATGACATCTTCCCTCTAAGAAGTTTAAAAATATCTTCCTTCTAGTTTATATAGAGAAAACTTTGAACTCTGAAAATTAGTGCTATAAACTGCAATTATAAGTGGGGCACAGAATTTGTACTCAAATCTATAGGATTAAAGATCAATTTGGAAGTACTACATGATTCTAAGGGGCAGTTAGGTGGCACAATGGCTAGAGCACCAGGTCTGGAGTCAGGAAGAACTAAGTTTAAATCTGATCTCATATACTTACAAGCTGTAGGACCTGGGGCAATTCACTTAACCCTGTTTGCCTCAGTTTTCTCATCTGTAAAATGAGCTGGAGAAATACATGACATACCACTCCACGAATATTTGCTAAGGAAACCCCAAATGGGGTTACAAAGAGTTGGACACAACTGAAAATGTCTGAAAAACCAAGATGTTTGTGAATGGTTATATGGACTTCTTCTAGTAACTTTCCACTGAGCTTTGAAATACCTAGATAAATTAATTCGGAAAAGAAGTGCTCTGGAGTAAATCAGATTTCATTGTTTGTCTCCTTACCTTTTGTCACGTTCTTTTTTTGAGTTTGGTGATAAATAACATTGGCCAAGGCTGGTATCTACTATAGTAGTACATCAATCTGATGGGTGACATGTGAGTAATGGTACCACAGGAGAGCTTGGCCAATCAGGGAAAGGAAGAGCCAATTCTAGTGCCCAAGGATATTGAACTAAGTAAACTTGGCTTTTTTCCCTTTTCTGAGACTCTTTTTTTTTCCTTTTAAGTTTAGGATTTAACTTAAGTCCTTTTTTGATGTAGCTGTTTCTCTCATGGCATCTAGCCAAATGGACATTTCCTTTTGTTTCAGTGTCCTGGCCACAGACTTTTTCATTAATCTGAAAAAGAGCTAGGCAATGTGGTATAGTGGATAGAATACTGGACTTAGAGTCAGGAAGACCTAAGTTCAAATCCTGCTTCAGATAGGGACTAGCTGTGTGGTCATGAGCAAATCACGTAACTGCTCAAATTTGGTCTCCTCTCTGAGAAATGTGAAGTAGCAAAACTTAAAATCTACATATATTTTTGTCACTATTTCTACTATTGCTGCTACTGCTCCACTGTCAGTGAAAAGGAGATAATTACCATCAAGACCACATCAGACCTTTGGAGACGACTTCTATAGGCAGTCCAACAACCAAAAATAGCACAAAATGACCAAAGCATCTCCCAATCTCCAAGAAAGCTAAGCAGTAACAGATCTGATGAAGCCATTGACAGACACATTGTGGCCTTGACTTGTCTTCAGTTTATATGCACAAGTGGAAGGCTAAAGAGCCAAGCAATATCTGAGCAGAAGATAGCATCTGTAGGACAGATCCATACATTTCCACAAATGGTAGTATGTACTCTGAGTTTCATATGGAGGAAACAGGTCCAAATGGAATTGAATTTATTTTTCAGCAATAGTCTGGGGCTTCCTATACTTGGGCTTTAGGCAGATAAAGCACCCACAGGTAAGGAAAACTGGTATCTGCTGTGTTTCTTTACTTGTACTTGTGATTGGATTTATTCCCCATCTCCCTCATTTAGGGTCAGTCACTGTTACAGTGACTGAATTCTGCAATACCACAGTTGACCAGAACTCTGGTATTATGGGTTTTCAGAGCACACAGAGATAAATTATTAGAGAAAACCAGCAGAATATTGGAATAATCTGACCTTTGATCAGTTACTCAAATGAAACATTTTCCTCTACATTTACTACTGATTTCAATTGCCAAATTCAATGATCTTTTCTTTGTTTTCCTTCTGGAAATCCTTCTGGACCACCTCCAGCATTTGATGTGTATCATACTTCTTTCCAGGATATTCTCTCATTTCTGGATTTTTTGTTAGGCTTCGCTGTGTCCTTTGATGCTTCATCATCCATATCCCTGACTCTAAAATGTAGAAGTTCCCCAAGGTCCTAACCCAAGTCCTCTCCTCTTTTCTCTGTATACTCTTTCTTGGCTTTATTAATCCTTTCTGAGAAGATGACTCCCAAATCTAGATAGTTCTAGCTTATAACGTGAGTTCTAGTCACACTTCACCAAATGCCTGTTGTACACTTAAAGCTAAATGCAGTGGAGCCATCTCAAAACAGTGTCCAAAATAAAAATCTATCCCATTTCCCAGCCTTCCCCATCTTTCCAGTCAACCAGCTTTACAGCCTCAGAATGACTTCTTCATTTTCTTTCACCTTTGTACCCAATCAGTTGCTAAATCATGTACAATTTACCTCCATTACATCTTTTGCATTCATTTCCCTCTCTGCACTGACATAATAACCCCATCCCAGTCCAGGCCTTTATAACCTGTCATCTGAACTATTACAATCATCCCTTAATTGTTCTGCCTACTTTATGTCTTTATTATCGTCACTCTTTTCTTTAGATGGCAGCCAAAGCTATTTTTCTAATGTGCAAATTTGACCAATTCACTCTCATACTTAATAAAATCCACTATTTCCCTAATACAGAATTAAGTTTATAGTTAGCTAGTATATACTATAAGGATTCCTAAAACTTTACTCATATTTTACCAGTATAGCAACCCTGGAAAGCAGGTGCTTTAGTATTTTACAGATGAAGACACTGAAGCAGCAGAAGTGACTTGCCCAGGGTCCTACAACTAAGTGTCTAGTACAGATTTGAACTCTTCTGGCTTTCTATCCACCATGTCATCTAGATTACCAAACAAGTAGGTTCCACCTGTGATGAGACAATACTACAATACATTGCATGCATCCCAGTGGCATTTATTGATCATGCTTTCCCCTGGCCAAGTGTTGTTGTAGGTTTCCATAACTGGAGTTCCATTTAGGCACAAGAAATCTATGTCACCAGAAAAGCCATTTACTTTCTTCTAGAAAAGACATGGAGAGATGCATCCCTAGAGGGTGTGTGTAGCTTTTTGATAGTCTATCTTCTCCAGTCTATCTTTTCCCTTCTCCAGAGAAGGGAAAAGGATATTTCCTGACAAGTAAAACTTTTCCTGCCATCATTTGCAACTTTTTGTGCCAAGAAATAGGAAGGTCCAGAGTGATGACAGAGTATTCTCAGGAATCTGTAACAATTAACTCCCACTTGGTGAAAGGGAATTATTACACAAGGATTATTGTGTGCATCATCCTTCTCCAGGCAAAGCAGAAGTATTTGTTTTCCACCTTTCAATCAAGGGACACTTAGAAACTTCTCTAGTCACAATTTTTCTCTCATAAAGGTTGAAGGTAAAGATGCAACTATTTATTAAAGAGATGACAAACTGCAGGAAAGGGCTGGCATGTTGACTCAAGTTTGCAGAAGATGGCAGAATGGTAGGGTGAATAAAGGGCGAGCATTAGGATCAAAAGACCTTAGTTCTAGTCCTATAATGGACACATATGAGCTATGCTATCCAAGACAAGCATTTAACCTCTTATTGCCACACCCACCAACTCTAAGGCTTTAAGTTAAAAATGAGCTCACTAGAGTTTAGATTTACAGATGGGAGGCCCCATAGAGGCTCTCTAGCCCAAACTTCTCATTTTTTTAAACCTTTACTTTCTGTCTTATAATCACTACTATGTATTGGTTCCAAGTCAGAAGAGAGATAAAGGTTAGGCAATGGGGGTTCAGTGACTTGCCCAGGGTCACACAGCTAGAAAGTATCTGAATCCAGATTTGAACCCAGGACCTCCCATCTCTAGGTCTGGCTCTCAATTCACTGAGCCACCCACCTGAACCCTCAAACTTCTCATTTTGAAGAGGGAGAATTGGAGTTAAGGCAATTGCCAAAGTAGTAAGAGACAGGAAGTTGGGCATCTAAGTCCAGAGCTTGTGCTCTTTCCACTCAATCATGAAGCTGCTGATTTCATTTGGGAGAGGGAGGAAGTTTTTTCACCTGGAGTCTCCTACTCTAAAAAAATTCATAGGTCTACATTAAATAATCAAGAAGCACTTATAATCACGTAAATCTACAAATCTTTATTCCATACCCATTTGTGAAGACATGTGAGTATTTTTTCTATGCTTTAATAACCATAAAACAGTAATTATTTCAGTTTGAAGTTCAGATTTATCATAAAATTATTGGCATGAGAACTCTAAAGAGGTAAATAGCAAAAGGCACACAGGTTATCTCCATAGCACTGAGATTATTTTATGAAATAAAGAAAGGGGAGAGAGAGATAGAGAGAGAGAGAGAGAGAGAGAGAGAGAGAGAGAGACAGACAGAGACAGAGAGAGACAGAGACAGAGACAGAGAGACAGAGACAGAGACAGAGAGAGCAAGAGAGAGAAACAGAGAGAGACAGAGACAGAGACAGAGACACAGAGACACAGAGAGACAGAGACAGAGAGAGACAGAGAGAGAAAGAGAGCAAGAGAGTGAGAGAGTGAGACAGAGA
Organism: Monodelphis domestica; assembly: GCF_027887165.1. NCBI lineage: Eukaryota > Metazoa > Chordata > Mammalia > Didelphimorphia > Didelphidae > Monodelphis > Monodelphis domestica. The sequence goes on from NC_077234.1 coordinate 242,948,026, forward strand.
CAGAGAGAGACAGAGAGAGAGAAAGAGAGAGCAAGAGAGAGAGAGCAAGAGAGAGAGATAGTGAGAGAGAGACAGAGAGACAGAGACAGAGACAGAGAGAAACAGAGAGAGAGAGACAGAGAGAGAGAGAGAGAGAGAGACAGACAGAGAGAGACAGAGAGAGACACAGAGAGACACACAGAGAGAGAGAGAGAAGTAAAAGTAAAAAGAAAAGAAAAGAAAAAAGAGCAATAGTGCCAGGACTGAAATTGGTAAGGATTACTGGCTCCAAGTTTCGCTTTCACTCATAGTCCTGGAACACGCTCTTCTATTGATTACCCAATCTGTTTTTCAGTCCAGCGAGACAATTGAGCATCACTTTAGTTTAGATATAAGACCAAGTACCTCTACTATAGCCTGCTTGAAATATTTCCTGTGTGTTTAATTCTTGAACCAATAATGTAGAAATGGTTGTGTTCATTGAGATGAATGAGCTAACAAACACTGGCCGCGTAATAGAGAACCACCTCCTTCAATCACGCTCCTCTTTTGGCACGCTCTCCCAAGCTTTCGATGGGACTATGATACGCTGCGAGTGCTAGAACATGAGTACCCTTGCTTTAGGGTCTTTCTAGTTCATGATACAGAGAATCATGGATTTAAAGCTAAAAGGGATGATAGAGGCCATTTTGCTTAATTTCTTTGTTTTAGAGATGAAGACTTTGAGACTCAAAGAGGTAAAGTGAGGAGCCCAAGACCATGCAAGTATTCGGCTAAAGAGATGAGTTTGGAACCCTGGTCCTTTGTCTACAAATCCAGGATTCCTTCTTGTGTATGACACACTTGTAGCACCACCTATAAAGGAAATGGAACTTGACTTGGCATTTGGCTGAAAGTTTCGGCCAGCAAAGCACTTTATGCTGGATGATGTGATCCTATGACTTATGGACGGAAGCCCGCATGCCGGAATTCGCATGAAGACAAACGTATTTGAGGAGAAAGAGTGGCTTTTCAGATGTGTGGACACGCCAGGAGGCTACTGAGTTGACCTTCCCGTTGATGGCCCTGTGAGAACTTACTTTCATCTCCTGTTTCAAATTCAAACTTCTGACTGTAGCCACTGTATCCCGCAGCGGTCCTCACTCGGATGTGAAATATGTATTTGGTGGCTGGCTTGAGACCTGTGATGATAACGCTCGGAGCCTTGGACCTTGTAGAAGAATAGCTGAGCTGTTCATGCTCCTAGGGAAGAGGGGAAAAAGACAGAAGACACAAAACGGGATTATGTTAGTTTTTCATGAGTCACTTTCCAAAGCAAAGCTCAGCCGGGTCATTCTGTGAATGTTAAGATCAAACACGGTGCAAGCATGGTTTTCTGTTACTTGGCAATTTGCTATCATCATGATGTGTATGGCATGGCCTTGATTTGGAGATGTGTTAAGAAAGCTGATATCATTGCACATAAAAATGTTCACTGCATTTTCGGTGGGGTGAGCTGGATTTGTAGTCTTCACAAAGGATGGGGTTAGTGTGAGAGCATGTTCAAACATAATGGTAACTACAGGAAATAGGCAGAATGGGCAACTGAGGAAATCAATCAAAACTGGCAGAGAAAAAAAAAAAGGATAAATGTGGGAGAATTGAAGGACCCGCTACTCACTTCTACCCTCAGGTAGTGCCAAAATGCCGGCGCTATCCGTGGGTAGACCTGTGGGTAAAAGGAAAAATCAATTAATTTTTATCAATTGGAAAACTTCTTCCCTGAGCTAATTGCTTTACTTCTGAACTTATTTCTCTCCAGCTGACAAGAGTTGTAGGTACTTAGTTTGGACACAGAACAATGAAAATAATATCCCTGTGGAAAAACTGTTCTCTCACCCATGAGTGTGGACATTTTCAAGATTTGCAAGTTAAGTGGTCAATCGGAGGGCAGATGGTTTCTTTTTTGGAAATCCATCTTATGAAGAACAATTGAACGATGACTTACCTGTGGTCACAAAGTGAATCAGGAGCAGGGCTGGAGACTTTCGTCCCAGGCTCCTGTCTTAATTGCTAAATAGCCTTGTCCTTCTTATCTCACTAAAAGATAATCAATTTGCTAAATCATTCTGCTGGGTTTGATTCAAGGACTTAAACTTATCTGGCTACAGACTCAGAACAGAACATTCGATTTCATTTGTCCATATCTGAGTTGATAGTGAATAAAGGAGTAAAGGCATCATTAGTGTTTGAAAAAGATATTTTTCCTACTCTTTTGCTTCAGTCTTTATTTATTTTTAATATGGAACCTGAAATATGGTTATGAGTTTGGATGGATAACTCATTCAAATTGAGAGCCAGACTTATTTAAAGTTTCCTTCAGAATTTTCTTCATGGGTCAAAGGAGATGTTATCCAGGGCAAAAAGGGAATACTACATGGAACATACATACAATGTTAGAATAATTTTGATATAATGCTTAATACTGGGAATTTTAAAAGCATTTGCCACAAAAATAAATTCAGGAATAAAATTTAAAAGAAGGAAAACCCCCAGTTAAAATCTATGCATGGCATTTATTTATTTATTCTGTGGTTATATTTCAAGTCTCTATAATTGCCATAAGGATCTCATCTGACTGTCTCCTGCCTTTTTGCATTTGAACAAACCATTTCCCACACTTGAATAGAATCCCTTTTCCCCCACCTCCATCCAAATCCTTTAAGACAGTGCTAAAATACCACTTTATCTATGAAGCCTTTCTCTCCTAACTGAAGTGATCCATCCCAAATACAAAGATTTCATATAATGATAACTCATGTTTCCATACCACTTTAGGATTTGTAATGAGTTTTCCTTATAACAGTCCTAAAAATCTATAATGTCATTATTTTTTACCACCATTACAGATGAAAAACACAAGATACAAATAGGTTAAGAGACTTAGTTCCCTGGGAGGAAAGACCAATAAATGTCAGAGCTAAAGTTTATAAGTAATTCTTCCAACTCCAAAATCAAGGTTCTATCTGCCATAACATGATGCCACTGATACTAATTTTTACTTCTCTGGGCACTTAACAATTTTCTTTCTTGGATTATAATCATTTGAACACAATTCACATCTTGTTTCCACTATAGCATAAGTTCCTTGAGAATATTTATTTTTTGTGTATTCAACTCTGTATACAGAAGGTATATACCTTCTGTATACAAACATATATATATATATATATATTTGTTAGTTACATTGAACTCTCAGTATGTTTTTAAATAATTAACCTTGAATTGCACTTATGGTTCGAACATTATTTAAATAAAAAGATCAAGTAAAGTTGTGGGCCATGGTGGCTCCCACCAATAATCTCAGTTACCTAGGAGACTGCAAGTGGTGGATATCTTGAGTAAATTAAATTGTAATAAGCTTAGTCAATCCCAAATCCACACTAAATTTGCCATTACTAACTTGACCATTATCTCCATTCAATGCTGGATGGATACCACCCGGGGATCTGAACCCAAGAGCCTTTGGAAAATCAGTGTTTCCTGCCCAATATCAAATGGCCCAGTAACAGAAATAGATAAGATTTTATCAATAAAAATGATATTAAAGAAGGGACATTAACAATTCCTTTTCTCTTGTACCCTAAGGATTCTGAGATGCTTTAATCTGATTTTGTAGCTGAAACCTTCCATGCCTCCTTTGTTAGAATGTGAGCTCCTTAATAGCAAAGAGTGTTTTGTTTTTTTCCCATTTCAATCAATTGTCAATCATTTTCTTAACTCTTCTTTACTTTGTTGTCACCTTTATCACTCTTTCCTCCTTGATATTCTTTTTTCTCTGGGTTTTTGACTCTCATATCTCAGAGTTCTCTTACCTATCTGATTTTGCTTTCTTAGCCTCTTTTGGTGGATCTTCATTGATAAAATATCCTCTAACTATGGCTACCTCTTGATATTCTGTTTCTGGGATGCTTCTATATTCTATTTCAACTTGGGGATCTCATCATCTTCTATAACTTAATTCAATGGATAATCAATCAATAAACATTTATCAAATGCTTATTGTATCCAGACATTGACTAAGTGTTGAGGATACACACACACACACACACACACGCACATATATATATATATATATATATATATATATATATATATATATATATATATATATGGTTAATATGAAATACTTATTACAGTTAAAGAACTAGATCTAAGACAGGGTCTGAAAGGCTTCCAATAAAAGATGAGATTTTAGTTAGGTATTAAAAGAAGCCAATAAGTGGATCTGAGGAGGGAGAACAATACAGACATGGGGAACAGACAGAGAAAATGTTCAGAATCAAGAGATTGGAGTGTCTTATTCATGGAATAGCCAGGAGGCCAGTGTTACTGGAATGAATATGGAGCAAAGATACCTCTGGAATGATACAAGTTGAATGCCAAACACACTATTTTGGCAATTAACAGATCATTTGTAATGGAGAGAGCAGTTTTAGTCGAATGATAAGACTCAAAGCTAGATTGTAAGGAAGAGAGGGAAAACGGAGAAAATCGAAGCACTTTTATGTCTTTTCAAGCAAAATGTCTACAAAGCAAAAAAAGATGTGATTGTAGTTAGCAATGATGGAAAGATTAAGTAAAATTTTTTCCATCTACATGATGGTTATTGTTAAATCTACCTGCCCTGCCTCAACATCTCTACTAATCTCTAACTTTGTGTCTCTAACTACCTCCCAGATATCTTGAATGTGGCATAAATATCTTAAATTAAACGTAGCACCATTCTCCTAAGTTCCTTGGCTTGCTTACAATTTAGGCATCATCCTGGATTCCTCATTGTCTCTTACTCTCATATCCATCTGTTTCCTAGTCAGGTGGATTTCACCTTTGCAATATCTTTCTAATACACCACTTTCTCCTCCCTCATCACCTCATTGGTGATTGAGTCATTGAAATTGCTTGCTGGGTAGGTCCGCCTGCCTCAAGCCTCTCTGCACTATAATCTGTCTTCTATTCAAGCCATCAAAGTGATTTTCTTTTCTTTTTCTTTTTTCTTCCTAATTGTACAAAACTAAACAAGTATTTCCACATACAAAGAAAAAGAAGATAATACACAAATGAAACCACAAATCTCCTATGCATTTAGCTTATATTTCTTCATATACATAATAAATCCAAACCACTAGTGTTCCAGCTCCTCCTTCCCTTCTCCACATCACAAAGATCCTCAAGTTGGCCAACATGTACACATAAATTTAGTCTTTCATATTTCAGTTTTCTGTTCACTTTATGGAGGTAACCTACACAGTTTATTCTTCTAGGAGTAATCCTGTGGTTGTTTATAATGTTCTCCCCTCTACTCATTTGCTATTCATTATCTCACGTAGTTATTTCCAATTTTTTTAGAGACCAGTCTGTTCATCATTTCTTATGGTGCAGTAGTATTTTTTCACAATCATATACTACAATTTGTTTAACCATTCCCAGTTGATGGGCACCCCCTCAGGTTCCATGTCCTTGTCACCACAAAGAGATCTGCTATAAATATTTTGGAACATATGGATTCTTGTCTTCTTTCCCTGATCTCATTGGGAAACAGATCAAACAAAGGTATTGTTGGATCAAAGGTTATACCCAGTTTTATAAATCTCTGGGTATAATTCCAAATTGCTCTCCAAAATGGTTGGATCAGCTCACAGCTCCACCAACAATGCATTAGAGTCCCTGTTTTTCCACATTCCCGCCAACATTTGTCACTTTGCCTTTTTGACATTTTAGCCAATCTGATCAGTGTGAGGTGATGTCATTTCTCTAATCTGTAATTATTTGAAGCATTTTGTTATACATATCAATATGTAGTTTTGGTTTCTTCTGAAAATTGCTTATATCTTTTGCTCATTTATCAATTGGGGGATGGCTATCATTCTTATAAATTTGACAAAGTTCTCTATATATTTTAGATCTAAGACTTCTATCTGAAAGGCTGTTTATAAATTTTATTTCTCAATTTTTCATGTTCTTTCTGATCTTGGCAGAATTTATTAAAAAATACTTTTCAACTTAATGTACTCAAAATTATCCATTTAACTTTTTACAATGATTTCTTTTTCTTGTTGACTCATCCATAAATTTGATAGGTGATATGTTCCCTGTTCTACTTTACTTATGTTATTTCCTTTTACATCTAGATCATGTATCCATTTGGCTTTTATCTTAGTGAATGGTGTAAGATATTGCTCAATACCAAGTTTCTGCCAAACTACTTTCCAATTTTCTTCACACTTTTTATCAAACTGCACCAACATGATTTTCCAAAAGCTCAAGTCTGACCATGTCATACTTCTACTAAATGAACTCCAGATATTTCCTGTTTACCTCCAAATTCAATTACAAAACCCTATGACATTCAAAATCCTCCATAACCTTTCTATTCTTCTTATATCTGATTCTCTGACCCATACTCTTTGATCCGGCCATACTGGCTTCCTTCTTGTTCCAGGAATAAGACATTGCCTCTCTCTGTTTCTGACATTTTCTCTATTTCCCATGCCTGGATTTTTCTCTCTCCTCAATTCTACCTACTTATATCCTCTGTTTAAGAGCCAAATAAATGTTTAGAGGAACACTTTCCCAATATCTCTTAATTTCAGAGACTACCTTTTCTTACTTATTTCTCATTTATTCCATATATATGTTGTTTCCATATATTTGTTTGCCTCTATCATTAGATTGATAGCTCCTTCAGGGTAGGGACTATCTTTTGCCTTTTTTTATGTCACCAGCACAGTGAAAATTTAGTAGATGTTTAGTGAATGTTTATTGATTATTTATGTTTTGAACCATAAAGGAAAGGAAAGTAGGCTTAATAAACTTCATTTTTACCTGAACTAGACAAAGGGGGTTTGAAAACACCTTTCACCCAACCTTAGTGTAATGTAGAATAATTTTAAATTCAATAAGGAAATATAAGGAGGTAGAAAGGGGAGTGAAAGTTGGTTTAAGATAGAGAAGAGTATTGAGGAGAGAACAATCATGAACAAAATAAACATCATCTATAGATATGAGGTCATGAGAGAGAGGATTTGAATAGAAATTTTAGAAAAATGGATATGATAGATCTCTGTAATCTCTGAATAAGGATAGAAAGACAAATACATATTATTCAGTTTTATCCTGGCATCTTTATAAAAACTGACCATAAAACTGATAAATAAAAAGGAAGAATATTGGACATATGATATAATTGCCACAATGCTATGAAAAATTAAAGAAATACAGGGTAAAAAAGATTTTAAAAAACCTTAAAAGGAGAATAAAAGTAATTCTTGGAATGTATGGGTCCAGGTAATTAGTAATAATATTGAGAAATGATTTTGTCAAAGAAATTGACAAAAAATGTGACAGTATAACAAAATGTTCAGGAAACAACCAAAGTAGTTATAGAAGAAAGGTAAAATCAAAGGAGAGAATATATTTTGAACTAGTCATGCAATTAAAAACCTAGATATTCAATAAATCAAATATACAACTAAAGTAAAAAAAATTAACTTTGAAAATTAAAAATAATTAAATTAAAAACAAAAAGTAACTGATTTAAAAAGTTAGAGGATTTTTAAAACAACTAACAAACATAATTATATGTAATAATGGAATAATAGATTATCTAATTTTGTTAAAAGGAGAAGAAAAACAAATTAACAATATCAATACAAAATGGAGAAATTACAATAAATAAAGACTAAGAAAAGAAAATTATAAGAAATTATAAAGGGAATTATAATTGTTAATTTTACAACAAAATGAATACAACAATATAAAATAGATGAATATTTTCAAGAAACATTAAATGTAAAGGGAAAATATTTTATCAAAATTATTTGACAAAATAAAATGTAAAACAAAATGCAAACAAAAAATAAATTGAGCATTCATTTAAACCAATCTCAGATTATTAATACTGAATAAACTACTAATGAACACCCTGAAAATAAAACCCCAGGCTCAATTAGATTTAATTTTGAATTATATTAATTATTAAAAATGATTTGATTCAAATATAAGTACTTATAAAGATGCAGAAAGAAAATCTTTTACTATACTTATTCAAGTGAAATAAATGTAGAACTGATAATTCAAACCAGAAAGACAAAAAGGATGAGAGAGACAACTTTACAATGCTATCTCTAATACAAAAATATTGAATAAAATAGTAGGAAGAATATAAGAGTATTGGATTTGCATGAACAAAACAAAACTTGTTCACGAGGAGGAAACTTTTAACATAATAGACAATATTAATACCAAAAATAAAAATCACACAATAGAGGTATAGAAACCTTTCGAAAATACAGTATTGACTTGTGATTAAAGTGATGACAAGCATAAACATAAATACATAATTCTCTAATGTGTCATCTCTCTAAATGCAAGTGCTAGCATTATTTGTAATTGGGGGGAAACTGGAGGCTCTTCCAATAAGACTAAAGGTCTTGATATTGACATTGATTGTAAACCCTAATATTTGATTCAGTAATAAAGATGTTGGCTATTGTAATAAGTAGATAAAATTAAGGAAATAATCAAAGACAAAGAAAATAAATATATATATATTTGCAAATGTCATTATAGTTCACTTAGAAAATACTAACGATTTAACTAAAATTGCATGGATAAATATGATCTTCAGTAAATTAGGAAGATATTAAAAAACCATAAAATTAATAGCCTTTCAATATGCTATAAATAAAATCCATCCAGAAGATAGAGAAATTCTACTCAAAACAGCAATACAATATTGTAAAACATCTGGGGAACATGGCTATCAAGACACAATCATTACATATAAATAAAAGAACAAAATGGCCTTTCAGAAATAAAGATAAACAATTGGATAGATATTCTTTACTCACAAATGATCTAGGCTAATAGAATAAAAATGAAAACACTCTAAAATATTTATAGCTCCTATTTCATTCTCAAAGGGTTGTTTTATAGAATTAAACAATAAATAACACAAACCATGTGGAGCAATGACAAATCAAACCTCAGAAGGGGAATAAAGGATAAAATAAGGAATGAAAAAGTTCTAGCAATACCAGACCTGGAAATAAACTATGAAGCAGTAATTATCAGTCCAATTTGGTACTAGTCAAAACATAGGAACATTGATCAATGGAATGGACTAGGTCAACAAGATCTAGACATTAGCACAGCAATCAATAAATATAAAAATATTATCTTCTAATGGCAAAGAACTTCTCTTCCATAAAAATTCTTTTGAAACCTGGAGAGCAGTCTGCCAGAGATTAGACTTAGCTAGGTGATACAGTAGAAGAAGCAGTGGGCTTGAAGTTAGGAACTTCCTGAGTTCAAATATGGCCTCAGACACTTACTAGTTGTGTGATCCTGGGCAAGTCACTTAAAATGTTTTGCCTCAGTTTCCTCATTTGTCAAATAAACTCAAAAAGGAAATGGCAAACTATTCCAATATCTTTGCCAAGCAAACCCCAAATGGGGTCCTAAAGACTCATATGTGATTGAAGAATGACTTCAACAATAATTTATACCATATACCATAATTAATTCAACATAGATACACTAAATATATACATATATATTTATATCCCAAAGAAATCAACTGAAATGCAAAGATCAATGTGCATAACAATAATTATTATCTAACTTTTTATTTCAAGTAACTGGAAGCAAATTAGCTATCAATTGGAGCATAGCAAAATTATAGTATGTAAATTAATAGAATCTTACTTTATCATTAAAATAGTAAATATGGAAAAAGAGAAACTTAGAAAGAATTATGTGACCTAATGCAAGTAGAACAAGCAGAACCAGGAGAACAATGTATTCAGTGACTACAACAATGCAAAGGAAAACAATTTTGAAAGATTTAAGAACTCATGAGTCAATCATGACTTCAGCAAAGTAATGAGGAAGCAAGTTTCATACCTTCTGATTGAGAAAAGCTGAATAAGGCATTCATGTCCAGTCAGACATAACTAATATGTTGATGCATTTGGGTTGACTAGCTTTTCAAGGAAGGGCTTATATTATGTGTTTATGTGTTGTTGTGAGGGGAGTTGCTAGATAGTGAAAGTACTGTAAAAAATAAAAAAGAAAAAAAGAATTTTAATGAAATATTTTTAAAATATGCAGAAGAGAGCAAAAGGAAGATTTGAATGGGGCATAGCCAATAAAGGCTATTTTACTACTGTGCTAAATTAATATATGCTTAAAAAATCTTTAAAACTATATATAATTAAAGTTCCTAATTTTACTTAAATCCTCCTTTAAGATAGTTTTATGTCAAAATTTGTAAATGTTTGTTTAATATGTGAAAAAATGAAACACCCAAAATTATTTTTCTCTGTATAAGAAGCCATGCATATGGATCTCTCTCTGCTTATATATGCACAATAGTAGGATAGCAACTTGTCTTAGTAATATTTCTAAAAAAACCCATAAAATGAGAATAAAATAATAATGATACTAAAATGACATTTATATATTTTTTAATATTTGTGAAATGTTTGGAAACTTTGTAAACATATCCTAGTTGTTTTGCTGCATATTGAACTCAAATGTTCTTAATTTTATAGACAATGTTTTGCATAATTTTAAAACCATTAATGTCTTCCCTCTCTTTTTCAGATGAAATAATGAAAATCCTTTTAGTATTTCCTCTTAGGCTATCATTCTCAGTGCTTTATTTGTTATATTTTCCATGCACCCAATTCAAGATCTTGAATCTTGCTTGAGAGCAATGTATTTCAAATTTAGTATGATAATGAAATTCCTACTCTGATGAGTGTATCAGTTCACTAATATTATAAATTCAAACTTGTCTATCAGGCTAGTCTATTTTTTCCATGTTACTGCTACTAAGGATGCATATTTGTTTTGCAGACCATTATCAAAAATCAGTACTCACTCATATTTAGAGTCTTTTAATTTAAGCTTCATAGGTAAGTTCAGTGGTGTCCTGGCCAATCAATAGTGACTCATTCTGAAAAAAACATATGCTGAGCACACTTTGAAGTTAAATATTAATTATTATCATTTTCTCCACATTCTTAAGTCTAGGCAATCAATGAAAGAAAAAATAAAACTGCTGATTTCTGAGATGTAAATGCTCACACTGAAAATTTAACAATTGGCTCTACTAAGCTGGTTCAAGCTGGTCCAGCACATCCCTGGGTATTTGGCATATTATAGACTGAGTAAGAAGTCAATGAATTACATTTGAAGTCTTATTATTCTAAGAAATTATATACAAACTTGATAATAGAAATCTGTCAAAATATTTTTAAAAATTCCTTCATAATTAAATCTCTCTCTCTCTCTCTCCCTCCCTCTCTCTCTCTCTCTTGGAAATTTTTCCAGAATGAAATTACCCAATGTAGATTTTAATTATTACATTCTAAGACTAATCATTTACAAGAAATTTTTTTTAAATCTCATGATACATTTCTGTCATGTGAACATGGTGGTCCCATAATTTTTTTTTGAGAAAAGAAACTGATTCTTTATTGATTTTTTTTGGGGGGGAAATCTCATGTTCCACTGTTGATTTCAGTTTGCTGTAGTGCTTACTACCAATAACTACTAGGGAAATTTATTCCATTGATGCTTAAAATGTAATAACATATTTCAAAAGTTTCACATCAGGGGGCAGCTGGGTAGCTCAGTGGATTGAGAGCCAGGCCTAGAGATGAGAAGTCCTAGATTCAAAGTTGGCCTTAGAGACTTCTTAGCTATGTGACCCTGGAGAAATTACTTAACCCTCATTGCCTGGCTCTTATCAGTCTTCTGCCTTGGGACCAGTTCTAAGATGGAACATAAGAATTAAGAAAAAAAGAAAGAAAAAAGTTTCATATCAATGACTCCATAAAAATAAAATACAAATAAATATAAATTTTGAATATGAATGTAAAATAGGTTTTCTATCTCTTATATGATGATATAAATAACCCTATCAGCAGAGGCATGTGTTTGATATTGTTTTTATGAAAGTGATGAGTTTGTGCTGTTCATTCATAATTTTCTGTCCAGTTTTCTTTTAATCCTTATTTCTTATATGGCCACAGACAAGAAAAAGGGTAATGAGAATGACAGATCTTACTTTGTCCTTAGTGTCATGCCTTAGACAGTAGATTTGATCTGCCACAAACAACTAAAAATTCATTACCACAAATTAAATATATTTTATTATTTTTATTTGCAAATTTACATATCAAGTTCTATATTCAAAAGACAGAGAGCAAGATAATAGAGAAAAATGTGACATTTTGCAATCTTTCCTTGTGTAACATATATGAGCTAACCACCCCCCAAAATTAACAGAAAATAAAATCAAAATCATAATTCTAATATTTAAATAAGTTTAGATTAATTTTATTAGGAAAAGGGAGACTCAAAGACCCAAATAAGTTGTAAATACTTCCAAAATGTGTCCCAGAATTGATATCAGCGTAAGATAGCAATTTTCAGCTCTAATGGCATAGCAGAAGCTACATTTAAGCTTTGAAAATATTTAAATAATTTTAAATTTCCCTTTTATTAATACTAATAGAAAGTAATTCAACTTTCAAAATGTAAAGCATCTAATAATTCAACCAAATCAAAGGTTAACTAAATTAGGAAAAACCTATGTCTACGTTCTGAGTATGACACAAGATGTAAGGCTATGGCAGACAAATCATAATTTTTTAGCAACTGCCTACATATGAACAGAAAGAAAGAAACAAACAAACAAAGGAAGAAAGAAAGGAAGAAAGAAACAAAGAAACAAAGAAACAAAGGAAGAAAGAAAGGAAGAAAGAAAGAAAGAAACAAAGGAAGAAAGAAAGGAAGAAAGAAAGAAAGATCTTTGTCCGCTAACTCCAAGTCTCTTTCCAGCCCTCTACTTGAGATCTTTGAGACTTCTTGGCTTGGAACATTGTCCCCCCAAATTATAGAAGTGCTTCAGGAAAACCATGAGCTGGAAAATTACTTTGCTTTTTGCATTCTTGTCAATACTAACCTTTAAACATCATAGAATTCTTTATAAGAACTTGGACATGAAAGAGAAAGACCCTTGAAATAATTATCTTCCTTGGATTCTCCCCTAGGTTTTGAGATGGACATAGATATACATGTTCTGGTTATTCCCCAAATTATCATCTGGTTGAAATCTAGGACATCTAGGACATTTACCTAAGCCTATGTCTTCAGGATGTAAGACACTCCTCTCACTCTGTTCAGGTGACCAACCCCCCATCCCCACTTGTGCCTGAGTTCATACCCTCCTCAAGTCATGCACCACCTGCTGTAAAGAGTATAAAAACCTCAGATTGGACCTCTTTTGGGAGGTGGCTTTCCATCAATACTGTCCTCCCAACCAAGTTCAACATAACCTTCTAAATTAATAAATTTCTCTTTATTTTTAAGCTATGTTTTGGAGTCTTGCATTCTTGCAAAGGGTAGCCATCCCGAACCCCAGGGATTCACCTCAAGCTCCCCACAAAATTGACCTGGACTATTTTATAATAATTTAATTTGCTTCCTTAACTCTAGTCTCTGTCCTTCCAAATCTATCCCGTGTTTAACTGTTAGTTCTGAACATACTATCTTGCTGTACATAAAACCTTTGATGGTTTCCCATTACTTACTGAACAATTCCTGGCATTTAAGAGGCACTTAATAGATATTAATTGAATTGGAACAATGTTGAATTCCTTCTATGATATGACAAAAATCTATTTCTCATTCCTGACTTTCATAGTTCTTAGTCACTAGATAAATGAATTATTCCCTATGGCCTAATTCTCATGTTTGCTGTTCTCTGCCTAGAACGTCATCTCCTTTCTCCCTGACCACTCCATCACTTTTGAATTCTGTTCAGTTTCAAAGATCAGATGGAAATTATTTCCCTCCACCTATGGATCTTTCATTGATGCCCCTCAGCCAAGAGAGGTAATATTCTCTGAACGATGATATTATTTTTAAACTTTGTCATCACCTTTATTTGTATGTTTTCTCCATTACTATATTTTAAGCTCCTTAAAAGGACAATTTTATACCTCCAGTACCTATCACTCTGCCTTGTATATATTATTTGCTTAATAACTATTGAATGTATGAATATCTGTATACATATGAATGAAAAATTAAGACATTATAAGTGTAACAGGATATTTAGATGAATTCAGACTACTTTGCCCCATTAACAGAGGTAAATTTTGAAACCTTTATACTGGGTTTCCAGGGCTTTGTAGTTCTAGAGGGACAGTACTACCTCCTGGAAAAGGCTAGACAATGGTTCTCAGAGTGTTTTCTGGAGATCCTCAGGGGACCTAGAGATCCTTTGAGGATGACTTGGAAAATCAAAACTGTTTTCATAACACTATTAAGACCTTTCAATTTCTAATAGAGTAAATATTTATAGATACAATACAGATAAATCAAAGCTCTTTGGATGGGTTGATTCTTAATATTTTATGAGTGTAAGGAGGTTTCCAGACCAAAAATGGTTGAGAACCTCCAGACTATACCATTGTGATTTTTGAGCTAAGTGGTAATTATCCCTGTAAAATGGGAAATTGTGTGCCTCTGGAAACTGGCAGTGAGAAACAGAGAGAGTGGAGAGGTGGCAAGATTGCTATGGTGATTAAGATCCAGTCTTGGATTAAGGATTTAAGGTTATCAGTGTGGCTTCAGGGCATAGCTCTTCTTACAGGAACAAACAAGTCAGAGTGAAACTGCCAGATGCAACCACCTCTTTAAGAAGGGAGGAAAAGCTACAAAAGGTGTTTTTCATCTTAACTTCTTCCCATGCCTGTTTTCTAACAGGTCTTTCTATGTGATTTTTGCTTCTTTTTCTTTAAGCAGTTGTTATTTACTGATTGTTTTTCACATTAAAACCTGTGACTTATTAAGAATGATTTGTGCTGTTTTTCTTTATTTCATATGGGGGAAGAAGGAAGTGGAAAATCCAGTGGCTAGTTGGAGTACAAATAATTTTAAAAGATCATAAATCAAAATTTTCGTCTAAAATGCTATGATTCCCAGATAGGAGAGTGAACAAAGAACAAGTGCCCTTTGGAACTTTGCTCTATGATCCTATCTGATGGTTACATAGGTTTTTGAATTACATTATTTCATAGAAATAAGGCATCTGGGGTAATTCTTGATTTTCTTTCTGTCTTCTTTTTATCTCTAGCTTCTTGATCAGAAAAATAATCTATCTCCCACCTACTAAGTATGGGCATTCTCCCAATGCTCTCTTTTTACCTCTCTTCTCTAATACTCTCAGCCTGGGTACTCTCATTCATTCCCATAAGTTTTTATTGTAATCTCTATGAAGATTACTACCATATCTCCAAAACCAGTCCCTGACTCTCTCCAGAATTGTGATCACATATCACCACTTGACTGCTAGACATCTGCACATTGATGTCCTATTAGTATCTCAAATGCAACATATCCAAAACAGAACTCATTAATGTCCTAAAACCTATTTATATATTTAACTTCCCTGTTTCTGATGAGAGCTCCATTATTCTTTGAGTTATTCCAGGTTTGGAAACTAAGATTCCTTTGACTCCTTACTAAGTTGCAGATGTAAAATCTATTCAGTTATCAAGTCTTGTTGGTTATATTTCCACAGTATCTCTTGTATCTTTCTCCTCTTTCCATTTACAGGGCTGTTTCAGGTTATCATCACATCTTGCCCAGACTATTACTAAAGCCTTCTAATTGGTCTCCCTAATTCCAATGGTATTTTTTTCCTCTAATACAGTCTAAACAGTTGCCAAATTGTGATTCTAAACAGACCGATAAGACCTCCACTCATATATATATATATATATATATATATATATATATATATCAGCTGGTTATTGCTCTAAATCTGGCATTTAAAGAACTCCATAATATAGCTCCCACTGATTTTTTCAGTTTTGTTTCATAGAACTCCATTTCATATATAGCCTCTGTTCTAATTAAATGTCCATTCTAACATTTCCTTGTAGATTATATTTTATCTCTTGTCCTTATTCCTTTGTATAGGAAATCTCCTATGTCTAGAATGTTCTCCCTTTCCAACCCCACCTCTTCGAAGTTCTTTTCAAAACAAAATTCAGTTGTCACTTTCTATAGGGAGCATTTCCTGACTTTCTAGTTGTTAAATTCTTAAATGATATACTTTTGCATATCCTATTATAAGTAAACATATATTTCTTCAATAGAATATAAATTCTATGAGGGCAGACTCTTTAAAAAAATCAAGATCATAAAGTAATTATATATCAGTGTACTGTACAATACACTCAAGGGACTTGACTATGATTATGTCTTATAGAATTTAGATGAATAATGACAACTACTGTGTATTTTCATCTATACATTATAGACTGTAAACTCCTAGAGGATAAGAACTAAGCATTTTCTTTATTAATATCCCCCATGCTTTTCCTAGTGCCTAGAACATAGTAGGCAATTAAGAAATGCTTTTTGATTGATTATAACTGTTGAAAATATTGACCCATCAATCAATTTATTAAGTACTTACTATATCCTGGGCACCTGGAATATAAGTACAAAGAATGACACAATTCTTATTCACTGGAATTCACTAGTATTTGGGGAGATCAAGAAAAACTTCATTCAGAGGAAAAACTGTGGGAGTAGAAACACAGAAGAAAAATAACTGCTTGAATAAATGGGTTGAAGGGATATGGCTGGGGATGTAGAGTCTAAATGAACATCCTGGTACAAACATCAGCAACATGGAAATAGTATCTGATCAAGAACACATGTATTACCCAATGAAATTGTGCATCAACTTCAGGAAGGGTGGAGAGAGGGAAGGGAGGGACATAATGTGATTCTTGTAACCAAGCAATAATGTTCTAAATTGACTAAACAAATAAACAAATTAATTAAAAAAAGAAAAACTTTATAAGGTAGTGCTTCAACTGCATCTTAAAAAGAGGAAGTCTGTGAGGTAAGGGCAAGGAGGGAGTGCATTTATGGCTTGGGGGCTGCCAACACATGTATAGATACAGAAGATGAAGTATAACAGAAAGAAGATCAATTTGGCTGGATCACACAGTGGAGGAGGGGAAAATGTCCCATGAGACTGGAAAGATAGGTTGGGGTCAGACTGCATAAAGCAGTAAAAACTAAATAGGGGAGTTTATATGTTTACATTTTATTTTAGAGGCAATAGGAAGTCACTGAAGAAGAGAGAGAGAGAGAGAGAGAGAGAGAGAGAGAGAGAGAGAGAGAGAGAGAGAGAGAGAGACAGAGAGAGACAGAGAGAGAGACAGAGACAGAGACAGAGACAGTGACAGAGAGACAGACAGACAGACAGACAGAGAGAGAGAGAGAGAGAGAGAGAGAGAGAGAGAGAGAGAGAGTTAAATGAAATAGATCAATTCCATTCAGCAAGTGAGCCTAGGAAATATTCTCAGCAAAGACTCATCAGTCTCTTCAGCCAAATTTTTTTATTCTCTTTGAGATTTCAGATCTGAAAGTTCAACATTTTAGAGACTTTCCTTCTTCAAAAACACTTTAGAAAACAAAATGATCAACATTTTGATCTTTAAAGGTGAAAACAATGATGAATTTTACTGTTAAAAAAAGTAGTTGCATTTTAATAGAAACATAGACCATTTTTCTAGAAACACTGGACACAAATAAGTGGTGATATATGCATATATGCGCAAGACCTGGGCTAAAGTCTGTCCATTTTTAAGAAAACTCTTTTCTCATCTTCTTTTGAATTTAACACAAAAGCCAAATAGATAAAAATCCCACTCACTCATCCTGTTCTAATTCTATTTACATATGAGGAAGAATGACCGAGTCTTTTTCATAGATAATATGTATTTCTTGAAACAAAACATTACATATAAAAGGACCATTTTAATAGGAAGATTGAGGGGAAAGGACATTTTCAAGGAGGAAGAGATATTTATATTCTACCCAATGAAAATAGAAGATCTTACAGAATAATTATGGGTAATATGCATATAACACATTAAAGTTTGCAAGGTATTTTACATATATTATCTCATTTGGGCCTTTCAACAACCCTGTGAGGTAGGTCCTATTTATTTTCCCTCTTTTACATATAAGGAAAAGGAGAATGGAGGTTAACTAACTGACCCAAGGTCACATAGCAAATCATTGAGATAGGATTCAAACTCATATTTTCTTGATTTTTTATTATGGTTTATTTATGTTTGATTATTTGCTTATATGCATATATGGACAAAATGGATACATCCAAGATATAAAAGGATTTTAAGACATAATGCTACAATTCAATATTTAATATGTTGATTGCTTTTTGTATGTCATTTAATTTACAATTCTATAAATTTGGGAGAAAAGGAAATAAAATGCAATAAAATGAAAACTGTGAAGATATTAAAATCGGATTAAAATGCTTTTGTTGAATTACATATTTTAGGAAGTAGGAGTGACAAGAGATGAGGTGAAGTAGTAAAAGACAAATCCTTGAAAATGAAATAAACTGAACAGGAATTAAAGCAGGACTACTTCCAAAAAGGAAATTCTATTGCCAACATCTGTGACACAATAAAAAAGTGAAAAACCAAAAAGGTGTAAGTGGTTGGAATCCCATTATAGTAAAGCTGATAATAGAATAAGAGAACAGGTTTTCAGAGAAGGGAACATTTTTTTTTTAAAGCCATCTCATGAGAACATCAGCCTGTCTCCAAATTAGCCACATAATGTGGTAAAATGTACACTGAGGGGTGTTTTACTCTGTTGAAAATTAAACAAAAGGCTAATTCACTTATTAAAATACACAACTCTGAGAATTGCTTATGTTCATTCTGGGAAAATATTCCTGAATGGGGATTTCCTACTACCTCACAACCCTTATTGCTATGCTTATTTTTCATGTCACCTAGATTTCTCCCTGAATTCCATCACTTTCTCTCTCCCAGAAGGCTGAACAAGAAATTTACAAAAACTTCATATACCAAAATTAATCCGCATATTTAAAAAATAACCGGCATACATCTGACAGCAAACTTTTGGTATTCACTCATGTTCAACTGCAAACTTTAAAGGCAAACATATTTTTCTGTACAACGCAGACAGAAAGACAACAAATTATGTTGACCACTAGAAAGGATATATGTAAAAAGCATACATGTATCAATTGACTGGGAGCATTGTTCAATCACAAATGAAGATTCTTTTTTAATACAATATAATAAGTTGAAATAGTATTTTATTTTAAAGAAACGCAGTATTGACAATCGTTGATATGAGCTATCATAGATTTTAAATCACGGAGTGATGATAATATAACTAAATGTCCTGAGACTTAAATGTAGGTTTATTTAAATCTTAGGAAAGGAATATGAGTGACACTACATATCCCAAGATAGAGGCTTGAACTGTAGAGCGGGTAATGTAAGTAGAGCTACAGAGACCTATAGGAGACATTTTTTTTTGAGAAATGACAAAAATTGATAATTGAATATGTAGGATAAATGAGAGTAAAGAGTTGATGATGACAACTAGGTGGGAAATGTGACTTACTGGAAGGATGTTTAAACCCTTACATTCTATCTTAGAATCAATACTGTATATTGGTTCCAAAGCAGAAGAGCAGTAAGGGTAAGGCAGTGGAGTTTAACGGACTTCCCCAGAGTCAATAGCTAAGAAGTGTTTGTGGCTAGAGGACTTCCCATGTGTGGAACACTGCTTAGTAGGCATTTTGACCTATATATCCTACCCCCAAAGAAATGGAGGAAAGAAAAGGAATGGCAAGTGGAAAGGAGAGGATCAAGTGAGAGTTTTTAGGGATGCATTCTTTCTTGGCATCAAAGAATGCACTAGTGCTGTATTTAGGAAGAAATTTAATATTAGAGAAGGACCAGTATGAGAGTAGAGGCAATGTGCTGTAGAAAGCAGGAGGGAGAAATCCATCAAGCCATCAAAGAACTTCCTAAGAAAAAATACCCAGGGCCTGATGGATTCACCTGTGAATTCTATCAAACATTCAGAGAACAGTTAATCCCAATACTATACAAACTATTTGACATAATAAGCAAAGAGGGAGTTCTACCAAACTCCTTTTACGACACAAACATGGTACTGATTCCAAAACCAGGCAGGTCAAAAACAGAGAAAGAAAACTATAGGCCAATCTCCCTAATGAATATAGATGCAAAAATCTTAAATAGGATACTAGCAAAAAGACTCCAGCAAGTGATCAGAAGGATCATTCACCATGATCAAGTAGGATTCATACCAGGGATGCAGGGCTGGTTCAACATTAGGAAAACCATCCACATAATTGACCACATCAACAAGCAAACTAGCAAGAACCACATGATTATCTCAATAGATGCAGAAAAAGCCTTTGATAAAATACAACACCCATTCCTATTAAAAACACTAGAAAGCATAGGAATAGAAGGATCATTCCTAAAAATAATAAACAGTATATATCTAAAACCAACAGCTAATATCATCTGCAATGGGGATAAACTAGATGCATTCCCAATAAGATCAGGAGTGAAACAAGGATGCCCATTATCACCCCTACTATTTGACATTGTACTAGAAACACTAGCAGTAGCAATTAGAGAAGATAAAGAAATTGAAGGCATCAAAATAGGCAAGGAGGAGACCAAGTTATCACTCTTTGCGGATGACATGATGGTCTACTTAAAGAATCCTAGAGATTCAACCAAAAAGCTAATTGAAATAATCAACAACTTTAGCAAAGTTGCAGGATACAAAATAAACCCACATAAATCATCAGCTTTTCTATATATCTCCAACACAGCTCAGCAGCAAGAACTAGAAAGAGAAATCCCATTCAAAATCACCTTAGACAAAATAAAATACCTAGGAATCTATCTCCCAAGACAAACACAGGAACTATATGAACACAACTACAAAACACTCGCCACACAACTAAAACTAGACCTGAACAAATGGAAAAACATTAACTGCTCATGGATAGGACGAGCCAATATAATAAAAATGACCATCCTACCCAAACTTATTTATCTATTTAGTGCCATACCCATTGAACTACCAAAATACTTCTTCACTGATTTAGAAAAAACCATAACAAAGTTCATTTGGAAGAACAAAAGGTCAAGGATATCCAGGGAAATAATGAAAAAAAACACATACGATGGGGGCCTTGCAGTCCCTGACCTAAAACTATATTACAAAGCAGCAGTCATCAAAACAATTTGGTACTGGCTAAGAAACAGAAAGGAAGATCAGTGGAATAGACTGGGGGAAAACGACCTCAGCAAGACAGTATACAATAAACCCAAAGATCCCAGCTTTTGGGACAAAAATCCACTATTCGATAAAAACTGCTGGGAAAATTGGAAGACAGTGTGGGAGAGACTAGGAATAGATCAACACCTCACACCCTACACCAAGATAAATTCAAAATGGGTGAGTGACTTAAACATAAAGAAGGAAACCATAAGTAAATTGGGTAAACACAGAATAGTATACATGTCAGACCTTTGGGAGGGGAAAGGCTTTAAAACCAAGCAAGATATAGAAAGAATCACAAAATGTAAAATAAATAATTTTGACTAAATCAAACTAAAAAGCTTTTGTACAAACAAAACCAATATAACTAAAATCAGAAGGGAAACAACAAATTGGGAAAAAATCTTCATAGAAACCTCTGACAAAGGTTTAATTACTCATATTTATAATGAGCTAAATCAATTGTACAAAAAATCAAGCCATTCTCCAATTGATAAATGGGCAAAGGACATGGATAGGCAGTTCTCAGATAAAGAAATCAAAACTATTAACAAGCACATGAAGAAGTGCTCTACATCTCTTATAATCAGAGAGATGCAAATCAAAACAACTCTGAGGTATCACCTCACACCTAGCAGATTGGCTAACATTACAGCAAAGGAAAGTAATGAATGCTGGAGGGGATGGGGCAAAGTAGGGACATTAATTCATTGCTGGTGGAGTTGTGAACTGATCCAACCATTCTGGAGGGCAATTTGGAGCTATGCCCAAAGGGCGACAAAAGAATATCTACCCTTTGACCCAGCCATAGCACTGCTGGGTCTGTACCCCAAAGAGATAATGGACACAAAGACTTGTACAAAAATATTCATAGCTGCGCTCTTTGTGGTGGCCCCAAACTGGAAAATGAGGGGATGCCCATCAATTGGGGAATGGCTGAACAAACTGTGGTATATGTTGGTGATGGAGTACTATTGTGCTAAAAGGAATAATAAAGTGGAGGAGTTCCATGGAGACTGGAACAACCTCCAGGAAGTGATGCAGAGCGAGAGGAGCAGAGCCAGGAGAACATTGTACACAGAGACTAATACACTGTGGTATAATCGAACGTAATGGACTTCTCCATTAGTGGCGGTGTAATGTCCCTGAACAACTTGCAGGGATCCAGGAGAAAAAAACACCATTCATAAGCAAAGGATAAACTATGGGAGTGGAAACACCGAGGAAAAGCAACTGCCTGAATACAGAGGTTGAGGGGACATGACAGAGGACAGACTCTAAATGAACACTCTAATGCAAATACTATCAACAAAGCAATGGGTTCAAATCAAGAAAACATCTAATGCCCAGTGGACTTACGCGTCGGCTATGGGGGGTGGGGGGGAGGAAAAGAAAATGATCTTTAACGAATAATGCTTGGAAATGATCAAATAAAATATATTTAAAAAAAAAGATTAGAACTTATAAAAAAAAAAAAGAAAGCAGGAGAGATTGGGATTTAGGGTACAGTGAACTTGGCCATGAGCAGAATTTACTCTTATTAGAATCTGTAATAAATGAGGAGCGAGTTGGGGATGACATTTGAGGGATGTAAGCTGAGGAGAAAAGAAGGAGAACTCCTGGAAAATGTTCAAGAGAAGGATCAAAATCTTGGAAATCTTTGGTGTTATTCACAGGAAGGTAAAAATATATTTTTAAAAAGCTCTGCTCCATCCAATGCATATATAACTTTTTTTTCACAAGATTTATGGAAGGACAAGGACAAGTATTAAATAGAATAAGGAGGGGTGGATGAATTTAAATTTTTATCACTGGATATAGTATGCATGTTCAGGAGGTCACAGATCTAATAAAGTATAAGGTTGTAAACAACTAAAACTACAACAAACTTCCAATTTCTAACAATAATTTTTACTAAGTTTTCACAATTATTTGTACTATATCAAATAAACAAAGGATGATTATTTGTATTTGTGTACAATTAGAAGCATACAGAATAATCTCATTGTTATATATATCTTTGCATTTATGTGGGACCTTAATGATCATGTCCTCCCATTTACAGATGAAGAAACTCAGATCCAAAAAAGTTAAATGACACTCACAAAAGATAATAATTTAGCAGACTAAAGGTCTATTTTAGCTTTATTTTTCAAAAGTTTATGTTTGTTGCATTAGCAATTTAAGTAATATACATTAATGTAATTAATATCATTAAATACCTAGTTTATTCCCTCCTTCCCTACTGACCCTTCATTAGGGAGGGCATCATTTGACAAAAAGATACATGTTTATATAAAACTGGGTCTTACTTATTTCTATTTATCAATTCTTTCTTTGGAGGTGGACATAAGTCATTCTTTGAACAATATTTCTGTAGCTGTGTATAATGTTCTCCTGGATCTTCTTATTTCACTCTTCATAATTTCATATAGGTCTTTACATTTTTTTCAAAAATCAACACTTGTCATTTCTTATGGAAAAGTAGTATTTTGTCATAATCATATGCCACAGCTTATTTGCCCATTCTCCTATTATTGGATGTCCTTTTAATTTCCAGTTTTTTTGCCAACATAAAGAAAGAAAATATTATATAACATATAGTTTTTCCATTTTTCTTTGATCACCTCAGAAAATAAACTTGCAGTACACCATTTTCCAAGATAATGGACATGTGCAAATGAGAAAAGGGAACATATTACCTATCATATTTATGTATAGAAGAATACTTCATGAATAAACAAGAGACAGAAAGTATTGTGAGACATAAAATAAATAATTTTGAATGTATTGAAATTAAAAATTTTGTACAAATAAAATTAATGAAGTCAAGATTAGGAGGAAAGCATTTAAGTTGGTAAAAAATCATTATAGGCTATTTTTCAGAGAGAGGTATCATGTGTAAACTATACAGAGAGCTTTGTCAAATATATAAGAATATGAGATCTTTTCCAATTGATAAATAATCAAAAGATATGGATGAACAGTTTTTGGATGAAAAGAATCAAAGTTGTATATAACTATATGAAAAATGCTCTAAATCATAATTGATTAGAAAAATGAAAATCCAAACCACTGTGAAATATTGTCTCATATCTATTAGATTGGTTAAAATCATAAAAGGACAAAATGACAAATGGTGGAGGGGTTGTGGAAAAAATAGGGCACTAATATGTTGGTGGAACTGTGAACTGATCCAGCCATTTTGGAAAGCAATCTCAAATTATGCTCAATGAATTATAAAACTGTATTTACTTTTTGTCCTTTATCTTTAAAATGAGGTTACATGTTACAGTGGAGGAGGGTGGATGTTTGGCATTGAAGAAAAAATAAATATTTCCTTCTGAATGACTGTGACCCTTTTGTGGGTGGAACCATATTTCTCATCCTGAACTTCCATTTAGGTTTTTTGGGGCAAGGCTTTTTGCTTAGTTGAAGTGCTCACTTCTCCTTATTGGGAAGGGACTTTGAAACTACCATTGGAGAAAAAATGGGGAAAAGTTGCAAATATAATGGGGGGGCTTAGAAATATAGTTTCTAATTAAACCCTCATTTCCCTTATTCCACTGCTTAACTCATTATTGCCCAAGAGAATCTAGGAATGGTCTAGATTAATTTTTTGTCTCTCCTTTGGAAGAATTTAATAACATAATTTCAATAGTTTCAGAGAAACTTGAGAAGATATATGCATTAAGGCAGAGTGAAGTGAGCTGAACTAGGAGAACAATTTATATAATAATATGCGGGACAGCAAAAATATATATACAAAGTTGGGAGGAGAAGTATTTTGTGTAAGGAAGATAAAAAACACCAATGTCACTCTCCGGTCTATATGGAAGATAGTAAGGTATAGGAGTACTGGGAAGATAGAAAGGGGGTAGTTATAAAGGAATAGCCTTAAAAAACACACAAAAATTTTTTTTTCTATTTAATCTAGAAGGAAAGAGAGAGTCATGGGATATTAGTGAATAATGTAGTTGACATGATCAGACCTGTATTTTAGGAAGGCCAGTTTGATATCTGAATAAAGGATGTACTGGAATGTGGAACGACTAGAGATAGAGAGAACAGACAGAACATTATTGGTCAGGTAGAGTAGATACTGGAATCCTCCCTTTACTCTTGGACTTTGTGCTCCAGTAACCTGCTACATAAACATGAACCACTTATAAGGGATTTTATAATCTCCTCTATCTATGAAGATGATGAAATTAGAAAGGATAGGAATAGAACAAATTTGTATAGACCTTATTTGTGCTGTTTCTTCCCTTCCTCTTTCCCCATAATACTCATCCTTTACAGTTAATTGGTTAGAGGGAACTGTGGCCCAATATTTAAAAGCACAGGGTCTGGAGTCAGTTCAAATCTGGTCTCAGATACTTCTTGCCTATATGATTATGAGCAAGTCACTTAATATCTGGCTGCCTGACAAAATGATCCTCGGGACCCACTGGAGGAGGAAATGGAAAGTCAGTCCAGTATCCTTGAAAAGAAAGCCCTGTGAGGAGCTATGGTCCATGGACTTCTGAAGAATCAGAAATGACTGACTGAACAACAAACAGTTAAATTGTAATGAATCATGACTATTGAGATGGGTTTGCATTGAGTTGGTCTTAGTCATTATTACATTTGTAAATGCTTATTTCATTAATGTAAATTGAATTAATCTTTTTTACTTGTATTGACATAAATGTGTTGATAGATAGCTGACTTTGGAGAAAGAAAATTTTGAGTTCAAATCCCATCTCTGCCACATATTGGCTATGTGACTCTAAGAAGGTAATTTAGCTTTCAGTGTACCAAGAAACTCTCTAGGACTTTAACTTGCAAACTAATTATAGTTCTACATTGGTAGAGGGAATGTCCTTCCCAAACATTCCCTTATATCAGTATAATTAATTACAAGTCCAGGCTTCCTTCCTCCCAAATCTATATGAAATTATTGCTAATAGATAATGTACTTTGATTTGAGATATATGAACTTTTTGGGTCCAAAGAGAGTGTCACTCTCAATTATTAAACTGGATCTAAGAAGTCTGAAAGAACTGATGCATATCTAAAAACTGAAAATTTTCTACCCGGTAACATTTGACCCAATATTCTATACGTTCTCATTTTTTCAATGCTACAACACTATCATACAGATTAAAAATGAATCTCACATCACATTTTCATTTCATTCTAAAAATATTTAGGTTCCACCTGAGTCTAAATTTTTAATTAGTTGATAGTTTCATGCAATCTCAACTCTGTACAAAAAGAACAGTTAATCACGACTCAACTTCGAACTTTTCTGAGCCTTTATCTGCAAATACAAGTTAACCAGTTGAAATGACTGGTGAACTTAGTTGAGTAGATTTTTGTGTGAATCAATTTAAGTCAAAACTTGGCCAATTTATTCAATGCCATGTTTTGCATATTTGCAGAACAATTTTGTCATTTCCCTTTTCTTTTCACATTAGCAGTAATTAAGAAGCATAATGACCAACAATTACTGATATAAATAAAATTGGTAATAGATATATTTTATTAAATGCACTAGAAATTATCTGTAATATTTCAGAAAGTTAATTATCTCAAATTAATAAATACTTATTTTTTCTAATATTCTATAGAAAATTTTAGTAATTCATTAAATGCTAAAGTTAAAGCTATATTGTGGCATCTTTATTTTTAGCCCTTGGGAAAGGACATACAAAGAGGTGCTGAACTATTTCTTTTTTCATATATAGAATTTTTTAAAAATAGGAAACTAGGTTCTTTCTATCACCACTCATTAATTATGTATATGACCATGTCTATGAAATCAAATTGTGAAGGGTGAGTCAAAATAACTTAGCTTTTTGCATTTTTAAGTCAGCATTCCCACAAGGGAATCAGTCTAGCAGACTGAAGGAAATACATCTCAGCTTAATATGATGTTCAAAATTTAAAACTATAAGCTCCTTGAAGGATTCTTTACTTCCTTTCTTCTACATACCACAAATGCTTTGATCTGCACATATTGAACATTGCAAACCCCACAGTGCTAAGTGAATATTAAATGACTGAAAATCATTGTTAAATTAACTTACCATGAGATATAGATTCAGTGATGAATTAGAGATCATATGGGATCAAGATAACAATTCATTCATATAATCTGTTACCTCTTCTTTTTTAGCACCCTATTTTATGTTTTCTTTCATTAGAATATAAATTTCTTGAGAATTGTAACTATATATTTTTTCCTTTTTATTTTTTTATATTTTCTATGCTTAACACAGGACTGATTCCCAGTAAATGCTTAATAAATGTTTGTTTCTTTATTCCCTCCTTGCCTCCTTCCTTTTTCATTTTCCTCCCTCCCTCCCTTCCTTCCTTCCTTCCTTCCTTCCTTCCTTCCTTCCTTCCTTCCTTCCTTCCTTCCTTCCTTCCTTCCTTCCTTCCTTCCTTCCTTCCTTCCTTCCTTCCTTCCTTCCTTCTTCCTTCCATCCTACTTTTCTATACTATACTACCACACTGATTATTTGAAATAAACCACTCTAACCATACACAGTAGGTAGTATAATAAAGTGAATAAAAATGTGTCTTTCCTAGATTATGACATGCAGCTTTACCAGTAAACCATCTACTTTGTCTCTATATTTATTTTTCTATCTTGGACAAAAATAACAAATGAATAATGAACTGGACCAAGAATTAAGTAGTTGAAGGAAGGATCATTTAATTCAGTCATCTCATTTTTATATTAGAAAAGAGATTGCTGGAGAGGTTAAGAGACTTGTTCAAGGTCATGCCACAATCTCAGAGGACTGAAAATTGCCCATGTCCCAAAAGGAAATGGATATGTTCCTGAGTACAAGTGGTGCCACATTTTAGAAATGATGGTTTACATGTAAGAAGCATACTAAATTACATCATTAAATATTTGTATATGTAAGATTCATATGTGTATATATGTATTATACACATACTATGTATTATAAACACAATTTATATAGTACTTACTATATGCCAGACACTGTGCTGAGTGCTTTAAAATCATTATCTCACATCTGACCATCCTGGGAGGTAGGTACTATTATTATTCCCAATTTATAGTTGAGGAAACTTAGTCAACTAGAAGTTAAATGAATTGTCCAAAGTCATATATTTAATGTGTCTGAGCTTGTATTTGAACTCTGGTCCTGTTGACATATATACCTATATCTAGGCAGAATCATTGGCTCATTAGAATCATGACTGATCATTTTATTGATCAATGTTGGAAGATCAAAGTCTTCCAATGTTGTTTGTTTTCACAATGTTGGTTTTAATCTATCGATTGTTCTCTCTGCTTTGTTCATTTTAGCCTGAATCAATACACACACACACACACACACACACACACACACACACACACACACACACAGAGAGAGAGAGAGAGAGAGAGAGAGAGAGAGAGAGAGAGAAACATAAATTCTTGCCAGATATGAAATCAGAGAATATACATTTACAGTTGCAAAGGAGGATGACTAAGATTCTCATTGGAGGGAAAATTTGGTTGATTTTGCTTTATAATACATTCAAAAGTAATAAGAGAGGTGGAGTCAAGACGGTGGCATAGAGGCAGCAAAAGTTCAGACCTCTGAAAACCCTTCCTTACTGATCACAAACTGAATGCTCTTAGGGGACTGAAAATCAAACCTAACAACAGGGCAGAGTCAAGGAACCCTCCTAATGGACTCAACTTAAAAGGTATGCCCTCCAAACTCCTGAATTTGAGAACACTTGGGTTTAAGAGGAAGGAAGAAATAAGGTCCCAGGACCCTTCCCTCACCTAGAGTGCTGAGCCTTCAGCGGTAGCTAGAACCTCTGGGCAGGCAAGGGTGCTGGTCTGGAGGGAGGCTCAAAGCATCAAATACAGGCAGTGGGGAAGCAGTTGGAGAAGAATCTCAGAGCAGGCAGCCCCATTGCAGCAGTAGAGATACTCCATACTGCCCACCCCATTCCCAAGGTTTTGGCCTCTGGGCACATCCAGCTCTGCAAGTTCAAATCAACTGGAGTTAATCTCATCAAAGCCTTCAGAGTGCAGGGAAGTTGAAGTTCCAACACCCCTCCCCCACAGACTGCACTGAGAGATTTGCTGACTAAACTCCAAAGGGGAAGGCTGACAGAAAAGCCCCAAGGCACAGATCCAACAAAAATTGAGAGGAACAAAAGCGTAGGCAACTACAGGGAGTAAGGAAGGGCTAAATATGAGCAAACAACAGAAAAAGACAAAAGATATTACAATTGATAGCTTCTATCCAGGCAATGAACAAAGAGCAAAAATAACAAAGAAGGATGAAGAAACACCAAGCAAAAACACAGAAACTTCAGCGAATTAGACAGGTTTTGGAAGAACTCAAAATGCAATTCAAAACAAAATTAAGAGAGGCTAAATACAACTGGGAAAAGAACTTAAAAAGCAAGATAAGTCATTTGGAAACAGAAGCAATTGAACTAAAATGAGAAAATAGTGTCTTGAAAGTCAAAATTAATAGCTTTAAAATAAGGCAAAGGAGATGAAAGATCAGAAAGAGAAGGATGACCAAAAAACCAGGGATGAAATTCAGTCTTTAAAAAATAGAATACAACAAATAGAAGCAAGCAACTTTACAATGCACCAGGAAACTATAAAACAAAACCAAAATAATGAAAAAAATTGAGGAAAATATGAAGCACCTCATTCACAAAACAGAAGATTTAGAAAATTGTTCCAGGAGAGACAGCTTAAGAAGCATTGGTCTACCAGAAGACCATGAAAAAGAAAAAAAAAAGTCTGGACATGATCCTACAGGAAATTACCGAAGAAAACTGTCCCAAAATTCTAGAACAAGAGGGAAAAGTGGAGATTGAAAGAATCCACAGATCACCTCCTGAATTTAATCCCCAACTGACAACACCCAGGTATGTTATAGCCATATTCAAGAACTATCAGACTAAGGAAAAAAATATTACAAGCAGCCAAGAAGAAGTCATTCAGATTCCAAGGAACTACAGTGAGGATAACACAGGATCTGGCTGCATCTAAACTGAAGGACTGAAAGGCATGGAATATAATATTCTGGAAAACAAGGGAACTAAGTATAAAAGGTTGGCTTATTACTTTTAGAAAATTGTTATTTTCTAAAGGTTGTTAGCCAGGTTGAGTCCATCCATCATTTATGTGACAATTAACAAATGCAAAATGGAAAAAAAGGCTGTTTATAGTATTTTACAATATTTTGTTCAGTAGTCATAGTGGAATGATAATAGAATATATATAATAATTAAAACACAGTAGATTAAAATGACTCAGTGTAACAAAAAATATCAAATACATTAATATATGAACTTAAAACAACAAAATTAAATCTTAAAAATAAAACAATCAGCAAAATACAATAAGATACCGAGATTTTCACTATAAAATGGAGTCTGAAAAGGTTTAAAATTTCACCTCAACACCCTTTAAAGTTACTTTTTCTAAAATTCAGATCCCTATTGTCAGCACTGTAGAATCTCCCATAGTGAGGGAGAAGATGTGTTTTAGGAATCACAAACTGGGCAGACCCAAATGGCAAAGGGTTGTAGGGGGATGAATTTCTCCCCTGAATCTCAGCCAAGACAATTGAAAGGATCAGTGGTAGAAAGAAAAAAAAACATCCTAAAGCTGGAAGATGTTTGAAATAGGTAATGCATTGCTCTTTCATAGAATACACCATGCTTGTAATCAGCTTCCTGTTTGGAAGAGTCTCTTCCTTTTCCCCATTCCCCCTGAGGTAAAATGCTAGTTTTCCCTGAGAGAGTTAGG
This sequence comes from Monodelphis domestica, assembly GCF_027887165.1. Lineage (NCBI taxonomy): Eukaryota > Metazoa > Chordata > Mammalia > Didelphimorphia > Didelphidae > Monodelphis > Monodelphis domestica. Next base: position 242,979,074 of record NC_077234.1, read on the forward strand.
AGGCAAATCATTGTCTAAGGAAAAACACTGGTTTTTTTTTTGTTTCTTTTTACTATCTGCCCTAAGGAGCAACTCCAAAGACACCTAGCTTCTCAGTGGCAGCAATCAGCCCAGCAGGGGCAGCAATAGTGTTCAGGGTCTGGCAGGGGAAGAGGCCAAATTAGGATCACTGCTGGAGATCAGGAGGAGGATATCTGGAGCCTGGTGGCTGGGCTGGGTGAGGGATCTGGGTCCAGAAGATCAGGAAGAAGCAGTGTCAGCAATGCCAGAGTCAGCAATAAGGAGGAATGAAGGAGGAATGAGTAACAAAGGATTCAAGCAGTTGGAGGAGAGAAGCAGGTTATTTCTTTTTCACCAAAAGTATAGGAGAGAAGCAACCTGGCAAAAAGTAAAAAGTAAAAATGCAGCAACTCCAAAGAGAGTTGGAGTTTGCAAGGGTGGGTGGGGTGGGCAAAAAGACTTGGCAGGAGAAATGTGGCTTAATTTTTTTTTCCTAGACTGTATTAAAAATTTGAGATATTCTTCACCAACTAGTGGTTGCCATAAATGTAAAAATTAAAATTAAATCTCAATAATAAAAATATTATATTTCATGAGGTTTATTAAGGATCATTAGAAATCAAGGAATAAATAGGATACAAAATAAAAACCACATACCCATGGCTGGTTAGCCATTTTTAACCATCTCTACTCATCATCGTCACTGCTCATTCTATATCAGAGAGCAGGATCCTCCAAAGCCCATGCCATTTATCCTATGTCTACAGGAAGTATGTAATGACAAGAAGTCAGTGGACTCTTGGGATAGGTAGTTCTTTTTTAGGGTAACAGATTTCAATCATACATTGGTCTACAACCAAGAATCAACTACCAAGCAAAACTGATTATTTTTACAAGGGAAAGCATGGTCATTTAACAAAATAGAAGAATTCTAAGCATTTATAAAGAAAAGACCAGACCTGAACAGAAAATTTAATGCCAAAACTGTGAATTTTAAAACTGCTCAGAAGGTATCTTAGAAGATTTGGTTAAGCCATTCCCCATTTTTAACAATGGAGGTACTTGATTAGCAATGTATTGAGAACTTTTAAAATTACTCCACCTACTCAGACAGTGCCTAAGGGGAAGATAAAGTTGCAAATTCCTTATTGAAAAATGAAAAATCCCTAACTCATACTTATAGTAAAGCTAGAACCTTAAGCTAGGTCTATTTTTAGATCTAATAAAAAAGGTGCTAAGTACCTATAAAGGTTAAATTAATCACTAAAAGGTCAAGCAACTTACAAAAGGCAAGCTTAACAAAAGAGGTGTGAAGTACTCAGAGGATTGAATCTAACCAGAGAAGGTGAGAACCAAAGAAGATGAGAACTAAGAATGGGCAGTCCTGGGAAAAAGCACCTACTGTGATTGGTAGACTTTAAAATTTAGGGGAGGTGACATAAGATAAATTTTCTTAAAAAGGAGTAGGCAGTTTAGGCAATTGAGTTTTGGATTGGAAGTCAGTTTGGGAGGTAGTTGGAGTTAGGAGTTGACGTGAGGACTGGAGCTTGCTTGGAGATGATCTTGTGGTGAGTGATAAAGATTGACTTGCTCTCCCTTAGGCTCAGGCCTAGGCCATTTTGGCCTAGGACCTTTTCTACTGCTTGGCTATTCTCTCTCTCTCTCTCTGTCTCTCTCTGTCTCTCTCTTTCTCTCTCCTCTTCCCTTAATTCCTTCATTTATATTAATTAAAATCTCCATAAATCCCAGCTGACTTTGGTATTTTTCATATTTTTGATTTTCCCATTGTGACTACTTTAGATTTTAAGTCAAAACACTAAAAATTATCCTTACAGTTTTGGCCAAAAACTTTTCAGTTTTTGGCAACCATGTTTTGATGGTTACAAAACCTAGAACTCAAGATAATAATCAAAAGGTAATTAAGAAAGGAGGAAAAAAGAAAAAAATCAAAACAAACAAACTTTTTTTTAAGAGACCCAATAAGGTTAAATGACATGTATCCCTATAAGAAAAGAGGGCATTGGTAACTTAAAAATTGTTACTATCACCTGGGCAGCTAGAAGAATTATACTTAGAGGGAACATTGACAAACTATATAGGATGAAATGCCAAGCCATGAATATGTTTATAGAAATACATATGCATAAATATATAAGTATATGTGTGTATATATATATATATATATATATATATATGTATGTATATATATACAACTAGAGCTAAAAAGTCAGTTTATACTAAGAGAAATGGGAAAAGAAACAAAATGGGGTAAATTTATATGTCACAAAGAAGCTCATGGCAGGGAGGGAGAACATCAATAAACTGAAAGGGTAAAGAGGAAGGAGATAGGGAATACTCAACTCTTATGTGCATTGAAATTGACTCAAAGAGGAAAGGACAATCAATACACTGGGGCAGAGAATTGATTTGCTCCATATAGGGAAGTAGAAGGGTAACAAATGGACTGGTGGGGAGGGAAGTAATACAAGGGAGGAAGAGGGTGGGGGTAGCTTAAAAAGACTGGAAAGAAAATAAGAGGGTAATAAGAAGGAAGGGGGTAGAAAGGGAAGCAAAATAAGAGTAGAATTAGGGGCACTAGTTAAAAACAAAACATTGGTGTAGAAGGAAATAGTAAAAGAAGAAAAGGCAGGAATAGGAATGGAAATCAAAATGCTGGGGAATACACAGCTGGTAATCATAACTCTAAATGTAAATGCAATGAACTCACCCATAAAATGCAAGTGAATTGCAGAATGGATTAGAAATCAAAACCCTACCATATGCTGTTTACAAGAAACACACCTGAGGAAGATATATACGCATAGGGTGAAAGTAAGAGGATGGAGCCAAATCTATTAGGCATCAACAGATAAATGTGAAGGAAGGAGGACTTGTTGTCCCAGATCTCAAACTATACTATAACGCAGTACTCATCAAAACAATTTTTACTGGCTAAAATACAGAAAGGAGGACCAGTTGAATAGACTTGTAGCAAATGACCTCAGAAAGACAGTCCCCAAAGATCCCAGTTTTGGGGACAAAATGCCACTATTTTATAAAAACTGCTGGGAAAATTGGAAGATAGTATGGGAGAGATTAGATTTGGATGAACACCTCACAGCCTACATCAAGATAAACTCAGAATGGGTGAATGACTTGAATATAAAGAAGGAAACTATAAGTAAATTAGGTGAACACAGAATAGTATACATGTCAGATCTTTCAGAAAGGAAAGGCTTTAAAAGTTAGAAAAGATCACAAAATATAAAATCAATAATTTTGAATATATCAAATTACGTTTTTGTACAAACAAAACCAATGCAACCAAAATTAGAAGAGAAGCAACAAATTGGGAAAACATCTTCATAACAAAAACCTCTGACAAAGGTCTAATTACTCAAATTTATAAAGAGCTAAACCCCTTGTACAAAAAATCATGCCATTCTCCAATTGATAAATGGGCAAGGGACATGAATAGGTAATTTTCAGTTAAAGAAATGAAAACTATTAATAAGCACATGAAAAAGTGTTCTAAATCTCTTATAAGTAGAGAGATGCAAATCAAAACAACTCTGAGTTATGACCTCACACCTAGCAGATTGCCTAACATGACAGCAAAGGAATGCAATGAATGCTGGAGGGATTGTGGCAAAGTTGGGACATTAATGCTTTGCAGGTGGAGTTGTGAATTGATCCAACCATTCTGGAGTGCAATTTGGAACTATGCCCAAAGGGGCACTAAAAGTATGTCTGTCCTTTGATCCAGCCATAACCCTGCTGGGTTTGTAACCCAAAGAGATAATATAGAAAAATACTTGCATAAGAATATTCATAGCTGCATTCCTTGTGGTGGCAAAAAAATTGGAAAGTGAGGGGATGTTCTTCAATTAGGGAATGGCTGAACAAATTGTGGCACATGTTGGTGATGGAATACTATTGTGCTAAAAGAAATAATAAACTGGAGGAATTCCATGTGAACTGGAATGACCTCCAGGAATTGATGCAGAGTGAGAGGAGCAGAACCAGGAGAACATTATTCACAGAATGATACACTGTGGTACAACGGAATGTCATGGACTTCTCCATTAATGGCAATGCAGTGATCATGAACAACCTGGAGGAATCTATGAGAAAAACCATTATCCACACCCAGAGGAAATACTGTGGGAGTAAAAACACCAAAGAAAAACAACTGCTTGAATACATCGGTCGAGGGGATATGGCTGGGGATGTAGACTCTAAATGAACATCCTAATGCAAACATCAACAACATGGAAATAGGTTCTAATCAAGGACATATGTAATACCCAGTGGAATTTGGCATCAGCTATGGGAGGGGTGTGGGGAGAGAAAGGAGGGAAGGAATATGATTCTTTTAACCAAGGAATAATGTTCTAAATTGACTAAACAAATCAATTTAAAAAAGTAATAAGAAACATGATTTCATGAGACAAATGGTCAGTTATATCACACATGTTAGTTATATCACATATAATGAACATTTGCAAATGGCCACTATGAAAACAATTGCATTTCAGAAATCTTCCATAAGAATAAAGTTCCAAATCAACCATAACTAGAAAAATTAATATTGTAGAAATTCTGAGATTCTACCTAATATCTATGAGATTGAAAAAGCTGTCAAAAAAAGAAAATGACAAATCTTGAAGGATCTATGGGAAAACCAACACATTAATACATTGTTTGTGGAGCTATGAATTGCTAGAATCATTTTGGGAAGCAGTTTGATAGTATTAAACTCATATATACCCTCTGACATAATGATACTACTACCAGGCTAAAGAGTTTAAGGAAAGAGGAAAGGACCCATGTACACAAAAATATTTAAAGCAGCCTTTATTTGTGGCATGAAAGAGTTAGAAACTAAGAATTGTCCATCAGCTGGGGAATAGTATAGTAATTTGAAGTAATAAAAAAGGTTAAGTTTTTTAAAAAATGATGAAATCAACAGGTTCAGAGAATTCTTTGAACTATTATATGTGCTGATACAAAGTGAAGTGAGCCAGAGGACAATTGATAAAATTAAAATCTTATAAAAATGAATAACTTTGAAAGGCGTAAAAACTCCAAATAAAGTAATGATCAACTCAAACCAACAATATTGCATGCTATGCATTTCCTGATAGAGAGTTTATGGACTAAATATATGGAAAGAGATCCATTCTTTTGAAATGACCAATTTTGAATTTTATTTTGCTTGTGTATGTATATTTGTTAAAAATATATTTTTTTCTTTTTCAGTAAGGAAAGAAATGAGGAGGGAAAATAAATGCTTTTTGATTAAAAAAATAATTTAAAAAGAAAATATTTTCAGTGTATGCACCAATGTCTTTTGAAGAGAAAGGGTATTTCTTGTGGAGTGTTCTATAAGATGCTATGAATTATTTCAATATGACAAACTGAATCCACAACTTTTTAGCACCTCCTGTAGTTATTTGAAAGTATAAGTTGCAAAGAAGTACCTATCCATGTTAATAAAGGCAGTTTCATTAATGAAGAACATCCTAGAACAATGAAATCACAGACCCTGTCCTCATCTATCACCCCCTTTTAATGATTAGTTACTTCATTACAAATCTAGACTTAGGAGATAACAATGAAAATATGTATTGGATAGAGCAGTTCAAGAGTAAGAAACCAGGACATCCTAAGACATGTATACTAAACAAAATTTGCATTCTTATATATTATGTCTACTTTCTTTGACAATAGTAGGAAGACACTAGATATGATAAGTTCCAAGTTAACAACATAAAAAATGAAAATGATTTTAACTGAAAGCCTTAAAATCTAGACAGAGGTTGGGACCAGAGATATCAAAGTTCTTCTACATACATCTGATATGAGAATGGATGAGATCAACAAGGGATAGTACAAAGAAAGAAAACAAAGACAAGGACAATTACTAAGGAGAATAGCTATAGAAAAGGCAGAAGAGTAGCCAGCTATGGATACCAATATGAAGTGGTCTGAGAATATTATCAGAAATGAATTCTCAAGTTTTCTGAACATAAAAAAGTATCCATCTTTTCAGAAGGATAAGTGTATCTTTTTCTATCAGTTGTATAAATATCTAACATAAAACCACCAGTTTCCAAAGAAAAAAGAACGAGTTATACCGGGCTAGTGTCCCCAGAAATGTAAATTCATTAGGGAAGGGTTTTCTGCTGCAATATTGCTACTCTCTAACATTTCCCTTAGTATACATAAATATATTTTCTATTTTCTTATTTTTTTAATTTCACACCAAAATTACTTCTACAAGGTCAATCCAAATATAGGATATTTCAACCTAGTGAAATTCTGCAGCACCACAAATGTTTTTATGAGAAGCAGGTGTATTGTTTGAAAGTCTGAAAACCTATTAATAACTCAGTAAGGAGTACATAATAATAGGTTGTTAACTCAGCTTTCCTGACAACAGTACTGAAGAAGGGCATTTTGAAATCATTTGAGTTTAAAATAAAAAAATAAAGACTTTGCAAGAGACGCTCATTCAAATAACATATCTTTAAATAAGTGGATTTAGGTGTCTTGGTTTGACTAAAACAATTATAAGGAACTATTTAATTACTCTTAATTTTATGCAGTGCACAATTTATATATTAGTTATGCCAATTCGCTAAGAATTCTAAGAGCTAAATATATACAAAAATGAAGGAAATTGAGGTTTATTTCAATGGAAATTTTACTCTAAAAAGAAGCTCAGTGAACTGTAGTTATGTTGCACATATTCTTCTTGTAGAAATTCTTTCCAACTTCTCAAACTTGATTGGCCCATTTATTTCAAAGTAAGAAAGAAACTTGTGTAAAAAACCAACCTATAATATTATTTTTCTTGTGCTGTAAGTGCTCACATATCTTAAAATGTAGAAAAGGATGAAGCTGTAATACTAGCAGAATTATTTCTATTTGCAGATTAGAAAAGTTAACTCACAATTCCATTTTAAATGTTCTGTAAATTGGAATTTTGTAAATTGCCAAATAGTGATTATTTTGAACTAATGCATGATACTGGCAGTCACAAGTTTACCAACAAATTTTACAAAGCTAATTCATATCGAATGTTGCATTTTAAAACCTCAGTGACAGAAACAACTACTCAAGAAATTTGGAAAGGCATTTTGATGAAAAATATTGTGAAAGTGCTTTCCTAGATATAAAATTTTTCTTAGTATCTCCAGTGCTTAGTATGATGTATGGCAAATAGTAGACACATAATAAATACTTGTCATCTTGACTAGGGGCCTTGGGTCCCCTCACTCCCTTAATTTTATTTAAGAAAGCAAAGAAAAAGGAAATTAGGATGTTCATGTATGTAATTTCTGAAAATATATTTTAATTTAACTAAGAATAGAAAAAAGAAAAATATTTTGCATTATTAGTGACTTAGTGAATTTTAAAAAGTTCAAAAGCTACCCTCTATTCTTACCCTTTTTTGGATTTGTTATTTTAGACATGACCTCATCTGCGTTAGCTGCCTTCAATATCTAGTGTCATTTTCATCTCAATCAAGTTCTTGAATTTGACTTATTTGTTCTAGTTAGTGATCATCTAAGAAACTCAGAGATCAATCACAGTTTTGAGGAATCAATAGGAAAATCTGCAAGTTCTTAGCTTAGAACTGGATTGAATAAATGCCTGTGATAAAATTAGATCTTTTGATGAATTTTCTGTGCTGTTCAATGGGGCAGAAGTGTGTCCATTGCCTTTCAAAATAATCATACTTTTTGATTGTGAATGTCCAAATTCCAAACTGTGAATGTTTGGAAAAGATGCCATTTCCCTCCCTCCAATTATATTAAACAACTCTTCTCCAAAGTCTTACTTAAGTGTTACAGTGTGGCACACAGTAAAACTGGATTCGCAGTAACTATGCCAAGAACATTGATACTGGGATAGGATCTACTAAGACAGCTGAGTGGCTCTGTGGATAGAATGCTAGACCTGAAGTCACCAAGATTCATCTTCCCAAGTTCAAATCTAGTTTTTGACAGTTACTAGCTGTGTGATTCTGAGCAAGAAACTTAACCCTGTTTGTTCCTCTTCTATAAATTGATCTGGAGAAGAACATGGCAAATTACTCTAGTGCCTTTGCCAAGAAAACTCCAAATGGATTCACAGAGTCAGAACAGACTGAAAAACCACCAAACAGCACCAATGCTAAGAAAACGGAGTCTTCAGCAGAATATATTAAGTTAGACAAGTTTTGAGTAGAGGCCTGCTGATAAAGTATTCTTACTGTCTGAGGAACGCTCTAACCAAATATCGAGATAGCTTCAAACCAAACAATTTTTTTTTTGATCAAAGTCATTCATGAAGACTTATCTACATGTAAGCAAGGACATATAAGCATCTTACATTAAACAAGGACTGCAATATTCTTCAAAGGATTCACTACCCCCCAAATCACAAAGCCTTAAAATAGCAAGGCTATTTTTTTATTTTTTTATATTTATAGTGGCAGGTGAATTTATATATAGATTTTAATTTACAATTTAAATATAGATTTATAGCGGCAGGTAATCTACAGCTTGAACACTAGGTGATTCCGATTCTATGAATAATTAAGGTCTTTCATTCAATAGAGGAAAGCTTGTTGGAGGTTTGGACTATAGTTTGTTTCTGGAAACAAATAACCAACAGAAATATGATACATCAAATTTTTCTAACTACTCAAATACGTGTATCAAAGCAACTAAAATATATGAAAACATTTTCATTTAATTGTTATTTTTGAAATTCAAATACCTAAATAAAGGTTGCTTTCAAGAAATATACTTAGGCATTGAAACATAATTTATATCTTTGCTGACATAGCCAAAGGCATTTTCCTTTTCTTGGCTTCATTTTGATGTGACTAAAATTGAAAATCAAATGAATCATATCATAACAAATATTTCAAAAAGACAATATTTTAGTCTAAAAGCATTATTGTACTATAGCCCAACCCTTTCAATTTGCAGTTGATGTGAGTGGGGGTCAGAGATGAAATAAATTTACAAAAGTTGTGCCCTTCTACTCAGATGGGATTAGGACACAGGTGTCCATGACAGGATTTCCTTTTATCTTTAAATGTAGAGTCAAAACTAAAGGTGGGTATGGTATGCAGCTGTATACATGTAACATAGGATAGTGGGCAAGGGGAAAATGAGGAATACTCTTATAATACTAGAATTTATATGTTATAATTTTCCACCAGAAAAAGGGTTTCTATGACATGTAGGTTTTTATTATAAGATAAATTAATTCATAAATGTTATTCTAATGGCCCAACGTTCCTTCTGAATAAGGATTATTCACATCTATATAGTGTTTTATGGTTTGTGAGACAATTTCTTCAGAAGTAATGACCTGAAGGGCATATGATAACTGTCTTCAACTATCTGAAGGGCCATCATAGGGAGGAAGGATTTATCTGGTGTTATTTTGCCCAGAGGGAAGAATTTAGAGCAGTAGTGGAGAGTTGAGAAGATGATATTTTATATTTGATGCCCAGAAACTTTTCTTAAAAATGGGAACTCTTCAAAAGTAGAAGGAACTTTATTAAGAAATGTCAACTTCTCCCTCCTTAGAGATTTGCAAGAAGAGGGCAGATGATCTCTTGGTAAGTATTTCATTGTGAGGATTCCTTTCAGTATGCATTAGATTCGAGCTATTCTGGTTCATATAGATTTTAAATTATATGATTCCATGATCATCTTAATTCAATTGTGAGGTAGGTGGTACATATTTTTATCCCTATTTGTGGGTGAGGAAAGAGTCATGATGATGATGATATACCATACTTATGTTGCTAAAGGGATACAAATAAAAAAAATTCTAGAGCTACAGATACAAAAGCAAGACAATCACAAGAATGTAAAGAACTTACAAATTAATAATATAAATTTGGTTTTAAATTCAAAGAATTACAGAACTTCAGACATGGAAAGAGTTTTTGAAATAAATTAGTCTAGCATATGTCTATACAAGAATTTTGTTTGTTTGTTTGTTTTACAATATCCCTAACAGGAGGTCTTCTATTCTCTGCATGAAAATCTCATTTCATTAGAGGTTCATTGATTTCTGAGCCAGCCCAGCCCATTTCATATTAAATCATTTGAGCCAAAATCTGCATCTTTGCTACTAATCCTAATTTTAATTTTTAATTTAATCCTAATTTTCATTTTTAATATGACATTTAGAAGCAAGATATCATACTCTTCCTCTCAGAACAATCCACTTTGACCATATCACCTAATCATTTTCAGTTATTTCAACAGATACTTTGTATGTTATAGTCCCTAATTCTTTCACTATACTTTTTACTCCTCTGATAATATAATTGTTAATATTAAGAACATTTTAGTGCTTCAAGGTCTGTATGATGCTTTGCATATACTGCCTCATTTGATCCTAAAAAATAATGGTGTGTCATAGATACTATTATTATCCCCTTTTTACAAATAAAGAAATTGAAGCTCAGGGGGGTTAATTTTTCTAGTGCCTCAAAACTACTAAATATCTGAGATAGGATTTGATCTCAGGGTATCCTGACTCCAATTCCAGTGCTCTATGTACTTTACCATCTTGCTATCTCATCAAGATGGCTAACCCATTCACTAGATGTTGTTACTGACTCTTCATAACCCTCTTTGGGGTTTTCTTGACAAAGATACTAAAGAGGTTTGCCATTTCCTTCTCCAGATCATTTTACAGATGAGGAAACTGAAACAAACAGGGTCTTGCCCAGGGTCATACAGCTGTTAAATGTCTGAGGCCACATCTGAATTAAAAAAAATATATATTTCTTCCTATCTCCTGGCAGGCTGCTTTATCCAGTGTATCACCAACTGCTCCTTCTGTCTCCTTTTTTGCTGTTATATTAAAATTTTTATTTATTTTGTTAAACATTTCCCAATTACATTTTAATCTGGCTTACACTACACTCAGGAGTTTTGCTGGTCCCTTGATATCTATGTTTAGATGTTATTTACCTAAAAATTCTACACATGCTGCAGTTATTTCAATATGTAACTGAAATATTTGTCATATTTAAGTGGGAAATTCCTCCTCTCTAAAAAAAGAGGAATCCCAAGACTTCTTCACTCTACAGAATGGATATGATATGTACTGCAACCTTCAGTCTCTTTAAATATCAAATTTCTCTAACAAAAGATCTAGGCACAAGGTCAAATCCTCTCCCAACTACTTGCACAAAGATCAAGAGTGCCATTTTTTTTTTACTAAAGTCTTCATTTAAAGATCAGAAGGGTATTCAATACTACTGGGAAGGAGCAAATTGTAACACTTCTTGAAGTGGTAAATTTTTTTTTTGGGGGGGGGAATGAGTATATTTTGTCATCAAGCTGTGTGCATATGCAGGCTGAAATATTTTATGCCATGTCAGAAAGCTGATCCTTGTTACAGTTTAGCCTTCCATGGTTTCTTTCCAATTTTGTCTTGAAATAGTATATAGAATAATAAGCACATAGATAAATGAATATAATTGTTAATTTAAGCTAAGGGAAGGAAGGGAAGGGAATTGGGAAGATCTGATCTTAACCCCAAAGTCAGAGTACTAAACCTCACTAACCAATGATTTCTCTACCTATTAGTCTACTTTCTAAACTATACTAATTAATCCTAAATATTACAATTAGGGAAGGACTGGTAGGTACAGGAACAAGGGCCAAAGGACGTCTCACAACTGATGTCCTCTTGGGTCTGTCAGAAGTCCCAGTAGAAACCAGCAGCAGCACACAGGATCAGGAGGGTGAGAAATGGTTTCACTCACACTGGAGTGTTACCCCTCTCTCTATCACTACCTGAAGATGAAACCTTATTTGAAGGAAAGTCCCAGTCTCCTGGCAGCTTAAAAGTCTCCTTCTCCAGAGAGCAACTCCACCAACTCCCTGTCTCCTCCAGAGAAGCAACTGCCTGCCAGAAACTGCCTTCTCTGGAATATTGGCCCTGCTTCTGTCTGGTAGGATCTCCTCTTTTGTAGCAAAGAGCTAATCCTTAAACAGTCTCAAATGAGAATAGGAAAGAGAATTATAAAGGAAATTCAACCTCTGGAAGATGATTACTTTTGCTACTAGTATGATACTAGATGATTACTACTAGTATGAAGAGGGAAAAGGACACAACAAAGTAAACAAGTGGCATAATTTTAAAAGATATCATGAACGTGGATTTTTGGGTACTGGCTTGGCTCCCTGTTGGACATATCCAATGTTGTTTTTCTTTCTCATTGTACCCTACTGAAAACATAGGTATACCTTTCTGTAGTTTCCTATTAGCACTAATCAGTCAACAACTACTGTGTTTATTTTAGGAGCACTGAGTTTTGAAGTATGGTGGCACAATAAATGGAAAAAGTCTCTAATTTGCTTCTTTATGGCAAAGTCATTTGGATTTTTTTAATCTGCAGTTTTTCCCATAGTGACCATTGTGTTCAGTAAGAAAGACAATCAGGAAGTACTCTCTAGGCCATTTTAATATCAAATACAAAAGCTTAGAAATCCCCTTTAAATAACTGAAGACAACCATTAGGATGATAGCCAACCAATCTCTTAATGGAGAGGTCATCAGGGACATTAGGTAGAGAACTTCTTTGATAGGTCCAAGGAACTTTTGGTGGTTTGTAATTGATTTTTCTCAGCAGATTTCCTTTTTTTCAAATAGTAATTATATCAGTGTCATTAATAATAGCTGCTGCAAGGGGCCTTGATTTTCTCCCCAAGGCAAAAATTATATCTGGTCAGAAAAGCCTCATAATTATTCCTTCTTATTCAGAACAGAGTAGAGACCTAGATTTTTTTCTCCCTCATTTGAGAATCTAAGACACTTAAAGTCTTCCCTTGAGGAATCAGGGTAATAATAGCAGAGCCGGGAAATGAAGCTACTTACTACACATCGCTTACTATGCGGGAATAAGCTCAGAGATTTTGGTTTTAATAGTTTAACTCCCAGAGCACATTTATAGTAATTATTATTATTATTATTTTAATTCCAAAGGTCTAATGCATTTCCCTGGGTTGTTAAAAACCTCTTTAAATTAAAAAAAGTGGAATTGTCACAAAGAAGTTTAAATTTGAAGAAATATGCTAAGCAGTCATTTTTAAGGATACTCAATCATGTGTTCTCAAAAATGGTTGAAGTACAGTAAGTTTGTTCCAAGTTTGTTGAGATACTTTGTTGAGATGGAGCAAGTCCATAATTTTTACACATACATGTTAATCATTTACATAAGCCTAGACATAATTCCTAAATTTTTGCTTCACTTCTTCTTGGAAGTTTCTTATTTGCAAAAAACATCGTGGACTATTTATATCCACTGTGTAACTCTCCATTGTGCTCTATGTGATAGTTTAAAAAAATCTTTTGATACTGTCAAGTTTGATGATTTTTACTCTTACAAAAAACATTGGTAGAATATTGATATTTGATGGATTTTGAACATTGCAATGAATAAAGGTAATTTTACTTTGAGAAGTTACTGACATCTCTTCAAATAATACTTTGATATGTCAAAGAATCACAGTTGGGAATCACAATTCTTGACTAATGTTTTAATATTTCACTAGAATACTGACTATTTTCCTATACATTTCTAATATTCATGAGTGATTAGAGAGAATGCATATCCATTTTGAAACACTGAGGTGCCACATCATTCTGTGAAAGCATTAAAACTCTGTTCTTTTGGGAGCTGGTCAACATTAACTGTTATAAATTTTCAACATCTTGAAAAAAGTCAAAACAACTAAAATCTATTTTTGTGAATTTTCTCACATCTCACAAACATAACATCAGAAAATTTGCTATTAACTGAACTATTCTGTTAGTCTTGAAGTGGGAGCACATGAGATTTCATAAGGAAGTCCAAACTCTGGATAACTATCATATTTGGAATATATACCTAATAGTGAGAATATAATGTTTGTCATCATGATCATTATCAGATTTTCAAATTGGTAACATATACTGAGATTTAAAGTGAATTCTCACAATCTCACTTAAAACTTGTGGTGCCAAACAAAAGATTAGAATAACTTCTCCCATAAGCTCTCACTTCTTGTTCCATTTTGGGTACTGGTGGATAAGAAGGGAAATGTTGATGACCTACTCAGTTAATTTTTTGTAGTCAGGAAGTGAACTTATGAATGACTTGTATTCTATGCCTTTTGGAACACCTATAAATGAGTAAAAGTCTGAGGAAAGGGTACTTGGCAGTGTATGACTAGAATATTATATGCGTTTAGGGAAGGAAATCGTTTTTTAATTTTAATCTACAGATGCTGACCATCAACATGAACAGTATGTTCTCCACAGAACTTGGAAGGCCATTGCTCTAACCAAAAGAAACATGTACATGCACATATGGCAAAAAAAGTATGGAACCAAATCTCAACAAATAAGACATATGAATGTAGTCAAATAGCATTTGCAATTAGAAATGATGGAAAGTTTTAGAGACATCTGGAAAAACTTGTATGAACTAATGTAGAGTAAAGCAAGAAGAGAACAATTTATATAACAATATTATAATGGTAAAAGTGTAATTTCCAGAGAAAAGCAATGATGGCAAGAACTAGAATGTTATATAAATTATATTACGTTATAGTAAATTTCTTTACTTATTCTCATTGTATGCCTCTGTCCTCCTAAATAACCTCTCTATCTCAGAGACATATTTAAAGAAATCTTTGGTCCCTGTTTTCCCTGAACAGTGAAGTTGGGGAAAATGCAGGAAAAAATATAAAAACTTCTTTTTCATCGTAAATAAAAAAAAGTTTGCCTTCTATCTTAGAATCAAGGCCATATATTGGTTCCAAGGCAGAAAAGTAGTAAAAAGTAGACAAATGGGGGTTAAGTGACTTGCCCAGGGTCACTCAACAAGGAAGTGTTTGAGGACAAATTTGAAACCAGGACCTCCTATCTCTAAGCTTAGATCTCAATCTACTGAGCCATCTAGCTGGCCACTTATACATCTTTTGGTTCTCTTCCTTTACTAATGTCTATAAGGGACAGTCATGATTATGAAGATCTTGAGAATTAGTGATAACTTCTTGATAGCTTCTTGAGGAAGATTTCTCTCTCTCTCTCTTTCACTCTCTCACTGTCTGGCTGTCTAGCCTTTCTCTCTGTCTCTGTCTCTCCCTCTGTCTATGGTTCTCTGTCTCTCCTCTCCTTTTCTGTTTCTTTCATTTATCTGGTGCCATCTAGTATAATGCACTATTAGGAAAATCCCCTAATCCTCACTTTTACAGTATCAGTTTTGCTATCTGAGACTCAATTTTTGTAGCAGGAATAAGAAAAAATAGAAGAGAAAGAAGACAGGATAGAGAAAGTGAAGAAAGGAAAAGGAGGGAAAGAGTAATTAGGCCCCTTTGGAACAGACCCATCCCACCTTCTGAAGTGGGAGGACAAAATTAAGGTGCCAAAAGAAGAGCTAGGATGTTAACAACTCATACTTCAAGGATTGCTGTCAGATTTAAATAACGTCTTCTTAAATAGAAACTTGGGATTGATCAATCTAAGAGCAAAACATCCCCTGTGACGTGCACAGCATATACTTAGAAGATAGTTGGAAAGTGAAATGTTAATGGTACTAATTTTAAATGTTTATGTGCATTATTAGCATAACCTGATGTCTGATTTGTAAGACTAATTCTGATGTTTCATTTTTAATGTTCAATATTTGCACAGTTTTTAAAAGATGAATATTCTTATTTTAAGCAATTTATTACCCATCTCCAAATAAATTGTTTAACCTCAGCTTTTTCTGAAGTAATTTCTTCAAGACAATGAACTTATCTTTTTTGGAAGTAATTAACTGACATATATATATATATATATACATATTGATGCAGATATTATCTTTTCAAATGTAGAAATTGGTTCTGCTCTAACATACGGAGATCTCGGCCTCTGCTTATAGGTTTGAACAGATTCATTACATCCTTAAGAGACTGAAGAATTCCTCTGAGGTTTGAACTGCAAATTGGGTAATTTTAACTAGATGGTGATATTCTAATGAGGTGGAGAACTCCTTCTTAAAGATTTCTTCCGCGATCATAATGACAACTTCAGAGACATGCACTGTCCTTTGATTTTCATAGAGCAGGCAGGACCTTGGAGAGCATCTGGTCCAACTACTCTCATTTTGCTAATAAGAAACTGAAGCACTGGGAGGCCCACAGGTAATTAGCTGCAAAACTAGGGCTAGAACACAGGTTCTCTGACTGTGCCCAAGCATCTTTTCAACAGGCCATGATTCCTTTTAATTCTTTTTCACTTTTTTTCTTCCATGTAAACCATTCTCTCTATTAAAAAAATATAAAGAAAATCAAACCCCACTATCAATTCAGTAGCTGTATTTCCTAAAGAAAAAAGAACCTATAGCAATAATTTGAGTGATAACATAAACCTTTGATGTGCCCTCTCTCTCTTCATTCTATTTATCACCCCTGTTAGTATAATCTTAGTCATCATCATTTCACCAAAATGTTCTAACCCTTCCACAGAGTTCTTTCTACTTAGTCAGGCAGGTTTGATTTGTAGACTCATTTGATATTGTCTGTTTTGTTTGAATCATTGTCCTGGTTAGGTAGTTTTCAATTAGCCATTTGTAACACTTAGCTCCTGTCTCTGACTGGTATTCTTTATGGCATTTTCAGCTATTGATATCAGGAGAGTTTTTTTTTCCCCTGTTCAGCATCCAATTCCCATTAAACAATGAAGGATTTAAGTATGGTGACTGCTCACCTCCCAGAAGTTCCAATGATCATTTTTCCCCAATAAAAAAGGACTGATTATGTGAAGGAAGTTTTGATTTGTTAATGCCCTTTTCTTTGTTAAATTTCCCTGATTAATGAATAGAAAGAAAAGACATTCTAGTCATGTGGATCTTTCTAGAACTCTGCCCATGCTGTATCTCTATACTATTCACTACCTTTTTGCTAGTCTTTTTATTTCTTACTTTCTTTCCATAGACTTTTTTCTAGTTCCATTGGACTGCTTACTGTTCTTCCATTAGTCAGGGCAGAAATAATAAGTTCATTTCTAATACAGGGTCCTTAATCTAATGATTGTGAACTTATTTTTTAAAAAAACATTTCTTTATTTCATTTCAATGACAAATCTACACAAAACTTTTCTAAAGTTACATGATTCATGTTGTGTCCCTCTTCTCTCCCACAATTGATAAGCAATTCCACTTTATTTCTGTATTGTTCATTTTTGTAATAGAACAATCTTTTAAAGCCAAAATCCCAAATTATATACCCAAATAAACATGAGATATAATCATGTTTTCTTTTGCATTTCTATTCCAACCTGAATTTAATTAAAAATCATTATATTGGTTTCCTTTGCAATCCTATGCATTTTATTTTATGAGCTTTAAAGCATTATTTGGCTTCACTAGACTATCATGATACAAAAAAGGTAAAGAAACAATGTCATGATGCTCCATTTTCCAACTTCATACCTCTGCATTGACTCTCTTTGATGTATCTACAGTGTCCTTCCTTCTCACTTCTGCCTTTTAGCTTCCTTTGTTTCCTTCAATTCTTGGACCAAGTTATATTTTCTCTAAGGGGCCTTATTCGGATTCCATTGTTGTCAGTGCCTTCCCTCTGTATATATGTTGTATATACCAAATCATTCCTATGTTTTTTCCATTAGATTATATGTTCTCCTTGAGGGTAGGGACACTTATTGCTTTTTGTGTGTGTCTCTAGCATTTAGCTTTGTGCCACAAAGTATTAAACCTTAATAAATGCTGTTTTTATTAATCGTGGTAAGCTGGTTCACAATGTCAAAGAATATCAGGCTAAATTTAATTGCAGAGGGAAGAACAATGTTGGTTAGTAATTGTAATTATTTATTATTTGTAATTCTATTCAGAAAAAGATTGTTTCATGGTCAGGGTTTTGAATGCAGTACTCCTTACATGAAAATGTGTTTATACTTTCAGGTTGACTGAGGAAACAAGATTCACCAAAATTCCACTTAATAAGGGTAACAATCAAGGTAAAACTTAGGAATGATTAGTGAAGAAAAAGTTGTAACTTTAGAGAAAATTTTTAGCATTTTAATAGGATTATAAGATTAAGAGGTAGAAGTAAACTTAGAGATCCTTGGATCTTAGACTTGGAGATGGAAGTATTCTTGTAATCCATCAACTACCTGATTTTACAGATGAAGAAATTGAGGCTAGTATCAGGGACTTATTCAGTATCACATAAATCCTAAGTATCTGTGGCAATACTTGAACTCAGAACTTCCAGACTCAAAACCTACCTCTCCATCCCTGTACTAACTAAATACCTCAGATCATTGGGTCCATCTTCTTTATGAGGAAACTGAGACCCAGAGAAGGGAAATTATTTGCCCCAAATTTTACAGATAGTACATTTGGTATTAAATTATGTTCTTTGGAAGGAAAACAAGTTCCCTTTTCACTATACCAAAATCCTGTTTAGCAATATGTGCATGCTAATATTTAGAAGGTTATTTATTATTTATTGTTCTGGTGGTTGGTTTGGATGGGGATAAAGGTTTATTTTTTATTATTTATAATAATAGGATTTCTATTTTTCTGTCAAACCAGTTTTTCACAAATCTGCCGTCAGCCTTCATGGCATTTTGAATTTTGTTTCATTATTTCATTTGAAGTGCTTTATTTCTCCTGTGTTTTTGTGAGGATTCCTGGATTGTTTTGTTTGTTTTGCTCTGATACCAAATTAGGTACAGTGTTATTTTGTGCTCTGGTTGTCCCCACGAAGTATTTGTTTTTCTTTTCCCCTATAGGAAGAATCTAAAAATCCTGGCTGCCTCTGCTAGAAGTCTGGTAAATTCCTGTGTTAAGCTGTCATACACCCCCCATTGTACCAGTGTCCCACATGTTACATTTAAGTGGTAATTGAAGTATTCTGTTTTGTCATTGGTCTACTGGCATTTGTGGAGCTACAGTGGATGGGGGAAGAAAACATTTCTGTAAAATCCTACAAATCCATTGAACTAAATAGGGATAAAAGGGAAAAAGGGAAAACTGTAGATTAATAAACAAGCACTGAATCTGTCTTCAGCTTGGCTGCAGGAGTTGTACACAGTATCCAAGGCAATGTGGCTCTGGAAGGACTGACAGCAGAGTCAGAAAATGATCTAGCTTGGTACTGCTAGGGTGGGTGTTCTGCCAACAACAAACCCCAATCTGTACAGCACCTGTTGTGCTGTGGAAATGTTCATCCTGTGAATAACCCTTTTGGGGACTAGAGGTGGAAGCCCAGCTCAGAGACGTGGCTCTTTGTTTCTCTCCTTTTATTGAGGATTTTGCAGAAAAGGTTTTTTCCCAGGCAGAGGGAAGACTCCAGCTGAGCCTTACTTGTGAATACATACAGGGAAGGAATTTTCTCCTCTTTGGGGTCTACACATGATTTCCTCTGTGATAGTAAAAGAGTATTTGGTAAACTGATGTGAGCTGGGAAATTAAAGTCAAATCAAAAAATTCACAAATAGCTCTTTTGGAATTTGTACAATGCAGAAAAAGCAGGAGTGTATGCATGCAGGGTAGTTTTACATTTCTCTCTCTATAGATAGATAATGCACGCAAACATTTACAATGGTATATATATGTATACACACAAATATCTTGTGTTCATGTGAATAGGGGTCAGAAAGCAAGTTGGGGAGGGGGTCAAGTGCCAGCCAATATCATTGTACAATTGTACAATTGTCCAGTTGGTGTCTAATTCTAGTAGTATCTTCAACATTGTAGAGTTTTATAAGATATCCTGGGGGAAATTGTATTGCTCAACAGATAAGAACCATCTAATAGCATTTTAGGTCTCAGAAACTGTCCTCTATACAGAACTAACTTTTAAACTAGAGAGAATGGAAGGAAAATGATTCTTGGTGGTCTAATTAAGGAAGACTTCTGATCAGGTTTGGTTTGTGTGAAAGGAAACATTTTTCTCTTGGTTTACCTGCTATGGCTTTTTTCATTAGAGATCATTAACATACCAAAGAGCTCTAGGAACTCAAATCCCTGCAGTGCTCAATAGGCCCCAAACTAGAACTACTTAGGTTCCTAGAAGCCTTTTAGAGAAGGAGAGAGGATCTAGAGGAGCATTTTGTAGACACCGAGCTTAGAAACAGCATCAGTTCTACTATTTTGGGTGGAAAGTCTCAACTGAATGAGAAAACCTCGGTTTGATTTAGGTGTTGACTTAACAGCTCTTGAAAATGTATATTAAGAAGATTCTAATTTAAGGTCTAAATCACATTTGATGAAAACCTTCTACCATTGGTTTCATCCTATCTCTGCATTATTTAATGTTGAAATGTATGTTCTGGGTAACGTAGCTGTTAAAAGGGTTATTGAGTGAGAGTCAGTCATGTAGGTACTTGTTTTTACTCCTTTCCAACAGTTATTTTCCAATATGTGGCACATTCAAAGTTATAGACTATAGTTTCGGGTAGTTTACTTAAGTAAAATGCAACCCTGATACACTGCTTTTCAGCTTCAGGTCTATGATTAAATGCGTAAATGGTGTAGGTATCCTTCTATCCATTTTGAAAATACCAAGTCACCAAGTCGGAGATACATAGAGATTAATTGACTTTCCTCAGGTCATAGCCAGAGATAAGATCTGAACTTGGGAGTTCTTGGCTTCCAATTCCGTGCTTAATTCCCTAGTAATAGGTCATGCTACTGTCCAAATAAACTTCACAAAATTCTTTTATTCCGACCCTGAAATGACATATTTATTTATACAGGAACAAAGATTTCAAGGGACAACATGTATGGTCTACTGACTGATACTTTCTTAGAGAATTAATAATCCTATTATTGTATATGGTGTCAACATGGAATCTAGGAACCCCAAACTTGTGGCCTGGTGGGATCTGGTGAACCCCAAGTTTCAGGACTAGCTTATAGGTTGGAGACACCAAATTTTGTACTTGTTCCCTGTTCCCATGGAAATCTACCCTGAAGGGAATCCCAGGCTGGCAGTTTCAGACTGAGTGGGAGACCCTCTGGGGAATGGCAGTCCTAGTTGGGTGAGACTAAGGATATGCTAAGGACCCTGTTTGTCTCAAGTTGTCTCCCCTCATGTGTCAGACCCTTTCCCAAGAAGATGTACACCTGGGCAGGAACCATCCTTTAGTATCCATTGGAAGCAGCCCCTTCTCTTACACACTGGCCTCTAGCTCGGATTCCTTTCCCAAGCTTGATTATGTCCTTTCAGTGTAGTTTGAACACTCCCATTTCCTTGTAGCTATAGTGATGTCAATCATCTTTCCCTACCCCCTGGATCCCCCAAATGGTATAGAGGATACCCAAATTCTTTTGTTCCCTGGAGTACATATAGCCAGATGGCACTCCCAGGGGTCAGTGACCAGGGAGGCCAGAGTTCAATCCTCAGACTGTGCAGTAGTGTGTGGCAAGCAGCTCTGCTGTTGAGGCCTCCTGGTGCTGAACCCCTTTTGCCCTTGATTAAAGAGTGATTTTTACTATTTAATAGTTTTGTGTTTTTTCCCAGTCAACAATGGTTAATAGTCTAGAAGACCAACATTTCCCTTTTATTGACTGATTATCATTTCATTCATTTCATCTGTCTGTCTGTCTATCTATCTATCTATTTATCAATCTCTCTCTCTATCTGTCTGTCTGTCTATCCATCTAGCCATCCTATGACCTTGTTGGTATATGGAACTCCATTAAGAGCAGACTCCCTCTAACAATGCTCACTGGTAACTTATTTGAAACTTATAGTATTAAAGAATTGCCTAGAGAGTCAAGATGCCATATATACATGTACCTACATATTTAATGTACATACATATTTAAATATATATAAGATTCCATGAAAGAAAATATTATTATTATTTATTGGAGAGGAGTTCCCTTATCTACTCCAGCCCTATCCTTCATTCCAGCTCTTTCAGAGTCTGTCTAGTATTTTATTTACATAAAAAAGGATTAAGATCTTTGATCTTTGTCATCTAAAAGAAAGATCTTGTTTTTCAATGTAAATAACTGATCCAAATATCAAAGAATATTATTTTTAAGCAACCTACCCTACATCCCCAATTTTGAAAAAAAATTGCATATAACATGTAATAGTTTTGGCAAAGGGTTGGAGTATATTTCAGTTTGCTCCCAAATTGTACAATATGCTGATTCCATTTATAAAATTTTCCCTAATTGAAGAAAAATATCAGTGTTTTGGCAGACAAAATATAAATTGATGGGGCCATACTAGTTCCAAGTAGAATACAAAGTCCTCTAAAACAAGCTCACAATAATAGAAGTGACTGTATCAAAGCAACTTTAATCTACATAAGACAGAATCATTAGCAAATAAAAAAGAAAACAAGAAATCAGAATGAAATCAAAAGAATACAAGGATTAAGCAAAAAAACAAGAATCAGAGTCAACTTATCTAATTGGTATAAAAGTCACAACATACTAAATATATGTATATGTATATATATGTACATATATACACACATATATATGTATTGGTGATTTATAAAGACGTATATGTGTATTTTTTTTTCTGGGAGCTCCAAATACAACCTACTTTCTCATAGTACTTGATCTCGTAGTCCAGAATGGCTCCATTGGAAAACTCAGGTGCTTGCCATGAGAGGGCAATGCTATTTTGGGATGCCCAGTCCTTCCTTACATTACCTATCAGGGATGGTGCTGAAAGGGAAAGAGAATAACTAAGAGTTAATAGGCAAGCACTTTCCAAATTCTTTTCTCTAATGTTTTTACTTCCCAGAAAAAAAAAAAAGTAAATTCTGGTTGAGGGTGAGATAGATGACCTAATAAATTGTTCATTTGATTTGTTTCCTTTTTATATTTGTCTTAGGGTCTACTCCAGTAACCCTAATTAAAATACAAAAATATATTTAGAAACAGAACTAAGGAAATGCAGAATAACGAAACAATCCCAAACTTTCTAAGAATAATCACATTCATTAATCTATAGCCACTTCAGAATGTTAGTGTAAGAAAAGACTGTTTTTAGCCTGTGCTCAGAAATTCAACAAGTCTGTATTCTCTGCTTTTTGACAATTTATAAGTTATTATTCATAACAAAATAGTAAGAGCAATGGCAATCTCAGAATTTTATCATTTTCCTTCCAATTTCTTAGGACCTTTTAAATCTTGATACTATGAGTACGCTTAAAACTTTGTCATCTTGGTTGGAATTTTGTGTAACATTATTGACAATATTTCTACTACTTTGTACTACTTAGCTCCTAAATTTGATTACCATGAAATATTAACTTTATTTTTATATCATTTATAATATTTATGAGAAAGTAGAGAATTTTTATAGTTATAAAAACTTTTACCAAGTTTTAGAGACTCCCCAATATCTCCATCTTTTTTCCTTTTCTATCACCTTATCTTATACACATAATTTTCATTTAAGTAGACCTTGGTTTGGGCATATAATCACAAACATATAACACATAAAAGTTAGATCATATAATTTAAAAATAGCTTATTCAAGTAGATAATTTCTCTCAATCATTGTGAAATGTCTTCTTTAGTTTAAAAGTTGTTCCCAACTTAAATCAGAGTGGCAGCAAAAAGTATTACTTATTAGGTAATTATTAGTTATATGTTAGTGTAAAATTAACATCTGCTTTTAAGCCTGAATCAATCAGGTTAGCTATTTACATTACCAAGTTAATTGGAAAATAAATAATATGTTTTGCTTAGTTTGGGTCATATATTTCTATTTGAATTAAAATAATTGTTATTCTGCACTAGTTAAATTTGTTCATATAGGTTTTTTAGAAATAAAATAAGAAAGTTATTTTATTCAAGAATAACCATCAACCAGCATATTTTAAATTTCTCCTAAATGCTAGTCATTGTGCTAAATGCTGGGGCCTCAGAGAGAGGTAAAAACCATTCCTGTCCTCAAGAATCTCACTTTCCAACAAGGAAAACAGTGTAAATAAGTAGATAAACACAAGATCTATATAGAAAAGAGCAAAGGCAGAGAGGCAGGAATTGGTTAGGAAAGGCCAACTGATGAGAGTAGGAAATCCAAGATTTGAAGGTAGTTAGGCAAAGAAAGAGGAAGTAGCAAGTTGCAGGGATAGGGGTCAGCCTGTGCAAAGCCCAGTGATAAGTGATGGTCTACTGTGATCGAGGAATAGAAAGCAGGCTAGTGCAAGGAACAGAGTAAAATGTCAAAAGAGTAGAAAGGTAGGAAGGGGTCAGGTTATGAGGAACTCTAAATTCTAGACAGAAAGTTTCACAATCTTTTGCATGCTGTGTTGAAAACATTTTGGCTATTATCTCTTTTTTTCTCCTCACAAAACTCTCAGATTCTATTCCAAGAACCATTTTGGGGTCCAGGAATTTTAGCCTCATTTTGCCAAGAACCAGACCTTCACTCCACTTCCTAGGCACCACCACAGCATGACATTGTGCCCTGATCTCCACATTCAGATCTTTTTCTATGTTGTCTTCCCTAATTAAAATGTCATCTCCTGGAGGACAGCATCTACATTCCTTCCTTATATTTGTATTTCCCAAATTTAGAATGGCCTGGCACATATTCAGAACTTATTAAATAATGGGAAGGATTATACTTCCTATCTCTTGCTGTCTAGGTTTGACTTGAATATCTTGTCTGGCCCTTCCTAATCACCCTATAGAGGGAAGAGGAATGGCGAAGTTATGCTCATTCCAACCTGACAGCTGAGAACCTTCCCTCATATTTACTACAAACATTGAGGTCACTTATCATGAGCTCCTTCTTATCTCTTCTCTTATCATATCACTCTGATGTCTTCTCTCACTGTCTCCTCCTTCATCCCCATTTTACAGGATGAGATGTTCTTACTCCTTCCCAAGGCTAACCCTTTGACTTCCTCAAGCAAGCTGGTTCCTTCCTATCATCTCCAGATTACCCATCTGCCATTCTTACTCTATCATTTATTTTTCCTTTTCTTTTTATTTACTGCTTAGTCTTTATCCCTTTCCACTGTAAAAATTAAAATTAATATACAATAACTATTCTATTTTAAGAGTTTATTAATAATAACTAAAGTAAAAAAGCAACTAACCCAGCCTCCGTTGCCAGAGAAGAGAGCAATAGGGAGGAGCTACAGAACTTATAAACAATTATGTGAAAACACAAATGTGCACAAAGGGAAAAGCATTCTGGGTAATACAGTTTTAGGGGTTCAAGATTTTCTAACTATACACCATCATGCCCATGTCTCTCTTATACTAAAAAAAAAAAATCTTACTTGATCCTTACATCCCCACAAATTGTCTTTTATCTTTTCTACTCTTTGTAACTAAACTCCTTGAAAAGACTGTCTATAATTGGTACCTCCACTTTCTTCTTATGTCCTATGATCTAGCTTCTGATCTTATCATTCCATCATAACCACTATCTCCAAGGTTATTATTGATTTTTCCAAAACCAAAAGTCATTTCTCAATCCTTATTCTATGTAGCTTTTCTTCGGCCTTTGACATTCCCACCTTCTCCTCCTTATTACTCTACTCTCTTTAGGTTTTCAAGATACCATTCTTGCCTGGTTCTCCTTTTACCCATCTGACACCCCCTTCTCCGTTTAAGCTGCTCCCCATTCAGAACATGCTTTGTAACCATAAGTGACCCACATTGTTCTGTTTTGGGTTCTCTTCTCTTCTGCCTTTTAGTGATCTCATCAGCTTCCATAGATTTA
The DNA here is from genome assembly GCF_027887165.1 of Monodelphis domestica. Classification (NCBI taxonomy): domain Eukaryota; kingdom Metazoa; phylum Chordata; class Mammalia; order Didelphimorphia; family Didelphidae; genus Monodelphis; species Monodelphis domestica. The sequence goes on from NC_077234.1 coordinate 243,004,828, forward strand.
ATTATCATCCTTAACCTGATAACTCTCAGATCCACGTATCCTGCCACAACTTCTTTCCTGGTCTCCAATATCACATCTCTAGCTGCCTTGCAGATATCTCAAATTGGAAATCCTGTAGACATCTTGAACTTAAAAGATTCAAAACTAGAATCATTCTTTTTCCCTCTCTTTATCTCTGCCTGCTGGTTTCCTAAAAATCCCAAGAAAAATCTCATTTTCTACAATAACTCTTTCCTATATCCTTTAAATTCTAGTGCCTTCCTTTGTGAGTTATTTCCTATTTATCTTGTGGGTATCCAGTTTGTATATATATATTTGGATGTTTGTTGTCTCCCCCATTAAATTGTGAACTTCCTGAGGACAGTTTGTCTTTTGTCTCTTTTTGTATTTCCAGCACTTTGCACAGTATCCTACACATAGTTGGCACTTAATGCATATTGAATGATTGTCCTATGTGTCTATCTGTGTCATTTATTTATCTTGCTATCTTTATTTTTCCTGGATTTTATTGGTGGTAGGGTGGAGAGAGTATGCCATTCTTAGTGCTATGGTTTTGGGAAATACCTTTAGCAGATGAGTGGATGATGAATTGTTGTGGGTGGAAACTTAAGGGATGGAGATCAATTAAAAGGATAGTTCCAAATAAACCAAGAAAGCCTTATAGTTCATGTCTGTCACCCAAAGTCTGCAGGCTGTGCCAAAATGTCTGCTCTAGTGAGTGGTGGAAGCCCTTCCAAGAAGACTAATGAAGGGTAAAGCCTAGAGACTTCAAAGTGGGGCTGAGACACCAGGAGGCAGAGAATTTAACTAACTTACCTGATATTGTCAAGAATCACATGCCAACACCACCAACCTTGAAGGTAACTCATCACTCCCACCTCTGGCTAATCTCATTCTCGAAAACCCTTCCTAATCCAGTGATACTGAATTGCTGATTACCTAAGAATAAACCATCTTTCTCTCTCACTTCTGTGGTTTGTTCTCTTTTTCAGTTTGCTTGCTACTTTCATTATAACATCTAGAATTCTTCTACCTTGATTAATAAACTTCTCTTCATTTCAGATTTTTCCTTTGTCTTCTTCCATATTCTGGCACTCGTAGGGACTTGGCTTTTCCCAAATGGTTCATGCTCCCTAGGACAATCATTATTTTTTGTACATCCTTCCAGATACATTTCCTAGAAGAGAAAGCCAGAATATTTCTTGCTCCCTATTGCCAAACTGTTGTTTTGCTTGTTACTCAACTATTTTTTCTCCTTTGAGATTATGTCATCTAAAATTTATTACTTAATCCTGATCTTTGCAGCAGATATTTACTGGCTACCAGGACATTTTCATTCCTTTCTCAGAGTTCAATATGTGACATACAGCCTTCCTCTTCATCCAAAACTATGCTCTTACATCAGGGGATGGCAACATACTTACTGAACTTCCCTTCAAGCTCCTGAGCTTTCCAATTCTTCAGTCTCCACAATCACTATGCTCTCTTCTTCCATTTCAGTTCAGATTCAAAAAGGTCACATTCTAAGGTGACTGTTAATCATAAGCATTTCATTTCCATTAGCCAAAACTCCATAATCAATCTATGTCCTACCTCTCCTAAACTTGTTCTTAATAATTTCTGGGACCTCCAATCACTCTATGCCTCATTATTTTCCTAGACTATTACCTTTATTGTAACTTCACTTTCCTCCCTTCTTGATCTGGATATAGAAAGCTATTTCTTTTTCTCATGTTTTCCTTTTAAACATTATTTTATTTGGTCATTTTCAAACATTATTCCTTGGAAAAAAAGATCATTTTCTTTTCCTTCTCCCCTCCCATTAACCCTCCCATATCCGACGCACAATTCGACTGGGTATCACAATTGTCCTTGATTCGAACCCATTTCCATGTTGTTGGAATTTGCATTAGGGTGTTCATTTAGAGTCTCTCCTCAATCATGTCCCCACAACCCTTGTAGTCAAGCAGTTGCTTTTCCTCGGTGTTTTTACTCCCACAATTTGTCCTCTGCTTGTGGATAGTGTTTTTTCTCCTAGATCCCTGCAGATTGTTCAGGGATATTGCATTGACACTAATAGAGAATTCCATTACGTTTGATTGTACCACAGTGTATCAGTCTCTGTGTACAATGTTTTCCTGGTTCTGCTCCTTTCACTCTGCATCAATTCCTGGAGGTTGTTCCAGTCTCCATGGAATTCTTCCACTTTATTATTCCTTTTAGCACAATAGTATTCCATTACCAACATATACCACAATTTGTTCAGCCATTCTCCAATTGAAGGGCATCCCCTCAATTTCCAATTTTTGGCCACAACAAAGAGCGCAGCTATGAATATTCTTGTACAAGTCTTTTTCCTTATTATCTATTTGGGGTACAAACCCAGCAGTACTATGTCTGGATTAAAGGGCAGACAGTCTTTTATCGCCCTTTGGGCATAGTTCCAAATTGCCCTCCCAAATGGTTGGATCAATTCACAACCCCACCAGCAATGAATTAATGTACCAACTTTGCCACATCCCCTTCAGCATTCATTACTTTATTTTGCTGTCATGTTAGTCAATCTGCTAGGTGTGAGGTGATACCTCAGAGTTGTTTTGATTTGCTTCTCTCTGATTATAAGAGATGTAGAGCACTTTTTCATGTGCTGGTTAATAGTATTGATTTCTTTGGCTGAAAACTGCCTGTTCATGTCGCTTGCCCATTTATCAATTGGGGAATGGCTTGATTTTTTTGTACAACTGATTTAGCTCTTTATAAATTTGAGTAATTAGACCTTTGTCAGAGGTTTTTGTTATGAAAATTGTTTCCCAAATTGTTGCTTCCCTTCTCATTTTGGTTACATTGGTTTTGTTTGTACAAACATTTTTAAATTTGATGTAATCAAAAATGTTTATTTTACATTTTGTGACTCTAATCTATATCTTGCTTTGTTTTAAAGTCTTTCCCTTCCCACAGGTCTGATATGTATACTATTATGTGTTCACCTAATTTACTTATAGTTTCCTTCTTTATGTTCAAGTCATTTATCCTTTCTGAGTTTATCTTGGTGTAGGGTGTGAGGTATTGATACAAACTTAATCTCTCCCACACTGTCTTCCAGTTTTTCCAGCAGTTTTTGTCAAATAGTGGGAAAATTGGAAGATAGTGAAATGACTTGAACATAAAGAAGGAAACTATAAGTAAATTAGGTGAACACAGAATAGTATATTTGTCCGACCTTTGGGAAGGGAATAATTTTAAAACCAAGCAAGACTTAGAGTCACAAAATGTAAAATAAATAATTTTGACTACATCAAATTAAAAAGTTTTTGTACAAACAAAACCAATGTAACTAAAATTAGAAGGAAAGCAACAAATTTGGAAACAATCTTTATAACAAAAACCTCTGACAAAGGTCTAATTACTCAAATCTATAAAGAGCTAAACCAGTTGTACAAAAAAATCAAGCCATTCCCCAATTGATAAATGGGCAAGCGACATGAACAGGCAGTTTTCAGCCAAAGAAATCAATACTATTAACAAGCACATGAAAAAGTGCTCTACATCTCTTATAATCAGAGAGAAGCAAATCAAAACAACTCTGAGGTATCACCTCACACCTAGCAGATTGACTAACATGACAGCAAAGGAAAGTAATGAATGCTGGAGGGGATGTGGCAAAGTTGGTACATTAATTCATTGCTGGTGGAGTTGTGAATTAATCCAACTGAGGGCAATCTGAAACTACGCCCAAAGGGCGATAAAAGACTGTCTGCCCTTTGATCCAGCCATAGCACTGCTGGGTTTGTACCCCAAATAGATAATAAGGAAAAAGTCTTGTACAAGAATATTCATAGCTGCACTCTTTGTGGTGGCCAAAAACTGGAAAATGAGGGGATGCCCTTCAATTGGGGAATGGCTGAACAAATTGTGGTATATGTTGGTGATGGTACTATTGTGCTCAAAGAAATAATAAAGTGGAAGAATTCCATGGGTACTGGAACAACCTCCAGGAATTGATGCAGAGTGAAAGGAGCAGAACCAGGAAAACATTGTACACAGAGACTGATACACTGTGGTACAATCAAATGTAATGGACTTCTCTATTAGTGTGAATGCAGTGATCCTGAACAACCCAGATGGAACTATGAGAAAAAACACTATCCACATTCAGAGGAAAAACTGTGGGAGTAAAAACATCAAAGAAAAGCAACTGCTTGACAAAAGGAGTCGAGGGGATATGATTGGGGATGTAGACTCTAAATGAGTATCCTAGTGCAAACACCAGCAACATGGAAATGGGTTCGGATCAAGGACATATGTAATACCCAGTGGAATTGTATGTCAGCTATAGGAGGGGTGGTGGGAGGGGAGGGAGGAAAAGAAAATGATTTTTTGTAACCAAGTAATAATGTTTGAAATTGACCAAATAAAAAATGTTTGTTTTTTTTTTTAAAGGGAGCCAGTTAGAAAGGGATGAATGTGACAAGTGCCAAACAAATTTTAGAGACAAGGGGGGAAAAGTCTTATTCTATGATTTCATTGGTAATTTTGAATTGGTAATTCAATTCAATTCAAAAAATGAATTGGTAATTCATTTCATTTCCACAGAAGGAAAATCCCTCTACCATTATAGTCTGACTTCTTGCCTTCAATATTTATTCTTAGAGACCCACCTAGTACAACACTGAGAGATTAAATGATTTGCAGAGAATCAAACCATCAGAATATTTTAGATGTCAAATTTAGATACTACACCAATATATGACTTTTCCAAATTAAAATTAACTGTATCTTAATAAACAGGAGTCATATGGGTTAATGGAGGGAAGTCATTTCAGAATCAGTTCTCATTGTAAAGCAAAATTATTATATGACTAGGGTAAATGACAATTAAGATCAAATAAGAAGGAAGAGCAAAGACGAGAATTACTTCCATTTACAACAGTTCTTACTGAGTTATTAAAGCACTGCTAAACCAAGAAAAAAATTAAAATGATTTATCACCATTTTAGGGACATTTGATATAAAAGTTGCCACAGTGATTTCCAGAAACATCCTTAGCAAATAAATATTTAATCACTTTGCCAAATCAAGAGACCTGGCAGATAGGAACTTGGATACCCAATTATAAACATATGCTCATTTGCAAAAAATAAATTTGTTGAAAGATTATAAACCATATTGCCTTATAAACCACTGAAAAAATAAAAGAAAAGAAGCCAATAAAAATCTTGGTGTACGACCCAGTTAAGCTTTTGGGCTTAGTTCATGCCCAAAGAGCATTTCTAGATGAAACTAAAATAACATAAATGTGAATTGTCAATATTTCTATAGCTATCAGTTCTCAAATTTGTTGATGGTGGAGCCATTATACATGGACTTTTGCACCTCAATTATTGTTATTTTATATTAGAAAATGGAAATGGCACCCAAGAAAATGAAATAATGAAATATAGCAGAACCTGAACAAATACCAGGGAAATTTGTGCTTAATATTACACAAGTGTAAAGGCATGTAGGAAAAAGACTCAAAATATCTCAAAGTGTAGAATAGATTCAAAGAAATAGCAATGGATACTTATAACAACAGGAACCATGAGTGAAAAGATAGAATTGCTGACATATATATATATATATATATATACACACACACACATATTAAAGGATTTCTTTGTGATAACTATCTCCATACATCTTGAGGGTGCCCTTATTTTAAAATAAGAGAATGGGAAGGCATATTTTCATAAATGATTCTCTACAGGAGATAGCATCTTCTCAGTCAAACATTGATTTGAGAACTCTAAAGAAAAATGGCTCCCACAGTGCTGTTGTTAGGTTTGGTTTTTTATATTGTTGGTTTCAGAAAGGCATTTGAATCTGTAGAGCAAAAGGCAACCTTTAAGTTTTCACTCTTACAAAGTATTACCTATATCTGTGTTAAAATACTTAAAGATTCCATAAAAGGTACATCTAGTTAGTTAATTTTTATCAATGGTACTCTGATTAACAAAAGAGAAATAAAATAGGGAGATGTATCCTTATTGAAGGTGTCTGTAACTATCATGGAGAATGTCTTGGGAGAAGATCAAATGAATCTCCAGAGTACTATCCAGTCTATCAGTCAAGTTCATTAAGAACTTTCTATATACCAGGCACTATGAGAAGCACTGTATATATAAAGAAAGGTAAAAACAATGGCTACTGTATTGCCTCCACAGTGAATTATGTGATTCCTAAATGGAAATTGATTTGACAAACCCAAATGGAATAAGAATATTCTCTGGCCAAATTTTAACTTCAAAGTTAATTTAAAATACTTTAAGTTCTCCTGGTGATGCTAAATGCCTGAAAAGCAAGGTTTACTAGTGTCTCAACCTTTAAACTTATCTCTATTAAATGCCACCTTATTATATTTAGCCCAGTGTTCTAGCCTGCCAAATTTTTTGAATCTTGATGTTGTTGTCATTCACTATTTTAGCAATTCCTCCCAGTTTGGTGTCATCTATAAATTCAATCAGAATGACATCTATTCCTTTATCCAAGCCACTGATAAAACTGTTGAACAGCAGCAAGTCCAAGGGCAGATCCCCGGGGCCATTGCACACTTTAGGAAATAGTATTTCCTGTCATGTTCTGCCAAAATGAACTACTGGTTTGACAGGTGATCATTTCAAATATTTAGTGTCAAATGTTTTTACCTTTTCTCTTTTTGGAACAATGCATGTTTAGCAACAAAATAACAAACAAACAACAACAACAACAACAAAAACCACCCTGACTTCTGCAACTTATACTGCTTGACCTATAATTTAAATATATATTTCTTACTGTAAAAAGGAAGTTGTTAAATATTTGAATTCACTTGATATTTATTTAATATTGATCAGAATATTGAGGGTAGTGGAATTAAATCCAAAATTATATTTTGAAATGTGATTATATATCTAACAAGAGGCAAAAGTTTATTTTTGTTAAAAAGAACATAACATGCACTTTTCTTATATCACATTTTTCTTTGTCCAATCTGGAACTTTCTTAAATAAAAACAAGATAACATAATTGTCATGAAGCTGCCAGAGACAACTTAATGTGTTAACAGAATAGGTGATCAAATAGGCCCATTACTTGAAAATAATTTCAGAGAAAACATTCTACACATTGGCTTGTTAAGGTGCCTGAAATTACCCACATAAGAAAACAAAACAACAAAAACAAAAATGCTTTAAAATATGAAATATTGATTTATGTCAAAAACATTAAAAATACATGGAAAGGTCTTTTTTAGATGACCAAAATAAATATCTAAAATCAGAAGCTGACATTTTTGCAAAAGGGAAAAGCAAGATGTTTCCCCAATATTTACTGGGAAAGTAATTTACAATTTAACTGTAAATTATAGAATATTGCCAATAGTAGCAAGAGACCAGAAAAGCATTTGAAGGCATAAATATAGATACAGAGAGAATATTCAAATCCCAATTAATGAAGTAATAAATGGATACAATGAATAGATTCATTAAAACAGAATATAAAAGAAACCTACAAAAAACATCTACATTTCTTTGGCATAGTAGTATAAAAAAATTAGCAAGAAAAACTGTTAAGAAAAATTACATTCCAAATGGTAATAAAGTGGTTATTTAATCTATGAAAACAGATATAAAATTTATGTAAATATGCTTATAAAATACTTTTTGGAAGAAATAAAGGAAGACAGCTATTTAGTGGCTATGATCAACTTGTGCCAAAACAATAAATGGCAAAATAATGATACTATTTAAATTAATTTGCACATTTATTTGTATGCCAGTCAGACGACCAATAATCTATACGGCAAAATTAGATTAAAATAATAAAATTCATTGAGAAGAACAATAATAGAATCTAAAGAGACATAATCAAAAGGAGTGATAAAATTACTAGACCTCAATATATATTATAAAGCACAGTATCTATAAATCATAATTACATAGTATTGTTTAAAATGAGAAAAATAGTCACTGATTTACTAATAAAATGAGTTTTTTGGCTCCAAAATATAAATGTTATTTTTCTTAACCTCTTCTAAATTACTCCTTTATTCCTTAGATATTCTTTGCTCTTGAAATGCATGTCAATGCATACATTTTGGTAAACATACATAAATATGAAAAAGCTATATAAATATTCATATATGTATATCTCACATCCTACACACAAAATCTTGTCTACCTGCAGGCTCAGAAATTATTTAATTTCTTAGTCAATAGTTGCCATTTAAACAAGTTTAACTTTTTTCTATTTTATTAATCTTCATGCCAAATAATTGCTCTGCTAGAATCTTTCCTTTTGCTAAATGTTTAAAATTTTTCATTGATGTTTAAGAGTGGAGATACATTGATTATCCCATTTCCACTTAAAAGAAATTATTTTTGTCAGCTAGGAATACATTGACTTAATAATTCAAATAGACCTAGGTTTGAACATGTCTTGGCCAGTTCCTTGAATCAACTGAGAGCATTTCTATTAGATCTGACAGGAAGTCTATATTCTGTTGGGTTAAGGAGCTTGGTGATGTCCTGAGGGCTCTGTATCCTGGTGGGTAATTAGTTCAGAATGGGAAGATTTTGCTTTTCTGCCAGAAAAGAGGTTCACCTTTGAGAGGGAAATACCTTGATTAAAACCTAAATCTCCTCCACTTCACCTTGGTTGTAGGAGGATCTTTTGACTTTTGAAAATTCTAGAACATGTTGACTTCTCATCATTACCCTTACAGTGTCCCTGGAATAGTTGATGGCAATATTTGCATTCTTAAAACATGCATATGTGTTTTGCTAAGTTTGAGTTCACTTTCCCCTGGAAACTGTATGTTCTTGTAGGAGTATGTGTCCCAGACACTTCAAGGAATGTATTGTACCTATTGTTCTTATGAAACATTTAATTGCCACATTGTAAAAGCCAATTATATCAAGCTGACTACTTGAAAACAAATGATAATCATGCTAGGAAACAAGTTGATGAGAATGTGTAAGCTACATTAGTGCAAAGACAACCGCCCCGTCTCCCCCCAACCCCATCCCCAGTAAACCCTAGCCCTTGAGGAATATAGTAGGATCAATTAGGATTTGGAAGGCATTTTTAAATTTGACATTTTCCAACATGTCTGATATAAAAAATCTATATGGAATACTGATGTAAGATTTATTTCCCAACAGAAAAGTAGTCAAAGAAAATAAGCATTGCTTTCCAAAATAGTGAAAAATATCAATAACCATACAATAAAATGCTCCAACATATCAAAAAATAAGAGAAGTACATATCTTTTAAACTCATACATATTAAATTTTCAATGAGAGTAAATTATGGAAATAGCTAATGTTGTATTGCTTGTGAGAAAATAGGTAAATCCTTACACTTTTGGAAATGCTGTGAATTAGTACAAATGTACTGGTAATCAATTTGGATGTGGAAATTATTATTAAAATACAGGAATGCTCTACATGTGTATTAAAGTATTTATATGGTTTTTATCTGCAGTAGTAAAAAATGGAAACAAATTATGTTGGTTACAAATGGTGAATGGCTAAATAAATAGGGATCCATTTATATTATAGAATATAATTGTATTATAAAAAACCAATTAATATCCAGAGTTAAAGAAAACATGCAAATACATATGAACTGATGTGGAGCAATGAAAACAGTTAAAAACAATACCCAAAAGGATTATAGTAATATTAATGGAGATAATGCTAAAACCTAGAAGAATTCAGGTTAAATACAAGGGTCTATACTAGTTTTAGATGACTAATATTGAAATACACTCTCTTTTTTAGTCTTTTGAGTTACTAAACTATAAAATGTGAATGGGTTCTGCCTACATTTTGTTTATAGTTCAGGCTAGGAGTTAGAAGCACTAATAATTGGGTGAAACAATGACTAAAGAAGCAAAAATTATGAATAATTATTGAAATTGGTAACTAAGAAAAGGAGCAACAAAATTATATAAAAACAAAAAAATGGATGTAATAGTTAAAAGGATACTCATAACCTCCCCCCACAAAGAATTATTCATTATATTGAATGAGACCCTTAGAGAGCATAAATTGCTCTCCAGGAATAAGTTAGACACTGTTGGAAAATATATAAACTCATTCATGCCTTTGCAGTAATCATTTAGTAAACAGTGTCCTATAGAGCAAAATAACCTCAAAGTGAACAATGCAAATTAGTAGTGATTAAATACAAGATCAAAATTTTAACATATATGAATCCTAGGCCCTCTTTGAGAATAATGCATTCAAAATATCTTCAACAAATAGACATAAGGAGTAGTATGAACAAAGCAGTAAGCTAAGCACAGCACAGTATGTATATAAGGAATAGTGATTAGGGTATTTAATACAAGTTCTAGATTTTGAAATATAATTATTTAAAAGTACATAACAATAAAATATAAACTCTTTGAAGGAAGGGCTGTAACTTTTGAATTCATGTTTGAATATCGAGTACCTAGCATAGTGCTTTGCTCACAATAGATGAATAAAATAAATGCTTATAATTGACTAAAAAATTCAAAAACATCTAGAACTATAGTGTTCATAATTCACTTTCAAGACCTCTCACTAATCTGGCCTGTTTCCCCTGCCTAAGTGAAATATTCCAATTTCAAGATATATTCTTTAAAAACAACAACAACAACAACAAACAAGCACATAGGCTTCAAAACTAAACACATAACAAGTAATGTAGGGATTCTTCATAGAAGGTGAGATCTTTTTTTTTAAAACTCCTTTTGTAATGACATTGTTCTGGGTACAATTAAACCTCAGAATATAGTAGACACCCCCTCTCTCCCTTTCCGGGAGATATCTAGAACAATTGAAAAATAACTGATATAATCATCCACATAAATAAAACTAAGTGGATGAAAGACACATATTATTATCCTGATTTTAATTAGCAATTAGGACAAGCTATGAAATTCTTTGAACTCTAAATATATCTGGACAGATATTACCAGTGAATATGAATTTGGCATAGAATCAAATGAGAGGAAAAGTATAGGCTCGAGTGCCTTCTGGAAACTGCAGAACTTCTTTAATGACCCCAAATGTTTTTCAGAAACAAAACTCCAACTTTGTGATTACAATATTCTGCTGATGCTGTCATGTTGCTATATATCATAGATACCATATTGGCCAATAACTATCAAAATGAGTATTACAGAAGTATATTGTATGATGAATAGGTTAATGAGTAAGGAACAACAATAAAGAACTGGAAAAAAAGAAAGGCAGGGAAAATGCATGGAAAGAAAAAGATCTATCACAATAATGAATAACTGAGGGATGTCATCTGTATTCCATTGATATTCTTATATCAACAGGATATCATTTTCTGGTCTGCTCCAACTCTACACTGGCTACCTTTTTCTCCTGAAGAGAACTATTTCCTAAAACCATTTTGATGATTCGTGTGTATTTTCCCAGAGCCATAATATCATCAGAAATATGGCCATTCTGTTTCCCTTCCTTGCCTCAAAATCTAATCTATTTTACCTCCATATTGGTTTTCTTGCCTTCTCTATTACCCACTCCATCTCCCTCTTTTATGTGTTATTCTCCTATAAGAAAGTAAACTCTTTGAAAGTAGGGTCTATGATGATTGGATTTGACTCTCTCCTGAATGTAATAATGAAGGTACTTAGCTCTTCCTTGATTGTGAAGATTAAATTGTAATCCCCTGTCTATTTTTAGATTTTAATCCCCGAAGTGTAAAGCACAGTACGTAAAGTTGAGTATGGAGATCTACCCATTTAGGATTTTAACCACAAAAAGGTGTGAACACCCATTTCATACATTGAGTGGGAGGTCTGTGACCCACATGTTAAAGAATGGGCAGTCTTGAAGTGGAGTGTCGACTGTGATTGGTAGATATAAAAAATTAGGGGAAGTGATACAAGAGAAAAAGGTCTTTAAAAGTGGAAACAGAGACATACCCAGAGGGACTTGAAGGGAGTCACTTGGAGTGAGAGACATTTGGAATGAAGAGACATAATTGGTGTGAAGAGACATTCAGAGTTGAACCTGCTGGAGTTGATGGTTGATAAAGAATCTTACTGATTGAACTGATATGTGGTAAGTTTAAAGACTGACTTCCTTCCTTGCCCTTTCTTGAGCAGTGAGCCTCCAGGAAAGGCCCATCATCATGAGACTCCTTTCCCCTGACTGGGGCCTTAGAATTTCTACCTGGCTCAGAGGAAGCGCTCTCTCTCTCTCTCTCTCTCTCTCTCTCTCTCTCTCTCTCTCTCTCTCTCTCTCTCCTCTCTTTTATCTCTTCATTAATATCTTCCCTCTATTGTAAAAATGAACTACGGGAGGTGGAGTCAAGATGGTGGCTTAGAGGCAGCAAAAGTTCAGACCTCTGAAGACCCTTTCATACTGATTAATAAATAAATGCCCCTAGGGGCCTGAAAATCATACCTAAAACAGGACAGAGCCAAGGAACCCTCCTGCCGGACTCAACTTAAAAGGTACTCCCCCAAAAAGCCAGAATTAGAGAACACTCTGGGTTAAAGGGGAAGGAAGAAGGAAGGTCCCAGGACTCCTCCTCCACATAGAGGGCTAAGACTCCAGCAGTGGCTGGAACCTCTGGGCAGGCAAGGGTGCTGGTTTGGAGGGAGTACCTTGCTGACAAAGCTGTGCCAGTCTCAGAGTGTTGAACACAGGTGGTGGGGAAACAGTTGGAGCAGGCAAACTAGTTGCAGCAGTGGAGACACTCCATATTGCACCCCTCCCTTTCAGAGGTTTTGGCCTCAGGGCACATCCAGCTATGCAAGGTCAACTGAACTGTACTTAATCTCATCTAGCCCTCAGAGGGCCAGGAAGCTCAAGCTCCTCCCCCACAGACTGTGCTGAGAGGTTTGCTGACTAAGCTCTAAAAGTCCAAAACCAGAGATTCAACACATAATGAGAGGATCAAGAGCTCAGGCAACTACAGGGAGTAAAGAAGGTGGGTAAATATTTAGTAAATAACAGAAAAAGAAAAAAGAAATTATAATAGACAGTTTCTATCCAGGCAATGATCGAAAAGCAAATGGAACAGAGAAGGATGAAGGAACAGAAACTCCAGCTAATTTTATACAGGCTTTGGAAGAACTCAAAATACAATTAAGAGAGGCTGATGACAACTGAGAAAAAGAACTCAAAAAGCAAGATAAGTCATCAAGAAACAAGAAACAGTGTCTTGAAAGCCAAAATTAATCAGCTTGAAAATGAGGCAAAGGAGATGAAAGAAGACCTCCAAAGAAAATCAGACAAGAAGGAGAATGATGACCAAAAATCCAGGGATGAAATCCAGTCTTTAAAACCATATTACACCAATTAGAAGCAAGCAACTTCACAGGGCAACAGGAAACTATAAACCAAAATCAAAAGAATGAAAAAAATGAGGAAAATATGAAGCACTTCATTCACAAAACTGAAGATTTAGAAAACTGTTACAGGAGATACAACTTAAAAATCAGTGATCTACCAGAAGACCATGACAAAAGAAAAAAAAAAGACAAGGCTTTCCAAGAAAAAGGACTGGACATTCTAGAACATGAGGGAAAAGTGGAGATTAAAAGAATTCACAGAGCAGCTCCTGAACTTAATCCCCAACTGATAATACCCAGGAATGTTATAGCCAAATTCAAGAACTATCAGACCAAGGGAAATTACAAGCTGCTAAGAAGAAGTCATTTAGATACCATGGAACTATAGTGAGGAAAACACAGGATCTGGCTGCATCTACACTGAAGGACCAAAAGGCATGGAATATGATATTCCAAAAAGCAAGAGAACTAGGTCTACAACCGAGAAGCAACTATCCAGCAAAACTGGCTATATTCGTACAGGGGAAAGTATGGTCATTTAACAAAACAGAAGATTTCCAAGCATTTGTAAAGACCAGACATGAACAGAAAATTTGATGCCCAAACTCAAGCGAATCATCAAAAGGTAATTAAGAAAGAGGCAAAAAAGAAAAAACAAAACAAAAAAAAACCCTTTTTTTTAAGCGACCCAATAAGTTAAAATGGTAAGTATCCCAATAAGAAAAGTGGTCATTGGTAACTCTAAAAATTGTTATTATCAACTGGGTAGCTAGAAGAATTATACTTAGAGGGAACAGTGACAAACTGTATAGGGTGAAATGCCAAGACATAAATATGTATATGGACATATGTATGCATAAATACATATATATGTATGTATATACATTTATATATATGTATATATATATACATACACAAATAGAGTTCAAAAAAGAGGTTAATGCCAAGAAAAATAGGAAAAGAAACAAAATGGGGTAAATTTATACGTCACAAAGAATCTCATGGTGGGAGGGGGAGAGAACATCAATACACTGGAAGGGTAAAGAGATTGGAGATACAAAATACTCAACTTTTACATACATTGAAATTGACTCAAAGAGGGAAGAACAATCAAATACATTGGGGCAGAGAACTGATTTGCACCGTATAGGGAATTAGAAGGGTAACAATTTGAATGGTGGGAAAGAAAGCAATTCAAGGGAGGGAGAGGATAGGGGGGATAGTTTAAAAAAAACTGTAAAGAAAATAAGAGGGGAATAAGAAGGGAGGGGGATAGAAAAGGAAGTAAAATAAGGGTGGGAATTAGGGTAACCGATTAAAAACAAAACACTGGTGTAGAAGGAAATAATGAAAGAAGAAAAGGCAGGACTAGGAGTAGAAATCAAAATGCTGGGAAATACACAGCTGGAAATCATCACTCTGAATGTGAATGGAATGAACTCACCCATAAAATGCAAGTGAATTGCAGAATGGATTAGAAATCAAAACCCTACCATATGCCATCTACAAGAAACACATGAGGAAGGTAGACACACATATGGTAAAAGTAACAGGATGGAGCCAAATCCATTGGGCATCAACTGATAAAAAGAAGGCAGGCGTCTCAATCATGATATCTGACAAAGCCAAAGTAAAAATAGATCTAGACAAAAGAGATAGGGAAGGTAATTACATCCTGATAAAAGGCAATATAGACAATGAGGAAATATCAGTACTCAACAGGTATGCACCAAATGACATAGCATCCAAATTTCTAAAGGAGAAAGTAGTGGAGCTCAAGGATGAAATAGATAGAAAAACTATACTAGTGGGAGACCTGAACCTTCCTCTATCTGAACTAGAAATAAATAAGAAAGAGGTAAGAGAAGTGAATGAAATCTTAGAAAAATGAGAGTTTAATGTGGAGAAAAATAAATAGGGACAAAAATGAATACACCTTCTTTTCAGCAGCACATGGTACGTTCACAAAGATTGACCATGTATTAGGGCATAAAAACATTGCAAACAAGTGCAAAAGAGCAGAAATAATAAATGCAACCTTCTCAGACCACAATGTAATGAAAATAATAATTAGTAAGGGTACATGGAGAGGCAATTGCAAAATTAATTGGAAATTAAGTTATACGATTCTCCAAAATCAGTTAGTTAAAGAACAAACCATAGAAACAATCAATAAAAACAATCAATAATTTCATTGAAGAAAATGACAATGATGAGACATCCTTTCAAAATCTATGGGAAATAGCCAAACAATACTTGTCGGGAAATTTATATCCTTGAGTTTATATATTAACCAATTAGAGGGCAATTGTCAATGAAATGGGCATGCAAATTGAAAAACCAGAAAATGAACAAATTAAAAATCCTCAGATGAATACAAAATTAGAGATCCTAAAAATCAAAGGAGAAATTAATAAAATTGGAAGTCAAAGAAATATTGATTTAATAAATAAGACTAGAAGCTGGTACTTTGAAAAAACATAAAATAGACAAAGGTCATTCTAATTAAATTAAACTTAATTTAATTAGACTGACAGAGGTCAGTCTAATTAAAAAAAAGTAAAGAAGAAAACCAAATTGACAGTATCCAAGATGAAAAGGGAGATCTCACCTCTAATGAAGAGGAAATTAAGGCTATCATTAAAAAGTATTATTTCCAATTATATGGCAATAAATATAGCAATCTAGGTGATATAGATGAATATTTACAAAAATATAAATTGCCTAGGTTAACAGAGGAAGAAATAGGATACCTAAACAACCCCATATCAGAAAAAGAAATTGAACAAGCCATCAAAGAACTGCCCAAGAAAAATTCCCCAGGACCAGATGGATTCACAAATGAATTCTATAAAACATTCAAAAAAAACTAATCCCAATATTATGCAAACTATTTTACAGAATAAGCAAAGAAGGAATTTTACCAAATTCCTTCTATGACATAAATTTTGGTAATTATTGCAAAGCTAAACAGGTCAAAAAGAGAGAAAGAAAACTACAGACCAATCTCCTTAATGAACATAGATGCAAAATCTTAAATAGGATACTAGCAAAAAACTCCAGCAAGTGATCAGGAGAGTTAATCTCTATGACCAGGTAGGATTTATACCAGGAATGCAAGGATGGTTTAATATTAGGAAAACCATCAACATAATTGACCACATTAACAAGCAAACAGGCAAAAATCACATGATTATATGAATAGATGCAGAAAAAGCCTTTGACAAAATACAACACCCATTCCTATTGAAAACACTTTAAAGCATAGGAATAGAACAACCTTTCCTAAAAATAATAAACAGTATATATCTAAAAACCATCAGCAAACATCATCTGCAATGGGGATAAACTGGAAGCCTTCCCAATAAGATCAAGAGAGGAAAAAGCATGCTCATTATCACCTCTATTTTTTAACATTGTACTAGAAACACTAGTACAATGTCAATCATGAGGATCCGATGGCAGGACCGAATCACCCACCAGGAAGTCCTCGACAGAGCCAACTCCACCAGCATCGAAGTCCTGGTCCTCAAAGCCCAGCTACGATGGTCTGGACACGTCATCCACATGGACCCACAGTGAATACCAAGACAGGTATTCCATGGTGAGCTGTCAGCTGGACTCAGGAAACAAGGCCGACCAAAGAAAAGATTCAAGGATCAGCTAAAGTCCAACTTGAAGTGGGCTGGCATGACACCAAAGCCACTAGAACTCGCTGCCTCTGACAGAAGCAGCTGGTGAACCCACATTCACCATGCCGCCACCACCTTTGAAGATGAGCGACGGCGACGTCTTGCCGCTGCGCGTGAACGCCGACACCAGGCCACAGCCGCACCTCCCGTAACAACTGGCGTCCCAGGCTCCATGTGCCACAGACTGTGTGCCTCAGCCTTTGGACTCCAAAGCCACATGAGGGTACACCGTAGATGAAACTGCACAAAGACAATAGTCATCCTCGGTCACCGAGAAACTACTACTACTAGAAACACTAGCAGTAGCAATTAGAGAAGAAAAAGAAATTGATGGTATTAAAATAGGCAAGGAGGAGACCAAGTTATCACTCTTTGCAGATGACATGATGGTCTACTTAAAGAATCCTAGAGATTCAACTAAAAAGCTGGTCAAAATAATCAACAACTTTAGCAAAGTTGCAGAATACAAAATAAGTCATCCGCATTTCTATATATCTCCAACACATCTCAGCAGCAAGAATTAGAAAAAGAAATTCAATTTAAAATCACCCGGGACAATATAAAACACTTAGGAATCTATCTGCTGAAACAAACATAGGAACTATATGAACACAACTACAAAATTCTCTCCACACAATTAAAACTAGTTCTAAACAACTGGAAAAAATATTGATTACTTATGTGTAGGATGAGCTAATATAACAAAAATGACAATCCTACCCAAATTCATTTACTTATTTAGTGCCATACCCATTGAACTACCAAAACAAATTTTTTACTGAATTAGAAAAAAAAAACATAACAAAGTTCATTTGGAAGAACAAAAGATCAAGGATATCCAGGGAAATCATGAAAAAAATACAAAGGAAGGTGGCCTTGCAGTTTCAGATCTCAAACTATACTATAAAGCAGTGATCATCAAAACAATTTGGTACTGGCTAAGAGACAGAAAGGATAAGTGGAATAGACTTGGGGCAAGTGACCTCAGCAAGACAGTCTATGATAAACCTAAAGATTCCAGCTTTGGGGACCAAAACACACTTTTTGATAAAAACTGCTGGGAAAATTGGAAGACAGTGTGGGAGGTTTGGATCAACACCTCACACCCTACACCAAGATAAATGCAGAATGGGTGAATGACTTGAATATAAAGAAGGAAACTATAAGTACATTAAGTGAACACAGAAGAAAAATAATTGCTTGATTACATGGGTTGACGGGATATGATTCAGGATATAGACACTAAAGGAACATCCTAGTACAAACATCATCAACATGGAAATAGGTTCTGATCAAGGACACATGTAATATGCAGTGGAATTGCCCATTGGCTACAGGAAGGCTGGGGGGAGGGAAGGGAGGGAAAGAATATGATTCTTATAACCAAGGAATAATGTTCTAAATTTACTAAAAAAAATAAAAATAAAATAAAAATAAAAATAAACTACCATAAATTCCATTTTACTTTAGTAATTCAGTTTTGGGATTTAGAAATTAAATCCCTGCCAACCAATTAAATATTCAGTCCAACCATAAATTGAACAGGTCTATCTTATTTTCTTATTTCTAAATCCTTCATTCCTTGCACAAAGGCTTAATAAATAATATAATAATTATATGTAAAATAAATAAAAGCTAAAAAATGCTCTTTTTTTCTCTCTCCCTTCCTCCCTCTTTTTTCTGCAAACATCCACGTATCTGTCAGTCAATCTATCTATCTGTCCGTCTGTCCTTCTGTCCGTCTATCTATCTATCTATCTATCTATCTATCTATCTATCTATCTATCTATCTATCATCTATCTATCTGTCCTTCCGTCCGTCTGTCTGTCTGTCTGTCTGTCTGTCTATCCATCCATCCATCTATCTGTCTATCTATCTGTCTGTCTGTCTGTCTGTCTGTCTGTCTATCTAAAAGAAAGGCTCACATAAAGTTGTACTGCTCTGTGTTGAATTTATGGATAGACATAGGCAATAGTTGCCAAAGACAACAGGAATGGAAGCGGGTATGTGGAAACTTGTGTATGACTCGAGGAAATATCCACATTTTTGTGATCACAGATGCATTTAAATATTTTAATTTGGGGGTCAGTACCTAGTGAATGGTTCTTTAAACATTTCCCCAGGAGTATGCTACTGTACATTTATTATCATTGTATATTAATAACTTATATTTCAAAAACTTGTTCAGAATTAGGTAGGTGATGACTCAACAAGAGAGGTTCCTTAACTTGGTGGCCTTTTTGAAGTAGACTCATACAATTATTGTCAGATATCTTAAATTTTTGAGGAAAACAAAACAGTGCTCAACGGCTAGACCAGATGAGCTGTGAGACTCAGCCAAGTGAGTTTCGACATTATACTCATATTTTATTGTTTTTAATGATGACAATGTTTGTGATATATATGTGTATAAATATATATTTATTTATTTACTTTTATTTTCTCCTACACCAAGAGTTTTTTTTTTTTCTTATGTGCAATGGTGATATCTTTGTGACTGGTCTTAGCAAAGTTCTGGGTGAACTTTGTGACGGTCATCCAGCTTCTATGTGTTCTATAGTTGCTGGGGTAAAAATTGATTATCATGGGAAAATCATTGTGGGATAGAAAGGGAGAGTAGTGTTCAATCTTATTTCAAAGTGTGAGAAGATACATCTTACTAGTAAGAAATTGTGGTTATTTAATAATTAAGTAAAATCATTTTACTTTTGATTTGTGTTATTTTAAAAACAGTTACTAAGTTGTAGGACATAAGAGCTTATTAAGTTGTTTGTTTGGACCGATGCATTTAATAAATGACATTTTTAGGTATTTCTTTTGGTCTAGAAGCATTGTGAAAAAATGACAGTGACACCAAAGGGCCTATGAAATAAAATGTTTGGTAATCTCTGCACCCCAATGTCATTGAGCTCGGAGCAATAACCACATGGTATGTCGACAAACACAAACTTGGAAAATACATTTTTGAGCTTTATGAAAAAAATTGCTGTTTTTTTCTAATGATCCTTTAAAAAATAAACAAAAGATTAAAATGGAGGAATAATAATTTGGGGGATAATTGAGAACAGATGCTAAATAATTTGAAGATCCAAACTATATTTCCTAAATATGAATTGTGCTTGCAGTACAATATGTATAGAAATACTGAATTGTCAATATATATCCTTTAAATCTTTGAAACATTGCCTTCTATATTCTGAATCTCAGTATAGAGTCTCAAAAATATTTTAATAAAAATATCTCTTATACAACTTGAATCTATGATTACTAAATTAGTTTATAACATATGTTATGCAGCATGAATAATGCATACTATTTTAAGGTAATGGAAATGCATATCATCACATATTTCAAATGGTCTGATAATTGCTTTCTTACAAGTACACATAATGGACAAGAAAGATACTTGATCATTACGTTACTGAATTTTTTACTAGTGTTTCAAAATTAGGCAGCTGGAGGTACAATGGATACTATCTGTGCTCCATTGATATTCTTACAATGGATAGATTCTTGCAGTGCATAGAGTACTGGTACTGGAGTCAGGAAGACTTGAATCTGAGACTGTTGATTCTTACTAGCTATGTGACCTTGGACAAGTCACATAACCTCTGTTTGTCTCAATTTCCCTAACTGTAAAATGAGAATAGTAATAATACCTATCTTTCAGAATTGTGGGGATCAAATAAGATATTTGTAAAGTTCTTAGCACAGTATCTAGATACTAAATAACTTGCTAGTTATTATTATCATTGTTATTATCAATCATAAAAACATGTAATCATAGCAAACATATTAACAGTTACAAAGTCCTGAAATCAAACTGACTTCTAAAGGTTTGACTTTTAAAACAAACAAAAATGAGAATATAAGGACAATATTGTCATATTAATATATCCATTAGAAGTAGACCTTTTCAGGCCAATATTATCACCTAAAATAATCATTATACTATATTAAATCTATAATTACAATATAGCATGATAGTTATAATATAAATAAATTTACAATATAATAAAAGTTAATACAGTGTGAATATAGTACAATATACATGTTTCCTACCAGCAACTCAATCAGATACATAGGTTTCTGAAAGGTGAAATAACTTGCCTGGAGTCGAACAATTAACAAGTATCTAAGGCTGGATTGGTACTCAGATGTCATCATTTCCTAGTCCTCCAACACTGATTACAAAATTAAATCACAACTTTCATTAGTTATTTAGATTTCCAGAAAGTAGCCTGGCTTAATGATATGATCATTTTGCCTGTGGATTTGCCTTGATTATGTATTAATCTGAACATAGATTTAGAGTGGTAAGGGACCTTAGAATTTATCTAGTCTAACAACAGCCACAATAATAAGCATTTATATAGCACTTTAAGGTTTGCAATATACAAATATTACCACATTTTTTCCTTACAGCAACTCTGGATTAGGTGTTATTATGTTTCTCATTTTATAGTACAGATGAGGAAACTGAAGTAGATAGAGATTAAATGACTTGCCCAGTGACACGTAGCTAGTGAGTATCTGAGGAGGGATTTGAATTCAGGTAAAAATTCATTGCAGATGGTGATTAGAGTCATGAAATTAAAAACAACAACAACAACAACAACAACAACAACCAAGTTGCTCCTGAGAAGGAAAGCTATTGTAATCTGAACAGCATACTAAAAATCAGAGACATCACCTTGCCAGCAAAGATCCATATATTCAAAGCAATGATTTTTCCAGTAGCAATGTATACTTGTGAAAGTTAGACTATAAGGAAAGCTAAACACTGCAGAATCATCACTTTCAAACTGTGAAGGCTTTTAAGAGTTCCTTGGACAGCAAGGAGTTCCAATCAGTCAATACTTAAAGAAATCAATTCAGACCATTGGGTAGAGCCATGTTGGTGAATGCATGGCACTCATGTCTACATGTGCCAGATAGGGCTGTTCTATTCCCCCTCTTTACCATGCCCCAGGTCATTTTTTCACATGTTCCACACCTCTGTCCAGCAGCCCACTGTGAGCACTTCCTCTCTCACTCTCTGGTGTAAAGTGGGGTGGCTCATACATGGCTAGAGCGTGCAGTTTGAGCACATGATCTCTAAAAGGTTCACCAATACTGGACTAGAGGGACAAATACTGAAATTGAAGCTTAAATACTTCTGCCACACAATGAAAAGACAGGCTTCATTGGAAAAGAGTTTGACATTGGGAAAGATTAAAGGCAAAAGGAAAAGGAAAGGCAAAGGAAAGATGAATAAGATAGTGTTATGGAAAAAAAAACAGACATAGATTTGGACAGACATCAAGAGACAGTGGAGGATGGAAGAACCTGGTGTGCTTTATCTATGAGATCATGAAGAGTTGGACACAACTCAACAATAATAACAACTCTAAACCTCAGATCCAAAGAATTAACACACAACTACCTTATTTTTATGGATGAGGAAAATGATAGCCACAGAAACCAAGCAACTTATTTAAACTTATATATAGCTAGTAAGTAGCAGTTTGGAATGAAAATCCAGATCCTCTGACTTCCAACCAACTGCCTTTTCCGATATACCACATTATTTGATTTATGAAGTAAGTAAGTAAGATTTAGGATTGAGAATGTGTGGCTGTATTGCAGGGCTATGTTAGAGTATAAGTTCCTTGAGGGTAGGGATCATCTTTTGCTTCCTTTTGAATAGCAGGTACTTAAAAAATATTGATTGTTGTTTCTGGCTAAACACTTTTAGAATAGCGCCTTTAATAAATGGCTTCAAATGAATTTTTTCTCTCATTTGTCAGATTTACGTTTTTTTGTTATACGTCTTTGTGTTTTCAGTGGGAAGGTAGTTTTGAGCTTTGTGTGTGATGTTGACTTCATTGTTTTTCTACCCTCTGTCTCTGGTTCTAAATTCCGTCGAATTACATATTTCCTTTCACCCTGGTGGTGAACCAATGTAATTGCCCAGCAAGTGAAGGTAAAGGATGTCACTGTGTATTACCAGGGAAGAGTACAATCTAGTTTCCCCACTGCATTTTAATACTCATGAACTTTTGTAATAATATTTTGTATAGACTGTGTGAACCACTGCTGCATTTAGACTGAGAATATGTATCAAAACTTCCTGAAGTTTCTCTTTATAGTTCTTATTTGAATTTGCATTCTTGTGGGATGCATAACATCTCCAGTAATGTGTACTTGTACTTTTTTCCCTCCTTGTGTTTTTTCCTTCTTATCAGAGCTTAATAGTAATGCATATGCATGGTTATCCATTTCCATGGTTTCTATCTCTGGGACCGAGGTCCTCAGACATATATTAGATTAATATATAATAAGCAACCTGTCTTATTTTCATGTTTTTCAGCCATCATAGCACTTGCCACATCTTTCATATCTGTGAAGACAATTATTCTGTTCTAGACAACATTCATACCAATCTTGTTGCCAGATTCCCAAACAGCTTAATTTATGACGATGTATTTCAGTGAAAATGGACTGAGAACTAAACAGTTTTGCTATCACCTTTTTAAACATCTATCTTTTAAAAAAGAAACAAACAAAAGTCTGTCTAGTTTTCTTACTTCATTTCATGAAAAACCAAGATTGTTCCTTCTCATATATTTTGAACCTTCTTAAGCTATGCACATTTTCTTCTGATCCAGATCTAAAAACCAAACATTGCTAGTTGGTCATTTTTCTCTTTTCTTTTCTTCCACGTCTTTCCTATAGATGCCACCTCTTTTCTTTTCCCTTCCCTTCTTTTCCCTTTCTGTCTCCTTCTCATACTTCCTCTTCCTCCTTCCATGTTACTATATTTTTATCTCTAATGGAGCTAATCACTCTTTCAAGCTTGCTTGCTATTGCTAGTTGGTCTTTCCTGCTTTTCTTTTTTTTTTCTTTCCCCATCTCCTCCTGATCATATTTCTGAAGACTTGAAACACACATTAGAAGAGGAAAATATTAATTTTTAAAAGACATAGAGGTCACTCTCTCTTTATAGTCACTCCTTTTATGACAGTGGGATGCTGATGTAGCATGACATGATACTAGTGAAAAATGCGTGTCAATGTCTACAATGACCACTCAGCATTCACTACCTGTGGAGGCTATGATAAAAGTCACTTTATTAATGATCACTCAAATTGTCTCAGCAGGGTCAGCATTTGTCTAGATGCACTTGAGACTTGCTGCTTTATCTCTGAGCATTTTTAAAGTACGGTCTGTCCCTTTTTAATTTTCCTCTTATTGGCCCAATGGCTGGATGATTTAAAACATTCCCTGTGGTTTGTCTTTACTCTGCTGTTTTCAATAATTTATACCACAGACCTCTTCCGAATAGTATTTAATTCTGCAAGGTCTTTTGAGAAACTGTTTGTGTGACAGATGTTTTTAAAAAAGCTGTATTGTACGATGAAATATAAAGCAAAAAGTTCCTCACCAGCATACCCAGAGAAACTGCTGAACATATTATTACTACTTGTCAAGATTGAGTAAAAAGAGAATGCATTGTGTCAAGAGTTTCCTGGATTTTAATATGGTTTATTAAGGACAACCTCAGGAGAGACTGAGGAAAGGACTTGAACATTGAATTTGAAGAGGACTGCAGAGCAAAAACAACAACAAAATTCACCCCATTATCTTCACTCTAGACTCATCAGGAATAGCAATTTCTCCTGACCCTTCTTGGAAAGGGACGACTGCGTGCCTAGTCTACTGCTTGATGCACCTCCTACTTCCTTTTAAATATGGCTTCCAACCTATGGGATGTTGACCTTTATCAGCACTCCTGCAATTTAAATTACTGTATATCCTATGTTGAGATATAGTTATTCACATTTCATTATCAATTCAAAAATTACATTCACATGATCAAGATAATTTTAACTAGGTATAAATAAATTGAACTAATTTCTTAGAAAAGTAGGAGCAGGGAATAAAAATGGCAAAAATTTAAAAATATAAGAAGTTCAGTGAAATGTAGTAGCTATTCTAGGAGTCTAATGTCAGATTATTTTCTACTAAGTATTATTTATTTCCCTCAGCAGTAATGATGTCTATACGAATGAATGAATGAAAAAGCAGGTAAGTGCTTACCATGTATGACGTTACTATGTTAAGTGCTGAGTATAAAGACACAAACAGGACAATCCTTGTCTCATGGAGTTTATATTTTAATGGGAAATGACAACAAATGGAGGAGAGCTAGAAAGAACAGGATATACCCAGAAGAACATGGTTTGAAAATGGCCTGCAAGTGATGTGGAGATCAGGGAAAATAAAGTAAGGGTTCAGTTATGAAAGCTTAGGGCCTTGGGACAGAAGACATGTTCTGCTAGGAAATGGGATGAGGAGGAAGGCCAGAGTGTGAGTGGTCAAGTAACTTAGCCAAGGTCATACAGCTAGTGTCTGAGGCCAGATTTGAACTCAGATGAATCTTCCTGACTCCACGTCCAAATGCTCCATCCACTGGTTCACTGAGCTGCCCCTCAGAAAAGAGTTTGGGCTTTTGAAAAATGAATAAGACCAATGCTATGTTTGAGGTGTCATCCAGATATTCTCATAGAAAGGTTCATCAGGGAGTGGGAAAGGTGATACTGGATTTCAAGAGAGCATTAAGGACTGGTGACCTGCATTTGGGAATCATCTGCAAATAGTAATAACTTAAATTTCTACGTGAACGGATCCAACTATTCTGCAGAATAATCTGGATTTATACTAGAGTTATAAAAATTTGCATGACTTTTGACCCAACAATACCACTATTTGGTTAATTTCCTAAGGTTATCAAGGAAAAAGGAAAATAAACTATATGTTCTAAAATTTTTATAGTGGTTCATTTTGTGGTGACAAAGAACTGGAAATAAGTCATAGTATCTAATTGTAATACAATACTATGCCATAAGAAGTGATACATGAGATGATCACAAAAAAAACCTGGAAAGACATATGAAGTGATGCAAAGTGAAGTGAGCAGGACCAGGAGAATGTTGTACATAGCATGACTGTCAACTGTGAATAAATTAACTATTATCAACAAGGCAAGGATCAAGGATAACTCACGATGAAAGAGTACATTCACCCCCATAGAAGGAACCGACAGAGTCTGAATGGAGTCTGAGACATCACATTCTTCACTTCGTTTCCTCCATATTTGTCTTGTTTCACAACATGATGAACAGGGAAATACATATTATGTTATATGATAATAAATGTACAACCTATATACAAGCCTGACTTCCTGAAAAGAGGGGAGGATTGGGAGGGAGAAAAGTTTTTTTAGTTTATTAATTTCTTGTTGAACAGTAAGTTTTTGAAAAGAAGGAGGGTTAATAATAATTATATCAAGAAAAGTACATTGATAAATCATTTAATACAAATTAAAGAGCAAAAGAAAATGCAGCCCGGGACACTGAGAAGCAAAGCAGTGTTGCAACTGCCATGTCAAATTTGAAATAGCAATGTTTTCAAAGCTGTTTTCATCTGTCATCTTTTTTTGAATGTGAAGATGTTAATGTTTATGATACTTATCAAGTTCATAATATTAAAAGTGAAAATTTAAAAAGAGAAATACAATGTGATATAGTAGAAAAAATGGTAGATGTGGTTAGGAGAGATCTAGCTTTGAATTCTGACATTGAAACTGAGGGTCCATGGGTAAAACACTTAACTAGAGTCTGCTTCCACATCTGTTGAACAGGATAATTGGACCACAGAATTACAGTTCTAGATATGAAAAAAAGAAGTCAGAGAACAGCTATTGCAATCTTTTCAAATAATAAATGGGGAAACTAAGGCTCAGGGTAATTATATAGATAGGGACGAAGATGGATGAGTTGTGATTTGCAGGACTCTTATGGGAATAGCTGCATCAATAAATCATAAATCTATTTGAATATTTGAGCATGAGGAATCTAAAGAGTAGTGATCTTAAGAGTATGAAGGTCTTAGTTAAAATTCTGATACTTAGCTGTGGGATCCTGGGCAAGATCATTTAACCAGTCATGTAAGAAGTAATATTTACATATTACTTCTTGCTATATATACCAGCATATAGATGTGCTGGCTAACTCATAACTGTTGTGAAAAAAACTTTGTTAGCCTTGAATGTAAGCTATATAAATGTGAACTATTTTGTTATTTTATTGATATTAATATTATTCTATTCAAATATTTGTTGTATTTAATTTTTCAATGTGTTATTAGGCATTTAATAAATAAATAATTATTTAGAGCCTTTTCTTGTAGATGCCGACTACTTATGACTATAAGCAAACAAAACATCTAAACGTCACATAAACTTTACTTCTCTGCCTAAATTATTATTTAATTCATACTTTCTTATGTCTGATATTGCTCCTATAAGACAATCCTTTAGCATACTCAGAAATATGCTACATAATATCCATAATGATTATCCTTCCAATATTAGAACACTTCTTAGTGTTGGGAGTTCATTACTCTAAGGAAGCTTATTCTATTTCAGAGAATATTAATTAAAAACTTCTCCTCCAGGGGCAGCTAAATGGCTCAATGAATAGAATGCCAGACCTGCAGTCAGGAAGATCCAGACTGAAATCCAGGCTCAGATATTTCCTAGCTGCGTGACTTGAGAAGTCACTTAATCCCTAATGCTCAGTCCTTGTCCTTACTAAGACAGAAATGGGCTGAAAAAATCGTTTGTATAGAGTCAAAGTGAAAATCTTGGATTAGTTCTTATTCTGCTCTCTAGTGAAAAAGAATAAGTAAAACCATTCTTTCATGGATGGAACCATCTGAGAAATAAAGTAGATGCCATAACTTTGCTGAACTTATTTCTTCTCTAAGCTGACCAACCCATTGTCCCCCACCATTTTATACGATATGGTTTCAAGTTCTCTTGACACTAGTCTTTCCTGATTAACAAGCACAAGATAATTCTCTTGCCCTTGTTGACAAATTAGTATCATCCAGCAGATTTAACGTTCCCACACATACATAGAATATCAGACTGGGATAAGACACTAGTCTGTCTCATGCAAATTTTCTTAAATGTGTTAAATCATGGATTCATTTGGCCACGAGAAATCCATGAACACTTTAATAGAATTTATTGAGTCATTTTAAATTATGTCCAACTCTTTTACCCATTTGGGGTTTTCTTGGCCAACATACTAAAGTGATTTGCAATTTCCTTCTCCATTACAGAGGAGTAACAGAGGCAAAAAGAGTTTAATGTTTAATGTTTTGCTCAGGGTCACTCATCTAGTAAGTATCTAAGGCCAGATTTGAACTCAGGAAGATGAGTTGCCCTGATGTTTAGGTCTGGTATACAATCCATTAAGCTACCTAACTGTCACTTTTACAAAATAATATTTTAAATGCAAAAAATAAACTATACAGGCTTTGAAAAACAAAACACTTAAACATTGAAACAAAGTTGTCAAAACATTAAAGAAAAACCAACATGCACATGGACTGACATGTCAGTAAGAACACTTGGATTGAATGCCACCATATTCTGGATTCCTCTTTTTTTTTTTACTTTGCTTTTTCTCTCTCTGTTATCTTTCATCTCTGGTATATTTCAGCTTACAGTACAGATCCCTTTCAATTACCCTTTACATTTTCTCCTAGTATTCCCATTCTTCTGCCCTATTCCTTCTAATAATCTTCATTTTCAAGTCAAAATTCTATTTAGCCAATGCTAGAAAAATGGCGTGGCTTTTGCTACAATTCTTCTAGAAGCAAGAAATTACCCTAAACTTCTTCAATATAGTTGAATGTTGTACTAGAAACCACACTTTATGTTCTGACTTTTAAGGACTCTATCTTTTTGTGTAAAATATGTGCCTATTTATAACTGTGAAAATCCTTAAATATAATGGGGAGAAAACATGTTCCCTTTGATATTTTCACAGTATAACACCTGTCCAAAATTTGAGTCATATAAGAGGACATTTCTACCACAAATATATTTTTGTATCACAGACTAGCTTGAGGTTATTGAAAGCATAGCTTAAATGTCTCCAGTGCGACCCAGTGACTTCTTCTGGTCCATTTCTGAGCCCAGATTACTGTCTATTTGAAGTGTGTCCATTTCTTTCTCTTTGTCTTCTCTTTTTTTATGTATTTCTTTCTTCTTCATGTATATGTGTCTGTATGTTGCATATATATACACATATATATGTATTTGTACATTGGTTTTATTTTATATATACATATATATTAAAAATATGAAGAAAAATCTATTATGCTTTCTTTTACCTATATTACAATGTAGTATTAAGATGGTACATATTCTTGCTTTTGTTCATTTCCATTTCTAGGTATAAAAGAGGGAATATGTTTTCATTTAAATTACACTGGCAACAAACCATCTTTTTCTTTCTCTGAACTTTAAGAACTGTAACTTCTACAATCAGTCTTCCATTTGGGAGGATGAATTCTATACCAAACTCAAATAACAAATAAAGAATAACTTTTGGCATGAACAGGCAGTTCTCAGCCAAAGAAATCAAAACTATTAATAAGCATATGAAAAAGTGCTCTAAATCTCTTATAATCAGAGAGATGCAAATCAAAACAACTGTGAGGTATCACCTCACACCTAGCAGATTGGCCAACATGACAGCTATGGAAAGTAATGAATGCTGGAGGGGATGTGGCAAAGTAGGGACACTAATTCATTGCTGGTGGGGTTGTGAATTGATCCAACCATTCTGGAGGGCAATTTGGAACTATGCCCAAAGGGCGATAAAAGACTGTCTGCCCTTTGATCTAGCCATAGCACTGCTGGGTTTATACCCCAAAGAGATAATAAGGAAAAAGACTTATACAGGAATATTCATAGCTTCGCTCTTTGTGGTGGCCAAAAATTGGAAAATGAGGGGATGCCCATCAATTGGGGAATGGCTGAGCAAATTGTGGTATATGTTGGTGATGGAATACTATTGTGCTCAAAGGAATAATAAAGTGGAAGAATTCCATGGAGACTGGAACAACCTCCAGGAAGTGATGCAGAGCGAAAGGAACAGAACCAGGAAATCATTGTACACAGAGACTGATACACTGTGGTACAATTGAACGTAATGGACTTCTCCATTAGGTGCAATGCAATGTCCCAGAACAATCTGCAGGGATCTAAAAAACTTTATCCCCAAGCAGAAGACAAACTGTGGGAGTAAAAACACCAAAGAAAAGCAACTGCTTGACTACAGGGGTGGAGGGGACATGATTGAGGAGAGACTCTAAATGAACACTCCAATGCAAATACCAACAACACGGAAATGGGTTCGAATCAAGAACACATGTGATACCCAGTGGAATCATACGTCGGCTATGGGAGAGGTGGTGGGAGGATTGGGGGAGGAAAAGAAAATGATCTTTGTTTCCAACGAATAATGTTTGGAAATGACCAAATAAAATAATGTTAAAAAAAAGAATAACTTTTGGTTGGTCTGGATTTTTTTATTTTTAAAAATTATGAACCAAATTCCTTTAGCAACTAAACTTTTTTACTATGTTATTGGTCTAACATGAAAGATAATTACAAAAGTTTTTTTTAAACTCCCCAGGGAGAATATACATTTGAATATTTTCAAAGCAATTTCATGGAAGGAAGATTTGTGAAATTTCAAGGTTAAAATTAATTAAATAAAAATGGAAGAGACCAGGTAAACAACTTGTCTACTAGTGAATTGTAAAAATTTCAAATAATAATTGGGCAAACCTTAAAATGGCAATTTTCATATCAGCAGAGTTTATTCATTCTTCATAAGAATATAACTTATTCCCTTTATATTTCTTTAAGAGAAATGCAGAGAAGGTTGGTAGGTAAGGGAAGCATTTACCTATTTCCAAAGCTGGATTATGAGAAAGTAGCAGAGTAAAGATATTTTATCAAGGACAGGTATAATTGAAGTATCATGAGACAGAATGATAATAGCTTTAGTTTCTACTCATATCAATTAAATTTAAAAAGACACTCAGGAATTTCTAGCCCATAGGTTAGAACTCACTGAAGGATGTCTAGAAGAATATGAGAAATAAGTTCAAAAAAATAAATGTGAATCAATTCCAATGAGTGAATATCTATATCAGTAATTCATTAAATTATTATTTAAGAACTATATTTTTGGAACTAGATAAAATAAAATCACATAGCATTTTCATGCTGCTTTCTAATAGGACTATAATATTTAGAGGCAGCTGGTGGCACAATGGCTAGAGTCTTGGGTTGTGAGTCAGGAAGATCTGAGTTTCAATTCTGAAACCCTTGTACAAGTGAATCAAACTCTGTTTGACTCAGTTTCCTTAACTGTTAAATGGGGATAATAATAGCATATATCTCTCATTGTTGTGAGGATTAAATGGGGTAATATTTTTAAAGCACATTTAGTAAATGTTAAATAAATACTTATTCCTTTCCTTCTTAATTAAGAAAACATTGTTATACACTAGTATATTTAATTGATCATTATATTGATGAATATAAATGTAGCTAGACATATAGATAGAAATGACATACATATGTACACTTATATACATGCATAAATATCAGAGGAGAAAAAATTGTAAAGTACTTAGTATAATGGGATACTGATTTATCTCTTCATTTTTAATACTGACTGATAAACCATTCTCATGCTTTTATTATTCAGCAACTACTATGCTTGGACAAATACAGCAATGGAAATCAGAAAATGCAAATGTTCCTTAGGAGAGTAGGTGAGATTTCTCCTTGGCAATAACATGATCATTTTTTTTCATTTCTAAAAATCAGATTTTCAGATGACTTTCAGTAGAAGGAAGAAGAATGAATCATTTCACACTTTAATCCTTACATCACGAATGTTCTTACTCTGTCAATGAATATGCCACTATCTTAACATAAGTTAATATTTTAAAAAGTCACTGCTTTAATGAACCATATGGTACTCTGTAACCTCAAAACTAATATGGTTTTGACTTATCAACAGGACATAGAAAGACCTGGTTGAATAAATTGTAATATGTCACATTTGCAAATAACATGAACATAAATAGATTCATTTTCTATTTTTCTATTTTATGATATCAAATTTACTTTAGGGAAAAAAAGATTAGGTATCTCCCACATACACGCTTTAGTGAAATAGTCTCTTCCCTCAGGGAGTTAGCAGTCAAGGAAGGAGCACAACGAATGTATGCTCAATTACTTGAATACATAAATAGGTTCATGAGTGTATCTATTTAGATGTGCCCTTCAACAATGCAGATCGCATTCTTTTCCTGCCTCTCACATGTAATATTTGTCCATGTCTTGTATATTCACTGAGGGACCTACCCAATATATGGGGGGGAGGAATTTGTTCTTCACATTCTCCTGATATCCTGGGGATATTCATTCCCAAACTCACTCTCAAACATCTTGCTACCCAATTTCTATTCCATTCACTCCCTTGAAATTGTTTTTACATATATCACCAATTAATCATCACTATTGGCTAAGAAGCACTGACCTTTTTTTTTAATTCGACAGCTCTTTTGACAATGTTGACCACTCTCTCTTTGTAAATGCCCTCTTTTCCTTTGACTTCCATATTTTCCAGTTCTCTTCCTGTATCTTTAACTATGCCTTTTCCTTCTCCTTAGCCTACTTCTGATTCTTTTCATGACTGTTATGATCAGATATCTCCCTAGGAGTCTTTCCCTAGTAGCATTCTTATCAATGTCTCCAGCACTATGGCAAACAATGGCATCAAGCTGCTCATAGTTGAACTGTGCTAAACACCATCATAGGCTTATAAGGATGGCTTGACATGAGATTTTTGAGGAAATGTGGTGATATTTCTTGTCAGCTTAACATAGTTGGCCCATTTTTATGCTACTAAGGGGACTGACTTCTACATAGAGTGAGTATATGTCTGAGGTAAGGGAAGGATGAGAGTGTAGTGTCTGGATGTCCTTTATGTAGAGATCTTTCTGCTAGAGAGCAAGGATGCCCTCAAGGTGATGTATATTTATCCATATTTCCCTACTCCAGGACCCTTGTGACAGAACTCATGGGCAGGTAGTGAGTGAGTGTTCTCTTAAGGCTATCCATTAACTTTCATAAGAAGTTCTTTCAGAGACAACTCAGCAGCATTTGATGTGAAGCCCTAGAATCATGAGTTTTCAACTAAGTGAAGCTTTCACTTTGATTTTCCACCCTCTCTGATCCCTTCTCCTCAGAGATAACTAAATCTCTGTCGGTTCTTCACTTTCAATATCGTTCCCATCCATTCTATTTCTGTAGTGTGGAAGAGGCATGCATGCAAAGGACAGAAGCTGGAAATGGATCATCTGTCAGTCAAATGAAGATTCCATTTGGAATGTTACTGGGAAAAGGAGTTTGGAGCCAAGGCAACTGCTGGACTTTTTCTGGGACTTTGGGCTTTCTAGCTGACTGAAGGAAGAAGCTGGTTTTATCTCTGGGACTTCGGATAATCAAGTTGGAGGTGGCCTGGCTGATTTGAAGGCAGAAGAAGAAGGGCAATAGTCCATATAATTCTCTTTGACTTGCTCTGTTTCATGGTAGTGACTGAATTGCCATTTCTCTCAATATCCTCCAAATAAGACTCACTGTAGATAATAGGAAAAACACTATCCCTCTTACCTTTTCCTCTATCTTTTGTTTTCCCAATAAATCCTTATTTGAGATAAAAAAGAGAAAAGATTATTTCCTCTGAAACATCATAGTTCACCCTAAATGACTTAGAAGGAGACTATAGAAGAAGGGGAAAGGGGAAACTGAAGGGAAGAAGAAGGGAGGAAGGGAGTTTTAAAGGGAGGAGGGTAAGGCAAAGAGAAATAGCTCCTTGATCCATTAGTTATCTAGTATCCATGAAAATATACCCTCAAATATCATGTATTACAGTAGCCATATGCTAGTATAGCCATACAACAGCTAATAGGCTGATAGTATTTAGAGCTGAAAGATTAGCAAAGATTCTCTACTCAAATATTCTCTTTTCATGGACAAGAAATCAGAGGGCCAATTTGAGTCATAAAGGTAGCAAGTAAGCAGCAAAGTTCTCAGACTATCATTTCAGTGCTCTTTCCACAATATCATTCCCCAGTAAACAAAAGCATAGCCTAAAGTCTTTTTTCTTGTTATATGTAAAATGACTAAAAAAATAAGATGCTTAATTTAAATATTAGATCTATACTTATAATACCAAGTCTTGAGGTTAAATAATATTGTATTTATATACAATTGGTTGTTTGATTTACAGTCTCACAGAATTTTAGAACTAGAAATGACCTCAGAGATCGCTTTCCTTCATTGATTAAGATCATGTACTCAAAAAAATATGAAGTGCAAGGCAAAAGAACAGACGCTTGTTCTATAGTGGAAAGAACATTGGACGTGGAATTGGAAAAGCTGGGTTTGAATCTTGCCTCTGCTACTTTACCCCCTATTTGAATATGTGCAAACCATTTAATCTCATCATTGAGTTTCTTCATCTATTAAAATGAACAAACAACAATAACAAAACATAAATGAGGAGATCAAACTTGGTCATCTTTAAGGTCCATTCCAGCCCTAAATCCTATGATTATTTCTCTGGTTTTCCTACATAAACATGAATGAATACTGTGTAATGGAGGGCCTGGGATTCAATAGGATCCCAGATAATCCTATTTGGCCATTTTTTTCATTGAGTTGAATGATTATTTAATTGGTCAGACTTAATGGACCGGTTGTGTTTGGCAACATTTAGACAGACTAATAGTTGAACTTAAGACCCCGGGCAAAGTAATAAAGGTCAGAGTCCTGTGGTTATTGAAGTAACACATCAATTAAGTACTACTAGATACACCCACATCAGGGTAGATCCTAATTACTCTGACACATTTCCTGCTGGGAAATTGATCTTCAAAGATTTCTTAATGCTTTTTTAAACCTATTTACTTCATCTTAAAACTTCAAAGCTGGCTTCTCTATTAATTATCACTTATTCTGGAAGACACAAAGAATCAAATGCTATGTTTTATTCATCTGAGCAGAGTTTCAACAACACCACGTTATGGCAAGAATGGGAACTTATTGAAGCAAAGGTCATCTTCTGTCAAACAATACTCTAAGAGGCTTTTCCTTTAGCAGGGAAATCATGAATATTTGATCTGAACATTTCCATGAACTTGCTGTAAAAGCTATGTTTGTTGGCATTTGCTGGGGATGTCAAAATGAGTTACTGTAATTTCAATCTTTTGCTAATATGCATATCAGACTTTCATCTAAAACATGGTAATCATCCATACCGAATTTCTCCCTAGATATGGAGATATGGATTTCTGAATAGTTAGTATTGTACGTAAAAAGCAATGTAAACTGAACTCCATCTTTTCTTTTACTCACCTATCACATTTTAAGTATATTGTTTCTCTTAATGCAAATCTGACTTTATTGTCCTCAGGAAGAACTGTAAGAAACTAATTAGCAATTTAATTTGATCCCTGAATGACAGCATGGGAAAGAGGAGAAAGAAGAGCACAAATTCCTAGCAATAATTCGAAATATAGGTTTAGCTCTATTTTGGACAAGTAGTTACTTTACAATTTGTGGACTTCAGTGTTCAAGGTTATTTAGAAGCCAATAAAGAAGCATAGGAGCACACATCCTACAGGGAAACTAATTAAGTAAATGATATTTTGAAATGACTATTTCAAGAGTAATTATTTATGTTTCTGTTGGTCCAATAAACTTGATGAAGATGAGATGGCAATGACAATGGTGACCACGATGACGATGATGCTGATGTTGATAGCTCCTCCCATTATGTGAGGGTTGGAGGAAATGCAAATTAAAAAAAGGATTGTTCAGGAAGGGTGCAATATGGGAAATTTGTATGACAAGAAACCAATATTGCTGTGAAAGCCTGTCAGGAACTCTGAAACACTAGACAATTAAGGTCTGCCAGTATCAAATATTGGATTAGCACCCCCAGCCAATGTAATGAAACTGCTTTTATGAATTTAAAAGTTGTGGGGGAAGCCATAGCATTTTAAGCCATTTCTACTTAAAAGCGTCATTATGAATAGGTTTGTTTGGAGGGTAATTAACCTAGGGCTTCTCTTTTATAATCATACTATAAAAAGTAAAGAAAAATAGAAACTAATCAGAGACACCTATATCATATTTCTATAAATTCTTCAGTGCAAATGTCCACTAAAATGGACAAGCCATGAATAGGCTGAAATTATGAATACTTTCTTTTGGTGACAGTATTATTTAATTAAAAATAGAGATATAGATCTTACTCATTATAGGCAAGCATTTGCCAGAAGTTATTTTCAATGGTGCCCTTGGCCTGATATCACCCTCCAATGTATAACTGAAAGAATTATTATCATTTAAATCCATCATTCATCATAAAATCATTAAAAAATCCATCATTAACTTTCATAAATTAGAAGAAACAGACAAGACTCGGGAACTACTTAACTAAGTTGAAGATGGAAAAGTAAAAGAATTTGAGGTAACTAAAATTTTTAACAATATAGAATCTAGGTATTATGGCTAACAATGAAATGGATGACAATTACAACATTAACATCTGAAATTATTTTGAAATGAGATGATTATATTAAAATTGTTTTTTGTCCTTCATTTTGAAGAGAACCAACAATATCAGTAGTTAATATTTTGACTTGCTTGTGGATTAGATTTAAGTGAGGAATAATTGTACAAATTTGCCCACCTCACCTTCTCTTCTAGAGTCATCAGTCCAATGGTAGGACAAAAACAGGGATGACTGGTGATGGCTGAGGGTGCAATGGATGACTTTGGTGTCCTTGATGTTTGACCAACTTTTAAGCATTTTCTAACCCATTCCACAGGGTTCTCACACAACTCACTGATAGGTTGAAGGCTTGTCAGTTACCCTCAACCTGGTTTAGCCCCTTTGCTGAGTTTTTTTTTAAACCAGGGTTGTGGATACAGTACATACTACAGCTTCTTGGCATGACAGGTGAGAATTGGGTAAGAAGTAGACACAAAAGATAGATGTGTAGCTCTGAAGAGATTTTAGCAAGCCCTCACACTACAAGTGTTAGTCCTTCCTGAACACCCCATGCATCCCACATTGAAATTAGAATTCTTTTTGAGTATATTAGGATGAATTCAACTAGCAAACAGATGAAAGTTGATATTTACTATAACCATTATGAAAGAATGCATGCAACCAGAGTTCTTAACAAAAAGCATAAAATATTTTAGGAAATTAACTTTATGAAAGAATAGGCAAAAACTATAGGAGGAAAGGTGAAGCTAGCACTAAAAATACTGAGGGGGGGGGGGAACATCAAATACCATGATAGAGACAACTTGAGAGAGCTAATGAATAAAGAAAAATGTC
Source organism: Monodelphis domestica (assembly GCF_027887165.1). Classification (NCBI taxonomy): domain Eukaryota; kingdom Metazoa; phylum Chordata; class Mammalia; order Didelphimorphia; family Didelphidae; genus Monodelphis; species Monodelphis domestica. The sequence continues at coordinate 243,042,211 of NC_077234.1, forward strand.
TGAGGGTGACATTAAAATTTAGTTTGTAAAAAGTAGTAGAAACTTGCAAGTTAATATCTTCTGATTAAAATAAATCAAAACATTTGTCATCTTTATGGTCTTACGAAGTCTAACACAATGGGAATGCAAGCTAGATCAAATGAAAAATAAAAGTTCACACATCTTGATCTAGTGAATGACAGAAGTTATGTCAAAAGAGGTGACTAAAATCTACTTTATCTGCACTGCTGTAGAGTGGTTAAATCAGAAAATTGCTAACCTTATTGGCTCAAATATTTCCTATTGCCATATGAATTGTTAGTGAAATGTGTGAGGTCACTTTTCTTATCAGAAAGTATTACATATCTGTTATCGAAAGATGAGAACACAGAGACTCCCTCCACACACAATGCTTATATACCTTATAAAAACTATTTACTTCTTGAATCATTATTTTAAAAATTTATGAACATTTATAAGAAAACAACATATTATGTGCATAGTGTATGTCAAAAAGCCTAGGGAATGTAGAGAACGGCAGATTTGTTTGTGGAAATGAAGGGGTTGATAATGGCAAATCAAGACAGGGTCATTACTCTCCTAAAGAGTTTAGACTCAAGAGTTCAATGTCTATTATGCAAGGAAATGGCAGAGAACAGTAAACACTTTTCTGCAGGCTTAAAAAAAATAGTACCTACTAAATGCTTAGTAAGGAATCACATGGTAGTATATATATTAGAAGCTTTCTATTATTCATATGGACTGACAGGTGACAAATTTCCTCACTACAAATAGAGACTTCAAAATATTCTGGAGAATTGAACCAATAACTTATACTGGAATTAGAGGTACAAATATAAATGATGAAAAGGTCTCGCTAGTCAAGGTGTTTTTATGCATATCCATTACTATTCAAAAACCTATATAACCCCACTGAAGAGAAAATCTACCTTATCACATATAGGTTTAGTCCAAATAAACAAATGAACATATTGATCATGTCTCAGAATATGTATTTCATTCTTTATTTTTAGTGCTTTCTGTTAAAAGTTGGGAGGCATGCTTATCATAAACCTTTTCATGCCATTCTTCTTTTGTGGATTGTCTAAAGTTGTTTCCCCTCATAGTGATATTGGTGTCATGGTATAAACTGTTTCTCTGGTTGTGCTTATTCCACTCTGCATCATTGTAGAATTCTCTTAGTGCTTCTCTGAATCCACTGCAAGCTATTAGGATGTAGACTGGCTATGTGGTTTCACTGGAAATAAGGAACTCTAAAGTGAGTAACTCCTTCCACCAATGAGGATGGACACCTTTTCACAAACTTGTGAGAATCATGGTTATAATACATGAGACACACCTGAAGTTATTTGTATGAAAACATGATGTCATGACCTAGAATTAGTCTGGAATTTGTTTTGATATTGAAAAGATATTAAAGGTAAAAATGTAACAATTCTCAAAGCGGGCACATCTTCAAGGAAAAAAGAAAGACTTTGAGAAAACTTTAAATAAACTTTTTTCTCTATGATGATTGCTTCCTTCACTGTTTGTGTTCACCCTTGGGTGGAGTATCCCTAGAACCCTAAAGATATTGTGGTGAAATCAACAATCTGCTTATATGGGAAAACCTTGTTAACTCTTACAGTCACTTTACTCTGTTCTGAGGCAAGTGGCTTATTGACACTGTAGCCTTTAAAAATAAACAACAAAGCTTTGAGAAAAGGACTATTTTAGATGCAATAGATGGAGCACTGGATTTAAAGCCAGAGGACCTATGCTGAAATCTGTGTGACTGATTCAATGACTTCTCTTTCTGTACCTTAGTTTCCTTATCTATAAAATGAGGTGGTTAGATTAGATGATTTCTTATGTACTACCATGCTTGGAAGCCTTTATCAGTTGGGTGATCTTTCTTCGAGCAAAGTCTATGTATGATCTTATGCCTTTATCATCTCTTCTACCTTAATGCTAGTTTTACTGTAGTTACTAGTAATAGGCTACTCAATATAACCTGGGGAAGGTGATTATTTTCTGTAGAAATAGACCAAGATGTCTTACCCAACAATTCTTTGCAATTTTCTGTGTCATTTTAGTGATGAAACTTCTTGATGGTGGTAGGCTACTTCACAAAAGACTCACCTCCCATCCCTGCTACATCAAATATATGAGATTAAATTACTTTACAGTATAAATAGCAGACACCACTTTCAGACAATAGGTGTATATTTGCCTCACTTGAATTTAAAGTAATTTAAATGCAGGAATTTTAAGTAAGCTGTCTCTGTTGTACAGCATCACCTTTAAGCTGATGCTTAGTCTGAAATGATGGCACAAAATAGTTCTGAAACAGATTGTATAGATTGGACAACAAAGCTTTATGGTTTCTCGTCATTCTAGATGTTACTTGATTTTCAACAACATGAATCAGACTTTCTGAATAATTAGTGGGGCCACATTTCAATATTAGCCTTGACGTGTCTATCTAGCCTTAGGAGATTAATGGGACAAAAATGTACATATTCTGGATGCTACTCTAGCTGTGCTTAAACTTTTTCTTAAAACTATGGGTTAGTCTTAAGTGGGAACTTTGGTGGTGAACTAAGGCTTATCGTTGCTCTTTTCAGATAACCACTGGGCTGGAGTCATGGTAGTTTCAGAGTACAGAAAAGTCTGTATAACATTAGCATGTTGATCAACTATAAAAATACTTATTCCCATGATTACTCAACAGACATTAATAAAAACACTGGACACATCCTGAAATAACATCTTGGATTGTCAAATCTTATGAGGAATCAACAGAGCCCCAAAGTAGGAAGGTGAATCCTTATCTTCAGTTCTGAAGGTAAAGTTACTTGGTATTATAACAAGAGGCTTTTGTTTGGGTTGCGATTCCATCTGTGGTGAATTCTTCCCCGACCCCCCAAGTTGAAATTGGTCCTATTAATATAGATCACAACTTGATTGCAACTTCTAGTCTAGTCCACGACACAACAATACTGAGGCACTTGCCTTGGGTTATACAGTTAGTATCTTTCAGAAGCATTATTTGAACCCAGGTTTTCTGGACTCAAAGACTAGCTTCTGCTGCATTATGGTACATCACATTTTATATGAACTAATAACATACAAAAGACGTTCACAAAGGGACACTGTTTTTGCTTGAAAAATTTGAGTTGAGGGAGGAAGGACAATTAGGCTTGTAAGCCAAGGCTGCATGCAGTGATGAAATTATAATAATGGTTCTTTTTGAATTCCTAAGGCTTTCCCCCCCCTCTTTCAAATTCCCAGAACCCTACTCTGTCATGATTGCATATGGCGGAGCTTAGCCCACAACTGCACTATAACGATACATGTAAAAGTCGACTAGCTTGTTAGAGAACATGAGCCTCAGATAATCATTTTTCCTGAACTGAGGAAAACAACAAAGAAGGGAGGCTTTTTGTAAAAGAAAACAACACACGCAGTGCTTTAAGGTGAACAAACCCCCCCCTCCCTCCACAATAACCCTTTGAAGGACACACTGAAATGATTATTATCTCCATTTTATAGACAAAGGAAGTGAGGTTGGGAAACTAAATAACAAACACTAAGTAAAAGACTAAATTAACAAGGTTCATTTATTTATTTATTTATTTATTTATTTGTCTCCAAATCTGGTTCTTTTCCCACCACATCATGTATACACACACATAAATTTAAAGAGTATAACAGTGAAGCAGTATTTGTGATATTTAAAAACAGGTATTTTTTTGGCTAAAACATTTTGTTTCAATAATTATAGGCTTTGAAATGATTTGTATGAGTCGCTGATTCCTCAGCTTCTCACCACAAGCAAAATGATTGCCTTTTTTAAAAAGAGGCAAAAGGTTTAAAAAATAAATTCACATTGCAAAAAGACTGTCGGAGAGTGGCGCAAATATATTTCAAAGGCTCTATGATGACACTCAACAATACATAAAAGTGCCAGAAATATGAAAGTATAACATCAATGAATGATAAGATCAGAATCAAATGTGGTATTCTTTTTTCAAATGGTCCTTTTTTCTTTCTCTTTTTTGATCACCTTTGAATCTCCCAAACAATAGGCTTCTCATTATCCATGTTATTTTCTGAAAAAAGGCAGAAGACTTACTAGTTTTGTTACTGAATTCTCCTAACAAGCCACTCTCGTCTCCAATCTGTAACTTCAAAAGTAAATGGATTATGAAATAAAACCTCCAGTTTTCATCCTGCCTTTTAGAAATGAACAGCCTCCTTATCAACCAAGACAAAATCCTCAGAGCAACCAAGAACTTGAGAACCTTCATCCATTTGACTCACAGGAAAATCAGAATGTTATTAGCACATCCCAGCAGCTGGTTATTGAAAGTAACACTGGATGATTAAGACATTGTTCTAAGTCTCAGGAATGTGACAATAGAGACCTGGTGGATTTTTAGCTCTCTGCAAAGAGGAAGAAAATGTATCTGCAAAAAACATTGAAACCATTTCTTGAAATGCTTAAATGTCCCCCCTCCTTACACATTTTCCTTTTCTTTTTGTGTATTAGATTGTAAGCTACTTGAGGGCAGGGACTGTCTTTCTTTTTATTTAAATTCCCAGTGCAGAGGCACATAACTTAATAAATATTTATTGACTATTGAAACATAATTATAGGAAAGTCCTTTTCACTTTACACATGGTTATAGAATACATATGTCCCTACACCCATAGTAGTATACTTGATCTTTTAGTATTATATCTATCTATATCTATATCTATATATCTATATCTATCTATCTATCTATATAGTATTATATCTAATTATAACAAAATTGCTTTTAATGAGAGATATAAATGAAAATAATTTATCCTATCATGTACAGTATTATATTTATTATAATTATGCAATGCAAATTATTACAATTATTATAATCTCACATAATTCCTTCCTTTCTTCAAGACAGCTCAAGAACTGATGAAATCACTTTCAATCTCAAGTACTACTACTGCCCATTCAAACTTTCATGTATATAAATACTTCGAATTTATTGCATTTATTCACTTTATATTTTTATGCATATACATAAATTAGAGGCAGTGTGATAGTGGATAAAAAGTTTGTCTTGCAATCCTGAAGACTTGGGTCCATACCTTGTGCCTGATACTTATTGCCTTTATGACCCACCTGTTTTTGACTGAACAATAAACCTTGAAGTACTTGGTGACCCTAGTTTGGGTGGGACTAGTCAAATGTTAAGTACCCTTTTTGGTCTTAGTAGTTTCTCCCATGGTATTCAAGCCCTCTCAGTTAGTCCAGCCCTTGGCTTGACCCTTTGCTTTTGTATTCATTGTAGTAAAGCACTCCCTGCTACCCCAGCTGCTGGCTGCAGCCTCTTTTCCAAGCCTGCTACAACCTCATCAGTGTATGTTTGCTGTACCTGGTTCCCCAAAAGGTATATAACATTCTATTATTCTTTGGAGAATCTTTTAGGGCATTGATCTTCCCAGAGATACCGTCTCCAGAGTCCCGGGTTTTTAACTGTATAGTAGAAGATGACTATGGACCTATCTCTTTTCTAATTAAAGATTTGGTTTTTCTGATTACTTTAATAGTTTTTCCAAGCAGGCTCTCTTAATCTCTCAGCTACCTGAACAGCTCTTTAAACCTAGAAATTTGCAAAGAAGATCTCAACCTATGCTGATAGATGGAGATTCCACTGTGAAAAAAAGTGGTGCAGTCTTTAGTCCTAGTACTTTACACACACACACACACACACACACACACACACACACACACACACACGACAACTTTTATGAAACCCTAAATTTACCTCTTTCCCATGGGAATGTGTCTTTAAGAAACTCCCAGAGGGAGTTGTCACAGACTGAAAAATAATTCAAGCATCCATTGAAAACCCTGAATACAGGTGATAGAGATAATCAAGTCTTAAGTACCCTTTTTTGGTTTCTTGGTTTCTCTTATATTTGATTCTCTCCTAGATAAGCTTGCCTCAGGTTACAACCTCTTTTCCAAGCCCCTATGTAATTGGTCAGTTGTTTCTCTTTGGTTATATTCCCTCAGGTATTCTAAACTATGACTAGACTCCTCTTTCCCTAGCCTTCAAATAAGCCAAACAGTTATCCTTCCTTCCTATACTATCTGGAATATATATATATATATATATATATATATATATATATATATATAACCCCAAGTTTTCAGTTTCATGGGTAATTCCCATTTCTAGTATATTTCCTGGTAGACATTCTTCCTAGAGTCTCAGAGCTTGGCTCAGTGTGGTGTTGTTATATATGCACATGACTCTGTGTGGTGGCCATAAGAACACTGTCTCTCTTGTCCTGATGAAAGACATGGTATTTGTAACTGCTTTAGTGGTTCTGTGTTTTCCAGGTTGATATATATATATCTTCTGCTAGAATATAATCCTTTGAGAATATAAACAATTTTTAGATGAAGAAATCAAAGCCATCAAAAATCATATGAAAAAATGTTCTAAATATCTCTTCATTAGAGAATTGAAAATTAAATCAACACTGAAGTAGTACCTCACATTTATCAGATTGGCCAATAAAGGAAAGTGATAAATATTGGAGGGAATGTGGCAAAATTGGGACACTAATGCATTGTTGGTGGAGTGGTGAAGTCATCCAATCACTATGGAGGGGAATTTGGAACTATACCCAAGGGTAAAACTGAGCAGACCTTTTGATCTGGTAATGCCACTACTTTGTCTGTATCTCAAAGAGATAATAAAAAAGGGGAAATAAACCTATTTGTACAAAAATATTTATAGAAGATCTTTTGTGGTGGCAAATAATTGGAAATTGAAGGGATGTACATCAATTGAGGAATGATGGAACAAATTGTGGCATATGGTGGTAATGGAATATTTTGTGCTATAAGAAATGATAAGCACTATGATTTTAGAAAAAAAGCTGGAAAGAACTGCGGGAACTTATGCAAAGTGAAAATAAGCAGAATTGGGAGAACACTGTACATAATCACAGCAATAATAGATGATAATTAACTGTGAAAACTTGGCTCCTCTCAGTAATGCAATGATCTTGGACAATCCTGAAAGACTTATGACAGGGAATGCCATTTACCTCCAGAGAATGACAGCAAATGCCATCCACCTCCAGAGAAAGAGCTGTTGGAATCACATTTCCCATCAATGTATTTATGGTCTTATTTTGGGGTTTTGGTTATGTATGAGTGTGCTCTTACAACAATGACCAATACAGAAGTGTGTTTTGCATGACAATAAAATACAAAAATAAAAAATATGTAATTCCTTTGATAGTAAGAGTTATTTAGGTCGTTTATAACTGGCATATAATAGATGCTTAATAAATGCTTGCTAATTGCTTGTTTTCCAGGATTTGTTTATTTCACTTTTTTATTTCATTTCAGTGATCTTACATATTAATTACATACTTTTTTTACTACATCAATATTCCCATTATATTCATGCAATAAAATTCATTGATATATAACGTGCTGACCTTGTTTTGTGGAACCCCCAATTTTACCTTTGTCCCTAGGGAACTTGCCTTCAGAGAACTCCAGGCTGACCTTCATCTTAGACCAAACATAGGACCAGTAAGCATCCCTTAAGCACTCTGAAGAGATGCCCCAAACTTCTAGTACCCCTTTTGTCTTCTTAGCCTCTCTTAGGCCACTTCCTGATACCATAGCCTCAGGATACAACCTCTTTCCCAAGTCTCCTAGTATCCAAGTCACTGTGTGTTTCCTTTCCTTTTCCCCCAAAAGTGTACCTGGGAACCCAAGTTCTTCAGTTCATTGGACAATTCCCTATTGAGGTGCATTTTCCCAGTGTTCCCAGTGTCCCAGAGCTTGTCTGGGGATGCTGTCTTCTGCATGACTCTGTGTCAAGACCATCAGAGCACTGTCTCCTTGGTTCTGATTAAAGACTTGCTCTAACTACATTATGGGGTTCTGTATTTTTCAAGGTTGACAACACTTACTAGGTGTATAATACTGGGCAAGACACTTAACCCTGATTGTCTTAGTTGCTCATCTATAAAATGAGCTGGAGAAAGAAATGGAAAAACCACTTCAGTAACTTTACTAAGAAAACCCCAAATGAGGTCACACAACTGAAAAATGACAGATATTTGCTTAAGAATTTTCTCCTTTTTAATGTCATGAAGTTCATCATGTCATTTTATTATATCATTTTTAGATCTTATTTATCTAATGTTTCATTGATCTACTCTTTTCCTTTTAAAAATCAAGTAGCAAATAATTTGCATAATTACTTTATAATTTGAATTATAAAAATATTTACAACTCTTTCTTTACCCTTTTAAATTATTTCTCTTGATATTTATTTCTGTTATTTTGCCTGCCTCTGTAAAAGAACCTTTTGGTAGATTTCATAAAATATGAAAATTTAGATAGTAGTTGTTTTTAGGTTGTACAGTCAGATTAGCACTGATGACTTTTACCAATAATTTAAGTTCTTTTTTCCTCATGGAAAATTTTGTGTTTTTGTCTAGGTAAGTAGGAAGCATAATTTGTTAGCTTGACTAGCAAATATTTTATGCATTTGCTGTTCATTATGGCATTTTTTTCAATTGGGAATCAAGAATTTAATTTTGTTTTTGGTAGAGAGTTTTTCGTAGATCAGCTTTGGGGTCTTATTTTGTAGTATCAACTTAATGAAGTTATTATCTTGATTAATTTATTTGTGATTCGCTTAGAATATTCCAGTTAAACTATTATACCATCAGCTAATAAAGTTTTATATCCCTCCTTTTTAGTTCTAACTTCCTTCTTTTATCATAGCATTATTATTAACATTTCTAGAACCATGCCAAATAACAATGGAGAATAGGGACATCCTTATTTTATTCTTCTCTTTATTGATGAAATTTATAGTATTTCCTTACTGCATAAAAAAATTGTTTTATCACAAGTAAAAGTTATGCTCTGCCAAAGGCTTTTTCTGAAAATACTGGTATATTCTGTAAGAATTAAAATTAGAGTGACTTGCAGTCAAGATGGCGGCTTAGAGAGAGCTAAAGTTCAGATCTCTGGAAACCTTTCCTTACTAGTCTCAAACTGTATGCACCTAGGGCACCGATACTCAAAACAAACAACAGGATAGATCCCGGGAACCCTCCTCCTGGACCTGGATCAAAAGCTATGGCCCCCCAAAAGCCAGAACCCGAGATCACTCGGATCTAAGGGGTAGGCAGAAGGAAGGTCCCAGGACCCATTCCCCCCAATCCAGAGCTCTGAGTCCAGGGCAGCAACGGGAACCTCAGAGCCTACAAAAGGACCTCAGGGCCGGCTATTCTGAAGGCCGCATCCTGAAAACAACCTGAGCCAGTCACAGGGGCACCTAGACAGCAGGGAAACAGAGAGAGACAGAGGGGAACCTGTAGCCCCCTGGCTGGATCCTTCCTTCCCAGTCTCAGGGAAGGTCCCTGCTCTAAGACACACTCAGTCCAACCCAGCTGAAATTAATCCTATCTGGAGCCCTCGGAGCTCCGGGAATCTATGCCCCTCCCCCTTCAGATTGCAGGCTCTTCTGGCCCACAAAGGCTCTGAGATACCTTGAGGACAGTGCCAAGACAGGCTCAGAGCATGGAAGTAAGGCAATGAAGAAGCATCGGGAGGGAACTGAGAGCAGTAACATTTGCGAACGGACAATTCGCCTGGAGCTAAAGCCATTGAACACCAGACAGAAATAAGAAAAGCTAGACCTCCCCACTCAGATAGAGATGGAAAACAGCAGAGAAAAGCCTCAAAACTCAAAGAAAAACAAGAAGAAGGGGGCGACTTTGGACAATTTTTGTGGAGCAAATATACAAAATACAGAGGAGATAGAAGAGGAAACACAAGCAAATGCTCCGAAACCTTCCATAGGAAATGGAAACTCTCCACAAACCCATGAAGAATTTGAATCTGAAGCAATCAAATAAATGGAAGCCTTCTGGGAGGAAAAGTGGGAAATAATGCAAAAGAAATTCACACATCTACAAAACCAGTTTGACCAAAATGAAAAGGAAAACCAGGCTTTAAAGGTCAGAATCGGGCAACTGGAAGACCACAAGCATGTAAAAGAGCAAGAATTAATAAATCAAAGCCAAAAGACCAAAAAATTAGAAGAGAACATAAAATATCTCACTGATAAGGTGACAGACTTGGAAAATAGAGGGAGAAGAGACAATTTAAGAATAATTGGACTACCAGGAAAGCCAGAAATAAACAGCAAACTCGACATCATAATACAAGATATAATCAAAGAAAATTGCCCAGAGATCCTAGAACAAGAGGGCAATACAGGCACTGAAAGAGTTCACAGAACACCCTCTACACTAAATCCCCAAAAGACAACTCCCCTGAATGTAATTGCCAAATTCCAAAGCTTTCAAGCAAAAGAAAAAATCCTACAAGAAGCCAGAAAAAGACAATTTAGATATAAAGGAATGCCAATCAGGGTCACACAAAACCTTGCAAGTTCTACTCTGAATGATCGTAAGGCATGGAACATGATTTTCAGAAAGGCAAGAGAGCTGAGCCTTCAACCAAGAATCAGCTATCCAGCAAAACTGACTATATACTTCCAAGGGAAAGTATGGGCATTCAACAAAATAGAAGATTTCCAACTTTTTGCAAAGAAAAGACCAGAGCTCTGTGGAAAGTTTGATACCGAAAAACAAAGAGCATGGAATACCTGAAAAGGTAAATATGAAGGAAAGTGAAAAGGAGAAAAATGTTATCTTTTTCTTTTACTCAAACTCTCTTCTATAAGGACTACATTTATATCAATCTACGTATACTAACATGTGGGGAAAATGTAATGTGTAAATAGGGGGAAAAGAAAGACCAAATAGAATAATCTTTCTCACACAAAGATTCACATGGGAAGAGGAGGGGAAGAAAACTCCTATAAGAAAGAGAGGAAGAGAGTTTTTACTTAAACCTTACTCTCAGGGAAATCAATTCTGAGAGGGAAGAACATCCAGATCCATTGGGATCTTGAAATCTATCTTACCCAACAAGGGTAGGGAGAAGGGAAAACCAAAGGGGGTAGTGGGGGAGGGAACATAAAAAAGGGAGGGAAGGAGAGGAGGGAGGAGGAGGGAACAAAAAGGGAGGGACTAGAAAGGGAAACATATCAAGGGAGGGGACAAGGGGGACTTATTTAAAGTAAATCACTGGACTAAAAGGTAGAGCTGAAGAAGAAAGGTTAGAATTAGGGAAGGATATCAAAATGCCAGGGAGTCCACAATTTACAGTCATAACTTTGAATGTGAATGGGGGGACTCGCCCATAAAATGCAGACGCATAGCTGAATGGATTAGAATCCAAAACCCTACCATATGTTGTCTCCAAGAAACACACATGAGGCGGGTAGACACCCAAAAGGTCAGAATTAAAGAATGGAGTAAGACCTTTTGGGCCTCAACTGACAGAAAGAAGGCAGGAGTGGTAATCATGATATCTGATAAAGCCAAAGCAAAAATAGACCTGATTAAAAGGGATAGGGAAGGTAATTATATTCTGTTAAAAGAGACTTTAGATAATGAGGAAATATCACTAATCAACTATATGCACTAAATAATATAGCACCCAAATTTCTAATGGAGAAACTAGGAGAATTGAAGGAAGAAATAGATAGTAAAACTATATTAGTGAGAGACTTGAACCAACCATTATCAAATTTAGATAAATCAAATAAAAAAATAAATAAGAAAGAGGTAAAAGAAGTGAATGAAATCTTAGAAAAATTAGAATTAATACACATATGGAGAAAAATAAATAGGGACAAAGAGGAATATACCTTCTTCTCAGCACCACTTGGCACATTCACAAAGATTGACCATACACTAGGTCATAGAAACATAGCACACAAATGCAGAAAAGCAGAAATAATAAATGCAGCCTTTTCAGATTACAAGGCAATAAAAATAATGATCAGTAATGGTACATGGAAAACCAAATCAAAAACTAATTGGAAATTAAACAATATGATACTCCAAAATCGTTTAGTTAGAGAAGAAATCATAGAAACCATTAATAATTTCACCGAGGAAAATGACAATGGCAAGACATCCTTTCAAGCCTTTTGGGATGCAGCCAAAGTGGTAATGAGAGGTAAATTCATATCCCTGAGTGCATATGTTAACAAACTAGGGAGAGCAGAGATCAATCAATTGGAAATGCAAATAAAAATACTCAAAAGCGATCAAATTAAAAACCACCAGCAGAAAACCAAACTAGAAATCCTAAAAATCAAGGGAGAAATTAATAAAATCGAAAGTGATAGAACTATTGATTTAATAAATGAGACAAGAAGCTGGTGCTTTGAAAAAAAAAACAAAATAGACAAAGTACTGGTCAATCTAATTAAAAAAAGGAAAGAAGAAAAGCAAATTAACAGCATCAAAGATGAAAAGGGGGACATCACCTCCAATGAAGAGGAAATCAAGGAAATCTTTAAAAATTACTTTGCCCAATTATATGGCAATAAATATACCAACCTAGGTGATATGGATGAATATATACAAAAATACAAACTGCCTAGACTAACAGAAGAAGAAATAGAATTCTTAAATAATCCCATATCAGAAAATGAAATCCAACAGGCCATCAAAGAACTCCCTAAGAAAAAATCCCTTGGCCTGACGTATTCACAAGTGAATTCTATCCAACATTCAGAGAACAATTAATCCCAATACTATACAAACTATTTGAAATAATAAGCAAAGAGGGAGTTCTACCAAACTCCTTTTATCACACAAACATGGTACTGATTCCAAAACCAGGCAGATCAAAAACAGAGAAAGAGAATTATAGACCAATCTCCCTAATGAATATAGATGCAAAAATCTTAAATAGGATACTAGCAAAAAGACTCCAGCAACTGATCAGAAAGGTCATCCACCATGATCAAGTAGGATTTATACCAGGGATGCAGGGCTGGTTCAATATTAGGAAAACCATCTACATAATTAACTGCATCAACAAGCAAAACAACAAGAACCACATGATTATCTCAATACAAGCAGAAAAAGCCTTTGATAAAATACAACATCCATTCCTATTAAAAACACTACAAAGCATAGGAATAGAAGGGTCGTTCCTAAAAATAATAAACAGTATATATATAAAACCATCAGCTAATATCATCTGCAATGGGGATAAACTAGATGCATTCCCAATAAGATCAGGAGTGAAACAAGGATGCCCATTATCACCTCTACTATTTGACATTGTACTAGAAACACTAGCAGTAGCAATTAGAGAAGAAAAAGAAATTGAAGGCATCAAAATAGGCAAGAAGGAGACCAAGTTATCACTCTTTGCGGATGACATGATGGTCTACTTAAAGAATCCTAGAGATTCAACCAAAAAGCTAATTGAAATAATCAACAACTTTAGCAAAGTTGCAGGATACAAAATAAACCCACATAAGTCATCAGCATTTCTATATATCTCCAACACAGCTCAGCAGCAAAAACTAGAAAGAGAAATCCCATTCAAAATCACCTTAGACAAAATAAAATACCTAGGAATCTATCTCCTGAGACAAACACAGGACCTATATGAACACAACTACAAAACACTTTCCACACAACTAAAACTAGACTTGAGCAATTGGAAAAATATTAACTGCTCATGGGTAGGACGAGCCAATATAATAAAAATGAACATCCTACCCAAACTTATCTATCTATTTAGTGCCATACCCATTGAACTCCCAAAAAATTTCTTTACTGATTTAGAAAAAAACATAACAAAATTCATTTGGAATAACAAAGGATCAAGGATATCCACGGAAACAATGAAAAAAAACCACAAATGATAGGGGCCTTGCAGTCCCAGACGTCAAACTATATTACAAAGCAGCAGTCATCAAAACAATTTGGTACTGGCTAAGAGATAGAAAGGAGGATCAGTGGAATAGACTGGGGGAAAGCGACCTCAGCAAGACAGTATATGATAAACCCAAAGATTCCATTTTTTGGGACAAAAATCCACTATTTGATAAAAACTGCTGGGAAAATTGGAAGACAGTGTGGGAGAGACTAGGAATAGATCAACACCTCACACCCTACACCAAGATAAATTCAAAATGGGTGAGTGACTTAAACATAAAGAAGGAAACCATAAGTAAATTGGGTAAACACAGAATAGTATACATGTCAGACCTTTGGGAGGGGAAAGACTTTAAAACCAAGCAAGACATAGAAAGAATCACAAAATGTAAAATAAATCATTTTGACTACATCAAATTAAAAAACTTTTGTACAAACAAAACCAAAGTAACTAAAATCAGAAGGGAAACAACAAATTGGGAAAAAATCTTCATAAAACTTCTGACAAAGGTTTAATTACTCAAACTTATAAAGAGCTAAATCAATTGTACAAAAAATCAAGCCATTCTCCAATTGATAAATGGGCAAGGGACATGAATAGGCAGTTTTCAGATAAAGAAATCAAAACTATTATTAAGCACATGAAATAGTGTTCCAAATCTCTTATAATCAGAGAGATGCAAATCAAAACAACTGTGAGATATCACCTCACACCTAGCAGATTGGCTAACATGACAGCTATGGAAGGTAATGAATGCTCGAGGGGATTTGGCAAAGTAGGGACACTAATTCATTGCTGGTGGAGTTGTGAACTGATCCAACCATTTTTGAAGGCAATTTGGAACTATGCCCAAAGGGCGATAAAAGACTGTCTGTCCTTTAATCCAGCCATAGCACTGCTGGGTCTGTACCCCAAAGAGATAATGGACAAAAAGACTTGTACAAGAATATTCATAGCTGAGCTCTTAGTGGTGGCCCAAAACTGGAAAACGAGGGGATGCCCATCAATTGGGGAATGGCTGAACAAATTGTGGTATCTGCTGGTGATGGAATACTATTGTACTCAAAAGAATAATAAAGTGGAGCAATTCCAGGGAGACTGGAACAACCTCCAGGAAGTGATGCAGAGCGAAAGGAGCAGAACCAGGAGAACATTGTACACAGAGCAGATACACTGTGGTATAATTGAACATAATGGACTTCTCCATTAGTGGCGGTGTAATGTCCCTGAACAATCTGCCGGGATCTAGGAGAAAAAACACTATCCATAAACAGAGAACAAATTGAGGGAGTAGAAACACCAAGGAAAAGCCACTGCTTGACTACAGCGATTGAAGGGACATGACAGAGGAGAGATTCTAAACGAACACTCTAATGCAAATACTAACAACATGGCAATGGGTTCAAATCAAGAACACATGTGATACCCAGTGGAATCACACGTCGGGCTATGGGGGGTGGAGGAAAAGAAAATGATCTTTGTCTTTAATGAATAATGCTTGGAAATGATCAAATATTATTTAAAAAAAGAATTATAATTAGAACCCTGATCCTTAAAATTTTGATACAGTTTATTAAATTTACTTGAATAGGTAAAGATCAGAATTAGGTAAAACAATAAAAGTAAACTAGCTTAACTAAACTACCACATCCACATAGGTGGGCTCAGTCCAGCTAACACAACTGTCATTCCTCTAGAGCTCTCACCAGACATAGGGAGAGTCTACATCCTTGTCTCAAACCTTTTAGCCTCCCTCCCCCTTCCAGGTCAAAACAATTATCTCTGGATCAAGAGCATAGGTCACTATCTCCTGACTCATGTTAGATGATGCCAGCTTTACAAGGCTCACATAGACTCATGCAGACTCACATCAGCTGTATAATCCCAGAATGGGGAGAAGGGGAGAACTTTCCCCTCCCAATTCATGAAGTTTGAGATTTTTAGGTGATTAAGTATGCTCATTGTTTGCATATTATTAAAGGACATAGAACCATTCTGGGGATAAAACCAACTATATCATAGTAAATTTATTTTAATAAATTGCTCTATTTTGTACAAAAATTTTATTTAAATTTTAAAAATCAATATTCCCTAATGATTTTATTCTATAGCTCTTTGTTTTATTCTTTATTGCCTTAGGTATTAAGACTATATTTGCTCATAGAACAGATGCTCTAAGTGTTTTTTTTTCCAATTTTTGAGAGTGATGCATTAGTAATTGTTCAAAAGCTTGATAGATTTATTTTGTAAATTCACATGGACTCCAACATCATTACATCTAATTAATTTTCAATTCTTAAACTAAATAATTAAATTCTCTAGTGTTCTCTTAATTGGATTAGTTTATATTTTTCTAGATAATCATCTCTTTAGAATTTATCAGTTACATTGGATATAGATGCATTAAGTTCTGATATTTCCTTTTTATTTTTTCTTTTGTAGTATCCCCTTTCTCAGTTTTATTTGATTAAATTGATTTTCCTTTCTCATTTTTAATCAGCTTAGCTAAATATTTACTCAACCATTTCATTAGTCTCTTCAAAGAAGTAGATTTTAAGTTCTGTTGATCAGTTCTATATTCTTTTGAACTTCTTGTTTATTTCTCCTCCATTTAAAAAGGATTTATTCTTTGCTGATATTCTCGTTTTCTGATTGTGCAATATTTTATTCATCTTCTCTTCTATTTTGTTAGTTTATAAATAACTTTCCTCTCAGGACTTCTTTAGATACAATTTAGGATTTTTTTGATGTTCCATCATTATATTCTTTTGTATAGTTATTAATCATTTATACGATTTGTCTTATGACTCATTTTGTGTTTAGCATTTCATTACTTAACTTTCAGTTAGCTCTGTTTTTTGCTTGTGATCACTTTTTATTGCATTATGGTTTTTAACGTATGTGTTTTATAGATCTACTTTTTATTCATTATTTATAATTTCTCTCTGTTCTAATATATAGAATATTTGGTAACTATTGTGCTATGGAGTAACTTTGATGTTTTTTCATACTCCCTTTTGTAAGATACCATAAATATTTTATCTCTAAATTCCCTACCATTTTTTCATATTTATATGTTTATCATTGTTAGATTTGTTTAGTTGAGAGAGATGCACTACTCTATTATTTTCTTGCCTTTTAGGTGTTTTTTCAGTTAGGCTAATTTTTCTTCATGAATTTAGATGCTTTGCCATTTGATATATATATATATATATATATGTAGAGAGATATTGGCTCTATGTCAACGGTTCATTTACATTTTTATATCTACATTAATGCTACACATTTTTTATTTATGTTTTGTCTGATAGCATGTTTGCATCCCCTACTTAAGGGGATCATTATTCACTTTAATCAGGACCTGCCTTATAGTTATTACATGCCATAACCTCCATGAAGGCAGGGCAGCGTCATCTAAACTTCACATTTCTCCCAGCACAATTTAATCAAAAACATTTAATCCATGTTTATTCTGTATAATATATTGGATGGAAGAAGGTGGTTAATTATAAAGCAATTATCGATATAGTGAAAAATTAGTCAGGAAGACGGATTCAGGTCCTGCTTCTGACACATCACTCGCTCCAGGATGAAAGGCCATTCATTTAGCTTCTTAGCATCTACAGGCAACTTTCTAAGGCGCTGCTGGAGGGAATTTTCACAGCGGGAATTTCTTATTATCATGGAATTACAGGTAGATCCTTCCTCCCCCCCCCAAAAAAAAGAGATTAGATGATGAACTTATTCATATAGAGAACAAACATGAATTTAATATTCAAGAATAAGAATTTTCACACAAGGTAAGAGAGCTAGTTCATGCCAAGCCTATTGGTCTGTCCTAATAACCGCATGCTGTGACATGTGTTAACTAAACCTTAAAAAAAAATTGGTTGAACGCGGCTTAAGCCTGAAATGAGATAGTTGCAATTGTCAGGAAATCTTAGGAGCTGTAAAGTACATAAGAGCCCACTTATTGTAACAATCTCATTTTACATAGGAATTAATGGAGGTCCAGAAATGGAAAAGATCTTGCTTTTCTAAAAATTTAGGTCAGTAATAGCATCCTCAGATATTATGACTCAGAGAGATGACTCTGTTTACCTTTATGTCTCTTCTTAAAAGTAATTGTCTGAAGGTCTTAGTTATAAGATCAATAAATTTCATGGACCTTGTAGTAAAATTTATCAACTATCAGCTAACATTCTGTGGGTGTTAATCAATGATTTGTATCAACTGTCAAAAGTCCATAAAAACAACCTAGAATGTTCACTAGATGTCTTTCGTCATAAACTGACAATAGTGATGGGACTCTATTTATCCATGAACAAAGTCAGTTTTCAGCTCAGAATTATAGCCCAGAGATTTCCTTTTGCTTTTATACCTTGCCCTCTACCCACACATTATTTCACTACATAACCATCCGGAGCCTATTTTTGCATTGTTATATTAAATTATTTTAAATGTATCAAAATGTGTTTAATTTTTTAAATATATATATTATTGCTATCTTTTTTTACACCACCAAATTTCTCCTTAAACCATTCCTTCCTTGAGGCTTATACCTGATAATAAATTATATTATAAAGAAAGAAGAAAAAAGAAAAATCTTTGCAAATGAAGACATCTAAAGTCTGAAAATATGTGCAATATGACAGACCTTGTGGAGCTTCCAACTTTGTGAAAGAGTGGTAAGGATGTCTTCTCTTCTCTCTTCTTTGAAGCCATTTTTTTCAGTTTTGCAATATTCACTTTGGATTGTTTTGTGTTTTTTTCCATTTAAATTATAGAAGTTTGTTACTCCAGTCTCTAGCAAATCATGTAGCTTTTTATTTGCTTTTCTATACTCAACACATTCACAATTTCTAAAAGAATTATAATCAAATACATTTTTGCACCAAGATTTATTTAGCCCTTCACCCAATTAAAAGGAATCTATTTTATTTCCAATTCTTCACTATTGTGAAAAGAGCTGCTGTGAATATTATAGTGATTAAAAGCACTTTCTTATCAATAGCATCCTTGTGAATTAAGACAGTAGTAAATTATCTATGTTAAATAGTATAGACATTTAAATCTCTTTATTTGCCCAAATAGATTATAGAGATGCTCTTCCATAAAGCATTCTGGAAGAAATTAGTGCCTCATTTTAAAATATATTAAATATATTTGTATGTTTCTTTTTGAGTCCAGCTATCATTTTATTAATACATTTTTATTATTATATTTTATATGTTATTGAGATGTAATAAAGGCAGAAAAGAGATGATTAAATAGGTCATTATGCTGACACTAAAGAAAAATGTCAGAAAAATAAATTGGAGATGTTATTCAATTTTATAATAAATTCAGAATAAAAGGGTTGGAGTGTTCCATATAAGCTCATTGTTTACCAACATATGGTAATGTTGTCATACAAAGAGCATGTAAATTTTGAGCTTCAAAGTCAGCACACTGAGCCTGTGAAAGTACATATGAATTATTTAAGAAGTGTGAAAGCTATGCTATGTTATATAAGAAAACAAGTTAGAAAAAAAGCATCTCCAGACTTTGGCAATGAGTATACATTGCTAGAATAAATTTTTAAAAAATGTTCATTTCAAATGCAGTTTTCATTTTTGGGGAATACATTTAAATAGATATTTTGATCTTTCAGAGGAATATATCTTGATAATTATAGATTTCTAGTTACTGTTATTATAGTGTTATTTTCAATAGAATGGACAGAACATTTGAATTGTAATCGGTAATTTCAAACCTGCCATAGATACTAATTATATCTAGTTGTGTGACTGTAGGGAGCTCATATGTAAAATGGGAATAACAATAGCACCTATCTACCCTACCATGTTTTTTTCTTTTTTTTCCCTGAGGAGCAAATGATCCAGCGTCCTTCCATGTTCCTAAGTCTTGAACTGTTTCATAGTTAAATTCTCTTTTCTCTTTGGTGCCTTCAAATGCTCTCCTCCTTCACTTCTGTCCCCTAGCTTTCTTCAACTTTCAACTAAAATCTCATCCTCTAAAGAGAACCTTTCCCAATCCCTCTTAATTCTGTTGCCTTCTCTCCTTTAAACATTTCCTAATTAACTTGTACATAGCATGTTTGTAATATTTGTTTTTTATTATCACCCCTTTGAATTTTAAGTTCCTTGAGAACAAGGACTATCTTTTGCTTTTCATCCTCAGTGCTTCCCATAGTGCCTGCCACTTAGGAGATGCTTAAAAATGGTTATTGCCATGACTGACGTCTTCCTTGGGAATTCTGTCACCAGATATTGTCAAGTGAAGGCTAGAAGATCACTTATCAACAATCTCATAGTTGAGAGTCTTGCGTAGGAATGGGTTAATTGTCTGAGGTCCCTTTTAGTTCTGTGATTCCATGATGCTCAATTTTTAGAGGCTGCAAAAGAGGAAGTCAGGGACTAAGTCGGTGATAGTAGACTGTGTCCTCCCAGTCATTGCAACTAAATTCTCTATGTCTGCCTTTCTTACTTAAGCTAAGAAAACTTGCTCATAGGGGCTGGGGATCAGGCTTCTTCAGACAAGCCTATTAGTGGAACTTCAAATGAAGATTATGGAAAGCAGGGAACTTTTGATCAGTAAATCATTGCTTGACAATTCAGTGAAGTCACTCTCAACGTGAACTTTTAGTCTGTGCACACCTAGGGGAAAAGCTTAATTTTGTGTTTAGAGTATCTATATATTGCCTAGACATTTCTTTGTTAATATATTTCTGTTTTCTATATTGTGCCTATATTATAAATGATCTAAATGCATGTTTCACAAAAAAAAAAACTGGGCTATTTTGAGACTTGGTCCATCCAATCTATTATCCTTCTAAACACACCTAGAGACTTGACCAACTTTGTAGAATGTGGAACATGTAATATATGAAACAAAATTTACTTTCAAAACTTTGATGTCAGCAAATACCTGAGCCTGGATGGAAATGTAAGGAATCAATAACTCACTATGTGAAATTTCTATAGTTAGAAATGCCTTAAATCAATATAGTCTTTCAATACAAGCCAAAGCAACAATAACAATGAAACTCCATACTGAATTGACTTGGGCTGATTAACAGTCAGCTTACTGAATTTTGTATGTGACTGATTCTGGACAAAGGTCTCTCCATGCGCATCACAAGAAAGGAATTGTGATGAATCAGGACAGTTTCCAAAACCATGTGTCAGAAATCCATAGCTGTACTCTTTAGATTTCATAAGTGTATTCTTCCAACGTTTCTCATCTTTCAAAATAAAGTTTTCAGAAGATGAATTAAATTGATGAAAGCCAAAGGGGAAAAAATCAGAATCAAGGAAGTTCTGGCTCTTTATACTTAATGATTGATTTAAGGAATTGTTTTATACAATTTTAAACACAAGCACATTTCTAACTTTAGTTTTAGCATGTTCAATACAGTAGAAAATACCAATACAAATCCCCAGAAATGGTATGAGCCTTCATTGATAACACTATAAATGACTAGATAATAATATCTGTAAAATAACTTTTTCAATGAATAATGAAAAAATTAAAAAGTTTACCTTTTTGATAGGCAAGTCATTAGAATATATATTTTCTAAATATATATTTATACTGATGAATAATTGGTAGTTTTGTTTAATTTATCAATTATTTTGCAAAATTGCTGTAGATCTGACCAATGAGGGGAATGCAATGAATATGGTTTATCTAATGCAAAGATTAGCAAGTCTTACTCTTGGGTACAAAAAAATTAACTCCATAAATATAAAATGTGGGTAGTCATTTTTATAGAGCAGATATTCTGAAAAATATCTGTAGATTTTAATGGATTACAAAACAATTATAAGGCAATGCTGTAATATATATATATATATATATATATATATATATATGCCAAAAGAATTATTGTGGTGTCTGGCTTCATTAAGAAAGGAAAAGCTTCAAAGAATAGGGAGATGATAGTCCCACTGTATTTTGTTCTCCTCAGGCCTTATGTAGAATACTGTGTTCATTTCTTGGGCACCATAATTTAAGGACATTGATAATCCAGAGGAGGCAACCAAGCCATTGAAGGAACTTGAGTCCAAGTCAGATGAAGATCATTTGAAGGAAGTGGCCTGGAGAAAAGAAGAGATGAGAAGACTTTGGGGAAGCTGGTGGTGAAGACAAATATCTTCAAGTATTTGAAAATGAAAAGGCTATCATTTAGAGAAAGAATAACACTTGTTCAATGTTATCCTATAGATGAATGGAAGTTGAAAAGCAGTAAATATTTATTTGATATCAAGAAAAATTTCTCCACCTTGAGAGCTGTCCAAAAGTAGAATGGGCTGCCTGATGGGTCATGTTTGTAATAATGAATATGTCTTTTACATATTGGATGGACTTAGGAGGTCTATTGCAATCCCTCAGTATCTCAAATCTGTGATTCTGCTATTAAATGTAAGCTATGTATTTATAAGTAATCTATTAACTTTATTTAGTTTTGACTTTGAGGAAAGACTCAGTTGTAATAGAAAGATAACTGGATTTAAGTTTAAAAGAAAGACTCGGGTGACATTTAGCACTGTCACTTGTTGTTCAGTTGTTTTTAGCTATGTCTGACTTTCCATGACCACATTTGGGGTTCTCTGTTCAAATATACTGAAGTGGTTTGCCATTTCCTTTTCCAGATCATTTTATAGAGGAGGAACTGAGGTGAACAGGGTTAAGTGACTTGCCCAGGGTCAAACTACTAGTAAATGTCTGGGGCTGAATTTGAACCCACAAAAATGAGTATGCCTGATTCCATGCCTGGTATTCTATGCATTATGCTATCTAGCTGCCCAGCACTGTCACCTACAATCTGTGTAATTTGAATCACTTAACTTCTGTGCTCTCCTTATTTTTTTTTCCTTTGGTATAAGGAGGTGATTAAGTTAGGTGGTATCCAAGACTACATTTAGCTTTAAAAACCTTATCATCACAAGATATCTCAGATTTAATTATAAAATGGTTATGTAATCAACACTCAATTACCCATGATATTTTTGTTGGGCTTTTCCAGCAGAAAATCTTATTTTTAAGATTTTTTTAACTGGCAGCAGTTACTGCACTCTAAACACTTGTCTTCTAGTCATTAAAATTTGGCTTATTTACTTTGAATTTAGATAAGTACTTTGAAAAGTAAACATTTAGCCATTCTTTTTGCATCTTGTCAGCCTCTTTCCTATGGTATAAACCTCTTTATCTTTCTACTGGGAATCCTATTCCCCTCTATCCAATCCCTCACTCCCATGATCACAGAATCATGTAATCTGAGTTGTATCTTGACATGATGTCCATCTACAACATCCCTCACACACTGATGTGTACTGTGTCTAGTGTGCCATCTAGCCGCTTCATTTAATCCTTACAGAGACAGAAAAAGGAAATGGACCTGGAATTTTATGAGTTTAGATGAGTAATCTCCATCCTCCAATGTAGGTTGGCACTCTGCAACTTAGAAAGCTTCTTATATACTGAGAGTTATTTGTAGCACCAGTGAGAATAAATAAATCTGATTTATTTTCCATGTAAGCCTTTTGTATGAGTTCATAGGTTCCTTATAAGGTCCACCAATATTTCATATTTAATTCTTCACAAATTCTTTTAAAAGCAGCCAAATCTTATATCTACATAAGAGTCTTTTACACATATATAATGGAAAAGGTAGGAAAGAGAAGGGAGTAGAGAATAATAGGGAGACACTGGGAATGGGGCGAGGATATGGAATCAGTCATTCCTCTCTTTGGTGATTCTTCACGGCGTATATTTATTGCTTTGTTTGAAATGAATCACCAACGATAACAGTCATTTGTACAATGAAATATAAGTACAAAAACCTATTTAAAGGTATTGTAAATGATTTTTATTATTAGATAATGTTGTCCATATTGTTTTGCTCAGAACAAATAACTCAGTATATAAGAAGCTTTCTAAGTTGCAGAATGCCATCCTACATTGGAGGATGGAGATTATTCATCTAAACTCATAAAATTCCAGGTCCATTTCCTTTTTCTGTCTCTGTAAGGATTAAATGAAGCGGCTAGATGGCACACTAGACACAGTACAAGGATTCAAGTCAGGAAGATTCATCCTTCTGAGTTCAAATATGAGCTATGTGATGCTGGGCAAGTCACTTAACTCTCTCTGCCTCAGTTCATCTGGAAAATGAACTGGAGAAGGAAATGGCAAACTTCTCTAGTATCTTTTGCCAAGAAAATCCCAAATGGGGTCACACAAAGGGTCAGAAACAACTGCAAAGATGGAAAAACCATTAAACACAAGACTTGGGAAGTCAGAAAGAACTGGTTATTAATCCTTCGTGAATACACTTAAATGCTGTAAGGACGCGGACAACTCACTAAGTCTCTCTAGGCTTCAGTTTCTGAATCTAGAAAACGAAGGAACTTGGTCTTGATTATCTAGGTCACTTCTAAATTTAAATCTATGCCCCCATGACCTCATGATGCTAAATACGGATAGCTAAATTACATGCCACATTAAGATAATTTAAAGATAAAAAGAGTTTTTAATTCTTCTAAAAACTTTTCCATGAATAAAATTGTTAGGAAGATAATTTTTCACTCTACTGTGACTTCTCAATATTTATCTACTTATCTAGTTTTTGTGAAATGATCAAGTTCATTCTAATTATCCTCAAAGAATATGTATTGAACACTTATATGCTTTAACTCAAAGTTGGACACTCAAGGTAGAAAATGAAGTTTAAGGGGCTCTTAAAGAATTTATATAAACATACGTGTGTTCATATATAAAAATACATGGATATTTAAATTAAAATTACATGTATACACACATGTGCATATGTAGATATGTAGACATAGGAAAATTTAATATACACACATATATAAATAAAATTTTAATTATTTAAAGCTAATTTTTAAAGTAGAAAAGCATAATCCAAGGATCTTAATTTGTAAAATCACACCTCTGCTATATATTTTGCAAGTCATAATGGAAAAATCATGAAAACAAGTATTGGGCACTGCTATTATAATGAGTGTGATAGAGAACATGTATATTAAACTTGCTCAGCCACTCAAATATTATAATGTAATACAGTGAATGTTTCTTTTATGAAATTACATTATATTTAGATAAATATATTATATAACACAGGAAGAACAGTTCATGGAATCATGAAATCGAAGTGTAGCGAGGCATCAAGGTACGATTTGACCAGGAATTAATATAGCAGAATGATCACCATCTTTATATTAGATCTGAGTTTCTTAATCCAATGTAACAATACCTCAAAATAATTCAAAAGAAAAAGAAAATAAGATACTGAGGTAACAAAGTAAATAAATTAGATTGAATACAGTTTCACGAATCCATGATCAGCAAAGCAAATCTCCAAAATAACCACAAGGGATTCACAATGAAAACTATCCACAGCCAAAGAAGGAATTGTGCAAGCTGAGTGCAGAACAAAGCAAGCCATCTTCCACTATATTTCCTTCATGAGATTTCTCTTTTATGTGTCGTATAAGTCTTCTATCATGATACGATCAGTTTGGAAATATATATTACATGAAAGTATGGGCATCACCTATATCAGACTATTCACTGCCTCAGGGAAAGAATTGAGAGTGGGATGAAGAAAATCTGAATTCTAAAATGCCAAAAGAAAAGTCTTTTTTTTTCTAAAAATAACCTTTTTTTTTAATTGGAAAAAAGAAAGATAGCATCAAAATATTTTTGAAAACTAACATTATAGGTTCCAGGCTAAAAATTCATGTTCTAAAACCCATTTTTTTGGCTGCAAATGACTTCTGTTATGTTTGAAGTCAAGTATTAAAGAGTCAGATCTCTTTCAGATGAACTGCTACCTATTTATGCTTCATCCATGCTGTAATTGTACAGTGGATTTTTTTTTACTTTTAAACATTATTTTATTTGGTTATTTACAAACATTATCCATTGGAAACAATGATCATTATCTTTTCCTACCCCCGGCCCCCTCCCACTACTTCTCCCATAGCCGGCTCACAATTCCACTGGGTTTCACATGTGTTCTTGACTTGAACCCATTTCCATGTTGTTGGTATTTGCACTAGAGTGTTCATTTAGAGTCTCTCCTCAGTCATATCCTCTCAGCCTCTGTAGTCAAGCGTTCAATTGTTGACTATTTTTTTTTGTCTTCTGTGAATTATCAGGCATTTATACTATTTCTACCAGGTATTTATGCTGCTATTCTTCCAAATAACAAAATTATAATTTCAAAAGTTAGTCTTCCTGGTACTTATATCTAATATATATGTATATAGTTGTTTTCTTCCTTTTTCAGTTTAAAGCCTTTTGATTTGATTTGTAAAACTAAGTAAAAAAGTGTATTAATTCTCATTTTATTTAATCTAGTTAGGTTATACAGTGGATGGAGTGCTAGACTCACAGTCAGGAAATCTGACTTCAAATTCTGTTTCAATATTTTCTAGTATGTGGAACCTGTTTTGGGAAAGATTCCAGACCAGTCATCTATCACTTTTGGAACTTCACCAAAACTCCTCCTATAGGTATTTACTCCTCTACTCCCTTTGTATGTATTACCTGCTCCCATTAGAGTGTAAACTTCTTGAGAGCAGGGCATTTTTTTCTTTGTTTTTTTTTCCCATTTTTGTCTCCAGGGTTTAACACAGTACCTGAAATATAGCAAGTGCTTAGTAAACACTCACTGACTGACTATGTGATCTGGGCAAGTCAGTTAGCTTTTCTCTGCCTCAGTTTCCTCTAAAGTAAAATGATAGAACTTTCCTCAAAAGGTTGTTGTGAGATAAGAAAAGTGTTTTGCAAACCTGGAAATATATATAGGCTAGCTATTATTATTGTTTTTATTATTGGCATTCCTTTTTCTATTTTTCTATTATTTTTAAATTTTTATTCTGTATCTAACCCACTATCTTTTCTGACCTCAATGTTTTCCTTAATATCTTTTCTGCCACTTTGTGTTGTCATTGTTCACACTACAGCTAGCTATGCACATTAAAATGTAATTTACAGTAGATAACACTATCATTTTTATTTTTATTTCTAAGAGGTTAATACCCTAATAGTAGAATGGCAGATTTTATCTTCAAATAAATAATATATTGAAATATGTCAGTCATTATGAAAAATATTAAAAATTAAACAAACCCCTAAATGTTCTCATTTCCAAGCACTTAATAAATGACTTCTGGATAGTTGATTGATTTCCTGATTTTTTCTTTTAAATATTGTATTAGAGTTTATATTCCCCATGCCATTCTGATTCCCCACAATTAGTTTGTAAGTAGCAGGCCTGTTTCATGTTGTGCTGTCTGCTATTTTTGCATGAAGCAAAGAATACCTGAGCTTTTGATATTTTTTGTTAAAACACTCACTTGATGATCAAGGAGAGCTCTTGGAGGTAGCATTTTCTCAATTTCCTTAAGGGTCAGCACCTCCAAATTACCTCCTATGCTATAGAAATCACATTCACAGCACAGTTAATTGATAAACACTACAAAGAATAACAACAATGAATTTCCCACTTACTAATTAAATTACTTGCCTTTCAAACATTAGCTTTATTCCTTTCTCAGACGCATTAGTATACAAGCTTAATCAACTTTCAGAGGTCCCTCTCTTTACTGAGTGGAGGGCTGGATACCTTCACAGACCAGAAAATGTGATTAAAAGAAAAATGAAATTGACACCTTGATACCTGACTTTGCACACTCCAATGGTCTTCCTCTGAAGCTAATGAGTGTGTGAATGCTCCACAGCAAAGTCAATTAACCCAGGGTTTTCTTGCTTACTGGGTTTTTTTTTAAACAAAATATCATATAATTATGTACTTGCTCTAGTTAGCTTATCTTTTTGGACTGGACTTGTGATTTTCTTATTGCAAGGAACTTCTGGTGAGCAAGTTCCTTCTACTAATGTAATCAGAAACCTTTTCATGAGCAACTGAGAAAACCATTAGGGGACCACTTGTGCCAGATGTGATCTTCAAACCAGGTTTTCCTGATTCTAAGGCTGTCTTCGGAGACACTAGGCAGTGTAACTTCATATTAATCGAAATAGAAATAAATATTGTTTTCTGTACAAAACTACATAAACATTATGTTATAAACATAAAGAAAAAATTCAGTAACTTTAGAAAATAACTGTGTCCTATAACTAGTTCATGTACAAGAACATTATTATATAGAATGTTTAATGTACAAATAAATAATATATTAAAATGCAAGTTATTTATTGTAAAAAACAAAAAAAACCTGTTTCCTTTTCTTTTTTTTTGATTTTTAAAAATTTTATTATTTCCCCCCCAAAGTTTTAGAAATTTTTATTTCATTAGTTAATTTATAATAGTTTCCATGGTTACATGATTCATGTTCTTCCCCCCCCCCCCCATAGCTGATGTGCAATTCCACTGGGTTTTACATGCATCATTGATCAAGATCTATTTCCATGTTGTTGATGTTTGCACTAGGATGATCTGTTAGAGTCTCCATCTCCAATCATATCCCCATCGACCCATGTGATCAAGCAGTTGTTTTTCTTCTGTGTTTCTACTCCCACGGTTCTTCTGCTAGAGGATTTTCTACTTGGTTCTAGAGGTGACATTGGAGTTTTTTGAGGATGGGGGTGACCTATGCTTTAGTGGGAAATCAGTCATAATATAGATGCTATGCTATGTACACTGTTTAGCCGGAGCTAAGGGCTTTGGAAATTAGCAACAGATAAGATGAAAATATCGTGGCTTATCTTAGTCATCAGGTTTTGTAGTGGTAGGTGTCAGGCAGAAAGAAAGCATTTAGAAGGGAGAGGGCTAGGGGCTCTAGGGGCCATGAGAGACTGATTGCATTGACAGGAAAGGGCAAGGAAAAAGAACTGAGCACAGCTATTTTCTTTAAGAAACTGAGATGTGCCTAACAATCATATATCAAGCCAAGGTTGAATAATTCAATTAATTAATTGAATTCAAGTTAATGAGGATTTATTAACTCTATGCCAGGCAATATGCTAGGTAAATAAAAGACATGAAACAGTCCTTAACCTTAAGGTGTTTTCAGTCTAACTAAGAGACACATCATGGACACGTAGAAATAAATTCAAACCAAATGCAAAGGAAATATGGAATGATTTCAGGTGGAGAATACTAGCAATTGGGAATGGGAGTTGAGATCAGCAATGGTCTCCATTAGTCCATGGCCCTGTTTTCTTTTCTAAGCACATAATAAATGCTTGTTTGATTTCCTGATTTCTCTGACTGATGTATTGACTAATTTTTCCATTTAATTAGGACATTAGTAGAGCTTTTATTTCTCATGTATTTCCTATTTTCTACAAGTCATTTATAAATAGCAGTCCCTTGGGGTGAGAGGTTTAGTAACAGTATTACTCTGATGATATATCATTTAATATAGTTTCAGTAAGTTATCATTAATGAAAAAAAGAACATGCTCGAGGTATGGTGATGTAATAATATTGTACCATAAGAAATGATGAGCAGGATACTTTCAGAAAGAGCTTGGCTGGCATATATAAACTCATACAATGTGAAGTGAACATTGTATACAGTAACAGCAATATGGTAAGGATGATCAACTGTGACTTTGCAATGTTGATTTTGAATTACAGCTTTGATATTTGCTACTTGATACAAGATAGTTCCAAAGGACCCATGAAGAAAAATGCTACCCATATACAGAGAGAGATCGGATGAACTCTAATTGTAGATTGAGAAATACTTAAAATACTTTCTTTTTACTATTTTATTTTGTTTTTTGTTTTCTTTTTCAACATGGCAAATATAGAAATATGTTTGACATCCCTTCACTTGTATAATCAAAATCAAAGTGCTTGCTTTCTCAAAGAGGGGGAGATGTTTAAAAGTTTTTACACATAATTAGGAAATATTTAATGAAATAAATAAAAATATTTAAAAATCTATTCCCAAGATTTTTAAAATTCTCTTTGCAACTCTCATCATTGAGTTGAAAAAAATGTGGGTATCTTTTGCATATAAGCAAGAATTGCCAGAAATCATAATTTTTTGAGAAAAGGAGAAATAGGACCTCTGAAAAATATTTTACATTATCTAAATTTCTTTAGACTCATTGCCTGCTTCCTTACCTTACAGATAAGGCAATATTTTGGTGTTTTTTTTTTTCACTGTCAGAATGAGTACATGTTAAATTGCATGACTGGTATCAAATCCCTGTTGCTATTATTAGCAACTGTTCATGCACCTGGTGTCTTGCATACAGTGATGAAAATTTACCCCTTATTGTTAAAAAGAATTGATCACTTGATCGCCTTTGCAAAGGATTCAAGCTGTTAGACCACAATTACTTTGGAGATGTTATTAGTACCTAGCAGGAGAAAAACAAAGTCATTTATTAAACACAGTTTCTCACTGATAGCCACAGTAACTGTAGACCCTCTTATTAATGAAGCAAGCCACTTACTCAGTGCAGTCTTATGATATTTTTGTACTTTTTGTGCAAAAGATTAATGTTTCTCTGAGTTTAAAATAACAAAAGAATTTCTTTTCTTTTTAGATGACTGAATACAGTCTGTCATGAACCAGAGAAGACACTTCAAAAGTTCATAGCCATCAATGGTAGGTCATTTGTATCTTCTTTATACTGTTTGATTTAAATGAATAACTCCAGTTTCTTATTTTCCATAGAGTCTATTAATAATCACTTGAAATAGAGAACGCAGATATATAGAGATTTCAGCCTAATCTAATCTAACTCTGACCACTCTTTCTCAGCCATGGTGCTCCCCTGCCTCCTCCAAGGGAAGAGAGAAGACAGGTGTATCCCGCATCAGACCTACCTTCGTTCTACATGTGGCATATCACACAAGGGAGGCACTTAAAGAGGAGTGAGGAAAGACCGAGCTTGGTTGTACCATCTGGAAGTCAAAGACTCTGGTGGGTGAGGGAGGTTCTATTTTCACAATACTACTCAGTGTGGGTGTAATAGAAGATTTAATTTAGAAGAATTAATTTAGAGTAATGATTGAAACATAGATGGACATATGGAAGAAAGCCCAAGGATTTGATTTTATAGATAAACTGAGTTATAGAGAAGATGATGAATTCATCCAAGTTCACACATGACAGAATCAGAATTTCATGGGATCTCAGCATCATAGATTTGGCAGGGGAAGGGACCTTAGAAAGCATTTACTAAAAGTCCTTCATCTTCCAGAGGGGGAAACTAAAACTTTGAGCTAGGAAGGGTTGCCCAAGGTCACATAGTGTCAGATGAGGTAGTTGAAGCCAGGTCCACTAACTGCAAAGTCAGTGTTCTTTCCATTGTACCACTAGTGCTTGAAAATATTAATAAAATAAATTTACATTCCTCACCATCATCCTTAACATCAATCTAAAAGCATGTGTGTGTGTTTGTGTGTAGGGAATAAGGATGTATTCAGGGTTGAAAAGTTTCGGTGTCCTTAAAGATCTCTGAGAATTATTAATTTTCAGTTTCCAAAACAAGCTGCTGAAGTCATTAGAGATAAGCAAATTAAAAATGCCACTACATTTTCAAGGGATATTCTGTTGTCAAGGGATGTAACTTTGCCTTATATGTAGAAATGCTTATTGACTTGTTTTCTATATGAATTCTTCTGAATTTCTTTCTATTTACTTCTATATATTTTTCAAAATGCTTCACTAATCTTTATTTTATTCTTCTTTTTAGAGACTTCATCAGTATATTCCTTTCCTCTTCCCCACAAATCCCCCTTACCTCTAATAAGAAGTTAAAACATAATTTTGGTACAACAAATAAGCAGAGTCAAGAAAAATAGATTCTTACACTTGCACATTATTATGTTAAAATGCATGACTCATTGTGCTCCTGGGATCCATAAGTCCTCTGTCAGGAAGTGGGTGTCATATTTCATCATTGATCCTCTGGTATCCACCCCCCCCATGGTACTGATCAGAGTTCTTAAGTCAAAGAAAGTATTATTGAATATTAGGGAATTACCACCTTCTGAAAAGACTACCATTTAGCCATAAGGTGATTGTTGGGGATACTATAGGGAAACACTGTGGGAACATTTAATATGTAAACATTCAATTAATTAGCTTTAAATTTATTTTCTCCATATATATTTCATGTTATCATCTAAGTACATACCACTTATATTAATTATATTTCCCTGGATGTATTTTAAAAGGCATATTTTGCCTCCATTATTATTTTTGTTTTATAATATATTGAATAGTTACCCCTTTTTCTTTTTTTATTTAGCACTGGGTATTTTTTAACAAAATCATAATAATGAGATTCATGTGGCCAGTATCTTATTATATAAAACATATTATGTAAGTATAAAAAGCTTTTGTCAACCACCCCCTCGGTTTTAATGATAAATTAATTAATTAAAATTTAACAGTTTATTATAATTTTATTGGTAGATTTTTGGAGATTTTCAAGATTGAAAATGCCCTTTTATATTTCATCAAATTAGAATATGTTACCATTGTCATCTGATTGAGGAGTTATCTTTTTTTTATACTATTGGAAGAATATGTGAGTCAGAATTTATGGCAGTTTCTGGTACTAGGAAAACACTATGTAGGTATACATACAGTTTGTTTCCCTTTTTTATATAATTATTAATTCATAATCCACAAAGGAGCTCACAACAGCAAACGTCACACCCACAGAATATGTTCTAGGGATAAGTGGGAAGATGTGGAGAAGATATGATTGCTTATAACACTTCAACACAGCTAACATTTTATTAAAATTTCTTTCTAATTGGAAGGCATTAATTTTTTATCTCTCTCCTTTACCCTTTTCACTTGATAAAGTAAAGAAAAACAAAATTCTCCATTACATTAAAAATCACATTCCCATCCTTCCCATATTCAAAAATGTGTGCCTCATTCTGCTTATTAGTTTATCACTTTTTGAGATAGATGACATCTTATATATGCTTAAATAAAACCTACAGGGGCAAACAAATTAAGTGTGTGATACATTTGTCAGATCTCAGGAATTTTTTGAACTGAGGAGTCAGATGAATATAATTCTCAGATAATATTCTCTATATTACTATAATACATATTCCAAGCTTAATAAATATGATTTACATTATATTTAATTCATATATTTCATAAAATGATTGACAGTAAATGAAAATTTAAGTAATTGATGGAAAATCTCTAAATAAAATGGAACCAATACCTATTGAGTTATTTAAATAATCTGTGCCAAATGTTAAAATACTAGAGATTCTTTTCTCAAACTTTTGACCTTTTGATCTTCTTCAACTTTCACTATGAGTGTGGCATAAAGGATAGAATTCTAGATTTGGGGTCAGGAAGACCTGGGTTCAAATTTTTATCTCCATCAATTGCCAGCTATGTAACCATTATTAAGTCACTTAATCATTATGAGACACATTTCCCTTATCTATAAGAAACAAGAATGGCAATACTTATATTTACTTCTTATTGTGATGAGACAAATAAAATAATATATGCAAATTCATTTATAGAACTTTAGTTTCTATATTGGTGGCAATTATTATTTCTGCCTACTATTACAGTATTACTTCATCTCATTTGGTACCTGACTTTGGTAACCTTCATTATACCCACCTTCTTCATTTCTGTTCCAGAGACATCAAGAAATGTTTTCAGCAATCAATGACCTCATGGTCTATGGGTTCACCGCAAAGCTGTGCTATTTTAGAAAAATTGACCCTCTGTGTGTACAGTAATTTTTTATTCCTCCTTAGATGCTCATTCCATTTCCTATAGCAATTGATTCAAACTTTCTCCTCCTTTTCGTTGTCCAGCTCCACATGCATTGAATATTTCTTTTAGCTCTCTCTCATCACCCACTCATTATTTCCCAACATTTAAAAATCTGCCTTCTACTACCACCACTTCACTGAAACTGCTTTCTCTAAAGTCTCCTGTGCCCTTCTTGATAAATCTAAAGGCAATTTCAGTAGGCAGTAAGGTGTGAGACAGATTGAAGCGTAGGGAACTGTGGTCAAAATTGGACTTTCTTAATTCAGTGTTAGAGGTGGAATAGTGCTGAGCAATAGTGAGACATACTTCAGAAAAGAAAGGGCTTTAGAGTTTGTGCTTATTGTCTTCCAATGATAGATCTTTTGTTCGATTAACCAGAACCAAATTGTTTTGATGATTGCTGCTTTGAAGGATAGTTTGAGATCAGGCAAGGCTAGATTTCCTTCATTCCTACTTTTTGAAAGACATAAAAAATCTGATCAATTCAGTGACCAACTACAATTTCAGAGAACCATAGTTGAGTCATGCTTTACGTTGCTGAAAGGAGATGAGCTTGAGATACAGAACGAGGCATCCTTTTTTTAAAATTTTTTTTGGAATTGGCAAAACAGGGATTTGTTTTGCCTGAACATGCATATTAAATATAAAGACTTTGGTTTCCTTTTTTTCATTTGGGTGTGGTGGGATGTAGAGAAAATAAATCAATAACTAGAAAATAAAAGGGAAAGAAAGATAAATTTAGAAACAAAATAACTGGTTTAGAACTGAGCCTGGGAATAGGATATGGATTTTGGATCATAGATTAAATGATAGGCTTTTTGTCAGGGTCATATGATTGTATATGTAGTGCTAGAAGGAACCTTAGGTCAACACATTCATTTTTTCAGACAAGGAAATGAGGCTTAGAGAAATAAGTTGTTACTTTTTCAAGATTATAAAAGCTGTAAGAGCCAGAGCTGTTATTTGAACTTTGCCAGGCCATTTTATTCCAAATCCAGTTCTCCTTCCATTGTACCATGGGTTAAGTGCAGTGAGTAGGGGAGGACAGAAGCAGTAAAATATATATTTATCCTGAAACATAACACATAATGGAAAGAGAGGACAATTGCCTGCTGTGTATTTGACAAGTCAGTTGCCACAGAGGGTAAGGAGTAGATGAGACATAGAAATAACATTAGGGACAAAGACAAGAATCACAGATTTTCAGAATTAGAATGAACATTAGAATCCATTTAATCTAGGCCATATCTGGACAAATTATCACCCTAAAATAATTGTAATAAGTGGTAATGACACATATTTTGGTTGAAGACTTCTAGTGCACATGTGTGTTTGTGTGTGAAGAGAGAGTAGGAGGACCCATCATTTTTGGACAGATATAATTCAGTAGTTCTAAAAATACTGTGATCCTGGAATACTGAACATTAAATGGTTGGCAACCAAGAAAGGTTCCTGGGCAGTCAAATCTCCAGACCCATTACTTTGTTCCTTTGACTCTCCTTTCCCTCCTATTCCCTCTCATTATACTTTCTTTGCACCCCTAGGATGCCAGTGGAGGAGACAGAAATATCTCCTCAGATAAAGCTGATGTTTTGATGTCATCTTCAGACTGGGAGGAATAGTCAGTAAGTGAACAATAATTTATTAAATGACTATTATGTGCTGAGCATTGGGGATACAAATATGAAAAAAGAAACACAGTCTGTAATTTTAAAATAACTTAATCTGATGGAAGGGAAGATGATACACAAAAAGAAGCTAAAAATTAAGAGAAGGTGGGGTTGAAAAATGTATCAGATGAGCGGGCATGATAAAGATAGAAATATCTTAGAGTAGGGTAGCCCCCTCCTTAAATGGAGGTTTTTTAAATTTTATTGATTAAGAAAATTTTTCCATGGTTACATGATTCATATTCTTTCCCTCCTCTCCTTCCACCTCCTACCATAGCCAACACTCAATTCCACTGGGTTTTACATGTGACATTGATCAAGACCTATTTCCATATTTGCACTAGGGTGATCGTTTAGAGTTTACATTCCCAGGAATATCTCCATCAACCCATGTGGTCAAGCAGTTGTTTTTCTTCTGTGTTTCTACTCCCACAGTTCTTTCTCTGGATGTGAATAGTGTTCGTTCTCATAAGTCCCTCATAATTGTCCTGGATCATTGCATTGCTGCTAGTAGAGAAGTCCATTACAATTGGTTGTGCCACAGTATATTTGTCTGTGTACAATGTTCTCATGGTTCTGCTCCTTTCACTCTGCATCACTTCCTGGAGGTTCTTCTAGTTCATGTGGAATCCCTCCAGTTTACTGTTCCTTTGAACACAATAGTATTCCATCACCAACATATACCACAATTTCTTCAGCCATTCCCCAATTGGAGGGCATCCCCTCATTTGCCAATTTTTTTTTGCCACTACAAAGAGTGAGGCTATAAATATCAAATGGAGGTTTTGATGTTCATGGCTCTGGCCAAGTGTAATGTAGAGTACCAAGACTAATGGGATCTTTCAGAATCATGAGGTTTTTCCAATGATGAATTTCCTGGGGCACAGTGGAGAAATCATAGATTTCCTTGAGTAGAACAATTAAATGAAGCATGAGGAAGGTAGTTACATATGAGGGTAGAGGGATTCAGCTGAGAAAAATTGAAGTCTCAGTGCATAAGAATATATTTTTCAGAACACCTAACAAATTCATGGCATACCCTAAAAACATGTTGGCAAAGATATGGCACGCATGCCCTGGTGGCATGTGTGTGCCAGCATCTTAGAGGGGGCTACTCTGACCCCTCTCTCTGCCATGTCTGAGGACATCTTGTTGCATGTCCTGCCCCTCTGTCCAGGAGACCAATGTCAGCATTTCCTCTCTCCTCTCTCTGGGATAATGAGAGAGGCTCACAGGTAGCTTGAAGGTGCATTTTAGGCACATAATCTCTAAAAAGTTTGCCAACACTGCTACGAGAACCTCTGCTCTATTTGTTGGGGAAATGTTTATGATTCTCTGAAATGTATACTCATTTCTCATAGTTCTTGTCTAACATTGCAGATGACATGAACTTTGAGGTAGACATTGTAGAGCTGAGCCGAGGGTGACGGTCTCATAAAATGTTTTGTGTTTCAGTATTTTAAGTAACTATCTCCTAGGACACTATAAAAGTAATTATAAATTACTTATCCGTTCTTTACAGTTTTGATATTTATTGTTTGCTATTGAATGCTTGTTAGGTTTTGTTTCTTGTTTTCTTTTTTTGCATAAAATAATTTTGCAGGAAATAATTATCTGTCCTGTCTGGCCTTAAGTGTATGTTAAATATATGTCTTCTATCTTTTTGGAATACCCTGGATATGATTTAAACCTATTTTTATCATATGTGATTTCCCCCAGGGTTCCAGTGTAAGGTATAATAAACCAAAAACACTGAGCAAGAACCTGGGGATTCTCTTTACAAGCCAGTCTCTCCACTCTATCCCAAGATGAATCTAGCTAGTGAGCACAGATAGAGCAATTGGCTCCTTTAGAGGAAGTGCAAGAAAGTAAGTAGGTCAGTCCCTTTGGGTCCTTTAATGGATCTATGTTGTCACATGTTTAAGGATCATATTTGGATTTTTGGGGACTGATCCTGTGATTTTATTGGTACAATGAACACCAAGGGAGGCAGCTCCCACTACCAAAGCAGATCAAATGCTCTACAATCCATTGTCTAGTGTTGTCTAGAGAATTAGGAACGTAAGTGATTTGTCCAGGGTAAATATATGTCAGAGATGGGACTTGAACCTGAGTTTTCCTACCTTTGTATCTGGCTCTCCCTCTCCCTTATGCTATCCTGTCTCTCTTGGAAGGATCAAGAAAGGGGGAATAGGACTGGTGTGGTGAGAGTATACTCTATCAAACTAGAAGAAATAAATGAGTAATGAGGTCAAAGAGATTAGAGACATACACATATTTGTTACTATAATTTTTTTCTGCAAAACAGTTGAGTAGGTATAAAGGTCCTCAGTGATCATTTAGTCTATCTTTATTTTGTGGAAAAGAAAACTGTGAGCTAGAGAATATGACCTCTTTCATCCAAGTGACTCATCCAAGGTCACACAGTTCATCCAGTCAATAGAAAAGCTGGGAGATGAAACCTGTAAGTCTGGTTCTAAATCTAGTATTCTACCTATTAACCCACATATTTCAGAAATTAAGGAAAGGATAAACTGGATCCCCTGATATAAAATTTTTCTGAGGGCACTTATACTAAGAAGAATGTATTACTCTCAAGAACCAGATTCTTACATCATATACAATTCCAATAAGGAAGAAAAGAGGAATCTATTTGGAGACTGATGTTTCAGATGCACAGAGAAGTTAACAAAATGTAAGCTTAAAAAAGTAGGTACAAAAGATGGAATCTAGGACAGCTAATTGAGTCTGAATACAAGTGAATGGAAAAATCTTGAAAAACGAACATCAGGAATGTTAAAACTAAAAATGAACTGGCACAGATAATGAATGCCAATGACAACCGAAAGGACTTTTAAAAACTATTGGGAGCAAGAATAAATCATATAAGAAAAAGGACATTTTCTTGGAATGAATTAGATAATTCAATCAAAATTCTTTTTAATCACTTACTCCATGCCATTATATCCCTCACTTCTCCCTAAACCCAAGTCACTACCCTAGTTTATCACCTTTCTATTGCCAAATAAACATCAGCTTAGAGATATGATGGATAGAGCTCTGGGCCTGGACACAAGATCTCAGTTGAAATCTGGCCCCAGGCAATTCACTGTTGACCTCAGTCTCCTCATCTGTAAAATGACCAAAAGGAGGAAATGGCAAAGAATTCCAGTATCTTTGTCAAAAGAACACCAAATGGTGTCATAAAGAGTCAGACATGACTGAACAACAACAATAAATGGTCTCCCTGATTCTCTATCCCTCACAAATTAATTTCTAAATTCTTCTTCAAACACAGGACTGAACTATCTTACCCAAGAGTTGTTGGTGGTTCCATTTTTCCCTTTATGGAAACAATATCAACTCCACAGGTTTACACTGAATGCTCTACACAATCTGAAGCCAAATAACCTTTCTAGACATTTTGTAGTATTCCCCTTCCTATATGTTTTACTCCATTCAGATAGAACTAGTACCTCTAAACTGGATTCAATTTCCCAGCTCCAATCTCCAGGCTTTGCAGATAGTTCTTCATGACTGGACGGCATCCTTCCTTATTTCTGCCTCAGAGTCCCTAACTTCTTTCAAAGTTCAACCCAAATATCACCTCCAAAATGTCTTTCCCTTAATTTGATAAATAGGTCTAAACAAACAAAAATGTAGTATCTCCCAATATATCTTAAATTCCTTGAAAGTGGTAATTTTTTTTTGCTTTATATTCCTATTCTACCACAACTGAATTGCATGTATTATCTCTTTAACAAATGAATACTAAATAATGTGGATCTCAGAAGAGAGCTGTAGACTTAAATTTTGGGTGTCATTGCATAGCAGATGGCAGTTCTCTTCAATGAGATCTGAGATTTTCTCTAAGATTTTTGATTGCTAGGAAACATGGAAAATATCTGAGCATACTCCTTTTTGAAGATGACCATTAAGTGGAGCCATTATTAACCCGTTTTATATTTCCTGTAATAACTGAAATCAATGTCATTTTAGATGTGGAAAAATGGCTGTCTTTTCTAATAACATTCTAAGAATAGTTTTCCACAGTATGAAATAACTTTTCATGAACAAAATACATACATTTCCTCTGATATGGCTGTTCTTTGACAAAGGTAGGGTCAGCTAAAAAAGCAACAAATAAAAAAAACTTTAAATAAATTCTTGTTTAGATATCGGTACATTCAAGGGTTTTGTTTAAGCTTCTGGTAATTGTTTACACATCTGGTTTATAAAAATCTTGCTATAGTAATTCAATTGATTTATTAGTATGACTTAGCTACCTTTTATTCTCAATCAAATATTGAATATGTGCTTATAATTCTAATTATCTTTTCCTCTACTACCAATCTTTTCTATTTCATGATATTTAAATTCTAGTAGGGACACTGTGAAGAAATAAAGAATATTTTTAAATGTATATATTTTAGTAAATAGTCCAAGTGTTAGGGATAGCAAATATGCCTTAAACCTCTTTGAATACCCAATGTCTACTCTGGTGCCCTACAAAATACTTTTTGATTATAATAATGATAATAACATATGTCAGGGGTATAGATAAGCCCAAGATTAAAAAAAAATTCCTTAGTACTTAAATTGTCAGGAGAATATTCATACACTTAAATTATTTTCTATAAAAACATGTTCCATCAAAATGAACTTCAATATGTTTCATATAATGGAATTTTGATGTGAATTCAAATATTCATTTCTTCACCAGAGATAAAGTTCTAAGGGTAATATTCTCCAACTTTTATTAAAAACTCCCATAAAAGTAAAATTGAATTCTGATGTGGAGATAAACTGAAGTACTGATTTTAATAAAATATGAAAACTTAACACATATAAATTTTAAACACATATAAAAACAGTGATGGTAGCAATGCTGTAATACTATGACAAAAATGCAATAAAAGTTATAGAGTCAAAATGATTCTCACAGACTGTACCAAATCAACTTTTTATGAAAGTACTAATGAAAGTATTGAAGCCTATTCAAATGTTCAATATTTGTACTAAAAAAACCTCGTTTTGCTAAGGTATATTCCCTTGCCCACCAATTTATACCATTTAGTAAAATTGGTTTTGCTGGAACAGTCAGCTTAATCTGCATCAGCACTTCTTCAACTTGTCATCTCCTGTCCATTTTCTTTGACTATTGTGACAAGATGTTTGCACCTAAATGTCCTGTGATCCTGGAATAACTATGACTCTTCCTTTGGATAATATACTAATCTGCATTATCACAATTTCTTACATTTTAGTGTTGTTATACCAAAGGGCTGACTATTATTGTGCAAGTACAAAGTGTGCCCAATTCTATTTGTATTTTAATATTCTAGCATAATGCCACAAAATGAAACTTAATGTATGTTTCCTGACGACCATAAGCATAATTCATAAGTTACTTTCCCTTGCATTTCACACTAGCACTCAAGCATCCTGATAAAAACAATTAATTTGCTTCCTTTTCCACAATGCAACTAAGCCAATTTAAAAATATT
Organism: Monodelphis domestica; assembly: GCF_027887165.1. Classification (NCBI taxonomy): domain Eukaryota; kingdom Metazoa; phylum Chordata; class Mammalia; order Didelphimorphia; family Didelphidae; genus Monodelphis; species Monodelphis domestica. The sequence continues at coordinate 243,083,023 of NC_077234.1, forward strand.
AAAAGAGAATGCAATATTTATTAACAACAAGCATAATAGTCCTACTGAATTTCCACTCATCTGTACATTCATTTAATCTTATTCTTGTGTTTAGGAGGAAGCTATTAACTTGTAAAACTAAGTAATTAATTCATGAATCAATATCTGGCTATCATTTTGTAAAGCACTGGGAACAGTTGAATTTTCCATCTAGTGTCCTATACTACCAATAATTCTCATGATCTTAATAATTTCATTTATATTTTTGAGATATGACTAAATTCTAAAATCTTGAAAGCACATATTATTTTGTTCATAAAAGTAAATGAACTTCTTGGACTATGTTAATAAAATTTTATGTTTTCATATAAACTGAGGGGCAGGATTATAGCTACTGCCATGATCCCTTTCAGCTCAGTGATATGTCTTAATGAGTAGATCCATATTTTTCTCTTACAAATCTGCTTTTCTTTTTCTTTCCACCATCTCATCCTTGTCTCTCACAAATCCCTGTCTCAGTTTTTTACTTGTACAGGAGTATGATTCATCATGTTAGGTTTGTTGTTGTTGTTGTTGTTGTTGTTGTTGTTGTTGTTGTTTTTTAAGGAGAAAATACCCAGAGAATTTACCCAGAAGATAAAATACCCAGGAGGAGGAAATACCCAGGAAATAACCAAATCCTCTAGGGAGATTGGAAGTTACTGAGGGGGCATATAAAGAAGAGTCCCTTTAAGAGATAATACATATTGAATGAAAGAGAAAAGCCTGCATCACGTGTGAAAATAAAGTTTTCAGGATGATGCAAATTGTATTTCAGAATGATTACAAATTGATTATATGATGAAACTTGAATGAAAAGTTTAAAGCAGAGAAGAATTTAGAGGATAGAGTGAAAAGAGCTGCCTTCAAGTAAGTGAAAGTCAAAAATGTGGAAGAGAGATTAGATTTGTTCTCTTTTGGCCAAAAGGGGATAATGAGCATTATTGAGTAGAAATCTCATAGTGTCAGATTTTAACTTTATGTAATGAAAGTCTTTACTAGTAGAGCTACCTAAAAGAAGAATGGACTTTCTCAAGAGGTAGTGGTTCCTCATTATTGAAGATCTTTAAGCAATAGGCAGATGGTCATTTTTGAGGTAGCCTGTAGGAGAGCTTCTTCTTTTTTTCTCCAATGTTTTTATTTTATTTATTTTTTTAATTTAAATTAATTTATTTAGTCAATTTAGAACATTATTCCTTGGTTACAAGAATCACATTTTTCCCTCCCTCCCCTTGCTCCACCCTTCCCATAGCTTACATGCAATTTCACTGGGTATTACATGTGTCATTCATTGATCAAGACTTGTTTCCATATTATTGATATTTATATTAGGATCATTTTAGAGTCTACATCCCCAATCATATCCCCATATGTGATCATGCAGGTGTTTTTCTTCTGTGTTTCTACTCCCACAGTTTTTCCTCTGAATGTGGATAGTATTCTTTCTCATAGATCCCTCCAAGTTGTTCAGGATCGCTGCATTGTCACTAATGGAGAAGTCCATTACATTCGATTGTACCACAGTGTTATAGGAGAGCTTCTGAGTTGTGTATGAGTTGGATGGCAGGGTCTTTGATAGTCTTTCTAACTGTGAAATTATATGATTTAATGATTTTTGAATTTATTATGATAATACATTAATATTTTTTGAATTCATAATCACATTAATATATCTATTCCTTGCAAAGGTATGTATTAGAATCCATTTAGGTCTCCTTGTCCTCTGAGACCCTAGTGCATGTTTTCCAATAAGTCATAAACACAGGATTCTCCCAATGTGTTGGGGCTTTTTTTTAGACCTCTTGGTATTATATGGGTACCTCTTGAACCCATGGAATATTCATTAGTACTGCCATCCCAGACTTTCTAGCCATTCATCTGCCCAATGTTATCCTTTAGGATACTATAATTTCTCATTGTTAATATGTTGAAGTCAACTCGGGCTCACTGTGTCCTTTGCAATTGCCCTTTAGGTGATCAATAAGTTTTATTCTTTAGAGACTCTGGTATTTAATGACTTGTAGCCATATAGCCTGAAAGGGACATTATTGATGTTAAAAAGATGGGCTTTTGAAGGATAATTTCGTTAGGAAAAGAATTGTAAGCTTTTTCAAAGGCCATACTTGCACTCTCTTCCACAGGATGGCCATCATTCCACTCATTTTCCATTCACAGTATTTGTCAAAGACATACATGTATATGCATCAACACATGCACAAATCTATCCTATGTGCTGTGCATCAAAACAGATATCATATTCTGAATGACAGGAACTATCCATAGCACACTTATTTGTGACAATTTCATGGTTAGTGCACAAAATAATGTTTTTAGGCAGATGAAAGCTTTATCAGGAAGCTAAGTGGAGTCAGAAAGACTCATCTTCCTGAGTTGAAATCTGTCCTCACTCAGTTACTAGATGTGTTACCATGAGCAGATCACTTAATCCCATTTTCCTCAGTTCCTAATCTGTAAAATGAGCTACAGAACCGACTGACAAACCCTTCCAGTATCTTTGCCAAACAGGGTCACAGAGTCAGACATGACTGAACTGAATGAACAATAAAAACAACAAAAGTCTTCATGTAAATGTAACAGGAAATGTAAAAATTCGCAACTGTAGACTCCTAAATAATAATTTTCCCTTTAAAAAAGAAGGCTTTTGGTTAAAAGTCCTACTGAAACTACTTGTGAACACCAGGCTAGGAAGCTATTCTTAAATACTAAATACTTAACTATTAGAAAAAAGATCAAATGGTAGAAATCAAGAGAGAGATTGGAAATAGAGAGAAAGAATTTAAATAAAAGTCAGACTTTATTGAGGCACAATAGGGAAGGGAAAACAACTCTTCCTAGTAATATTGTAAAAACCATAACATTAGTACTTTGATGAATCCGTGATCTAATCAATGCAGATATTTTTTTTCCAAAGGTAGGGCTTACAGCCTACTCAAATCTTCTTATTCTGTGATATTCTTCTCTGTATTTTTCAATTGTAGTATAAACATCATCCTTTAATGTCCTAGAACAAGGGCCAGATTTGTAATTTTTATCTTTCTGCATTTTCTCCTTCAATTCAACAAACTAAAGTATTATTTAGATAAAATTGGAAAACTTTGATATATAAATCATCTATCTACCTATCCATCTATCTATAGATTTGTGATACAATTTGTAAAAGATGAACACTAAAAAAATGTAAAAGCAACTATCTCCTAAAAGCAACCACTTTCATGTGTACCAGCACAAATAGTTTTTTGACATTTGTAAGGGGAGAAATGCAAGCCACACAAACACTTATAGGAAATATATCTTCTTTTTTTAAAAAACCTTTATCTTCAGTCTTAGAATCAGTACTATGCATTGGTTCCAAGGCAGAAGAGCAGTAAGGGGTAGGCAATGGGGGTCAAGTGATTTGCCCAGGTTCACACATTTAGGAAATGTTTTGAGGCCACATTTGAACCCAGGACCTCCCATCTCTGGACCTGGCTCTCAATCCACTGAGCCACCCAGCTGCCCCTTGAATTCATATCTTCTTTTAAAAGAAACATACTGGATAATCCTCTTGATTTTTCCCTAGTGATTAATAAGAGTAATAATATCATTTACATGGCTTTAAGGTTTGCAAAGCACTTTGCAAATATTCAGTGAGGTAGGTGAAATTGTCTCCCTTTTTATTGATGTCCTCTAGAAACCAAAATATCTGGATGATTTCAAAATATGTAAAGAATGCATCTGATATTTTGACTTTGTACCTTCACAAGAGTATTAAATACCGTAATCAGAGCCTGGAGAGCAGAGCCCTCTGTGGTTCAGTAGCATGAAAAAGTATAGCTGAGTTCCCTTCCATAGAACTTTTCCAAACCAATCTAGAAAATACACTAGGCTGAATCCTGAGGATGAAATACAGAAAAAGCCACAAACAGTCATTGATCCACACCAGGTAGCACTGGGAGATGAACAGAGTTGTTTGAAGAATGTCAGGAAGGAAGCATTCCAATACCCAGGGAACAGCTGAACCACTAGGGCAAGAGGAGGACACAGACTCATACACTCTGACCCTTATTGGGGCACTAATTTATCTAGATACTAACTGTTTTATTCACTACCAAATTCAGAAGCAAGCAGCAGTGATATGTCCCAAAATCCAGAGGTCAAATGTCATCTTAGTTCTATTACCTAGACACGTTTGCAGAGGAATAATTAAGAAAAAAAATCCTGGAGCAAAGAGGAACCTATAATCTTCTCTTAATGAACCCAGAGAGCTTCACAGCTGGCTGAAAGGAGCTGAATTCAGCAACAACCTCATGTTCTTCAGATTTAAAACCTTGGTCATGAACTTGCATGACTCAGCTCAAGAGAGGAGCTCAGATTTTTCCCTGAATTAGATCATTTTGAGAGTACTGAAAGCTTTCATGTCCCCACCTTCTCTTTGAGATGCTAGGGGAAAAAACCCATAATAGTTAATAGCCCAAGAAAGCAACTATAGGACCAGCTCAGATTCTCCCTATGGAAATGCTGCAGAACTTGGCTCTGACATCAAGTCCAAAGTCAGGAAGTAGGCTAGAAGAATGGAAAATAAAAAAGAACTGCCACAGAGAGCTATTATGTTGGCAGGGAGGCTCAAGAAAGAACAGAAAGATAATCACTTTCAAACGACTTGCAAACAAAGTCTCAGGGAAAAACACAGCTCAGGCACAAACTCAAGTAGAATTTCTGGAAGAAATGTAGCAAGAGTTTAAAGAAATTGAAATGTTTTCCCAAATGAACAAAAAAATTCTTGCCCAAACCAAAAACAAAACAAAACACCCTCTGAAAGTTAGAATGAATAAAATAGCAGCCAATGACTCCATGAGAAAACAAGAATTATTAAAACATTGTCTAAGGATGGAGATATAGAAGACAATGTTAATTATCTCATAGGAAAAACAACTGCCTGGAAAACAGAAAAAAAGACTTTGGGGGTCAGTCATGTCTTCAAGAACCTACCACTACTTGGAGCTACCTCATAGTTAGCCTCCACAGGTAAAAAGTCCCCAGCCTGTGGGTGCAATAGCACTCTGAGCTTTCCATCCTTGGCTTGGCAGAGAGTATTGTCCCCTTAGGGAAAGCTGCTTTGGGCCAGTTATCTGCTCCAAAGCAACCACTTTCATGTGTACCAGCACAAAGCATCTTCCATCTATTGCTGCCAACCCAGTCTCTCTACTGGAATGTGAAGAGTCTCCATTACAAAGAAGAATAATCCTCTCTTTCTCTTTCTCCCTAAAGATGTATAAAGTATTGATAATTCTATGACGAGGTTCCCATAAATTGGGGGATTGATGAACAAGTTATGGTGTATATATATTATGGGATACTGTTGTGCTGTAAGAAATAATGAAGGCAACATTTTCAGAAAAAACTAGGAAGACTTGGGTGAACTGATACAGAGTGAAGCAAATAGAACTAGAATAACAATTTATACAGTAACAACATTATGATAATGGCAAATGACTTTGAGAGAACTAGAAATACTTTTCAGAAAACTGACCAACTACTATCCCAGAATACTAAAAATGAAACCTGGTATCCATTTCCTAATAGAGAAGTGAAGAACTCAGAAAGTTACATTTTTTAAAAATGGACATAGTTTCTTCAGAAATCTATTAGCTCTATTATATATGTTTATAACAGGCTTTGTTTTTAGTTTTATTCTCATTTGGGGCGAGAGAGAAGATAGATTTGTGCTGATTTAAAAAATGTTTAAAATATAAAAATAATCAGTTTGTTGAAAAAGTAAATTTTATCATCATATATTTTAAGGAAGGTTATATAGTCTTCAGCATTTTTGAGATGCATCCTGTTAGAAAATACAAATTTAGGTAGTATTTTGTCATGTTAAAGCAAATATTTTTAATGGTCAAAAATGAATCTTGCATTAATTATATCCTTTCTTAACAAGGTGAAAAGTTTATCTCAAATTTTCATCTTGAATTTCTTTACTGTGTTTATAGATTTTTTTCCATAAAGATTTTATAGTGAGGAGAAAGTCAGTATAGAATGCATCATTTTCCTTAATTATTTTTTTTAATAATAATATCTGGCGTATATAGAGCAAGGGTGTTTGACCTTATTGAGTATCATGGAACTCATTGTCAGTTTGGTGAATCATATGGATCTCTTTTCACAATCATGTTTTTAAATGCATGAAATAGATACAATTATAAAAATTGATTTTATTGATATATTGTTAACAAAAAAATTTTAAGTCAGTTTAAGAACTCTTCCTTTAGAGATCAAGAGAGTTAACAATTAAATTAGATATAAAATCATGAATAAATTTAAAATCAGCTTTTTTCTCTTTCATAACATTATATTCCTTAGGCCTTGAAACCTTTGAAATCTGAGACTTATGGCTAAAGGTTTCTCTAAGTCTAGCCAAGTCTTTGAGAATAGGACCAAGTGATTTGTAAAGTTAGCCATTTGGGTGAGTCTGATTCTGCTCTCCTTTTTTTCAATCTCCAACTTCCTCTCCCTCAACCAATTAAAATGTTCAGAAGTCCTAAAAAGTAGTTGTGGAAATGGAGATTAATAGGTATTATATAACAAGATAACTTGTTATTCTATTAATAACTTTCCTAGATCTTCATGGAATTGAAGAAAACTGATGAAATAACAGTGATATACATCATAGACAAGATCTTTCCAATATCAAATGGGAAATATGAGAAATCAAATGCCATGCTGCAACCCCCATATTTGATCTAGACTGGTATTTTGAATTGATTTGGCACCACAATATGCTGATCAGTTAATTAAAGGGCATCTAGCTTGAGAGAGACTTAAAAAGACTTAAAGCACCCCTTATTATTTCTAGATGTCTTAAGCCATCAGACAATAGTCAATACCCTTTAATACATCTTATATCTGTTTTGTGCATGGGTTGTCTTTTCTTCCTGAGGACGACTACTGATTTATATAAAAATTACGCATTTATAAAAGTATCTGTTGTTACATGATAATAAAGATTGATCAACTCTTCTTTTCCTTGGAAAGTTCCATAGACCCAGAAGAAAGGAAATACACATAAATTATAAAACCTGGCTCAGCTCTAATATAGACCTTTTCTATGAATACTATTGCTGTCTACAACTTTATTTTTTAAAATGTAATTTGTATTTCCTCAAATACCTTGTCTGTAAATGTTTTTAGATTCTAAATGTGGAAGACCCAATGTCATTGATAGAGAACAAAATATAGAAATTGATTATCTTAATTATCTTTCCATTCAGAAGACTAATGATAATTGCAAGAATATTGTTCAGAGGACTTGGAAGATTGTGTTATAAGTATCCAACCACATGCTATTAATTCATTTAATTCACTTAATACATTTTTATCTATCTCTTAACCCAGATTAGTGATTTATCTTATACAGACAAAACACCAAAATATATGCATTTGTGTATGTGTGTGTGTGTGTGTGTGCATGCATGTGTGCATGGAGGCATTTGGTAGAACAAGTCTTTGGATTTCCTATAAGCAATTAAATGTCTGGATGGAATAAATAGTAAATATGAATATGCAATATTTATTTTATTATTTGATTTGAGGCTAATATATAAACGGTGCAGGGAAAGACACTGGATGGGCAATAAGATGGGCACAGAATTGAATGGGAAGTAATTAGATTAGATTATATTTGGGAAAGTGAACTCCTTTTAAAAGGTTCCAAATATATATGACAAAAAAAATCTTTTTAATATCAGAAGACTTACAGTTCTTATGAACAATGGTTTTTATATTGCACCCTTTTTCTTAAAAAACGGGAAAGATCTACAAAAGTTCCAATGATAATTTAATTTTCTACAAATGACACTGCATATGTACAGGATAATATGTTATACATATATAAGTATATATGTGCACAGATGTGTTCAGATACAAACACATACATATATACATACATAAACAGAAATGTATATATGTACATACACTTAAATAGGCATATGGATATTTTAAATTATTATTCATCTAATTTAGTAAGCTCTTCATCTTTTTGGGGATTTAAATCTGAAAATTCTATCTACCAATATTAGTTCATAGAGGACATTATCATTTCCGAGGAAATACCTTGATATATTTATATTCTATGATGGAGAAGGCTGATTTTTTAGATCTTGCCAGATACTCTCCTATGACCCTCCATGGATCTATTTGTTAACTGGGGCAGCCCAGTGGTGCAGGGGTTCTGGAGTCAAGAAAAGTCATCTTCCTGAGATCAAATCTTACCTCAGATACTTATTAACTGTATGACCCTGGGCAAGTTACTTAACTTGTTTGCCTTGATTTCCTCACTTATATGATGAGCTTGAGAAGGAAATAGTAAACCACTCTGGCGTTTTTGCTAGGAGAATTTGAGAAGGGTGAAAAAAAAAAGCCAGACATGTCTTAAAAAAACTGAACAACAAATGTGTTGCCTGTTCTTGGAAGGATCTGGATTAACTGGGTCTCTTGCTAATCACTCTGTAATCTTGGTTTTCTTTCAGTTCTTTCTTACTGCATTATGCTCATCTTGTTTTATTATTTTTTATAAACGAATATATTTCATACTAGTTTGAAGTCCTTGGATGCCACATCTCTCCAAGTGGCAAAAATCTAACATTGTTTGCTAAAACAGTAGAATAGTAAATTATTCTAGAAATCAGTATAGTCTAGTTTGAAGTAAAAAATATAGGTTCAAAGTAGATTTTGGTATTTTGGCATAAGAACATAAGCAAGACACAATCTTTCTAGAGATTTCAAATACAGAGATCTGGGGATCTGAGGGTAGGGCTGGAGAGTCTGCTGGCAGAGGAAGGCAAACAGTGTTGATCAGGTTTATCTCAGTCCCAGAAAAGCCCTACCTTACCCAGCTTTTGCTGATTTTCTCCTTCATCATGTGTCTCAGGTAGCTCAAATGTAGAAGACTTGAGCCATCCATCTTAGATGGGTACAGTCTTGCTAGGTTTGGTGTAGAGAGTTCTTCTGGTGCCCTTAAAGTACAGTTTGAGCATCCTTTTCTGACTTTAGAACCAATCCTGCCTCCAATCTTGGGTAATATTTGTAATCCGAAGTCATTGGCTCACAAGTTCATCAAAAACTTGTCTTGCTATTGGCTCAACTATTGGTCATGGTGCTTTGATGCAAGCCCCAATTTTTAAAGGGGTCAGTGTGGTGGTACAGTGGCTAGAATGCAAGGCTTGGAGTGAAGAAAATCTGAGTTCTAATCAGGTCTCACACACCTACTAGCTATATGATCTTGTGCAAGTCACTTAACTCTGCCACAGTTCGTCATCAGTAAAATGAGTTGAAGAATGAAATAGCAAACCACTCCAATATTTTTGCTAAAAAACCTCACAAGGGCTCACCAAACATTGGACATGACTGAAACAACTGGACAATAACAATCAAAAAGAGAGAGGATAAGTGGGAAATTGACTTAAAACTTCTCTCCTATGAAATCTCTTTGTATTTAACATATCCTTCATGCTATTCTGAATATATGCCTTAACTTTTGAAGAACTTGCCCTTAATTGACTTTCTCATGAATTTTTAATCTATTTTTAAAATTTCATTTGGAAAAAAAAAAAACCTATGGCATATCACATCGATGTTTCTCAAAAAAACTTAGATTGTGTGTTTCAAGAAGCCAGCTGGCTCAGACCCAGCTTGTAGCTGTCCTTGGTGCTAAAGTTCTTTGGTTTCTAAACTGAGTAAATCTAAGAGCAGAACCATTATAGCTGCAGTGTTTGATGTGTGTGCCCTTCATCTGGCATTACTGGTGAAGGGCACTTGCCCAAAGTAACATAGTTGATGCTTAGTTTAAGTCTAAGAGACTGTATTTTTTCCCCAGGGAAAGTCAAGAACTGATGTCCTTAACTGCTTCTATCTATGATTCAGTAATTCCTTTTCAAACTTTTAGCTTTAAAAGAGGTCTTTTTTTAGAGATTTTCCTCAGTGAATTCCACTGGAGGGCTTCTTCTTGAAATTACATGATTCTTAAGATTTTTTACAAAATAGTATTTTGATTTAAAAAAATTAATTTGTTACACACAACTTCCTTTAAAAAAAAAACATTACTTGCCCTCTTAGAATCAATATTGGGTATGATTCCAAGGCAGAAGAGCAATAAGACTTGTCCAGGGTCACATACCTAAGGACATATTTGAACCCAGGACCTCCAATCTCTAGGCCTGGTTCTCAATATACGGAGCCACCTACCTGTCCCCAATACGCACAACTCTGTATTTCAACTTTAAATTATGAAATCGAGTAAGGCATGTCTGTGTAGGCAAATATATTGCCCTGAATAATTTGGCAATTTGGCTTCCTGGTTATAAAAATCCCTGTGCTGCTTGGACTGGATTTAAAATTGTCAAAAATGTTTGGTCCAAACTTTGAATGTCAGTGATTATATTATGTTCCTGAGTGAAATGGCAGCAGTATACATTCCCAGAAGACATTTCTCATAGATAAATTATTGTTGCTGAGGAGGGTGCCAAGAAGTTATTCTCCCTGGATCCTTTGCTGGTCCACTTAAGTTTGGATATGGCTTGTCTTTAGCCTATTTATATTATACTCTAACTTATTTCCCATTTTTTACCTCTTGAATCTTCATGAATTGCCTTGAATTCTGAGGTACTACTGGCAATTACACACACACACACACACATACACACAATCTAGACTTGTGCTGAGTTGAAGGGGTAGGGCATTGCATACAAATGTCAAACATGCTCTTTTTTAAGATGTTGAAGACAATAGAATAGTGGGGTTGAAATTTTGAATAAGTGGGAATTACACCTAACAGGGGAACTTTATCCTAAACAAAGATAATACTTGGGATATTCAGGTTTAGAGAAGTTTGTAAGAACTGAAAAATTTAACTTACTTTGGAAAGAGAAATTATAGATTAGCAGAGACAATATGATTAAGAGTATAAGAAAATTTCATATTTATGTTACTATCTTTATTCCTAAATATGATTACCCTCATAAGCAATTTCTCAGTTTTTCTATATTTTAGACATTGGAAGTTGGCATGGTGAAAGCAAAGAATGATCTAAAATGATCACATATATATTAATTCAAAAAGTATTTATGAATTTGATTAACTATTTTGCTATATATAAACTTATCTATTAGATATAATTTCTGGGGATGTAGAAACTGGGAGGCTATAAATGTTTTATTCTTTTTGGAAGTTTTCCCTATATTGAGTTAATCAGAAATTAGATTCTTCTCTTAAGATTCTTTATTTTTTATCTTTCAACATGTCAAGTATTCCTTATAATGCATCATAGTTTATATTTCCTTCTTTTGTTTTGGGCAATTTCTCACTAACTGCTTCCAAGAAATAACAACACCCATTTTTCTTTATAGAAATCTAGAATATAGAAACTCTTACAATGAATAAAAAGTCCAGCAGCAAACCATAATAATTTAATCTTGTGTTCTAAGTGGTTTCAGAGGGATTTTCCTCATTTAAGTTTTCTCCAATATAGTCCATTGGGTATCTAAAATATTTGAATATGATGTTCTTTGATTAACAAGTAAGATTTTTCTTTCTCATGAAATATTTTCATTTTTCTCATTGAAAACACTTCAATATTTCAAAAGTGAGAAGGAAAAGAATCTCTTTGACCCCATAACTAGGTAATAAAATTTAAAATGTCACTAGATTAAAGAGTTAAGTAAATTTAGTATTATTTAGTATTTAGTATTAGTAGATGTGTTCAAAGCAACAGAAATTGGTGGATTATTTCTGTGAGGGAATAAGGTCATGGTTCATAGTCAAGGTCAGAACTCTAGGAATAGTACGAAACCTCAAATATAATTCTGATAGCAATTTCTTATGATCTGTCTCAACTTGTAAATATATTTACTTATGGCCCTTGGTATCATGATAGTTGGACCTAACCCTAGGTGAACCTGGTTGAACTAGAATAGGCCCATAAGGATTGCTTCATTGTTTAGACCATTTACAATTCTTTAAGAGTATCTGATTACTCTTACTATAGAAAATGTTAGGAATAGGATTTTTAGATTTTACTTATTAACTCTGATCTGTAACAATTAATATTTTTTACTTACATCACAAAAATGTCTAAAGTATTTTGCTTCAAACTCCATGTAAATCTCTTGAAATTACCATTCAAGTTAAAGATATGCATCTTTTGAATTATTCTTTCTTGTGAAAAATATCATCAGAAAATAAAACATTCCAAAAGCTGTGTTACTCAGGTGTTGTGGAAATATGATATGGTAAGTTAAAAATACATGTAGCCTTGAGGGAAAGCCCCCTTTAAATGTAGAATAAGGTCAGGCTTAGGGAAGTTTGTGACAGAAAGGCAATTTTTCTTATTTTACCTAGAGTAAGGAAAGTAATACATGCTCATGCAATGGGATGAATGGGATGAAGAAATTTGAGGTTTTTTATTGTTATCAGTTGAAAGTCTAATTTTTTAATTACTACATTCAATCATTCCATATGTTAGATTTTGGGAGTTGTGTGAGTGCATACGATTAGGTTATGCAGTCCTCATATTCCTTTACCCACTCAATATAGTGTTAATATTTCCCATAGTTCATACTGCCTATTTCTGGGCATCTGGTTCTAGCAGGCCTCAGTCACTTGTCAGATTTTAGCCTTGGAACTGGGAGTTATTCTCTTGAATGAAGATTCCCTAGGAAACTCTTAATCACAACTCCCATGAGGATAATGTCATTTGGTTGGCTGTAACTTGAGTAAAGTAATTTCCCCTCATAAACATTTCTCAGTAGAGGCAACAATTTAGGGGTTATTGACTTTTCTTCCTACTAGGGAACATTTGACTCTTCTCTATATATTTGTCTTTCTAATATCAGTAGTTATTGTCCCATTCTGATGGCTCTGATAGATGCTTTATAACTCACCTGAACAGTTTCTGTTCATTGTAATCATATAGGATTCCCTGGAGGAGGGTGGAAGCATTTGGCTTAAAAAAAGTGATGGTTTATTGACCTTTAGTCATTCCTCTTTACCAGAATTGCAGTGAGCACATCTTTTACAAGTATATTGACCAGAGGAAAGCATAAGAAACAATTTATAATTTGGTAACAAAAAGGAATCAAATCTTCATGTATCTCAAAAAAAAAACTTGGTTAAATTATCAGTGTAGTCCCTATTGGGAATTTCCCCAATTCATTCATCTTAACTAAGCAAATACCTATAATTGCAATAATTATCTCTTCCTTATTCCTCAATTCCCTAATTACCCACTATCTTCTCAGTAACTTGTAATCTGGTTTTAGTGAAATTTCTTTTTCAAAGGATCTGATCATGAGATCCAAGATCCTTTTCTATGTTCTGTTCCTCATTGAGTTTTTGACAAACTGATAGGCTTCTCCTTCTGGATACTCTCCCCTCTCTTAGATTCAGAGACATAATACTCTTGGCTATACTTTTATATTTAAAACTGTTTCCTCCATTTCTACTTTACTGGTTCTTTGTCCCAATTTCTTGGTGTTCCCCAGTGCTTCATCTTTAACCTCTCTCCCCCTTTAAACTCTCTTCCTTAATATCTCATTTATTCTTATGACTTCAATAATTATCTATATACATATATTCTCCAAATCTATATTTCTAATTATTATCTTTGATCCATGCTCCAGAATCATATTTAAATGGGTCATAACATAGTTCTACTTAGATGTTCCAGTGGCACTTCTAACTTAACATGTCCAAAATGAAACTTATTCTATTTCATTTTTTTTAAATGCAACTTTTAAATTTTTTACTTTTTCTATTAAAATTAAAATTAAATCTTATTTTCAAAACATATTAGTCCTCTCCTTTCTACTTTTTGAATTTCCCCTGAGAAAGCAAGGAAAACAAAACCCATGTTAGAAACAGGTATAGCCCAACAAAAAAGAATTTTCATTAGTGACATGTAAAAAAACCTGCCTTAGTCAACATTCAAAGTCCACTTCTTTTTCAGGAAGCAGGTTTTGCCAAGAATCTGTAGAAATTGTGATTTACCATTGTATTGATCAGAATTCCCAATATTTATGGAAATCCACACATATGTATGTATGTATATAAATTATAAGGATGATATTATAAATTAAGTCTTGTTATATTAGTTTAGAGATAAGAAGTAGAGAAGCTGGCTTGAAAAAGAATTGGAGTTTGAAACAGATCTGAGAAAATGTCAGTTTCAAATGCTGACAATCTAATAGTTTTTCTGTGGCAGTTAGGCTCTCTGAGTGTGGCAGTTACTCTGAGGGAGTTGGCAGTTACTCTCTGGGAGGTAGTGCCAGTTACTCTCTCTTGGAGTGGTTGGAGAAGGTGACATCTTCTTTTGTCTCTCTCTTCACTGTCTGAGGTAGAAAGAAAGGAGGGAAACACCTGAGGGAGCTAATGATTTTCCTTTTCCAACTTGGAAAACACTAGTGACTGTCTATTGCTGTTTCATAAAGTGTTTCATATCTGAGAAGACTAAAGAAAGACTTGGACTTTGGTTTGGACTCTGAGTCTGCTAAGGTTCAGAGTTCTAAATTGATCCTTGCTGAGTCTCTGCCAGCTGGCCTTTGTTATTTTATAACTTGGAGACAAAGTTAGGAATTATATACTTCATATAAGGATAATAGTGTTTAGTTTATTGTAGAATAGTAAACTTGGGTTAGTCAGATCAGGAAGGATCAGTGTAGCCTGTACAAACATGAGAAGCAGTTCCTTGCAGAACAGGGGAGTTTTATTTGGGCCAAGTTAGACTCCCTTGGAGTTAGAAATCCTTTTTATTCCTATATTTTCAATAAATATTTTATTTTTTAATAACAAGAGTCTCCTTAATGCCCTTGCACCTGACCCTGAAGAGTACATTTATGAGCTTCACTTCACTGATAAAATGAAGATATTTTGTAAGCACAGCAAACAGAGTATCTACTCAGTTTATAATCAATAATCAATTCATTCTTTCATTATTTTATAATATAGAATGAGGTGGTTCTTAGATAAAAACTCTTTCTCTAATATATGAATGTGTATGTACATATATGTATATGTAATTAGCTATGAAGTACCTTTTCATTCTTCTTCATGATTACCTCCCATTGAGAATATAAGAAAAACAAAGAATATTAAAAATATGTATAGTCTCATAACAAATTCCTCAAAGTTGGTGTGCAAAAAGCCAAAGTGTCTCAGTCTGTATTGAGTCACCATTCTATCAGGAGGTGGGCAACATACCTCATCATTAGTTATATGGAATCCCAGTTGGCCATCATGCTGATAAAAATTCAGCACAAATAATAGCAAGAGATCTGGTAATATACGAGTTTTTGATGTCTAGGCTTTTTTATTTTTATTTTTTGGTTAGGGCATTCACATGGTACAATGATTCTTAATTTATTTCTCTTTTCTCTTTTATCTCAGGTATGTTGTTTTTTGCTATGAGTTAATTAATATTGTCTTTAATTTTTTCACTTGTTGACTTTGTTTTAATATCTCTTGTCCTATAGATTTAGTGGCTTTTATTTGACCTATTCTATTTTCAAAGGGTTTTGTGCTGGGGCAAAGTTTTATTTTTTAATTTTTAATGCCAAATTGTTGATTCCCCTTCCAATTATTTCTTCATACCTCTTCTTT
The DNA here is from genome assembly GCF_027887165.1 of Monodelphis domestica. Classification (NCBI taxonomy): domain Eukaryota; kingdom Metazoa; phylum Chordata; class Mammalia; order Didelphimorphia; family Didelphidae; genus Monodelphis; species Monodelphis domestica. The sequence goes on from NC_077234.1 coordinate 243,098,689, forward strand.
CTGTTCTATTTTTTCCTCAAGTTTCTCATTCCTTTTATTAAAAAAAATATCATTTTAAAGTATTATTTTACCTCTTGTAGGCACACTAGGTAAGCTTGTGCTGAAGCTGTATTTTTCTCTGGGCCTCTACCTATAAATGTTTTGGAGTCATTCTCTTCTTATGTAATTGTGTCTTGAGAAAATATGCTAACATAATTATTCTTCATTACTGGGGTTATTTTCTATCTGACTATTGTTCCAGGTTTATTTCCTGTCTTCAGACAATATCAGGTCTGGGCTCTGCCATGTTTCTGAAGAGCAGCAGGTCTTACCTATGCTTTCTTGGGCTATTGAGTATTATTCCCAAATCTCAGAAAAAGGCTGGAGACTTGAAAGTTTTCATTTCTCCCCAAATGGTCAGATTCAGGACAAAATCTGGTTGTTGCCCTCCTGGTCTCAGCTCTGCCCATTCCTGACTTGGGTTTGGTTCTAGACAAGAGTAGACAGCTGCTTTCTTTATTCTGTCCCTATCAGCGACCTGGCCAATTCTGCTGGCTCAGAGAAGCAAGATGGTTAGCTCCACTTTGGTCTGCCATTTCCTTCCTGGTTATTCCTGTGTAGGACGCATTAGATACTGGATGCTAAGCTTTGTTTGCCTCTGCTGTCTAGAGTCGCTGTCATTGCTGCTCCTGCTGTTGCTTTCCCAACTTCTTCCTTTTTTCCATACTTTGCCAAAGACCTCCCTTATAAGGAATACAATGGCCACCTGCAAAGGCCCTTCTCATTCTACCCTGGCTTTTGCTAGTAGGTGAAAAAACTACCAGTTTGCAACTTTCTCATTAGAGTGAGCTTGTGTAGGCCTGGAGGTACCCTGCTCAGGTCTGGGATCTCCTTTTGCCCTGGGGCTCGGGGTCTCTCTGGGTCCTGGAATTCTCTGTCTCCCCAGGCTGACTTGGGCTGAACAAATGACTCATTGTGACTTTTTCTGGTGCATTTTCTGAATCTATTTGGAGAAGTTTGTGGAGGTTTTATTTCTATTCTAAAAATCACTCTTCCATCTGGCCCAGATCTCTAGGCCTCCGGCTGTACCCCCAAATTCTATAGAAGTGCTTCAGGCCATATTATAAGCAAGAAAATTCCTTTGCTTCCTTGCATTTCTTGTTAATGCTATGGAAAAGGTAAGCCTGAACTTCGAAAGACTCATGATAAGAAGACTCTGAATGTTAAAGACTCCCCTTGGATATGGTATAGTTGAAAATCCTTGAACCCCTAAAACTACATTACCCAAAATTCCTTTCTGTATCCCCTAGAATCTTTTCCCCTTTTTCCTGTGCCTCCACGTTTGTGTGATCACCTTATTGTTTTATAAGTTCTGTAGCTCCTCCCTCTTTCTCTCTCCTCTTGTGACTCAGCTGGGTTTAGGTAGTTCTTTTTCTTTAGTTATTATTAATTCAACTTTAAATCAGGGACCTTTAACCTTAGAAGTCTTTCAGTCCAATTATCTCATTTTATGGATAGAAAAATGTAATCACCAAGTGGTTCAATAATGTCAATAACAACAACAATGATAGTTATAATAACTAACACTTATCAAAAGACCACTATGTGTTAGGAACTCTGCTTTAAAATGATTTCATTTGACCATCACAACACTAAGGGAAAGTAGATGCTTTATTCCTATTTTTCAGATGAAGAAACTGAAGAAAAAAAAAAGGTTAAGTGATGTGCCCAGAGTCATAAATCTAGCAAGTATCTGAGCATGGATTTGAACTCACATCTTCCTGTGCTCTATCTACTACTTTCACCTAAATATCCTAATCTTCTTTTTATAGATAAGAAAACCAAGACTTCGAAAGTGTAATGGACTTAATCAAACTGATATAGGTCATATATGGCAGAGCCTTCTAGCTCAAAGTTTGTGTTCAATATTACATTGAAAAATAATCAACACCTGCTCACAGAGAAGAGGTTGAGCTCTTGACGCAGAAGCTATAACTTGAAGATTGTCACAAAAAGCCATCATTCTAAAAAAGGGAGTCCCATTCTAAAGGTCGCTTTGTCTGGCCATTGCTATTATCAACACATTCCTTTGCAAGTGCTTTGACAGATAAACATGAGAATCTTCTGAGTGTTTCATAAATATGAAATGTGCATATAAGTATCTATGTATGTGTATTTTTATGGGGGGAGAAAGAGAGAGAGAGAGAGAGGGAAGAGTAACTTCAAATGTATTTGTTTATATTTTTAAATGATTAATTTAAAAATATGCTTTCTTTGTCTTGAAAACTTGACACTACTTTGAAGTAAGCCATTTCAGCAGTCAATCTTTGAAACCATAACACGCTTTCCAACTGTCTGAGGTAGTTAATAACAATGCATCAAATATTTATGTAGATCAGTTTGGTTCAAATATTAAGCTTTTTTGAGTAGAAATAGCACTTGAAAGCTTTCAAGTCATTTTAGAACCTTCCAATAACACAGGAGTAGCCAGATTAAAATTTCCATTTCATAACTAAGGAAATTAAGGCTAATAACAATTGTTAATATTTGTATGCTACTTTAAGATTTGCAAAATGCTTTACATATATTAACATATTTAATCCTTTTTAAATACTTTTATTTCCCCATTTTAAAGAGGAAGAAATTATGGCAGAGAGAGATTACGTTACTAAACAAGATCATGTAGATACTAAGTGTCTGAGGCAGGATTCAAACTCAGGTCTTTCTGATTCCAAATTTAGTGCTCTATCTACTACTACAATTCATTGCCTAAATGGTTAAAAAGGTGCTAAAGGAGAATTACTAATTATACCCTTAGGAATGTTTTAATTCAATATATACTTGATGTATAGATATTCAATAAGGTTTCAAAATTCATTAAGGTCAAATGGTTCAAAACTTGCAGGCATCTTCAGAATTAACTCATCTTCCTAACCATTTTTTTTTACTGCAAAGAAAGATTAGAGAAAAACTTTTTTGGCTAACTTTACATTGGTGTATCATTTTTTAAAATTTATGTATTTATTTGGTCAATTTAGAACATTATTTCTTGGTTACAAGAATCATATTCTTTCCCTCCCTCCGCTCCACCTACCCTTTCCATAGCAGATAGCAATTTCATTGGGTATTACATGTGTCATTGATCAGAACCTATTTCCATGTTGTTGTTCTTTGCACTAGGATGTTCATTTAGAGTCTACATCCCCAACCATATCCCCCTCGACCCATGTATTCAAGCAGTTGTTTTTCATCTGTGTTTCTACTCCCACAGTTTTTCCTCTGAATGTGGATAGTGTTCTTTCTGGTAGATTCCTCCAAGTTGTTGAGAATCACTTCATTGCCACTAATGGAGAAGTCCATTACATTAGATTGTGCCACAGTGTATCAGTCTCTGTGTATAATGTTCTCCTGGTTCTGTTCCTCTCACTCTGCATCACTTCCTGAAGGTTGTTCTAGTCCCCATGGAATTCCTCCACTTTATTATTTCTTTGAGCAAAATAGTACTCCATCACCAGCATATACCACAATTTGTTCAACCATTCCCCAATTGAAGGGCATCTCCTCATTTTCCAATTTTTTTGCCACCACAAAGAGTGCAGCTATAAATATTCTTGTACAAGTCTTTTTCCTTTTTATCTCTTTGGGGTACAAACCTAGCAGTGCTATAACTGGATCAAAGGGCAGAAAGTCTTTTATCACCCTTTGGGCATAGTTCCAAACTGCCCTATAGAATGGTTGGATCAATTCACAACTCCACCAGCAATGCATTACTATCCCGACTTTGCCACATTCCCTCCAACATTCATGACTTTCCTTTGCTGTCCTGTTAGCCAATCTGCTAGGTGTGAGGTGATACCTCAGAGTTGTTTTGATTTTCATTTCTCTGATTATAAGAGATTTAGAACACTTTTTTCATGTGCTTATTAATAGTTTTTACTTCTTTAACTAAAATTTCCTATTCATGTTCCTTACCCATTTATCAATTGGATAATGGCTTGATTTTTTGTACAATTGGTTTAGCTCTTTATAAATTTGAGCAATTATATCTTTGTCAGAGGTTTTTGTTATGAAGATTGTTTCCCACTTTGTTGCTTCCCTTCTAATTTTGATAGCTTTGGTTTTGTTTGTAACAAAAACTATTTAATTTGACTTAATCAAAATTATTGATTTTACATTTTGTGATTTTTTTCTAACTCTTGCTTGGTTTTAAAGTCTTTCCTTTCCCAAAGATCTTACATTTATACTATTCTGTGTTCATCTAATTTGCTCATAGTTTCCTTCTTATATTCAAGTCACTCACCCATTCTAAGTTTATCTTGGTGTAGGGTGTGAGATGTTGATCCAAACCTAATCTCTCCCATACTATCTTCCAATTTTCCTAGAAGTTTTTGTCAAATAGTGGATTTTGGCCCTAAAAGCTGGAATCTTTTGGCTTATCGTACACTATCTTGCTGAGGTCATTTACCCCAAGTCTATTCCACTGATCCTCCTTTCTCTTAGCCAGTGCCATATTGTTTTGATGATCACTGCTTTATAGTTTAGTTTGAGATCTGGGAGTGCAAGTCCTCCTTCCTTTGCATTTTTTTCATGATTTCCCTGGATATCTTTGATTTTTTGTTCTTCCAAATGAACTTTTTTATGTTTTTTTTTCTAATTCAGTAAAAAAGTTGTTTTGGTAGTTCAATGGGTATGGGACTGAATAAGTAAATTAATTTGGGTAGGATTGTCATTTTTATTATGTTAGCTTGTCCCACCCATGAGCAATCAATGTTTTTCCAACAATTTAGATCTAGTTTTAATGGTATGGATAGTGTTTTGTAGTTCGCTTCATATAGTTCCTGTGTTTGTCTCGGCAGACAGATTCCTAAGTATTTTATATTGTCTAGAGTGATTTTAAATGGAATTTCTCTTTCTAATTCTTGCTGATGAGATGTGTTGGACATATATAGAAATTCTGATGACTTATGCAGATTTATTTTATATCCTGCAACTTTGCTATAGTTGTTGATTATTTCCACTAGCTTTTTAGTTGATTCTCTAGGATTCTTTAAGTACAACACCATATCATCTGCAAAGAGTTATAACTTGGTCTCCTCATTGCCTATTTTAATACCTTCAATTTCTTTTTCTTCTCTAATTGCTATTGCTAGTGTTTCTAGTACAATGTTAAATAATAGAGGTAATAATGGGCATCCTTGTTTCACTCCTGATCTTATTGGGAAGGCTTCTAGTTTGTCCCCATTACAGATGATGTTTGCAGATGGTTTTATATATATGCTGTTTATTATTTTTAGGAAAGGCACTTCTATTCCTATGCTTTCTAGTGTTTTCAATAGGATTGGGTGTTGTATTTTATCAAAGGCTTTTTCTGCATCTATTGAGATAATTGTGTAATTTTTGTCAGTTTGCTTGTTAATATGGTAAATTATGTGGATGGTTTTCCTAATATTGAACCAGCTCTGCATACCTGGTATAAATCCTACCTAGTCATAGTGAATAACCCTTCTGATCACTTGCTGGAGTCTTTTTCTAGTATCCTATTTAAGATTTTTGTATCTATATTCATTAAGGAGACTGGTCTGTAGTTTTCTTTTTTTCTTTTTGACCTGCCTGGCTTTGGAATCAGTACCATATTTGTGTTGTAAAAGGAATTTTCTGGAAGTCCTTCTTTGCTTATTTGGTCAAATAGTTTGTGTAATATTGGGATTAGTTGTTCTTTGCATATTTGATAGAATTCATTTGTGAATCCATCTGGACCTAGGTGTATTTTTTTTTTGCACTAAGCCCAGTACAGATTTATTCCTCCCTCATCTTGAGCTTTACCTAAGGAATCCATTTGTTGGATAGTTATTGGAAAACTGAAACTTCTATCAACCTAAAATTTGAGGAGTGTCAAAAGTAGGTGACTCTATAAAACATCATGAAGAGGATTATTTTTCATTGAACTAGTAAGAGGTACTGAAAAGTTATTTTTTAGTTTTCATATCAATGAAAAAGTGATAGACTAGCTAAACATTGCTATCAAGTTGCTGGACTCCTGAGTTCCAATGGACCAGTTTTAAGGAGAACTAACAGTACTGAGTTTTATTCAAGAGTTCCATAAAATAGCAGGAAGAATATTAGATTAGGAGTAGGAGGCCTGAGATTTGAATCTGCCATTTTCTTGATAACTTTAGGCAAGATATTTAATCTTTTGGGGATTTAGTTTCTTTATCCGTAAAGTGATAGATGGTTGGGAGAGATGAATATACGTTTAGAATTCTATAAGTAAACAATCAATTAGATTAGGAAAAAAAAAAGAAAGATTGGATATGAAGGTGACATTTTAGCCAAACATGCTAGGACAACCTTAGAAAATTTTTCAGAAAAAATTTCATAGGTAAAAACCTCAAAATTTGGATGAAGTTACATGAAATAAAAGCTTCTTTTGTGGTTTTGATTTGGGAGATTTATATTTAGTTTTTCATTTTCTTATGTGATTTGTATTTAGCATTTTATTACTCTTTTTTCTTCTCTTCTCCTTCCCTTTCCCTCCTTTCATTAATTAACAGGAAGTGAAAAAGATGGCAGGAATAAATTATAGTCCAGAAGTACCCAAATTTGAATTGTTTCTAGAATTAGACTTTTAAAGCTATAAAGATTTTTAATTTGTTTGAACATAGTTAAGGGATTATTGATATCTCAACTCTGAAATAATGGTGCGATTCTCTTTTCAGGGGAAAAATGGATAATTTGGAACCCATCATGGCAAAAAGTGTAATAAATTGATGCTGGGTCATTTTAACATTGATAAAACCAACCTACTGCCTCTAATAGATAGAGTCAACCATTTAAAAGTTTGCTTTACCCAAACAAAAAAAGCACAGCCTTAAACTTGACATTTCCACAGTGATGAATCTTAGATGAAATCATATGAAATGTCAAAATGAAGGCAGAATAAAATCAATAGCTGTGCAGATGAAGCTATGTGAGGTCAATAGTTCTGTGGTGCTAGTGACAGGCCAGCCATGTTTTTTTTAATGACAATATTTTTAAAATGTGCAATAACCTCAAGACACCCAAAATTAACTTTCTGAAATGGAATTACTTTTTGACAAGGCTGTAATCAACTTACTTTTTTTTCTTTTGTGAGTATAAAGAAAAGATATGGTAAAAAGTTGCTCACTTTTCTTTCTTCTGCTCAAAAATTGTTGTACGTGTCTTTTAGACTCCAAAGGGAAAAATTCCCTCCCAGTATCACCTAGGCCAGAAGATTACTTTGCCATTATATGAAGTTTCTCTTCTACACTATATGATTTCAGAAAAAGGTCAGCAAAAGAGACCCCAAGCTTTTTACTAAGCTTATTTGTTGTGGAAGTAACACTAGATTTTAAAACAGAAGTCCTGGGTAGATTTGTTCAAGTTTTCCTTGCCAAATTCTTTATATCATCTGAATCTCAGTACCACGTACAAAAATTATAATCATATACCTGTTTATATTTAGTCTTATAATTTGTTAAAATTAATTGAAATTTTTATTCTTTTGTGAATGACAGTGTGTCATAATAGCAAATAATCAATGGGGTTAAACAGATCAGTAAAACTTTTATAAATTAATATTAAATGATAGTTTGACAATAAAAACAAATTCAATAGTCTAATTTTTTTTATCAAAAAGAAAGAGATTATAGGTATAAGTTTTCCTTTACCTAAAAAAAAACCTATTCTAAAATATATCAGGAAAGAGTTAAATAAAACCTTTCTCCTCAAATCATAAATTATTAGGTGGTAGTAAATGTGAAATTCAAAATAAAAATGCACAGTGTTGTCCCAAATGTTTATGTCTTTATTACATGAAAACTCTAGCAACTACAGGACACATGCTTATTAAGATTATAAACAACTGTCATTTGCTGTTATAGTTCATTTACATAAAAAAGATCCAAGAAAATGATAGAAAATGATGAAAAAGTGTGGTAGAGGCAAAAGAGAGAGAGAAAGAGAGGGAGAGAGGACTTGTGGGCCAAGGTGCAAGGACCAAGGCTGGAAATCTAGCTGTCAGTCAAAATAAGGTTCCAAAGGAATGTTCCCAGGAGTGGTAGTTGGGGGTTTGCTGGCCACACTGAGAAGAGAAACTTGGCTTTTGGACTTTGTCTCTCTGACTCTGGGTAGTTGAAGCTGATAGGAAAAAGAAAACTTGGCTTTTGAGTTGGTGGTCTATTTGAGAATTGAGCTGGTCAGGAGAAATTGGGAGACTTTGAACTTTGTTTCTGGGGTTGAGCTGAGAGACCTTGATGATTTTGTGAGAAAGAAGAAAGAAGATTTAAAAGGCTGTTGTCCTCCATCTCCCTAACTGTCTTGGAGTCACAGTTTGTGACTGGAATACTTCCTCAAACTTTCCTAAAATTATATCCATAGTTTAGGGAAATCCTCATCCCTCTTACCTCAGTTTCCCCTCCTGTTATCACAATAAACCCCTTACCTGAGAAAGAAAAGTAGTATCTATTTTAGTTCATTCAGGGGAGAGGGAAGAATTGGGAGGAGAGGGTGAGGGAGGAAGGAGGTTAGGATATAGATTGATCCATCAGCCATCAGTAGGGATCAGTAGGCAAACCTCAGAGCAGCCCCCAGAGTGTTCCCCAGTATCTATCCAGAGCAGTTCCCCTGTGTACCAGTATCCCTGTATGGCATCCCTCAGCATTTCTCATTCCTACCTCCATTACAAATAAGCAGTCTCAGGTTCTTGTAGCAGTCCTCTCTAGTCAAAGCCAGAGAACAGCAGTCATTGCAAGAAGAAATAGTTCCCCTCAGTTTACATTCTCTATTTCAACAAGTAGTAGTTTTCCTAGTTTACTTCTCTATTTCAAAAGTAAAAGAATAACATATTTTGACTTGATTTTATGAGGTTTATGATTAAATAAAAACTTAGTAAGCTAGCATGGTTTTCACTACCCATCAAGTTTGGAAAGACTTAGCCAAGGCAATGGGCACAAAGATTTGAACCTTAGCTCTGCCATTTTTATCTCTGTGGCACTTCACATTACCTCTCTAAATTTCAATTTTCTTATCTGTAAACAAAGTCATTGGACTACACAGGTTCTGAGACCCTTTCCAGCCTTTTATCTATGATATGTGATTTATGATCCCATTATTATTTTCTGCTATTATTGTTAAGTAACTCTAGTAAGCTAACCAATCCCAATATGTATATCCCAATCAATAACCACGTATATGTATGCCTAAAATACATGTATACATATAAGCTAACCATGGAGACATTATCAACCTGGAAAAACACAGAACCACTAAAGTAGGTAACAAAACCAAATTTTTCATCAGGAAAGAGACATGCCCATTAATATCTGGTTACCACATAGAGCCAAGCACTAAATACCGCCCAGAATGGAACCCTTGGGGCTCTGGGGACAGTGTCCCTGAGAGCATTATCATAGTAGATTCCCCAAAGAATAATAGAACAAAGAGGTCTAATATGCTTTGGGGGGAATTAAGCACATCAAACACACACTAACAGGTTGTAAGCAGGCTTGGGAAAGAAGCTGCAGCCAGAGGCTGGGGTAGCAGGAGTTGTCTACTACAATGGGTACCAAAAGGATGATTCTTGCACAGCTATTGGTCTTCTTGGAATGAATTTCTGATACAAAGAGGGAAACTGCTAGGACTAAAAGGATGTTTGAGCATTTGAGCATTTCTATGACTTTTATTCAGGACAATCAATGGGCACAGGGAGATCCCTTATTCAGTCCAAGGCAAAGTCACTTAGGGACTTCCTTTAAAGGTAAGTTCTCACTGGAAATGGGCAAACTTGGTGCTTCCAGAATTCACATTGACAACATGAATACTTGTACCATGGTTAGTTCATGTATATATCTATATCTATATGCATGTATATATATATATATATATATATTTGCTAGCAAATAAGGAAAGGTAATGAGCTAACCATGAAACATAGCTTGATATAGAGAAATATCTATAAGGTATGCTTTACCTTTAAAGTAAATGCACATATACATATTAAATAAAACCAAAAATATATGTGGTCATTTAAAAAAAAACAAAATAATGGGGAGATGTATCCAGTTTTGTTCTCTATATTTTACATGAGAGTTAGAGGAGAAAATGTTAGAAAGAAAAAAAAGTAGTGGAGAAACCAGAAATGTCTAGATCACTGAAATGGTTATAAGAATGAATAAATAAAATTAACAAGGTAATGATTTAAAATTTCCCAAGCCTGGGAGCAGCTGGGTGACTCAGTGGATAGAGAGTCGGGTCCAGAGACAGGAGGTCCTGGGTTAAAATGTGGCCTCAGACACCTCCCAGTTGTGTGACCCTGGGTAAGTCACTTGACCTCCATTGCCTAGCCCTTACCACTCTTCTGCCTTGGAGCCAATACACAGTATTGACTCCAAGATGGAAGGTAAGAGTTTTTAAAAAAAGCAATTTCCCAAGCCTAGAGAAAAAGTTGAAGTTGTAAATCACTTGTATTTAACATGTCTAAAGAATTAATTAGTCTTATGAATTGTTAATTTACCATTTTCTTTTAAACAAACAGCTGACCTATTCATTCACTCATTCTTTTTCTATGTATGTTGGGCACTGGGTATAGTAATTGCTGGGGAAGATTAGTAAACCCTTTTCTTAAGGATCTTATAATCTAAACAAGACCTTTATAAGTCAAAATACTTTCTTTAGACAAAAAGAATGCTCATGGATTCTATTATATGGTTTTCAAATTAATCCAAATCATTTTAAAAAATGCTAATTGTACTTCATATGAATTTGTTTCACATTTCAATATCATAGTTGTAATTCTATGACCATAATAGTGAAGTATGAAATAACCTAGGGATTTTGTTGAAAACTGGAGGGAAATGGCTGTTAAAGAAATCTATCTGCAAGGCTATCATAACTTTAAAAAGTGATCCTATAACATCTTTGGGCATGAATATTGTTATTTGCAAAAATGCGCATTTTTGACGATCATACACTTTGTTCTTAGGTAGGAAGAAACCAGGACATTCTCCATTGCAGAATGTTGCCTTAAATATTTAAGGGTAAAACTTGTCCATTGATGTCAGATGCACTATCATGGAAACTGGCCAGCACAGCACATTTAGTTCATATTAGTGGTAGTATCATGTGACATGTTGTATAGGATAACTTTTCTTCTTCCTTCACTTCAGCATCCAAAGAGCAAGAATATGATTTCCATATACATAAATATGAATCTTTTTGAAAATGGAGATATATGTATGTAAACTTTTTTTACATTCTAAAAGTCTTTAATAAGTATGATAGCAATAGAACCAGTTGAGGATTTTATCCTTGAAACTTCTAGACATAGTGAACCAAAATGAATTTTTATGAACTCACTCATCAATCAGGACAAATAAGCCTCAAGGCAGAGTTCCAGATGGGAATGAACACAACTTCTCTCCAAGATGGGAGAATTTTTTGCTTTATTTTTTATGCCTTTATTAACTACTCTTTTAGGTAAAAAGGAAGTGGGACAGCGATAAGGCAGATGGCAAGATTTACATGATGACGATGCTCTGGAATCCACATGGATTGCTAGATGGAAAGATGGTTTCAAGAGGATGTTTAAGGAATTGAGAGATGCTAAAGTTAATACCCATCTAGCTAGCACTGAAGATTTAACAAGCAGTCTACAGTCCACTAACACCCCTTATCTTTTTTAATAAAGTATTTGTGAAATTAATTTTGAAAACCCAAATGTAAGACAGTATTTATCATTATTGTTTTTTTATCTATCACAGTTTTTGCCTTTCCTGTCACTTTATTTTATAACTTACTAACTTGATAAGCATGGTGCTTATGTCTTAAAGTCACTGATGAACATGTTAAATAGTAATAATATAGCACTCATTTAGCACTTTGAAGTTTGGAAGGCACATTTTTGCAAATATCTCATTTTCTCATAATCAATTTTTGGGAAATAGGTGTTTTTCTCCTATTTTACAGATGAGGAAACTGAATCTGAGAGTTCAGTGACTTGCTCAAGGTCATTCAGCTCTCTGAGCATTAAGTATCTGGGATTAAATTTAACACCAAGATTTCAAAATTCTTGATTTAATACTCTATCCATCTACTTGACTAGCAACAGTACATGTCTTTGTCCCTAAAGACCACTTTCAAAGGAGAAATTAAATAATTAATGGATACTTTTTGGACCCAGTCATTCAACTCATTCTAAGTACAACTGACTACATTATCACTTATATATCTTTATACTTTTCCATGAAAATGCCATAAGAAATTTTATAAAATATTTAACTAAAATAAAAATGCTTTCAAAAAAGGAAATAAGTTCAGTTTATCATTACCAGTTGTAGGTGAGGTCAGACTATTTTGTAAGTACTATTTCCTTTTCTGAATGTTTACTTAGTATATCTTTATTAATACAAAGCAGAAGTTTGCCAAGGATAGATGCCAAGTTTAGTCTATTTAGCCAAGCCTTGTGTTTGTTCATACTTACTAGTTTCCTCCTATTTTTCAGATAACGAGTTACTCTTCCACCCTTTGAATATTTATTTTCATAAGCTGAATGTTATTTTTGCTCAATTGTCATTCATCCTTCTTTTTTATAAGTTCCATTACTACAAAAATGCCTTTCCTTCTCAATGAATCTAAAATCTATTCACTGGGATGTTATAGACTAGGCTATGCCTTACTATGTTAATGTCATATTTTTAATGGTATATATTATGTCATAAGCAATTTTTAAAATCCTAGAAATCTGAGAATGAAATCTCCTATCTATAAGGCTAATTTTGATCTCTTTGTCCTCTCTACTTTAACTCTAAAAGAACACTGATCACCAGGTCCTTCCCAATCAAATGCCTATACTTTCTATTCTTTGTTACTGGAGGGCATATAGCCATGTAGTTCTTAGACTTGTCATGAAAATAGTAGTTTTTGTATCCATTTGGCTTATTTCTGACCATTGGTTACCTCTTCAGCTTGCCAGATGGAAGCTACTACATGAATTACATACAGAATTCTCAAAAATAGAATGGACTGATTATCAGCAAAGTAAGATATAATTAACAAAATATTTTTCTTAAACAAAAGTTATTTTTAATAAAATATTAATCATGGAATGAATCAGTAAGTGCAAATACAAATGACCCAATGCCAACACACTTAAGAGGTTCATTTATGGGGGAAAGATGTGACGAAATATACATGTTCAATTTGAGATCCTTCAATGAAAACGTCATTATTTTATGATCAATATCACATCTGAACAATAAAAATAATTGTGTATAAAACACACAATATGATATATAATTCAACAAAATTTACAATATTTAAGCATTTTCATTGGCTTAAAATACTTCTTAATGGTTGTATCATGGTAGAAGCCATGTGGACTATTACTCAGAGATTTGTAAAGCAACTTACAATGACATTTGGGTAGAGTGTATTCTATCCAAATATACATTACTTGTGTGGTAAATCTAGTAGCCTGGTGTCATGAGATTTTGGTGGGTCAGATTTGTGGTGGTCAGAAATTTCACAAACAATACCAATCAAAATATATGTTTTAACTGTGTCTGCTTTATTTTTTCCCTTTAAATGAGTCTTGAAAAGACTTATGAAAGATCAGGCAGCAAATATGAAAACTACCTCTAAAATTCAGGGTTTCTCATTTATATTCCATTACTGCCTTCACTATCTCGACATACTTACAGGTTAGTTCTTTTTAATTTGATTGGGCAATTCGATTTTGCAAAAGATAATGGAACTGCCATTTTCTCTTTAATTCTCAATTATGATGTTCCTAGTGAAATAATACTAGTTGAAAAAAAAAGTTAGTTTCACAGGGAAGTCTTCATCTGAGCTAATAGTGTGACCAGTGTTATGTGTGTATGAAGAAAGCCGAAAATTTCTAATGCAATGAATCTAAAGACAAATGGCATTAATTCACTATGCTATTCCAATAGCTATCTGCTCCTATCATAAAACATGTTTTATGGCATAGGGATATGGATTGTAGCACTGATCACTTAAGGGGATCATCAAAATAAATAGCATACAACACTTTATAATATGCAAGTATGCCAAGGAAAGATGCCTTCCTTTTGAGGTTTTTCCTTGTGGCTAGAGAACATATTTATTATTTATTTCCTCTTTATTGCTGTTCATAGAGAAGAAATCACAAGCCACGGCATACAAGTGTATCATATCAAGGGTATTTTCATTTTAAGGTATTATTTATTGCTGGGGGGGGTAAAGATCCATCGGTTTTTGATATTGAATATTTTTACTCAATAAATTTGATTTGATATTGGCCCAAAACATAGTTTAGGGCTTATCCATTGGTTTTGGTTCACTATTTTATGGTTAGGTAACTGTGAACGTAATTTACCTTTTGCTCATTTCTGCTGGGATATTTGTTCGATAATTGCAACTCTGTATCATTTCAAATTTTTTTATAACAGATTTGACTTTTTTTTGAAAATATCATGCGATGGTTCAGAATTTTAACTATATGTGAACAAATAAGAGAATGATAGACAAATAATTGTCCATAAATAATGCTACCATGTAAATGGTTCTAAATCAATTTTGCTATTTGCTAAGAGCATGATGGAAACCTTGGTTTGAATCTGGAATATTCCAGGTGAAAAGAGGAAGTTTGAAGAGAGAAAATAAGTTACAGAAACTGGTAGGTTCAGAGAGCAGAGAGCCTTGGCAAGTATTCAAACTGGATTAGGCAAGAGTCCCGGTGCCCCTTTCAACAATGTGCCAAATAGCTTAATTTTTTTTTTCTGAATGAGGGGCAGGTGCTAAAAATAATAAAGAGCACTTAGTTATTTATAGATGAGGTATGACACATATAGACACACAGTGTAAGAAATTGAAACTGAAGAGTTCAAAGTAAAAAACAAAACAACACTTTTTTCAAATATGCTCAAAAGCATAAACAAGACCACTGCAAATGAAAGCAATTTAGGTTTTATCTCATATTCTGCAAAATGGGAATAAGTGAAGATGAGTGTTTTAACTGACTATTGTTGTTACTATGGATTAGACTAGCAGAGTCTGAATATTAGTTTGTATATATTAAGGAAAAATGACTAACTATCCATACCCACGGACTAAGCAATCTCATTATGGGTCATATACCCCAAGAATGTCAAAGAAAAATTCAAAGTTCCAATATACTACAATATTCACAGAAACATTCTTTGTGAAAACTCAAGAACTAGCAAGAAAGTAACCCATGAATTTGAAAATGGTTAAAAAATCCTCTTTTATAACTATAAGGGAGGATGATAATGGGGTAAAAATAAAGAGTATAAGGAATTCAGAGAAATGTGGCAATATTTCCATTAACTGATATAGAATTAAATTAGCTGAATCAAAAAACCGTATACCCATTGAGCATAACATTAAAAAATAATGAGCAGAAGGCTGGATTTTAAATAAGTAAGAAGTCAAAGAAAGTCCTGGAGAGGAGAAAATAAAACATTTCCCACTCTTCTCAGAAGAAAAAAAGTGGGATACTATTAGGGCAGAATGTTGGCTATCATGTTAGATGTAGTTACTCTACTGGATGTTCATACTTTTTAACATCTCCCTAAAAAAGATGAAATCTTAAAGGAATGATTAAACCCATCCTTCAGTGATAGTTATGAAGCAAAATAAGGCAAAAATGTTAATTTTAAAAGAAAATGCTTAAAAAGAAAAAGCAAAATAGTAATATGCTATATACACATGGAAAGAGGTACCATTTCTGTATGGGGTGGCACCTGAACTTCAGCCTAAAAGAGTATTTCAATAGATGGATATTGGAATATGATGTCATCTGTTTTGGGCAAAGTGGTGGCAGCAAAAGATTAGAAAGGAAATTGTTTGGATGTCATGCACAAATGGATTGAAATGTATTTGAAGATGAGCATTATGAAATAGATCTGGTCAGGAAGTTGTAGTCAAATTGTAGATGGCTTTGAGAAGGAAAATGAGAAGATGGCTGAGTTGATAAGCATATAGTTGAGCTTGCCAAAAATCTAACTCTAAAATAATCAATTAAATTCTGCCAGAGCAGAAACAACAAAGAGTTGGGAGAAGCAATTTTGGCAAGAAAGGCCATTCTTCCCAGCATAGGCAGCACAGGCTCAGCTTTGGGAGTGATTGCATTGGCAGAATCAGGGTCTTTGAGAGCTTTCAGCTCTCCTATGGTGGGATTGAACAACTGGATCTAAAGAAGATTACAGGGAACCCTTTTGCTAGTGCTGGGTTTGGGACCCTGTTGCATTGCCCATATTCCATTCCAGCTTGCCAGTCTTAGGACCACAAGAAGTCAGAATCAGATAAGATTCAGCAGATTCCACATGAAAGGACTAGAGATCTTGGAATATGACATTCCAGAAGGCAAAGGACCTAGAATTATAATTGGCAAAACTGTATCTAAAAAAGGTATTCAGTAAAGCAATGTATGGTGAAAATATCTGAGAAAATGATATTTTATGAATAAAGGACTTTTAAGCATTTCTGGTAAAATGATCAGGACTAAATATAAACTTAATTTTCAAATACAATACTCAAGTGAACCATAAAAAATCAACATGAAAGAAATCATTAGGGAATCAATAAGGTTAAAATGTTTACATTCATATGGAGGAAAAAATAATTGCAAGTCCTAAGAATTTTGTTATTGTTATGGCAGTGAAGAGGAGTGTATTTAGAAAGAAGGTATGGGCACAAGATAAATATGATTGGATTACTTCAAAAAATACAATTAGTGATGAGAAAGAAGGATATACTGGGAGAAGGGAGAAGGGACGGGAACAACAGGTGAAATTATCTCACATGAAAGAGACATGAAAAGAAGAGCTTTTAGAAGATGGGAGGGGGCAGCAGACTTACTCTCATCTAATGTACATACTCAGTTGGATATAGACATCTATCTTGCTCTCCAGGGAATTAAGGAAGGAAGGGGATAACAAAACAAAAAGAGATGATAGAAATGAGGGCATAATAAGGGAGGCAGAGGTCAGAAACAAAACAAACTTTTGAGGAGGGACAGAGTAAAAATAAAGAGAAAAGGGAAAATTGGTAGAGGAAAAGAGATGATTAATCATAGCTATGAATGTGCATGGGATAAACTCACTAATAAAATGGATCAAAAATCCAATTCCAATAATATGCTGTGTACCAGAAACACATTTGAAGCAGAAAGACAATATAATAAGGGACTGGAGCTAAATCTATTATGCTTTAGTTGAGGTTTAAAAAGGCAGCAGTAGGAATCATGACTTCAGACAAACAAAAGCAAAAAAAGAAGTAATTAAGAGATAAATAAGGAAATTCTATTTTGCTAAGAGGAACCACAGACAAAGAAGTAATATCAATATTATTCATATATACACCAAATGGCCTAGCAACCAAATTCTTAAAGGGATAGTAAAACTATTGTAGTGGGCAACCTTATCTTTCCCTTCTCAGAATGAAGTAAATCTAACAAAATAAACAGGAAAGAATTTAATGAGATGAATAGAATTTTAGAAAAGTTGCATATGATAGACTTCTAAAAATGATTGAAAGGGAAAAGAAAAGAGTGTGCCTTTTTCTCAGCATACACAGATCCAAATACAGTAGCAAAATAGAAAATGAGAGGTTTAATGAATTGAATGTAAATTTTAAAAAAGCAAACAAGAAACAATCCCAAGTAAACATGAAGGAGCTGTTAAAAATTACTGAGAAATAAGTAAACTAAAAACAAACAAAAAAAATTCAACGTTTTTTAAGTCTTTCAACAGCCTAACAAAATTGTTAAATGTTTAAACTGATTAAAAAGAAGAGGACAATTAAATCAATAAAATAGCAAATAAGCAAGGTGAAATCACAACAAAACCAGAAATAAAAAGTATAATTAGAACTTCGATGCACTGTTACATGTTAAGAAAACTGAGAACACAAAAGAAATAAATACTTTCAAAATATAAAATACCCAAAATGACAGAAGACAAGAAAAGAGGTCTTAAATAACTCAGTTTTAGAAAAGAAAATAGAATTAGCTGAAAAGATACTACCAAAGAGGAAAAAATAAAACTTGTCCTGTATGATTCATAAAAGAAGACTATTTAAAAAAACCCCAACTTTTTATAGTATACAAATGTCAACTTGGAATCTAGAAGTCCCCAAACTTGTAGCCTAGAAAGATTTAGTGATTCCCCAGTTTTACTTAGCTTGGATGTGAAAGCCTCAGGTTTCAGCCTGTTTCTGTGAGAATTCACAATCCCCCTCAGAAGGGGACTAAGCCCCTCTTCCAGTCTCCAGAAGCCTCTCCCAGTATATCACAACCTCCTTCCGAGGATTATATCTATATTATGAAGAGTTTTAAGGTAAGACTTTTGCAGAATATTGATGCTCTCTAAACCATTGTTCTACTAGAAACTATATTTGGATTATATGTATTTTCAGGCTTAGATCTACTATCAATCCCAAGCAGGTATGTATAGAATCTCCATATATCTAATTTACCTTATTTAAAATTCTATTCATCTCCATTACTTATTTATATTTGTTAGATTTATTTAATTCTGAGACAGAAAATTTAAAGACCCCTACTATTATTATTTTAATATTTATTTCCATCTGTATCTCATGTAATTTTTCCTTTAAAAATCTGGGTGTTAATACTTGGTGCAAACAGGTCCAATAAGGATAATGCTTCATTAACCAAAGTAATGCACCTCCCCTTACAAAATATAGTTATAATTTCCTCAGTCCCCCAAGGAGACTCTCAGTCCCTCCCTTTTCCCAACCCCCTTTCCTCCTGTTTCTCTGTTTATCTAGAAAATGTACCCTGTTCATCCCTTTTAATTATATTCATTTAAGCCCCACCACTGTCAGAGATCAAGACTGCTACCCCTATCTTTTCTGCATCTGCTAAGGCAGAGTATATTTTGCTCCAACCCCTTATTTTCACTCTATTTTTGTCTCTCATTTCAGTGTGTTTCTTGTGAAAAACACATTGTCAAATCCTGGCTTTTGATCCTTTCTGTTTTTTATTTTCTTCCCATATACGAATCCATCCCTTTATACTCCATGTCATAATTACTAGTTGTGTATTGCCAACAACTCCATTCCTCCTCACTGTCCCACTATTCCTTTCTTTATGCCATATCCCTCCTCAGAAGTCCAATTCCTTTGATCAATAATACTCATAGTCACGTTATTTCCTCCAAATCCTCCCTTATCCTCTCCCCTTGCCCTCCTAGTTCCATATGGTTCCACCTTTCCAAAGGTCACTCTCTTATCCCTTCCACCTTTTAATTCTTATTCTATCAATCTTTCACAAAAATCTCTTCCTTATTCCCCAACTGTGCCCTCCTATTTTTTGATTCCCTTATCCTCTCACCTTACTCCCCCCACCTCTTGATATAATATGTACTCCCCTTTAGGTATCCCTCCTTTTCCACCTTTTTCTTACTTCCTTGTCCTAATTTCTCTTAATTCACCCTCATTTCTCTAATTCTCTCAGTATCCCCAAGTGGACTCTCAGTTCCTCCCTTTTCCCATACCACTTCCCTCTTGTTTCTTTGTACATTTAAGAAAAAAATACACTTCTAATTTTGTATGCTGCTTTTTCTTTATCCCAAATCTTATGAGAGTTGAGTTCTTGTACTCAGCCCTCCACATCCTTGTTTCTCCATTTATTTTTCCTCCATATGAGAAAGCCATTCCACCTTGACTCCCCCTGGTCTATTACATTGCCATTTTCGTTCATTCCATTACATTCCCTCAAGTCTTCCCATTCATCCATGCTTCTTCAAATTACCTAGGCATTGATGCTATTACCAGGTGCCATACAAGATATTTTCCCATACAGTAATCAAACAATTGGAACTTTTGGGTTGCTTATGATAAGTCCTTCATTATCTTTGAATGTCTCTTATATATCAAATTTTCTGCTGAGTTCTGGGTTTTCTCCAGAAATAATTGAAACTTCTTTAATTAGTTAAATGTTTTTTTCCCTTTGATAATTATTGTTATTTTTGGTTGTAAGCCTAATTCTTTAATTCTAAAAATGCTGTATTCAATGTCCTGCATTATTTTAATATTTTGGCTGCTAAATATTGTTATTCTGAATGTACCTTCATGGTATTAAAATTATCTTGTTGTTTGTAGTATTTTTCCTCAACCTGAGGGCTATGAAACTCAACAATAATGTTTCTGTGTATTTTTATCTTTGGATCTCCTTGAAGTGATTATTAGTGGACTCTTTCAGTTTCTATTTTATCCTCAGTTTCTAAAATTTCCGGGCAGTGTTCCTTGATTTTTTGGAGTATAGTATCTAGACTTTTTTTTTTATTATTATTATAACTTTCTGGGATTCCAACAAGTTGTTTTTGTGATGTCTCAAATTCTCTTCTATTATTTTGTTCTTTGATTTAGCTGAAAGTAGTCCCAAAAGGGGAAGATAGTAAAATTGAAATAGATGGAGCAGATAAATCCCTGCCAGCATTTTTTAGGGAACAGACCTGGCTTCCATTCCCCCCCAACCCCCAGAGCTATTTATGCAGACAGCAAACCAGTCTCTACTTAGCTTGGGGGTGAGAATTAGAAAGGGCAGGAAAGCAAAAAGAATTTCAGGACTATCAAAGAGGTCAGGATGGAAGCAAGATAACATATGGCTAATTAGGGCTAAGTGACTAAGTGCATGTGAAAATAAAGAACCCCTAAATAACAACCCCCAAATAAATCTGAGGATTGTCCCCCCATCACTGATCTCACATTCCTGTGTCACTGATAAGGTTTGTTTGATTAAGAATCTATATAACTTTGCATCCTGTAAACCTATATAAACTGTCTCTTAATGTCAGTCTGATGCAGCTTCCACTAGGGAAGTCTGTCCCAGCTGGTAGATTCTCTATTTGTTCTTTATTAATAAATAGCGATTCCAATAATTGAAATTCTGGGTGTTTGGACTCACTTCGTGAAGTACCCCACTTCATAGCCTTATTTCTTGTGGTCTTAGGAAATCATTAGCTTCTGTTTGTCCAATTCCAGATTTTCTTCTTTAATGTTTTTTTTTTCTTCTGTTAAGTATCTGGATCTCTCTCTTTTTTTATTTTTTTATTTGTGTGATCTTTTTTCATAATTTTCTTTATTTTCTTGCATTACCAATTTCCCCCTAATTTTTCTTCAAGCTCTCTTATTTTGGATCTTTTTATTTATTTTTTAAATTTAAATTAATTTATTTAGTCAATTTATAACATTATTTCTCAGGTACAAGAATCATATTTTCCCCCTCCCTCCCCTGTCCTCACCCTTTCATAGCTGACACGCAATTTCACTGGGTATCACATGTGTCCTTGATCAAAACCTATTTCCATATTGGTGTTTGCATTAGGATGATCATTTAGTCTACATCTCCAACAATATCTCTTTGACCCACGTATTCAAGCAGTTGTTTTTCTTCTGTGTTTCTACTCCCACAGTTTTTCCTCTGAATGTGGATAGTGTTCTTTCTCCTAGATACCTCCAAGTTGTTGAGGATCACTCCATTGCCACTAATGGAGAAGTCCATTAGATTCAATTGTACCACAGTGTATCAGTCTCTGTATAGAATGTTTTCCTGGTTCTGCTCCTTTCACTCTGCATCACTTCCTGGAGGTTGTTCCAGTCTCCATGGAATTCCTCCACTTTATTATTCTTTTGAGCACAATAGTATTCCATCACCATCATATACCACACTGTGTTCAGCCATTCCCCAATCAAAGGGCATCCCCTCATTTTCTAATTTTTTTTGCCACCACAAAGAGCGCAGCTATGAATATTCTTGTACAAGTCTTTTTCCTTATTATCTCTTTGGGGTACAAATCCAGCAGTGCTATGGCTGGATCAAAGGGCAGACAGTCTTTTAGTGCCCTTTGGGCATAGTTCCAAATTTCCCTCCAGAATGGTTGGATTAAATCACAGCTCCACCAGCAATGCATTAATGTATTTTGTGTCTTGTTAAAAGCTCTTCCAAAAGCTCTTTTTGAGCTTGTGTTCATTTATCATATTTATTTGCTTCTTTGGAAACAGTTGTTTTTAACTTTATTCCCCTCTGAGTTTGAACTGTGATCTTCTCCAACCCCACAATAGCTACAAATAGTTGTATTCTTTCTCCTTTGCTTGCTTCTTTTTATTTATTTAAAAAAATTTTAGCAACCAGGCCAATAGACTTAATTACTGCCCCCCCCCACCCAGTCCCAGGGTTCCTATTCTTATTGTGTTGATATCTCCTGTTTCAGATTTTTTTCTTGCAATTGTTTGTTTGCTCCAAAGTTTTTATAGTCTAGAATTGTATGTACTCCTTATCTGTTGCTCAAGCCCACCATTGACCCCAGATGCTCCAACCAGAGTCCACAGGCAAGTCTGCATTATAACTACAAACAGCCAGTTTACCTCCCCATGTAGCTACCACCAAGTACTCCACTCTCCTGAGAGTGACTATAGCCA
Organism: Monodelphis domestica; assembly: GCF_027887165.1. NCBI lineage: Eukaryota > Metazoa > Chordata > Mammalia > Didelphimorphia > Didelphidae > Monodelphis > Monodelphis domestica. The sequence goes on from NC_077234.1 coordinate 243,121,150, forward strand.
ACAAGGACCCAGTCCCTCAATAAACACACTTATTATATGCTGTATTTCTTCCTCACTCCTCCTTTCCTATTGCTGCAGCCTTCAACAGAGGTGCTCAGTCTGAATTGCTTGGGTCTCCAAAGTCCCTCATTTATTAGCAATGAGATTTGAGTTATTGCCCTTAGGGCCTGGTGGCCACCAGCTTCAAGGTGTCCACTCTTTTAATCCCCAGCCATGGTCTAGCAAAGGTAAGGAGCCAAGACCATAGCAGACTCACCTGCTCCCAGGGCCCAAGGCTTGTGCATTCAGGTTCTAGTGTATTCACTCAGGGATTCAGGCTTCTTGGATTAGTAAACAAGAAAAGGTTGCTAATCTTGCCCTTTAGGACTGCTTTGTGAATTCCCTTTGTTTGCTCTGTTTCTGCCCCCAGGGTATATAGCAGTGGGACTGAGGTCAGTGGAGTTTGAAACTGTCTTTTATAGTTGTCCTTGGCTATTCAACTTCATTCTAGACACCTATCCATTTTTAGTGCTTTTTAATGTTGATTTTATGGAGTTATTTTTGGTTGCTTTGGGAGGGATTTGATGAGGGTAAGAAAGATTCACACCCTACTCTGCCATCTTCCCTCAAAGTACCTCCCAGACAACTGCTTCTTTGACCAAAGAAAATAACCACTTTGCTTCAGAATGAACTTGTACTTTTATTTCCTGCAGCTAGAAGAGAATGGAAAGGTCATCAATTCTCTGACTTTTCAGACTTTATTTTAGATCAGTATAACCAGAGGGTATTTTAGTTGTGTGAAATCTGTTGGTCTCAGTTAGTATTAGGAATGAAGCTGCGGAACATAGTGGAGTATGAGGTCCTAGAAGGTGAGGCATTCCTAAAGGCACATAGGTGGCTCTGTAGAAAGAGAGCTGGACCTGGAGTTAGGTGGATCTGCATTTCAACCTGGTCTTAGATTCTAGTGACTTCTATGTTCTTTAGTTTCCTAAAGTATAAAATGCTAACAATAGCATCTACTTCACAGGGTTGCTCTAAGAAACAAATGAAATTACTTAGCACAGTGCCTATAACATAGGAGGTACTCTATAAATGCTAGTGATGATGAGTATGATGGTTGGTACATACTTAAGCAAATGTTGGTTATTTCTCCATCATAAAGGAAGTAATTAGTGTTATTTTATTTCAACTGCAAAGTTGAAGTCAATGGGGATTTGTTTAGTTCTATCATTCTTTGAGTTGTATCATTGCTCCCTATGCAACTATAAACTCCCTGGGGACAGGATCTCTCTTAATTTCCTTTCTCACTTAGCAACAAGCTTAGCACTCTGAATATTTATAACAAATGTTCAGCTGAAATTAAATTAATTAATGAGCTCATTCATAGGAGGTGAAGCAAGGCATCAATTTTATTTCACATATTGGAATTTGGGATAAAATTAACCAAAAATCGATAATTTGAAGCTATAGTAGGTGTTATTAAAAGATCATATGCATTTTTGACTATGAGAAAGGAAAGTGTTGAAAATAGCAATTGGAAACAAAATTTTGAGTATTATATGTCGCTCATCCTTGAATATCAGTATAGTAAAATAAGATAGTTATCAAGTTATGGTAACTGGGGAGGTGATGTTTATCTTATGCAGTTCAAGTCCATAAAGTGTTCAGGAACATGGGGAAAATGAATATGCTATCTATGGTGAGAATAGTCTCTAAGATCTAGTAACAGAGTAAGAAGAGATGAGATCTGTGGACTGAGGAAGAGAGAATGAACAGAAATATGTGAATATCGTGATGTCTTATAAGTAGTGGAATTGATTGGGGAGAGAAAAATGTAAAAGTTAAAGACTGCATAGAATATTGACTAATTTGAGATCATAAAAATATAGTTAAAAATACCGAAGTGACTTAAGCATTTAGTTTAAAATTTATGCATATACTTATCTTACAAAGTTCATTTTAATTACATTTCCTATTTTTAAGTCATCAGAATTGGATACCTAAATTTGACTGGTATTGCTTGAATTACTGCATCGTATTTCTCAGTGACTTTATTATCTTCAATGCATCCAATTATCATCTCTCTCTCTGAATGCCCACAGATGTAGTCCCTCTCTTGAGTTCCATTTTCAAACGGAATATTCCCAATTTGTTTCCAATTCAGTGTGTCTCAATTGATTATCTTTCCTCTATAAACAATTCATTTCTTTAACCTGCACATTACTGTTGAGGATAATACCAACTTCTTAGTCAAATAAAATCACAAGAGCTGCGTTGCTTTCTCCTTTCACTTGCCGTGTACATTCAATAAATTGACAGGATTCATCGTTCCTACTTCTTAATTTCTTACATGTGTCTTCTTCTCTTCATAAATATCTGCTCGTTTAGAAGATTCAAGTAGCCTTCTAACTGGTCTCCCTGACTCGTCTCTACCTTCCCAAATCCAAATTCCACACAGTTTCCAATGTCATTTTCCCCTAAAAGACAGTAACAATCATATTACCACTCTAATCAATAAGCTGAACGGCTTTACCTCTAAGACAAATATAAAATGTTCTGTGTGGCAATTAAAACTAGTTACATTCTGCTTCTTCCAACAATGCACAGTATGGTGCAGCAGAATTGTTCTTGCTTATGTCCTCATTTCTCACACATGACAGTCTACTTTCTGAAGACTGCAGCTTGTCCCAAGCTAATCCCTACAGATGGAATATATTCCCTATTGATATCTTCCTCTGGGAATCTTTAGTCATTCAAAAAGACTCAGCTAAAGCACTGCTCTCCACATGAGATCTTCTCTGGTTCTCCATCTATTACTCTGTCTATAATCCATGTACAATTTTATAGGATTTGTTCTATATTGTTCTGCATATGCCTACATAACAGCATGTTTTCTTTCACATTAAAATATGTATTTCTTTAGGACAGAACTTTTTGTCTTTTTATCCCTTTTGTCTTAAATGAGGGTGGATTGACTTATTGACTAGGTAGTCTTCTTCCATCTAATACTCTATAGATCTTGGATATCAGACTTTTTTAAAATCGGTGATATTTACTGGAACTATTTTCTCATTAATTGGTTTCTATTCTTATTAAATCTTCAATGATTTTGTCTGTGCAACAGATTTTTAATTTGATGTAGTAGAACTTATCTAATTCATTTTTTATGATCAAATCTATTTTTGTTTGAATGAGGACTTTCACTAATACCTATAGTTATAAAAAACATTCAATTTTACTTTTTTCTTTTTGTATGGGATACAACCAGAAAATTTCTGGTAATATTTTCAATAATTGATTATCTAAAATAAATGTGAACGCAAAATATTTTTAAATTTAATTTGCTTTACTAAAATTTTCCCCATCAGTTTATAAAGTTTAGAAGTTAACAAAACAATAAATCAATCCTTGATCTGTAGCATTGGCCAATCTGTAGCATTGGCATAAAGTCTCACAATGAAAATTTAACAATCACCTCTTTTGAATTTGATCAAGTTGGCTTCAGCACACTCCTGCACATGATATTTAAATTATTTATCTATTTGGCAGTAGAATATATGATGCAAGATGATGGTCTAACTCTTATTTCTGCCCAAGGTTTTTCCAGTTTTCCCATAAATTATTTTCATATAAAGGAGAAATGCATAATGATATGGAATGAAAGAACTTTTGATATCATGTCCAATTCTCACTTCCATATGTAAAAATGAAGCCCAGTGGGGCAAAAGTGACACATTCAAGATTATACATAGTTAGTTTCAGGAGTATAAATTCCTGTCTCTATTGCCTAATTCATTTTCTCTTTATTAACATTACTTTAATTAAACTCTTAAAGCCAATAATAGTACACTGTAATAAAGATGCCTTCAGAAATTCTTTCATAAACTTGTAGGCAAAAGACAGGATTTTTCCTTTAATAGTAATAAAAATGTTTTCAGGGTGGCTTTATATTGTATGCGTGAATGAGAATATCAAAATGCCATTATATTATAAAAAGAACAATATAATTTTGCCAAAAAAGGATAAATTACTCATAGAATCATTGCATTTCATCATTGAATATTACAGAGAGAAACTACTTAGAGATGAGATAGTCTAACATTTGTGGTATGAATATGGGAAATGAGGCGATCAGGAAGTCAAATGATTGGCTCCAGTTCACATTATTCCTTATTGCCAAACTTTGATTACATTTTAAAATTCATCCCTCCAGCTGTGATCCTGAATTTCTTTTGGCTTTTTAATGCTAAAAACATTAGTAAATTTTATGATGAAGACATAATTAAATCTTAATTTTGATTACTGGTATTTAGTTTTGTTTTTTTAACACCCTTACCTTCCATCTTGGAGTCAATACTGTATATTGCCTCCAAGTCAGAAGAGTGATAAGGGATAGGCAATAGGGGTCAAGTGACTTGTCCAGGGTCACACAGCTGGGAAATGTCTGTGGCCACATTTGGATCTAGGCCCTCCAGTCTCTAGGCCTGACTCTCAATACACTGAGCAACCCAGCTGCCTCCCGGTATTTAGTTTTAAATTCAATTTAGAATCTAAATGAATCCCAATTAATACAATATTATATCTTTTAGTGTTTTTGAAGCTGCTAAAACAAAAAGTCCTATGATTATCCAAAGGGTCTTCCCTAATGAAATATAAACACAATTTTATCATTTTTGACATAGTAGTGTGATTAATATCTTTTTCAGTCTTCTGTTAAATTTTATCTTGCTTAACTGTCTTCAAATGATTGATGATAGAGCATGACAGAGATGACAGAGCACCCATATATTAAGACTTATTTGATAGATTATCAATATGGACTAATGTTACAATTACTTAGGAAAAATGTTAAAAAAAACTTGTTACATTCATATTAATTCTCAATTTCTATATTTTGCCTATTATTGGAGCATATGTTATAGGAAATGTTGAATATGTCACTTGGTTGATATTTTTGCATTTGCATGCACAAGAAATCTACTGCAATATGCCAGCATTGTCTCTGTGAAATCTTAATTGTATTTTAATTACTCCTTAAATGACTAAGATTCAATTATTGAATATTTAGCAAACTAAGACAATATAAACTGAAAATAAGATAACTATGTTCTCTCTCCCTTTTAAAATGCTCCCAGCACACTTTTCTGAATTTCTTCTTTGCCTTCCTCATTTCATTATCTAGCTTTGAGATTTTGTGTCTTTTCCTCCCTTTGATTCCAACCACCTTTCTGGATAGAATGCAAATTCTTTGAGAGTCAAATTGATATTATTTGTATTCCGATTGCCTCGAATTATGGTTTGAAGAGAATAACCACTTAAGAAATATTTATTGAATTGAAATGATGCATTTGAAAACTAAGAGAATATCAGGCATCTAAAAGAAGAAGCCTCAAATATGCAGAGGAAAAAATTCAGAAGTCTATCTTCTGAAAAATTCATGTAGACTGAAATGTAATTTAAACATTAATATAGGAACATCTTTACAAACATCTGAACTGAAAAGTCAATAAACATTTGGTAAGCATTTACTATGTGCCAGACACTGTGCTAAGTACTGGGGGACAAAAAGAAGCAAACTATTTTCCATATTCTCAAGGTATTCACAATCTATTGGAGGATACAAGTTAACAAATATGTAGAAACAAACTAAAAACAGGATAAATAGGAAATTATTTAAAAAGAGAAGGCACTAGAATTAAGAGGAATTGGGAAAGATTTGCTGAAGTAGCCTTTAGCTGGGAATTGAAGGAAACTAAGGAAGCAAAGAAGTGAAGATGAGGGAGAGAAATCAAAGCTTGGGAGGTAGTTAGAGAAAGCACCTGGATCCAAGCGATGGAGGGTCTTGTTGGTGTAGCATCAAGGAGACTGGTGTCACTGATGCCACTGTTCTCTTTATCCTTTTGTGCTATATTTTAAAAACTTTTCTTCTTACTATGGTGAAAGTAAAGAAGTTGTGTGATTGAGTACTAGTCTAGTTGGTAAAATCTCTTAAAGAATGATGTCCTCAACAGAGAATTTTGTAATTTAATGGGTTGCATTGGCAAGAAATTCAATGGAAGAGTGAATTTTAGTTTCTGTCACAATAATACAGATGTTATTCCAATCATCTGATATCATGAAGATGATGTCTTTTGTGGATGACCAAAATAAATTTTGAAAATTTCAAGCACTAAAAAAACCCACAACCACAACCACTTGCTTAAAAGTAATATTTGTTGCCTGCTGTTACTTTTTTAATATGCCAGAAGGATTTAAAATGCTTTGCAGATTAAAAATTAATAATAACTAAAAGGTAAAATTGCAGGTGTTCAACAAAGATGAAAGAGCAAATGGGTACAGAGGAAGTTGACTTCGAGTTGAAAAGGCTTCTGATAAATGATTGACTAACTTGTGTTATTCAATAGTGAGAGATTTGGGCCAGAATTGAGGAGACTTTGGTTCTAATCCATGGTCTGCTATAAAATAGTTCTGATACTCTGGAGAAGTCACTCAGATTCTCTGGTTTCTTGTCTGTAAAATGTAGAGATTGGACCAGGTGACTTAAGAGGCCCCTTCTAGTTAAAGAAAGAGTATTTTACTTCCATTAAGTGATATTTAATTAAGAGTATACTTTCGATATACTTTCTAGATGTAATATGAAAATGTGAACCCATTTTTAAAAATTGACCCTTGAGTCTTCAAAACTGCAGAGGTCTTTGAGTTCTCTGAAAATAATGATAAGGGAATGTTTGAATTCTGTTATAAAAAGAAAAAATACTTTAATATGAGATATGTAAAAATATTTATAATAATGGTGAAGTTTGGAATAAAATCCAAACTCCAAATAAATTCAATCCCAGAGTAAGACTTGATTTCTCCCAAACAGGAATTAGGAAAACCGTGAAGAATTTAGTTAAGATAAAGGGTGATAGAATCATTTCCTTCCATTTCTGAAAGTGAATCAAAGCCAGGATTACTTTTATTTTTTTTAAGTTGTGAGTGAATGACTATGATGCATGACCAAACCAGCCTTATCACATGAGCACCAGACTCTGAAAACCAAATGCCCATCAGGGTGTAGTTATTTGCTGAGAAAGCAGTTGTATATGCTGAGGGTCCAGCTCTTAGTCTATTATTCAAGTCACTAGAAGGATAGACCAGCCAGGACAAGACCAGAGAAAGAGACACCCTTTCCTGACTTGGGTCCTGAGTATTGTTGACTCCTAAGGAAATGGAAATCTTGACCTCGGTCTCTGGTGGGAGTCATCCATGTTTCTCAGGATACAACATTGACATGAGTTTTAGTGATGTGAAGCGAGGTTTAGAGTATGGTCAAGAGAAGCAGAGAAGTTGAGAAGAGGAAAATAATGAGAAATGAAATCTAAAGGCTACTGAAATTAGGAAGAGGGGAATATTTCTGTCACCAACACCTGGATTTAAACAGGGTATGGCTTGGTAGGGTATGGTAGGAGGCAGAGAAGAGATGCCTCTGAAGACTCCCACGTTCTTCCAATAAAGAGCAAGTGAAAGAGATTCCAGCTCCCTTATTTCTCTGCCAGGGATTGGGCAGTACTTCCTACCATCTATTATCTTCTTTTTTCTATACACTGCTATTTGATCTGAATAATGCCTGAAATTCTGTCTTTGGTGATTTACTTTTCATCTTCTAAAACTGCAATGCCACCAAAGAGAGCTAAAGTCCTTTAGAATAAATCAGTTTAACAAGACTAAGATCAGGGTTTAAGGGGGGGGGGGCTTTCATTTGGGGGAGAAGAGAGACAAAAGTAATTTTGGAGCATGGACTAGATAAGGGGAGGACAGAGTATATGTAAAGCATGGCTACATGCACCTGTGGGTGATCAGAAAAGTGAAAGGAAGTGTTGTATACCAAAAGAGTGGCCTCTAAAGAGAAAAAGCACACTTGGCTTCCTTGCCTGGATAGCAGGCACTGTAGGTGAATGACGGTAAATATTTAACAACTGACTTTTAAAAAAAGAAACATGCAAAACACTTTTAAGCTTAATCTGCATTATTAATACTTTCTCCACTTTCTTCAGTTTAGATAATGGGTAAAACAATAAATCAAGCCCTGATTCATGGATTTTCTATTTTCAAGGTGTAAATGCTTACACTGATAATTTAACAACTGCCTCTTGTGAGTCAGTTCTTCCTGACTGGCATACTCCAATAAATATTATCATATTATTTTGCCTCAAGCTAGTCCTCCTATTCCTTTTCCCCTAGAGATCAGAGGGATAGAGCTGACTATATGTAAAGGAATGCAGAGAGATCTGTGGGAGCTCCCATGTTGCTATAGCCACTGTCATTAGAAACAAGACATAAGATGAAGGAAACATCACTGCCCTCCATTGACCTCCATGTCCTCCTTAAATAGCCTGGAGCAAAAGAAATGTGAAGGAAGAGTTTAACACTTTTGGTGCTTTTGTCCTCAAGCCAACTAAAGTGGCTAGCTCCCTGGGCTAGAAAAAAAGTGTCTGTCTGTCTGTCTGTCTGTCTCTCCCAACAGATGATGAACTTTATGTATCTATATCTATCTATCCATCTATCTATCATCCTTCTGTATATTATTACATATATTCAAATACATACACATAGGAATGCAAACAAATATTTCATGCTCCAAATAACAATATGCACAGAAAAACTAATAAATAAAAGCAATAGTTCATCTTTATGTATCATATAGCTTTAGATCCTGCTTTAAAATTGCTAATTTTACACAAAGCCCTATGAGATAGATAGTACATGTACTGTTATCACCATTTTTGTGATGAGGCCACTGTAGCTGTACGTAGTCAGAAAACATAAATGTTCAAAAATCCAATAAATGGTGGCCCTGAGAAATCAAGTCTTCTGATTTTTGTATTTATCCCTGCCTTTCCACTAATCAGAGCCCACTCTCTGGACTGTAACAAGGACTCTGTCCTAGATGAATCAACAAATTAATCAACTAATCAATAAACATTAAACAACTGCCTACTTTTGAAATTTTTAAAGGATCCAAACAGTCACTTTAGGAATATTAATCTTAATTTGCAAACATAAAATGGAGTGGGAAAAGCAAGGTAGGGAGACCATTTGGAAGAGCAAAGAGCAAATGTAACATAGGATTGAACCTTAGTTAAAGGTAAAGATGCAATTTACAGTTCACATATACCCAGTGGAATGATCAGCTTCATCTTTCAGTCATTCACTCATGATTTTTATTTAGCATATGTTTTGTCTATACCCTTTGGAATAAGATAAGTTCAACTTAAAAAACAAAATGCTTTTCTTCTTCTCTTTTTCCCTTTAAATGTAAGGGTCTTCCAAAGATGAAAAGAGGACCCTAAAGCAACTACTTTCATCTATGTCAGTACAAGGCAACCTTGGCCTCCTAGTGCCAACCCAATGCCCCACCTATGTTGCAGAGAACTTACTTCCAGTGCAAAGAAAAATCTTTTATTTGATTTCAAGCATTCTATCTTCTTTACTTTTTGCGATAAGAGGAAAGCTGGTGGGGAACAAGATTTTTTGCTCTTGTATAGCTTTTTGACTTCTGACTCCAATTATCTGGTCTAATTTCTAGCCTTTGGAGGGAAGAGTTGTAAGACGGTGCCTTCCATCTGATCTTCTGACTGAATACCTCCTATATTATATTGCATTTGTCTTGAATTTCAATCTCCAACCCATCTTGGATAGAAGAATAGCATCCCTCACTCAATGATGACCTCTGGAATTCTTTTTTAAAGAGGCAAAAATTATCTCTTCATTTTCAACTTTTCCTTCTCCCCTTCCTTCCATCTTCTAGTTCCCTCTTGATGACAAAGCCTCCCTCACCACCCCTTCTAATATTGATTGTACCTTCACTCATTCTCTTTAGCTCCCTGATTGAGTCAGGGGAGTTGAAATGTTCCTTGCTTTCTACTGCCACTTTGAGCTCCCCTTTCCCTTTTCCTCCATCCAAATGAATAGTAGTCCTTTTTCTTTGAAGTTCATGCTACCCATATGTATCACTCAATTAAATTCTCATAACTGTTGCCTAGCTAACCTTCCTTCTTCAATGAATTTGGTAATTGGCTGACAAGTTTTCTGTCCTCCCCAATTCTTACCCTCACACTAGAAGATTTACTCATACATGGTGTCTCTTATTCAAGTACCCTAACCATTCACTTCTTTTAAAGGTCATTTTAAATAGGTCATTTCCCATGACTTATTCCCCCTACTCATTTCAGTCACACACAAAGATATCATTTATTTGATTTTACCATTACTCACAAACATATCAATTCTATTTTAGGAATTCTAAGATCCTCTTATATGACCACAGTCCTGTAACTTTTCACCTATTTCTCTGACTTCCCTTACTAACCTCTACTATTTATTTGCACTCTGACCTATAACCACTTAATACCTCAGTTCTCTCTGAGATCATCTACTCTGCACTACGACTTTCTTCTTTTGTCCTTGGTCTTGATCCCTTAGAAAACAATTCATCTTTACACTATTATCTTCTTTTATTTTCTAGCTCTTTGTCATAGTACTGATTATGTTCAGTGAAGCCTCCCATCATTTGCTCCTACATGTGATGCTAAATGAAGATGGAGAAAAATCACATAACTTTTCTGACTGGGCCAACTATGAAATTTTTGTTACACCATATCAAATGGGTTCTCACTGCTTCTAGGCAATCTTGGCTCTCTTATCAACTCATTATCCTTTTCTTCATAGAAATTCTTCCAAATTTTTTGTCCTTCTTGAAAGATTCTCTCTACCCCAGTTCTTAGATTTAAGAAACTTGCTTCATATTTTATGAACAAAATTGAGATCATTCACTTGTGAGATTCTTTTTTTTTTTTGGTTTCCTTATCTTATATCACACAGAGGTGTTCTGCCATTATCTTCTGCTTTACTGCTTTATCACATAATAGAGTGGCCTTACTCTTTAGGAAGGTTAAAGCCCCTCCTTTGTCAAATGATCTCCTTCAACAGCTTCTACCCTCTATCTTTCCCCCACTTTGACCTTTTTCAGTCTCCCCTTATACACATGACCATATCTCCCTAATCCTAGGGGAGAAAAAAAACCCCCATTTGACCCTTCCTTCTACATTAACTGTCATCCTATTTCTCTTCTGTCCTTTGCAGCTAAATACTCAAAAAAGTGCACTAAGAAACACTTTTGCCTTCTCTATTCTCACTCACTTCTTAACTGAATCCTGCTCTCCCTAAAGTTATGAATGAATTCTTTGTTGCCAAATACAGTGGCCCTTTTTATTTATCATCAATCTCCTTGACCATTCTGCACCTGAAGATATTAAAAATTTTCTCCTCGTTGATACTCTCTTCTCTCTAGATTTCAGGACACCACTGTCTTCTGGTTCTTATCCTCCCTGCTCAATAAACTCCCATGGCTCCCAGATCAAATACATCTTCTATTTGGCATTCAAAATCTTCATAACTTAGCTCATACCATTCCAGTCTTCTTATATCTTTCTGCCTCTTAGATATACTTAGATTCAGTAAGACCCCACATTTTATCTAGATATTTTCTTTTTGCTATATGCCATGCCTAAAATGAGCTCCTTCCTTTGCTCCAAATGGCCTTTTTGTCTTCCTTTAAGTTTAAACTAAAATCCCTTCTTCTACAATATTTTTCTATTCTAGTGTCTTCCCCCTATTAATGACTTCCGTTTTATGCTGAATTAAGTTTGTTTTGTGTATTTTTCTTTCCATGTTGTCTCCCATATCAGATTATAATCTTCTTGAAGTCATGAACTATTTTTTTTTCTTTTTTCTTTATCCCCCTCAATGCTTAGTGCAGGGCTTGGTACATGATAAGCAATTAATAATTATTTATTGAATGATTTATTTTATGGATGAAATATTTACTATCATTACATTTAAAATATAAAAATTAAAGTTTTTAAAATATAAATACTTAGAATCCATTGCAGTATTTTAAAATTTAAAAGATATATAATTAAAAAGTTTGTTTATTCATCACAAATCTTATTAGACCTGTTTTCTTCAAGGTTCTTCTCAATTTTGTCAAAATATGCTGATCATTTCTTTTTCTCTTTACATACTTATACTGGGATTATAAATGATGCAGTATATACCCTTTGGATCAGCAATACTACTATTAGGTCTATGTCCCAAAAAGATCAAAGAAATAGGAAACACACCTATATAAAAATATTTATAGTAGTTTTTTCTTTGTGTGGTGACAAAGAATTGGAAACCGAGAGGATTCCCTTCAATTAGGGAATGGTTGAACAAGTTGGGTTATAAGATTGTTATAAAAATGATGAACAGGATAGTTTCAGAAAAATCTGAAAAGACTTATATGAACTGATACAAAAGGAATTGAGCAGAATCAGGAGAACACTGTGGACAAAAACAGCAATCTTATATCAGTTGTGAATGACAAAGATATTCTAAGCAAGACAATTCTGAAGGGCTAATGATGGAAAATGATACCAATCTGCAGAGAAATAACTGATGGAGTCTGAATATAGATTAAAGAAAACTTTTAAAATGTTCTTATTTTTCTTGGTGTTTTGGGGGAAGAAGGGAGGGTCTGTCTTTTCTTTTCCCACATAACAATATAGAAATAACTTTTTCATGACTTCATATATATAATTTATATCAAATTGCTCTCTTTCTTAAGGAGGGGCAACAGGAGAGGGTGAGAGATAATTTAAAAACTGAATAATTTTACATGTAATTGAGGAAAAATAAAATAAAAGATGATGCACTAAAATCTGTTCATCCATGGAATAGGAAGGCATGTTATTCAATATTATTTGTCATCTCCTGTCTGAAAACCTGAACATTATATTAAAGCTATATATTAAATTAGAGTTTTTAAAATAAACAGGTACTAAAAAACCAGATATCCATCTAGATTTAATATTCTTGAATTAACTTAGTTGAAATTGAAGAAAAACCATTCAAGTATAAAACATCATTATTGCGTGCTCTATGCAAAAGGAAATTCAGCTATGAGATTCTGTTTTTCAAATGCATTTTCAGATCTACAATATTTTTCCTAAAGCATTGTATGTAATATTCTTAGAAAAGGTAATTTACTTGTCAATATACAGAGATATTGGGTAGGTAGTTGGTATAATGGATAACAGCTCCTGACCTCAGCAGGACAATTTGATTTCAAATCTGTCCCCAGAAACTTACTAGCTATGTAAATCTGGGAAAATTATTTACCCCATTTGTCTGTATGAAATGTAGAAGATTTTGAAAAGACAAACCACTGCAGTATCTTTGCTAAAATAATCTCAAATGGAGTCATGAAGTGTTGGATATAATTGAAACAACTGAACAACAAACACAGAAACTTATACAGCACTATCTGACCTTATATTCAGGATTCTATACATTCTTTTTAGGGTACCTTAATCAAATATGTACATATTTAATCATTTTCAAGTGGATTCCCTATATATTTTATTGATACATTTTCAAATGAAATATTTTATTCCTGAAACATAATACAATTAGATGTATAAATCTGAACATTTGCAAGCAATGATTCTATCTTGCTATATTCTCTATAGCATATCAATCCTCTCTAAAATGCAGCACTCAAAACTAGGTTAATATAATCTTCAAGATACTATGATGAGTTAAACCTTATTGTACACATTTTGTAGTTGAAAAAATAAGTGTTCAGAGATATAAGGTGGTTGTTATGATAATACAAAAGTATTTAAGGGTGTGGCTAAGACTAAGAATTAGGTAATTTTTATTATCACTCTTTCAAGCTGAAATACTCCTTCACTCTATTATGAATTAAGTTCTTTTGTCACACATAAAGAGACTCAAATTTACTTCTCAAAATGATAGATTAAGTGATCATCTCTTAAGAATATTGTAGGAGGATTTTTGCTTTAGGTGAAAGGTGAAATGAGATGAACGTGAAAAAGGAAATTATGTTCTATTTTAGATTGTCAGATTAGTCTATATTTATGATCCTAAAATGAAGAAAATGAAAGAAATATAACTAAGTTACATTAAAATGTGATGGTAAACTCTAAAGTAGATGCAGGACATAGTCACAAATTGAATAATAGATAATATTTTTTCTCTGCATGAGTATTAATGAAGAATTGAGTATAAGGAAAGAGGATATTTTAAAATTAGTTTTCCACAGTCTCCATGGTATATTCCACTAAAAGTGTAGTTTCATGATGCTTAAAGGGTATGCCTTAAAGTCTTGTGAACTTGGGGGTAGCTGGGTTGCTCAGTGGATTGAAAGTCAGGTCTAGAAATGGGAGGTCCTGGGTTCTAATCTGACAGACACTTCCTAACTGTGTGACCCTGAACAAGTCACTTATTCCCCATGGCCTAAAAAAGACCAACAAAACAACTTGTGAACTCCATACAGAATCATGTAAAATAAGTGACTGCAGAAAAAGGAAGATATTTCATATTAAAGTGTTATTAAAGATAGAAAAAATGAAGAATTCAATAAATTTAATTATTTTAATTTGGCCTTAGTAAATCATATACCATTGTACTTTCCTGCAGAGGTGTAGTTTCTTTGCTGGGCGTCCCTGCTGACATAAAATACTAGAGCAGCAGTGGTAGCTATACTTTGCTTATGTCTTATTTTCTTTCTTATTATTTTTTTTAAACTTTATTTAGCTGATTTAAAACATTATTCCTAGGTTACAAGAATCATATTCTTTCTCTCCCTCCCCTCCTCCAACCCATCCTGTAGCCAACACGCAATTCCACTGGGTATTATTACATGGGTCCTGGATCAGAACCTCTTTCCATATTGTTGATGTTTTCAATAGGATGATCATTTGGAGTTTTCCGTCATATTCCCCTCGGCACATGTAATCAAGCAGTTGTTTTTCTTCAGTGTTTTTACTCCCACAGTTTTTCCTCTGAATGTGGATAGTGTTTTTTCACATAGATTCCTCCAGGTTGTTCAGGATCACTGCATTGCCACTAATGGTGAAGTCCATCACATTCGATTGTACCACAGTGTATCAGTGTCTGTGTACAATGTTCCCCTGGTTCTGCTCCTCTTGCTCTGCATCACTTCCTGGAGGTTGTTCCAGTCTCCATGGAATTCCTCCACTTTATTATTCCTTTGAGCACAATAGTATTCCATCACCAACATATACCACAATTTGTTCAGCCATTCCCCAATCGAAGGGCATCCCCTCGTTTTCCAATTTTTGGCCACCACAAAGAGCGCAGCTATGAATATTCTTGTACAAGTCTTTTTCCTTATTATCTCTTTGGGGTACAAACCCAGCAGTACTATGGCTGCATCAAAGGGTAGACAGTCTTTTATCGCCCTTTGGACATAGTTCCAAATTGCCCTCCAGAATGGTTGGATCAATTCACAACTCCACCAGCAATGAATTAATGTCCCTACTTTGCCATATCCCCTCCAGCATTCATTACTTTCCAAGTCAATTTGTTAGGTGTGAGGTGATACCTCAGAGTTGTTTTGACTTGCATCTCTCTGATTATAAGAGATTTAGAACACTTTTTTTCATGTGCTTATTAATAGTTTTGATTTCTTTAACTTAAAATTGCCTATTCATGTCCCTTGCCCATTTATCAACTGGAGAATGGCTTGATTTTTTGTTTAACTGATTTAGCTCCTTATAAATTTGAGTATTAGACCTTTGTTTTTGTTATGAACACATTTTCCCAGTTTGTTCCTTCCCTTCTAATTTTGGTTGCATTGGTTTTGTTTGAACACAAACTTTTTTAAATTGACGTAATAAAAATTATTTATTTTACATTTTGTGATTTTTTTCTAACCCTTGCTTGGTTTAAAAATATTTCCTTTCCCAAAGATGTGACATGTATACTATTCTGTGCTCACCTAATTTACTTATAGCTTCCTTCTTTATATTCAAATCATTCTCCCATTCTGAGTTTATCTTGGTGTAGGGTGAGAGATGTTGATCCAAACCTAATCTCTCCCATACTGTCTTCCAATTTTCCCAACAGATTTTATCAAATAGTGGATTGTCTATCCCCTAAGACAGGAACTTTGGGCTTTTCATAGACTATCTTGGTGAGGTCACTTACCCCAAATATATTCCATTGATTCTCCATTCTGTCTCTGAGCCAGTACCATATTGTTTTGATGACCACTGCTTTACACTATATTTTGAGATCTGGGACTTCAAGGCTATCTTCCTTCACATTCCTTTCATGATATCCCTGGATATCTTTGATCTTTTGGTCTTCCAAATAAACTTTGTTATGGCTTTTTTCTAATTCAATAAAAAGGTTTTTTTGTTACTTTAATGGGTATGGCACTAAATAAGTAAATTAGTTTGGACAGGTTTGTCATTTTTATTATGTTAGCTCATCTTACATGAGCAATCAAAGTACCAGCTTCTGGTCTTATTTATTAAATCAATAGTTCTTTGACTTTCAATTTTATTAATTTCTCCTTTGATTTTTAGGATCTCTAATTTAGTCTTCATCTGAGGATTTTTAATTTATTCACTTTCTAGTTTTTTAATTTGCATGCCCAATTCATTGACCTCTGCCCTCCCTAATTTGTTATTATATGAACGCAAGTATATAAATTTCACCCTGAGTGCCGCTTTGGCTGCATCCCATACATTTTGAAAGGCTGTCTCATTATTGCAATTTCCTTCACTGAAATTATACTTTCTATGATTTGTTCTTTAACCAATTTTGGAGAATCACGTTGTTTAATTTCCAATTAATTTTTTATTTGCCTCTCCATATACCCTTACTAATTATTATTTTCATTGCATTGTGGTCTGAGAAGGTTGCATTTATTATTTCTGCTCTTTTGCAGTTGTTTACAGTGTTTTTATTTCCTAGTACATGGTCAGTCTTTGTGAATGTACCATGTGCTGCTGAAAAGGTGTATTCCTTTTTTGTCCCTATTTATTTTTCTCCACATATCTACTAACTCTAATTTTTCTAAGATTTCATTGACTTCTCTTACCTCTCTCTTATTTATTTTTTTGTTTGATTTATCTAGTTCTGATAGAGGAAGGCTCAGGTCTCTGACTAATATAGTTTTTCTGTCTATTTCATCCTTGAGCTCCCTTAATTTCTCCTTTAGAAATTTGGATGCTATGCCATTTGGTGCATACATGTTGAGGAATGATATTTCCTCATTGCCTATACTACCTATCATCAGGATATAATTAACGTCCCTATCTCTTTTGACTATATATATTTTTACTTTGGCTTCATCAGATATCATGATAGTGACTCCTGCCTTCTTTTTATCAGTTGATGCCCAATAGATTTGGCTCCATCCTCTTATGTTTATCCTATGTGTGTCTATGTTCCTCATGTGTGTTTCCTGTAGACAGCATAAGGTAGGGTTTTGGTTTCTATTCTACTTTGCTATTCACTTGTGTTTTATGGGTGAGCTAATTCAATTCACATTCAGAGTTAAGATTCACAGCTGTGTATTTCCCAGCATTTTGATTTCCACTCCTAGTCCTGACCTTTCTTCTTTCACTATTTCCTTCTACACCAGTGTATTGTTTTTAATCAGTCCCCCTAATTCCAATCCTTATTTTACTTCCCTTTCTACCCCCTCCCTTCTTATTCCCCTTTTATTTTCTTTACAGTCTTTTTAAACTACTCCCATCCTTTCCTCACTTGTATTGCTTCCCTCCCCACCAGTGCATTTGTTAACCTTCTACTTTCCTATAGGGCACAAATCAATTCTCTTTCCTATATTTGATTGTTCTTTCCTCTTTGAGTCAATTTCAATGCATGTAAGAATTGAGTATTTCCTATCACTAACCTCTTTACCCTTCCAGTGTATTGATGTTCTCCCCCACTCCCATTCTGTGCTTCTTTGTGACATATAAATTTATCCCCTTTTGTTTCTTTTCCCATTTCTCTTAGTATTAACCTCTTTTTTAACTTGAGTTTTGTACATATATATATATTTATGATGCATACATATATCTATATACATATTCATGTCTTGGCATTTCATCCTATGCAGTGTGTTACTGTTCCCTCTAAGTATAATTCTTCTGCTACCCAGGTGATAATAATAATTTTTAAGAGTTACCAATATCTTCTATTCTTATAGTAATACATATCATTTTAACTTATTGGGTCCCTTAAAAAGTTTTTTTTTTCATTATGTTTTTCTTTTCCCCCCCTTTCTTAATTACCTTTTGATGATTCTCTTGGGTTCTCTGTTTGGGCATCAAACTTTCTGTTCAGGTCTCGTATTTTCTTTACAAATGCTTGGAATCCTTCTATTTTATTAATTGACCATACTTTCCCCTATAAGAATATAGCCAGTTTTTCTGGGTTGTTCATTCTTGGTTCTAGACCTAGTTCCTTTGTTTTCCAGAATATCATATTCCATGCCTTTGTTCTTCAGTGTAGATGCAGCCAAATCCTATGTTATCCTCACTGTGGTTCCATGGTATCTTAATGACTTCTTCTTAGCAGTTTGTAATATTTTTCCCTTGGTCTGCTAGTTCTGTCTGATATTTTTGGAGGTCATCTTTTATCTTCTTTGCCTCATCTTTCATATCCTTTGCCTCATTTTCAAAAGTGATTAATTTTGGTTTTAAAGATCCTATTTTCTTTTTTTAGTTCAAGTCCCTCTGTTTCCAGATGACTTATCTTGCTTTTAAAGTTCTTTTCCCAGTTGTCTTTACCCTCTCTTAATTGTGTTTTGAATTGTATTTTAGTTCTTCCACAGGCTCTGTCCAGTTTGCTGGAGTTTCTTTGTTTTTTCTTGGTGTTCCTTGATCTTCCTCTTTTACATTTGTTCTTTGTTCATTGTCTGGATAGAAGCTGTCAATTGTAATTTATTTTTTTCTTTTTCTGTTGTTTGCTCATATTTGTCCCTTCTTTTGCCCCTGTAGTTGCCTGCACTCTTGTTCCTCTCATTATGTGTTAGATCTGTGGATTTGGGCTTTTCTGTCAACCTTCACCCTTGGAGCTTAACAAGACCCTCCGTGTAATCTGTGGGGGAGGGTTGTTGGAGCTTGAGCTTCCCTGTCCTCTGAAGGCTTGATAAGATTAAGGCCATTAGAGTTGAATTTTCAGAGCTGGATGAACCCTGAGACCAAAACCTAAGGAAAAGGGGTGGGGGATATGGAGAGTCTTGCCTGCAAATAGGCTGCCTGCTCTGAGCTTTTCTCCAGCTGCTTCCCCACAGCCTGCTTTCTACACCCTGAGCCTGGCACAGCTTTGAGTACAAGGTACTCCCTCCAGACTAGTGTCTTTGCTTGCCCAGAGATTTCAGCCACTGCTGGAGGCTCAGTACTCTATGTGGGGTAGGGGTCTGTCCTTCTCCTTAAACCCAGAGTGTTCTCTAATTCAGGCTTTTGGGGGACATACCTTTTAAGTTGGGGCCAGCAGGAGGGTTCCTTGGCTCTGTCCTGTTGTTATGTTTGGTTTTCAGTCTCCTAGGAGCATTTAGTTTTTAATTGGTAGGGAAGGGTCTTCAGAGGTCTGAACGTTTGCTGCCTCTAAGTGGCCATCTTGACTCCACCTCCTCTTTCTTTTTTTTTAAAACCCTTACCTTCCATTTTGGAATGAATACTGTGTATTGATTCCAAGGCAGAAGATTGGTAAGGGCTAGGCAATGGGGGTTAAGTGACTTGCCCAGGGTCACACAGCTGGGAAGTGTCTGAGGTCACATTTGAACCTAGGACCTCCTATCTCTAGGTCTGGTTCTCAATCTACTGAGCTACCCAGATGCCCCCTTATGTCCTATTTTCTGCAATCCCGATTAACTCTTTAATTAACCAGGATGTTTATGCAGCATATCCCTTGTCATTTGGTGGTTAAGATCTACTTTAGGGTATCCAGTTCATATAATGAACCTCTCAAGAAATTGTACTATTTCTGATACCAATATTTGGTTAATAAATCAATAGCAGTGCTAGTAGCCATAAGCAGAAAGTGGCTTGGATAGCTCTCTACCACATTAAGAATTCTCATTCTTCCTTTATTTACTCCTGACTATATAGTATGAATGAAAAGGAAGACATAGTCTTTCCCAAAGATGAAAAACATGAAAAAAAAGTTAAAAGGAGAGGAATTTTTGCCAACATATTTGAAATAATTGAATACATCACTGACTAGCAGGTTACACTGAAATAAATA
This sequence comes from Monodelphis domestica, assembly GCF_027887165.1. Taxonomy (NCBI): domain Eukaryota; kingdom Metazoa; phylum Chordata; class Mammalia; order Didelphimorphia; family Didelphidae; genus Monodelphis; species Monodelphis domestica. Next base: position 243,141,247 of record NC_077234.1, read on the forward strand.
ATATTAAACATCAGTGGATTCAAGGTTCTATCCAAAATAGGACTCCCATTCCACACTATATTTCACATATCTCTATCTACAATTTGCTTTTAGTAATGGGAATCTGGCAGTATACAAAACAGTTAATTGTTTTCCAATAGTTTTAAATATTTAGAAAATTCTTATCTTGTTTCCTCTTTCATGGACTATTATAATAATCTTCAAACTAAATTTTCTGCTTCAAGGATCTCCTTTCTCTAATTCATCTTCCACAGACCTGCTAAATAATACTTTTAACACTTGGATCCTTATTGCCAAAAGGACCTAGTAAAACAAACAAAAACCCAAACTGCTCAACCTGACGCAATTCCCTTCACATCTGGCTTTATGGAAGTACATTATTTTCTTTTACCCAGTCTAACATTTGGCATAATGGGGCTAGCTGTTCCCTTAGCCCAACAAGCTCAGCCTTCTTGTGCATTTATATATATTATTCCCCATGGAATTCACTCAATTCACTTCAATTTAACAGTCATTTATTATTTAGTATTTATAAGGAGTGGCATTTAGATAAAATAGTAAAACTTGAATCGGTAACTTATGAGTTTAAGGCTTTATCTTTGATATTTACTAGTCATTTTTCCATTGTCAACAGCTCAGCCTCAGGTAACTTAATTTTTTTTAATGTTAATTAATTAATTAATTCAGAATATTTTGCCATGGTTACATGACTCATGTTCTTTCTCTACCTTCCTCTCACTGCCCTCCCATAGCCCATGTACAATTCCACTGGGTTTTGCATATATCATTGATCAAGACCTATTTCCATAGTATTGATATTTGCATTAGGGTGATCGTTTAGAGTCTACATCCCCAATCATATCCCCAATCAACCCATGTATTCAAGCAGCTGTTTTTCTTCTGTGCTTCTACTCCCACAGTTCTTTCTCTGGGTGTGGATAGTGTTCTTTCTCATTAGTGCCTCAGAATTGTCCCCTCAGATAACTTTTAAAAATATAGTCTAAAAATTAAGTACTAGACTAGATGATATATGCATTTTTGGAGTTTCCACATCAATGGGAATCTCAGACATTTGACATATTTCTGTATTTGCAAGCCAATACACTAATTTCTGAGAGATACAATATAACAACACAAGACAATTTATATTTGGCTTGTACAGAACTCATCCTCCAGGAGCTACTCAGAAGGTGATGCTATCTATATCTATATCTATATCTATATCTATATATCAATAAGTGTTTCAAAATATCAACTGATATGTGATTTCAATAATATATATTCTTTTCCTTGTTCCAGTGATACAGATCATGAAATGTTATTATTTCCAATGATGGGGACATCTGTGTCTGTTCATCCTGTGTAACCATTATCCATGTGTTCACTTAAATCTGCCACAGTGTATCATGATAGGGGCCCTTGCTATACTCTCTATATTGCAAGGATGTCAGTGCAGTTTTCCTGACTATCAGTTATCCATGACTTCACTTTTCTACATTGATGATGATCATTGATAACATCCTTTACCCAACTGTTCTTGCAGAGATCATTATGACCGAATGCCTACCATGTACCTCTTCACTGTCCTTTAGGTTACTGTTAAGTAATCTGATTAAGATAGGGAAGGGACACTGTCATTTTTGGGAACCAGGAAGAACAGACTTTAATACAGGGTTTTGCTTTGATCTTCATCATGCTAATTGTGAAATATACTTCTATTTTTTTGGTTGTTTTTAAAGGTTGGTTTTGTAATTTAGTGCATTAATTGACCAGTTTAATATCATTCACAAATTTGGAAAATCAGCTTTCTGATCCAAGTGATACAGTGAAAAATTTTTATGAAAAATTTGAAGGGAGTCTAGTTAAGCACAGAAAATATTATACTAAATCCAAAAGACACTTTCATTCCAGACTGACATCAATCCATCAATTGACACTCATCTGTGTAGCCATTTAGTTCTAAGCATTCTGCTCACATTTCTCCATCTTGAACACAAGTGTAAGACCTTGTTGGATGTCTTTCTGAACTATATCTACAGAATCCTCTGTGGATATTCCCTTTACAACCCTATTCATAAAAAGAAGTGAGACATCATCCTCTAGGTTCAACTCCTTTGATCCTCTGCTTGGTCACACTTAAGGCAAGTCAGAAAAAAATCGATGCCATTCTTGGTTTTAAAAGACCTTGAGTGAAGACTTCCTCTAACTTTTCTTAGGAAAGATTGCTGAAGTTTCTTCTTCATGCAATCCACAGAGAAGGTAGAAGCAAGGATTTATTTGATGTTCTTTGTCTTCATTCTTTAGAAAGCAATCTGCAATTAAGTGTCTAATAATAGATTACACTAGATGGTTCACAGTTTGAATTTGCTTAGAAGCTACTCTGTCTTTAGACATGAAATAGGGCTACATATCTTACTTCTCAGCCTACAATTCAGACTGCCTTAAATGAAGTAGCATAGCAGGGATGGACTGCTGGGAAACCACAGCAGCAAACAGGAAATTTGGCACACAGTAATCAGAAATGAGGCCCAAATGGAGACAAAGTCACAGAGAGTTACAGACATGGCCAAGCTCTGTAAATTGTATCTGCAGCAACAAAACAAAGGCCACCTTTTGTAGTCTTTATATTTATATAATATGAAAAAAACCCTGTTGTTTCCAACTGGCATTTTCAGTCACAAGTGCAGCTGGAGATAGTAATCCCTTTGGGTGTTTTAGCATTGAATAGGATGGAAAAAATGTAGTAATATTACTGATTACAATTAATTTTACAATTTTACAATATTTCGGATGTTAGAACAGACTTACTTTTGAATGGAAGAAGGTAAACTAATTAGCAGTGATAACTGTTTTATGGACAATACTAAAGAAAGCTAGATCCTATTTTTATGGTGTCTTAATTTGACACAATAGACTATGGGTAAAAATTAATAAGATTATTCTTAAAAGGAGTATCTATGCAGGAATCATATGATCAATGGAGTAGAGGGACCTAAAAGATAAGATAGTCTAAATTCTTCATTCCTCAAATAAGAAAATGGAGACCCATAGAAAAGAAGGTTCAGACTGCAGTATTTTTGGTGGGTTTTTTATGTAAAGCTAATAAACCAATCTACTATGGAAATCTAGGGGAGAGGAGCATGTTCTGAGTTTCTCTAAACCTTGCACCTTCAAAAATACTGGAAAACCCAAAGTATTACAAATTCACATCATTGAAAGGTCTTTGGGCTGTGACAGGAGCTTGGATACTAAATCACTTGATCACCTTGAACGAGTCCGCCGTTCTCTCTGGGACTTCATCTTATTGTCTATAAAGGGAAGGAACTGACCTACATCACTCCTGGGGTTCATTTACCATCTTTTATTTTGTGAAAGCTCTTGGTAACTATTAACAAGGGTTAGAATGAATAGAAAGCAGAACCCAGAGCTGTGGACCCACCCCACAGCAAGTGCTTATTAAGGTTTTGCTGACTGATTGATTAACTGGTACTAAGGCAAAGAAAACACCTTTTGATCAAAGCAATTTGATCTGGGTTAAACATTTTATCATGGGAAACTTACTTCCATATTAACCATTGTTGTCCAAGAATACTCATATAAAACAAAAACTCCAGAATAAAAACACAAATAAACTAGAATTAAAAATAGTAAGCTTTCATCTGCATTCCGACTCCTGCAGTTGTTTCTCTGGATGTGGAGAGCATTCTTTGTCAAGTCCTTCATTACTGTCCTGGATCACTGCATTGCTGAGAGCAGCCAAGTCTTTCAAAGTTGATCACTGTTCAGTATTGCTGTTACTGTCTACAACATTCTCCTGGTTCTGCTTATTTTCCTTTACATCAGTTCATGTAGGTCTTTCCGGATGTTTCTGAAATCATCCTGTTCATCATTTCTTATAGCACAATTTGTTCAGCCATTCCCTAATTGATGACCATTCCCTCAATTTCTAATTCTCTGCCACCACAAAAAGAGCAGCTAGAGATATTTGTGTACAAATAGATCCTTCACCCTCCCCCACTTTTAAAATAACTCTGAAATACAGACCTGACATACAGGACCAAAAGGTTTGCACATTGCCTCTGCTATAGTCACACACACATTCTCATCATTGTCTCTCTATCTATTTATTGAGTCACTTTCTGTCTCTTAGCTTTTCTTTTTTTTTTTTAAGTTTAAACCCTGACTTTCTGTCTTTGAATTAATACTGTGTATTGGTTCCAAGGCAGAAGACTGATAAGGGCTAGGCAATGGGGGTTACGTGACTTGCCCAAGGGCACATAGCTAGGATGTGTCTGAAGTCACATTTGAACCCAGGATCTCCCATTTCTAGATCTGTCCCAGATGCTCTTAGCTTTTTGATTCTCTTTGTCCATCACTGTCTGGATCTCTCTCTCTCTCTCTCTCTCTCTCTCTCTCTCTCTCTCTCTCTCTGTTTCTGTCTCTGTCTCTCAATAAATTGATTACAATAGCAAAATAATAGATTTCTGATCATTTTAACTTATGAATGACTAAATATTTCAGATAATTTCTTAACTTATAGCTCAAAGGTCTAACAAGTTTCTTTGATAGATAATATCTACTATCTCAAACTTCTAAAGTGATCTCAGCAAATTTCTTGTGAATATCCTGAGGAAGATTAACAAATATTTTTCCCTTTTGAGACTTGGAACTTTAAGTAATTGACATGATGTTCATGACCTACGTTAGTCTTTTGTTTATTATATAAAGTCAACATAGCTGCTTGGCATACACAGTTCAGATAATAAATGTATGTGATATATAATGCCTTTATTTATCACTAGACATAGAAACAGGGTAGCTAAGTAGAGTAGTGGACAGAGTTCCAGGCCTACAGTCAGGAAGGCTTATCTTCCTGTGTTCAGATCTGGCTTTGGACACTTTGTATCCTGAGAAGTTAACTTAATGCTATTTGCCTCAGTTCCTCATCTATAAAATGAGCTTGAGAAGAAAATGGCAAGCCATTACAGTATCGTTGCCAAGAAAACCCCAAATGGGGTCATGAAGAGTCAGATATAATTTAAAAATAACTGAAAAAGCAAGAAAGTTGACAGATAAGCATTTTTATATGACCCAATCTAAAATTTTATTTCTAATACTGTTTTTCTTGTGACATCATTAAATATGTTTCAATTATAGCTGAAGTTTATCCCCTCCCCCTCCTGAGTAGCTGTCCATCAAATATTCCTGACATACCACAGTTGTGCCAGGTTTTGCCTTGGTCAATGTGCTGTGCATCAATAAAGGTCAAGGTTTTGGGCTTCTTAGTGGGGGAATCCAGAGAGAATCTGGAGGGAACCGAGGAGTGAAGGAAGAAGGAAGAAGTTGGGAAGAGCAGGCAGGTGAAGGGAGGGAGGAAGAGACCTGCAGGCTAGGGACCATGCCATCAGGTTACTTATAGGAATGATTGTCTACCCTTCCTAATAAACTTTATAAAATATACATCTGGGTAGAAATATTATTCCAATTCTTACATAGTTTAAAAAGTTTAAAATTTTAAATTCACTTACCAAAATCAGGTTCTTCTCAATTCCCTCAGTAAATTTTTAGTTCTATTTCTACCTCTTTTAATATTAAAATTAGTCTTTCACTCCTTACAGTTATTTTCCTAAGCAACTTAGTGCTCAACCATTCATCTCTGACTTGTTTCATTATTTCTGCAATGCTGCCACTCACTTCAACATTAGATTCTGCAGAAATTATTCATTTTAAGCATGTCAGGAATCATAACTGATTATTCAATATGCATGATTCCAGGGAAAACCAGCAGCTGCAACAAGAACTTCAAGCATACATGAGGTACAGTGGAGCCATGGAAAGAGAAAGAGATTTTGGATCAGAGGATCTAGTCTCAGATTTTGAATTCATCACTTTGTACCATCACTTAGGAACTTAGGCAATTCACTTAACCATTAGGTTTTATTTTTGTCATATGCAAGACGAAAGATTGGGATTAGGTAACCTCTGTTCTCTCTTGTGTCTCTAACCCAGTGATCTTTTGATAGATACGACCCCCTGGGGACTTGGGAAATATTTTGAATTCTTTTAACATACAATATTGAATTTATTGGTAATAAAATTCTTGAAACGAAGTGTCAGAGTTTCTAAGCCCTGGGTTATAAAGGAGCTTTGATCCTGGCATGGTTAGGATGAAATAGAAGGTGTTCTTAAAGTGTTTGGAGAAAGGTTAAAAAAAAGATTTGAAGAAATATCCTTTTCTTACCAGTGACAAACAGTATATACTCTGAAGAAATTTTTAAAGTGAATGAGCTTGCTGACTGAGTCTTTAGTCTTCCAGGCAGGGATCAGACTGTCTGCCAACTAGAAAGATTGTTGAGGTAAGCAATAGAATGCCCTGGTGTGTGGTATGATGTTACTGGCATTATATTTCCAAATGCACTCTCTACCCGTCATAGTCAGGAGATATAAGGTTCCTTTACGCAAAAGCAATTTAAACAACTTCAATTCGCTTGTCATCATAGGAGAGTGACTAAAGAGAAGTACCTGGGGTCCAAAATGGCAGCTTAAGGAAATGTGTATGGGTGAAAATATGGAAAAATGCAGTTACTTTATAAAACATAGGAAAAATAAGATTGTGTAGTTTTTACCAGAGCTTTAATTAGGAATTTTGGTGTAGAGAGGAAAAAAATTGGTTGATTTATATTCCTGTTTGGACCCAAAGAACAGTGCTACTTAGCTGGGTGCAATCATAGAGCACATATAGACTCTACCCTTTGTGACATGACCGATGATCCATCAAGTTCCAATGTGCCAATCTCTGGAAAGAATTTGGAGTGGAGGCAGAGTAGAAGATAGTCTTTGGAGAAGGACAAAACCATTGTAGGTTTTATCCAATGGTACAGATCTTGCAGAAGATCACAAAGCATGGAGATATCAGATTAGCTGATTGCCACACAGAGGAAGCATGGATGGCCTCAGCATGCTGGCATCTGAGCTTTGGCTTTGATTTCTTGACTCTGTTTCTTAGTTTTTGTCCACCCTGATTCTTTTTATAGCCTATAACACTTCTGAACTCACCTTCCTTCTTGCTATTGTCCTCTCCTTGGCTCTACCACTGGCCTGTCCTTTTTTAGTTTCTTTTTCATGATCCTTTTCCTAAATGTGACAGTCCCTAAGGACTGTCTTTATTTCTCTCTGTAAATTTCCTCTCAGCAATTTTGTTCACTCACTTGACTTCAATTATTACCTTAATTCATCTAACTTCCAGATTTGTGTATCAGGATCTCATCTCTTGAGTCTTAGCTGTATTTCCATATGCTTGGTGAATACTTTCATCTGAATGCCCCATTAACATTAACCTCAATCTATCCAAAGCTGAACTCATCATCTGCCACCCTTGCCCCTCCTCCTGTTCCTTCCCCAATCCCCTACTACTTCCCAAATCTGTTGAAGGCATCACTACCCTCCCTCCTCTTGCCTCCCCACTAAGCCCCTTACATTCCTTCATTTCATAATTTAGATTAAACCATTAGCCTTATCTATAATTCTTCTTTTCAGTTACTCAGTTGCCAAGTCTCCTCTTTTCTCTATTAACCTTGCTATGATTTCAGTTCATTCTCTTTTCAAATGTCTCACCTGAACTAAAAAAATTAAAAAATCAATTCTAATTCATGCTTGCAAAAATGCCAAAATAATTTCCCCAATTTACAGGATTAAACATGCCAACTATCCATCTTAAATAACTTCAATGCCTCTCTACTACCCAGGTGATGAATTACAAACTTCTCATTCTGGAACTTGACTCTCACCTATTTTATTTCCCTTTCATACTACTTCTTTATATGAATTCTATATTCCAATGAAATACTTTCATGATTGTCAACCTGTGTTTTTCTGACTTTATGAATTTACATAATATATTCTCCTTACCTCGTGTCCCTTGACTTTCTCCCACATATGTGCCTTTGAAAATATTTTTTTCCTTCAAGACCCATTTTAGAAATCCAACCCCCCAATATCCTTAGGAGAAAATAATTTTTCTCTCCTCAGATTTTAGACCTCTTTCCTCCTATCCTATCCTATCATCACCTTCTATATTGTGTATTTCCATGCACATGTTATACCTCCTATCTGCTGGATTGCAAGCTTCCTTTGTGCAGGGAATGAGACATCTTTCATTAATTCCTCAGCACCTACCACAATTCATTACAAGTATTTAATAAATATTTGTTGAATAGAATTAGGTTTTCCTCATTTAATCTACAAATTTGTTCATCTGTAATTTTTCTCTTGTATGATTAAAATTACTTTTCTTAATCTATCAGCAATCAGAGTTTAATAGAGTAAACATAATAATTAAAAGAGATAATTTGGATTTGGGACCTTGAAAAGCATTACATCATTTATAGAGAATAAAGAGGTGTCTAAAGATGACAATTGGCCAATTCTAAATCATTAATGACCAACCATATTCTGGCCTGTAAAATATGATTCATTAATTAATTAAAATATAATTACATAAAATAATGTAAAATATAATTCATTAAAAATACATTAATCATTTCCTAGTAAAAAAGAAAATAATGTTAAATGGAGAAATTGTATTTTAAATTCCTAATTGTATTTATCCTTCTTATATAGGTCTGTCTTCAATTTTTTGACCTTTTTATATTTATTACTAATTATGATTGTTTTTAATGTAGGAAAATACTTTGTTATAGCTGTACCTTCAAAGTCTCATGTTCTAAAAAGTTCATGGCTCCATGAATAATATTTTTAAACCTGTTTACTTTTTCAAGAATTAATGTTTAATTTCTAAGTATGAAAATTTAAATCAAATAAGTTAATGAAAATAATTCTCAAAGTATTTACATCATCAAAACCCTGTATTTTTAGCCTCAGTCTTTTGGTGATGCTACATTACTGGAAATTGAAGGATGTCCTGATTGTTCAATTATCAAAACTTATGGGCCATCCCTTGCCCCCAAAATCAATGGAAACTTCTTGGTGGGTATAAATAGGTTGTATTATATTATTAATGACATTATATACAAGAAGCACTTTTGAAGAGACTTTCAATGAGATATAGGTAGTTAGGGAATATAATGAAAAATAGATCTAAGTTTAAATCCTACTTAAAAATTGTGTATGTCACTTGAAATCTATATAACTCAGTTTCCTTATCTGCAAAATGCAGATAATAATGGTAATTAACTCATGTGGAAGTTGTGAGAATAAAATGAAATGATATTTAAGCACATTATAAATCTTCAAGATGTTTCTTATTTTCCTTATTAATATTATTATTATCCATAAAAGAGGTGTATCAGTCAGATTATGAGAGCAAGACATAGCATATAGGTAACCTGCATACTGTACTAGGACCAATATATGATCTAGTCAAAGGTATCCAGTATTGGGAGAAAGATCTGTTTTATGTAGATTTGTAGAAGGAAAAGAACAGAGATGGGTGGTAAAAAGGGGTTTCCTTCTGTATCTAAAATATACATAGCAATGAGACCTAAGAACTCTTCAAATACTGAAATTTAAACTTAAATTGTCATATATGAGCATTAAAGCTTTATTGTCTCTTTTATATATTCCCCATTTTATTTGGAAAACTTGTTTTTAAACATATTTTCCCATTACTTTCCTAGACCTTTTAAAATCAAGAATCAGGGCCATATGACATTTTTATATTTGCAGTCTATATTTTATACTTCTTTGGATTTTTTTTTTGCATTTTTTCTTTTCTTTTTTAGATGATGATGATGATGAGGTAATGGATGAAGAAACTGGGCAGGTTAGCATTCCATTTATTTTCTATCTCTAATATTCATTCACATCTTTTGAGCCTTCTTTTGCTCTTAACCTTTAATTCTTAGACTTTGTACTCTCTTTTTACCTATTTGCCTTACTTTGCATGTCTTTTCCTGATTCTTTTTCTTGTTTGTACATTTTAATTGTGTGCTCTAGTGATCACCTCGCTTCCTCTGCTGAATTGGCTTTTCTAAAAACAACATTTCCAAAGATGTGATTGCTGATTCTCTACACTAAAGGGAATGCTCATTTATGAAATGCCCATTCAGCACTATGGAGTAGAAGTACTAATAGTTGGACATCCCAGAATCCACTTTGTTGTTATAATGGTGATTTATTACTCCCTTTCCAAAGTTGAGAGAAACGTACTCTATAGGAATTTGGGTTTCTTCCCATGGATACAGACAGACCATGTTTCTTCATTTGCATATTGCTGCAGTAATAAAATATTTTGAGATCTCCCTATGAGTAATATACTACATTATTAAACAGGGCATATTGTTTTAACTGGTACATTTCGATATTAAGAACATAATTGTTGTGTATAATAGTTTGATATAAGTACTTAGAAATTGAGTATTATCATCAAAAGTGGCAGTTAAAACTATTTTTGATTATTGCATTTATCATAGACTTGTTTGAGTTCAGATATAATGAAATATTTTTGTCTGTAAATTATTGCTGCCGATCATCATTCTGGAATAATAGCTAGCACCCAAATTACCATTGTGACATTATCTTTTAAAAGATGAACAGAAGATATACTGACAACTCCTCTAAAAGAAAATAAAAAGGCAATTTAATTACCCAAAAAAGTATATTTTTCTCAAATCAATACTCCTAGAATGGGAAGTGGGGGCGGGGGGATAAGATTTGGCAATCAAAAGACATGGCTTCAAACTTCAATATTGCTACTTACTTACACCATTTTTATGATATGTAGGAATGTGCAAGTCATTTCAATTCTCTGGGCTCCACATTTTTCATTTGTGATAATAATAGATAGATGGAACTCTAATTTTATTGGCTTGCTTATTCCCTTTACTGTCACAAATGGAAATCCATTTCTACCTTTTCATTCTGTGGGGTTCTTGCTCATGTCTTTCAATAAATCTTCCAAATAAATCTATTAAACATACCATAGGCTTTCTGATGCTTTTGATACCTCAGAGACACCAGAGTATAATTTCATCAGACCATCTATTAACTTTCATTCTCACTATGTGATCAATCCAACTTCTTTTCCAGTCATATATCTTAATAAAGCCAATTATGCAATTTTTTAAACAGAAGTCAGAATTAATGACATGCTACAATCTATTGGCCATCATACACACTTCTGTTTCTTGTGAAGTTACTTGTTATTTTGAATCTTCTGAGATCATAGTATTTCATCATCTATAGAGTCAAATGATCACTGAGAATATACAAACATTGAAAAGCAAGATTTTTCAATAAATGAACAATTTGGGGTTATTGAAAGCACCATGGTCCAGCATATTCTCCTTTTTCTCCTCAATCATGGTATCAGGCTATTATATTTTAACAATGTTGTCTAGTGCAGAAAAGGAAAATAACAAATGTTGGAGGGGATGTGGGAAAATTCTTCTGACTCTCCCTTTCTCCCTCTCTTCCTCTTCTTCCCCTTCCTTAATATGGCAAGCAGCTTTTATAGATTTTACAAATGTGTAATCATGTAAAACATTTTGCCATATTTGTCATTTTGTAGAAGAGTTCTCAAGTAGAAGGAAAAAAAATTAAATATAGTGTTTTTGAGTCTCTAGTCAGATCCCAATTCTTTCTCAGAGGGTAGATTGTATTTTTTATTATAAATCTCTGGGGTTATCTTTGGTTGATCACAGTGGGTCATTCACAGTTTTTCATTAAGAAAAGTTGCTATTACTATGTACAAGTCCTCCTGGTTTTGATTAATTCACTTTGTATCGCTTCAATTAAGTCTTCCCAGAATTTTCTGAAATCATCCTGTTTCTCATTTCTTTTAGCACCATAACTATTATATACCACAATTTCTTTAGCCATTCCCCAAATTATGGACAAACTTTCCAATTCTTTGCTATCACAAAAAAAGAGCTGTAATAAATATTTTTGTACAAATGTGTCCTTTTTCCTTTTTAAAAACTCTTTGGGATTTAGCCCAAGTAATAGTATTGATGAGCATGCACACTTTTAGAGTCCTTTGAGCAAAGTTCCAAATTGCTCTTTAGAGTGGTTGAATCATATTGCAACTCCATTTACACTGTTGTCTAATAGACTTCAGGTAGGATAAAGAACTCCAAATATTTGGATGCTTAAGCAATATGAGTTATGAATGCTTCTCTCCTCCCTGCACTATCAAACGCTGAGAATTTAGAATTCACAATTAAAATTTGTTTTATTCAACCTTGAACAGAAGTCAGTTAATGTGAAGCTCTGCTGAACATGAAGTACACAACTGAGATAACTACTATTTCGTCTGTGTCTTTGTTGTTGTTGAGTTGATGTTTAATGCTGTTTAGTTCATGATCATATTTGGAGTTACCTTGACAAAGATACTGGAATAGTTTATTATTTCCTTCTCCAGTTCTTTTCACAGATGACTGAGGCAAATAGGATTAAGGGACTTGACCAGAATCACACAGCTAGTGAGTATCTGAGGCTGAATTTGAAATCATGTCCTCCTGACTTCAGGTATAGCACTTTATCCATTGCACCACCTAGCTCTACTCTTCTTGCATTAAAAAAAAAAAAATCTAATTCCATTAATGCTTCTTCCAAAGAGAATCTTGAATTAGGAGCAGAAGAAATAGGAGCAAAGGGATTTCCCTAGTAGGAAGGGGACTATAGCTATAAAGTATGGTTAGGTAATTCATAATAATAAACAAAAATTTTAATAATTAACAATAGTGATATATTTATATTTAAGGTTAACAAAATGCTTCATGTTTATGCTCTTCAACTTTTATAATGTAAAAGGGAATTCTTTGTTCTCTTTATCTATTTTGAATTAATCAACCAAAAACTGAAATACCTCTACTTAACACTAAGTAAGGGAGTTCACAATTACTTGGAGAGCTCCACCCTTTTAACTAAAATCAGTCAGAAACTTGTGAATCCTTTGGTAAGAGTTTACACTCTCAGATGATGAGAAGTGGATCCCATAGATACTGCCCCCTTGGGCAGTGGTAAGCAATTTGGAAGCTGTGATTGGCTCCTGTGAAGTGGAGGAAGGGACAGAAAATGGCATGGAAAAAGGACTATAAGGGGTCTTTGACTTTAATCTTCAGCTTCAAGCTACGGCTGGTGAATTGCCTCTTGGACGTGGCTTTGAACGGGGACTTCGGCTTTGACTTGGGATCTTGGCTCTTGGATCTTCTCCTTTGGACTTTGTCTCACATGAGTGGGTAGCTGGCCTTCTCTTCCTAGCTTCTGGAGAGGCCTCCTTCTCCTTGAGGAGGCTGAGTTGCTTGAACCTTTGTATAAGACATTACCAGGTCCTCTGGCTGAAGGTGAATGAGCCCTGCCAGGGCTGGGCTGGACACCAGAGCAACATTTAGTGTGATAGGTTAGATATTTTCTCTATCCTCTTCTTACATTTCTCTACTTTCACTCTTTCCACCTTTTTGTAAGCTATAACAAGTCACTTGACTTGAACTATATTATCTTTTAATCGGTGACCACAATATTAATCTATAAATCTCATATTTTAGTCAAATGCCTAAATTTTAATCCCCACATTTCTAATTCTATGAGGTAGATAATACAACAGATATACTGTTAGACTTGGTGTTAGGAAAACCTGAATTCAAATTTGGCCGCCACAACTTAAAAGCTGTTAAACTCTGGGCAAGTCACTTCATCTGTTTATCTCAGTTTTCTCATCTATAAAATGAGGATAATAATACCACCTATCTCACAAGATTATTATGAGGCTTGTAGTTATGAGTTGCAAGGGTTTGATGGACAGGAGCATGTGGCTGGAATCTTATGAGTCTGGGAGTTTTAGAATCTTTGGGATTCAGTTGAAACTGACTGTGGATCTGAAGAGGAAAGGAGAGAGAAGTATGGGTGAATCTGTCAGAAGATCAGTTCCCAAGACGCTAGCCTGTGAAGATGCTTTGGCTGTGGTGAGGATTTATTCTTCAATCATTTTCTAGTCAGGGATTGAGGAGCTGTCTTCAACTTGGAGGAGTTATCATGTGTGGACATTTCACCTTGGATTCCTGTTTTGGCTCCCAGAGACTCTTGTAAGATCCAGTCTCCCTGTTAGATTTGCCTTTAGAATATTAGTGTAGTTAGATAGATTTGTTAATTTAGGAGTTAAAATTAAGGGTATAAAGATAAGATCATCCTCTCCCTCACTTTCCTTCCTCCAAATCCTCTCCCCAATCTCAAATAAATACAAAATATTTAAATGTTAATCCTTATGTGTTTTCCCTTCCTAAAATCTTGGTATTACAGGCTCAAATTAGTTAATAATTATACAGTGTTTAGCACAATACCTACAGCATAATATATACTATTATTACTATTATTCAGTTATTTTTCATAATTAATAAGTGACTTGGGCTAGATTTAAACTCAAATCTTCCTGAATCCAGGCACAATGCTCTATCTCCAATAAAACTAAATTAATAAAGTTAGGCGGTACTTCTTTTCAAGTGGCAGTGCTTAAATGAAGAAAAGCCACCAGCTCTTAGACAGTGTCAAAGAGAATTGATGCTTATTTGCCTCCCTCTCCATCAGTGTAGAGGTATAGGCATTGACAACACAGGATTACCTTCATGGTATGATGGATGAGGTCAGTGATGGTGAACCTATGGCATGGATGCCAAAGATAGCATGCAGAGTGCTCTTTTTTAGGCACTCAGCTGCCTTCCTCCTTTCACCCCCTTCCAAAGTTTGTTACTAGTCAGAGGGACTCAGGCAGAGTTGCTCCCCTCCCCCTCTCCCCTGTGCCTGACATTTTTTCACATTTCCCCCACCACTGCCCAGCAGCCCACTGGGAGCACACAGTGGGTAAGGTAGACAGCTCACAGGCAGCAGAGCTGGAGGGAAGCAGAGCATTTGGCTATTTCCCTCCCTTTCTTCACCTGTGTTGAGGACATTTCTCAAATGACCTGCCCCTCTGCCCAGCAGCCCAATGGGTGCACTTTCTCCCTCCCCTATGTGGGGTAAGGGGGGCATGGCATGTGGTCTTGGGGTGGAGGCATAGCATTCAGTTTGGGGAGTGGGGTGGGGGAAGGGCCTGACACTCCATCTTTAAAAGGTTCACCATCATGCAATAGATGCTCAGTATAATAGGTGAAGACAGTCCATTTGGTTGATTGTCCTGATCATTATTACTAAAAATTTTAGTGCACTACTCTGTCCATAGTAACAAAAACCCATGATCTAGGATGTCTACTATTTCTTATGTAATATTCCTATCTTTAATATGATTTGAATGCACATCTGGATGTCTTTAACACTATATCATATTTGCCATGAATTTCTCTTTGAAGTGTTTGGTCAGCTCTAATAATCTATTCCAACTTTATTTTCTCATATGATGATGGTATTTATCTCAGTACACCAGAGACTAATGTTGAGCTACTATTGTAACAAATAGAAATCTAGAATTATAATTATATCATGACTTGTTTCATTTTTACATTTTTTTTACCTTTCTTGTTCCATCAAGAAATGCTTTGAGATGATCTGGTGTAGCTACAGCTTGCATTAAACTCACCCTATCCTTACCTGATTTTTTTGCTTTTTTATGAATTATTCAAATTCATCTTTCATTTTCCAATATAATATTTTGTAAATAAACTAGTACTCTAAATTACAATTAGTTACCAGTTACCAGTTAGTTACCAGTCTGCCTTGCAACAAGATTATATTTTGGTGACTGAAATGGAAACTGGAATATTGAAGCTTTCTCTCAGTGGTAATTGCTTTTCAATAGTTAAACTTCTGAAAATGATGATAGAAGATAATGATCATTTTGTGATGGTAAATACAGGGAAAGAGTTCAGATGAATTGCTCAAATCATCTTAAAAATAATCTGAAATTGTGACCCCAATGTTGATAAATTATTTTCACTATTGACCGTGTAATACTTTTGCTAAGCAAATGCTTCAGAGAGGTCAAAGAGAGTTTATGTGATCTATAAGAAAATTATACACACATATATGTAAATATGAATATACATGTATATCTAGATATTGATTTTACCAATGTCTACCTATATGTCTATATCTATCTAATATGTCAGTTTTTTGTTGCAGGAAATAATTGTAAATAAATTGGCTTTTCACCATTTGAAGAATCATCTTTAAATGATCTTCTACAGTGTGAATATTGTTGTACCATACAAAAACAATAAATGTGTTGAATTCTGAGAAGGCAGGAATGATTGACTAATGAAGAATGAAATAAGCAGAACCAGAAGAATAATTTGTACCATAAATAAAGAAAAACAGTTTTGAAAGACTATAGAAATTTCACTAATTACATAAGCAATAATGACTTTAGAAAACTGTTGATAAAGGATGCTTCCTTCCTTTCGGCAGAGAAATGATGAAATGGATATATAGAATGAAATATGTTTTCTGATATGGCCAACATATTTAATTGCTTTTCTTGTATATATTTATGTTATAAGGGAGAACATCTATGGGTGAGGAGGGGTATTGTTAGTGGGTAGTGCTGAACATACAAAAGAAGAGAGAGAAAAGCAAAAAATAATCAGTCCGACAATTTTTTAAAGTATTTAGAAAATGCTGACATTTTGCTCCACATTGAGCAATGTAGCAGAGAGGGTGGGTATAGTCAATGTAGGAGGGGGTAGGAAGCTAGGTAGGCAGATGAGCATTTTTTGATGGAGCTATAATTTAGTATTACCATTTTGGAAAGATGCTTGTAACTATGCAAATAAAATGAGTAAAATGGCCAATCTCTTTGACTTGGAGGTCCCATTACTAGAACTATATTCCAATGATGTCATTGATGAGAAGAAAATCCTCATACATACCCAAGAATTTTTAGGAGTACTTTTTAAATGGAAGTGAAGAACTGAAAAAAAAAGGTAGATTTCAATCAATTAGAGGCATGGCCAAACAAATTAACTCATAGAAATGTAATATACCATAAAATTGTGAATATGCTAAATAAAAGGAATATGAAAAGACATGAACTGAGGCAGAATAAGTTAAATAGAAGCAAGAAAACAACATATACCATGTCTACAACAATGTCATGGTAAGAAAAACCACAAGATAACTGAAAGTATCTTGTGCAAGAATAAGAGTAGTACCAAAGAAGATATATTTAAAAAGCACCTTTTATCAAGTGCTAGGAGATTCACACCTGAATATATTTATAAAAATATAATTTCAATTTGAAAATTAGTGATTGAATTTGCTGTTTTTCTTCCATTTCACTCTAAAAAATATTTGTTACACAGAATGACTCTCTGGGAGGGGGTAATGGGAAGAAAAGAAGGAAATTTATGTGATGTAAAACCAAAATATATTAATGAAATTTCAAATGTACATAGGACAAAATATTCAGAAGGGGCCACAAATGGAAATTCTGTTACTATATTAAATTTAAGATACATTTAAACAAACTATATAGTAGAAAGTAATAGTTTCTTATTTATATTTATATTTGTTGATGGTCATTAAGTTCATAACAAAAATAAAATTCTAAAAAAAGTACTCACCACTGATTAATGCAGTAACTAAGACTTCAGAAAATTGTTGACAAAGTCTATTTTTCACCTCCAAGGCATATTGATTTCAATTTTGCAGTATTCCTTGATTATGACACATCTCCTCCAATATTGCCATCACTTTGGTGTATGTCCTCATCATCTCATGCTTAGATTATTGCAAATAACCTACTAGTCAATTTCCCTTCAATTAGTCTCTCCTCATTCCAGTCTTCCATTCAGTTATCAAAATTGTTTCCTTAGAGCACAAATCTGACAATGTCACTTTCCTATTCAGTATATTCCAGTGGTTCCCTGTTGCCTCCAGGATCAAATGAAAAATTTTCTGTTTGGCATTTAAAACTCTTCATAACTTATCTTTTCCTCTTCCCCCTCCCCTCTATTACTATAAATCTCTCCATGCATACTGATCAGTAACTGACTTCCTGGCTGTTCTATGAATAAAACACTTATTTCTGGGCATTTTTTCTAGCTCTTCTTTTTAGAGCTATTTCTTCCTACTATTCTACCTACATTGTGTGTAATCAGAAAATTTTGTATCCTTGAACTTCATCTCCCAGAATCCCTTTCCCTTTTGTCTTCATGTTTATGTTATGTGTATATATAGTTGGATGTTTTCCCTGCCCTCGCTCTCTTTTTCCCATGCTCATGGCTGAGTGAGCTCTCGCTTTTTTTTCTCTAGCCTTTTCTTTTCTTTTTTTTTTGCTTCAAGTTATTATTTCATAAATCTTATTCAATACAATACTTGGAGTATTTTGGATATTAATTTTTAATCTACATAATTGTAGAGACTGAATGGGACTACATAGGACCTAGAATCATTCTATAATTCATGTCCCAGGTTCATGTAACTGGCAAAAATTTAGCTCATTGTCAGTCTTCTTGTGATGGGTCTTCTTGCTTAGCTTGTCTGGTCTTTACAAAGTATATGATAAGACAACACCTAAAGATACGTCTTAAATTAGCACAGTTGAGATTTCAGCATAATCTCCATCATGTGACTGAGTAGGAATTTTTGTGGAGGAATAATAATTGTTACACATCTATATAATGCTTTGCAGTTTATAAATAAATAGTCCCACACAACTCTGCCAGGCAGCAAGATTCAGGCTTCTCTGAGCATTAGTGATTGCTGTTGGTTAATGATTCAATGTTGGAATGAAATGAGATACTCATAGGTCATTCAACAGCTATTAAAGGGAGATTTAGTTTGCCATCATATAGAAAGAATATGTCATAAAATGTAAAATATTTAGTTTGGGTAAATATCAACCCCCACTTCAACGCTTTGTAGAAAAACTTATGTTTAGCAGGTGTAGCAACTTACAAGATTTTGGGACATCTGCTAAGTATGAAGAGCCCCTTCTATATCTTGTGGAATTTTTTTTTCCATTCCAAGATCAAGAAGTCCCATCAATAAGTCCAGAGACCACTAGGAAGCTATTCCAGGGGAGACACAGCTTGAATTTTAACTCCCTAGGTGAATCTAATCCTGGGGACAACTTGATTACTTTGTCAACCTTTCAGGGAGACATTTAACTTGGTCCTTGTAAATAGGGATTTGTAAGATTCTCTCTCTCACTCTCTCCCCACCTCTTTCTGTCTGATACACACACACACAGATATGTACAATTTATCTATCTAGGAGGTTTGGGGAGGATAAATGACTTGACCATGGGCAAAAAGCTTCAAATGTTGGATTTGAACACAGGTTCTGTAATTATGAACCAAGTACTCTATATTGTTCCAATTTATGAAAGGACGGGGCTAGATAATTTCCAAGACTACTGGCAAGCTAACATTGTAGACCCAGAAAAACTGATTGCAAAATAATATTTTTCCAGAAGGGAAACATTCTATTTTTATAACGATTTTGGTAGCAGAGGGATTCACTTTGTGCATATTTTGTTGCCTTTCCAAAGTGACACTATTTTATTTATCATATAGAAGTTTAAGTACGAAACAATATATTGATATTTCTATTATGCTGAAATACCTCACATCTGGTAGATGACATTAAACCACTGACCTGAAGCTAAAGTAAAAACTCATGTTTGTGCACTTTCTCTTTTGGCAGTAGTTGCTATTTCAGATATCTTTCTAGGCACCTCTAGCATTCATCACTTATTTATTTTCTTTCTATTTTTCACAACTATAAACCTACTAGAGTTTATTTTTATTATCTATGTCAGGCAGTTTAGAGCATTTCATTTTAAAGTGGTTGCTTTTTATATCTAGCAGAAGCTTTAAGGAACAGAGATACTACCTAGCTTATTGTGTATGCACAAATAAAACGGACATAAAAAACACCACTGTATTCATATAAAGCTAATGAAGTATCACTCAGAATGGAAAGCACTGAATAGCATAAAACACAGCTTTCTGCTTCCATGTCCTGAGATTTATTATGTACAAAGCACTATATTTCTGAAAAATACTGAATACATCACCTCCTACAGGAATACCTTGAAGGATTTGTACTCTAACATCTTTGCATCTTATTTTCTTTGCCTCATCCCAGAAAATTATTTTAGTAATCCCTTTTTAAAAGAGACTGAATATAGATTACTTCTGCTTTCCCTCCTTTCCAATGAACAATTCTTTAAGAGGTTTAGGACATGATGGCTGCTAGATTTACCAGAAATTCTTATCTGAGGATTTTCTTTCATGGAACAATCAGTGTTTTTGAACTGTTTTCTTTCAAGTCATATCACTGACTTCTGAATTTTTCCAAATGGAAGCAACTTGGAAAATATAACATATTTTCCATAAGTTTTTATGAGTACTTTCACAAAACAATAATGAGGATAAAAGTTATCTAACCATTCAGTTCTTTGAGTCATGTCCAACTCTTTTTGATCCCATTTGGGGTTTCCTGGTCAAAGATACTGGAGTGCTTTGCAATTTCCTTCCCTTGTTCATTTTGTAGCTGAGGAAACTGAGGCAAATAGGGTTAAATTACTTGCTCAGGGACACAATGTTTGAGGACAGATTTGAATCTGGGTTTTCCTGACCTTAGATCCAGCACTCTAGCCATTATACTATCTAGCTGTCAGCTTATTAAACATATTGTAACTGAAGAAGTAATAATAGTAGGTACTGGGGATTCAAAAGCAAAATTGAAATGATTTCTGCCTTCGAGAAATTCATATTTTGATAGGAGACAACATCTGCATATTTATGTACAAAAATATATAAAAATAAAATACAAGGTATTTTTTGTGGGTGCAGGAAGCAGTAGTAGTTAGAGGAATCAGAAAATCCTTTATGTAGAAAATAGACCTTAAGATGAATTTTGAAAGAAGGGATTTTAAGAGGAAGAAATTAAAAGAGGAAAAATTGCTCATTCTGTGGGAGGAAGTATATTCTAGTTTTGGAAGATAGTCTCTGCAAAGTTAGACAAATAGGCAATGGAGCTTGATGTATAAGGAAGAGAAGGAGGACTGGCCAAACTATGAGAGTTTCTGATGGGGCATAATGCATAATAAGCCTAGAAAGGTCAGCTAAGTTCAGGATCTGATTAAATTTAAATGTGTCAGGAGTTTATGTTTGATCTGAGATGCAACAGGGACCTACTAGAGTTTATTGAGTATGAGAATGATGGGATTGAACCTGTACTTTGGGAGAATTACTTTGACAAGCTGTGTGGAGAATGGATTCAGGAGGGAAAAAAATTTGAAGCAGGGGGACCAATTAGAAGGTTATTGGAAACTTGCATTTATAATCAACAATATGAAAGACTAGGCATTTTCTCTATTCCTTACTATCCTCAAACCTTTCCAAAATAGGAACTATGTACCAGAGATAAAGCAGCTGTCTCCAAGATCTAGGACATTAAAAACCCAAAGTAAAAACTCAGTGAACTAACACTAGAGAAGGTCAATGATCCCTAATTCCTACTCACTCAGAATTCCCTCTCTTACTACCCACCATTTTCCTGGCACCAGGGCTGCATAAAAAGATTCACTGGGCTTGTCACAGAATTCAGCTCTGTATCACTTACCTCCACTCTACTCCTTTTTAGTAACGTGGAGATCCAAACTTTGGAGATCAGATATTTTCTCAGTCTATGGTGGCAGAACAACAGCCCTATGTGTCTCTGTGCCAGAAAATTGATGCCTGTGTGGCAATTCACTGAGACTGAGGGAATGAATCTAGCCAAGACCAGGTCTGCTCTCCACTGAAATTATTTGGGGTAGAGAATAAGATTTGCAAACCATGAATTATACAAGTTGGAAGGAGGCTGAATTACTTGAGATCAAGTCTAGAAAGAAATCATCATCAAAGGGAAGAAGTCAGAAAATGAGCAATAGGGAAAACTAAGTGGGGGGGAGAGTAAAATTACTAAAAATCTCAGGAGAAAGAAAACTCAATGATCTTGAGCATAAGCACATAAAGTAACAGTTAAGATACTAATAGAAGAAAATTTAGCCTTCAGATCAAGTAAAAGAGTTCAGGCTTCTATGAATAAACATTTTAAGACAAAAAAAAGTCAACACCAGATGAGGCACAATAAAAAGTTAGCTATTTCAATACATCTGTGATATGATCTGATTAATTAGTGTGGATATTGTCTCCACATGCAAATACTTTTCTCCTACCCTCTATTATTTCTTTTAATTAATCCATTCAGAGAGCCAAGAGACTTTTCTAATACCTTTTGTATCTTTTCTTTCATTATACTACAATACCTGGGTTGTCCATATTATGCCTCCCTTTTGCTTTGCTATAGAACCATAATATAGAAAAAAGTATGTGTACATGTGTGTATGTGTGTGTGCATGTGTGTGTCTGAAAGAGAGAGAAGAGACAAAGAGAGAGGAGGAGAAAGAGGAAGGGGGGAGAGAGAGAGAGAGAGAGAGAGAGAGAGAGAGAGAGAGAGAGAGAGAGAGAGAGAGAGAGAGAGAGAGAGAGAGAGAAAATCCTGTCATCACTTTCTTCTAGGTTATTATATTCTTCTATACATATGTGTGTATCTGCTGTCAAAACAGTATTATCGTGACACAAGCATAAAAGGCTTCCTAATGATCAAGGACATTGTCATATAAATCCCCCTGGTAGAACTGGCCATATTTTTTTATATTTACAAAATGTTTCCCATCCAAGTTAGTTATTTAGCTTGCTTCAATCTTTCCTCACTCCAATCCATCTCTTGCTCAGATTCCAAAAGCATTTTCCTTGAGTATAATGACCATGCCACTCCCCTACTACATCAACTCCAATATAGTTCCATAGTATTTTCCCAGGGTAAATATATATTTCTATGTTTATCTTTGAAAGCCCTCCCCAACCTGACCCTAAACTGTCTTTTCAACTTTATTGCACAATATTGTCCCTTCCACATTGTGATACATTCTTGCTCCTCATATTTTATCTCCCACCTCTGTGTCTTTGTGATGGAACTCCTCTATGGAAGGTTCTCTCTTATGACCTCTAATAGAATATATTCTCACTAAACTCTTTCTCTTAAAGCCCATAAATAAGCTTTCTGAGTTACTATATTTAAAAATGCAAACTGGCCATTTAAAAGTATTAAAAGACAAAATAGGATAATATGCTTGTAATTGTATTGTTATATGTATAGCTCTGATAGCCCTGAATTCACACATTCTTCCCATCACTCAAGCACCAAAGGCACTCTATTTTCACCTTTTCCCAGGAGTCAAAGATATTATCTAAATTCCATTGTTAGAATTGCCTATTTTGACCTGCATTCACTGAGTGTTTTCCATCTTAATTCCAAGTCACACTTCTTTAACTGTATACATGTAAATGATTCATTCTCTTCCTTACTTCCTCTAATTATTCATTCCAGAACCAAACTTCAGAGTACTTCCTCCAAGAAGCAGGGTGATTTTCTTCATGAGGCCTTTTCCTGACTGAAGTAGGAATGAGGAAACTTGGTTCAAATCCTTCATTTAGATTCACTAGCTTTGGGATTCTAGATATCATATCAATTGAAATATTTTCCATTGTCTGCAAAATGAGATAATATAATCTCATGGGGCTATTTGTAAGGTTTAGATTTTAAAACCTTAGTACACTATAAATATCAGGTATTCAATTCAGTTTAAAACCCCGAATTTTATTAAATATTTACTATGTGCCAGGTAATCAGTCAGGCAATCAAGAAAACATTTATTAAGCTACAGACACTGAGACAGATAAACAAGAAAAGCATAAATAGAATACTTATTCTAAAGAAGTTCAGATTTTAATGTGAAAACAACATGTAAATAAATAAGTATATGCACAAAATACAAATGGAAGACTACTTTTAAAAATTATTATTTTTTAACCCCTTACCTTCAGTCTTGGAATCAATACTATGTATTGGTTCCAAGGCAGGAAAGCAGTAAGGGCTAGGCAATGGGGGTCAAGTGACTTGCCCAGGGTCACAGAGCTAGGAAGTGTCCAAGGAAAGATTTGAACCTAGGACCTCTTGTCTCTAGGCTTGGCTCTTCATTCACTGAGCCACCCAGCTGCCCCCTGGAAGACCATTTTAGAGAGAAAATAATAGCAGTATGAAGACCAAGGATATCTCCTTTTAGAAGTCAGATTTTCAGCTTCATCCTGAAGAAAATTAGGGGCACTAGGAGTTCCAGGTGAGAAAACAGATTATTCAAAGCACAAGAGAAAGTGAGTGAAAATCCATGGAATCCAGAGAACTGAAAGGCAAAGGACAAATGGTTGCTAATTTCATGGAACTTGCATCATAATAGGAAGAAGGAATGTGCACACTTAAATATAAACAGAAATATATGTAGATGAGAAATAAAGCAATTTGTGGCTAGGGGAGGATAAAAAAGGGCTTAATTTAGAAGGTGGCACTTATTCTAAGTCTTAAATGGAATTAGAGATTCCAGGAGATAAAGATGAGGAGAGAAACATTCCAGGCATAGGTCATAGACTATGAAAAAGCAAAATCAAAAGGAATGTATAAGGAATAACATACAGATTAATTTGGATACAACTGAGAGTGAGTTAGGAGAAACAATATAGATTAAATCTAGAAGTACAGATTAAAATCAGATAATAAAATTTTTAAATGCCAAATAGTTTTGTTTTGTTTTTTATTCTAGAAGCAACTGGAAGCCACTAAAGATTCCTGAATGGGGAAGTGACATACTCAGATGTGTGCTTTTGTGATACTAATAATTCAACTAATTACTAATATTAACTAAGTAATCTTAATAGCAAACAAAACAATAAATTTACATCATTATTTGTAAGTTATTATTATTTATAGCAATATAAAAATTAGATTGTTAGTCAACATTTTGCAGCATAATTAAGTCCCCAATAATTTTTCCTCTAATGTTCTGGAAATTTGAAAAATATTCTATAACCATAAACAGAAGTTATTCTATAATTATTCGACTAAATGATCAGATCATCTTTTAAAGCATATCTTATATAGAGATATTCAAACACTGAATAACCAGAAACAAAAACTAAAGACAAAATTAGAAATTCTAGATTCTAATTCTAACCACCTTTGATTTACTGACTCTTTCTACTTTGGTTTTCTGATTCAAAGCAAAATGGAGATTATAACTCTGCCTGCTTATGCCTTGGGTAATATTTATAAAATGTTTGAATTATTGAAAAAATGAACTCTTTTTAATGCACAGACTGCTCCTATAATTAAGTTTCTACATTCAGTATGTATACATATTTTCTTTTTAACTCTGCTCTAAGCAAAGAATATAATTTGCATTTTTATCCATTTTTAATCAGTATGTAGGTAACAAATGAAATCTCCCATTTAATGAAATATATATGAGATAAAGCATCATTAAAGGACTTTGTGGTTACATTAAAACCAATCAATAATAGATTGATTAGCTTTGGTTAATTTATTAACCACCTGTTTCAGTAGTTAGTATACTGCAGTGGAAAATTAGGATTCTATCCTTTTATAAAAGTAATTTGAACACCATTTTGGGGGGTGGATTACAATCAGCATAGTCAAAATTAGGCACTAACAAATAATACTTTTGGAACATAAGGGTGAATTCCCCCTTAGATAATATCAGAATATTTTGTTCACTTAATTCTACTTCTTACTCTAATGGTTCTCTTTAACAATGAACTCTAGTGATTTTTTCAGTATTACTTCTAGGATCAAGCACAAGAGGTTTTATTTTGGATTTAAAGCTCTTCAGAATTTGGTCATTTCTAGTCATTCCCCCTTCTTATATCATGCAAAATATTGGCCTTATTTGCTATTATTTATACACAGAGTTCCATGTCCCATCTTTGTGCTTTTGTGCTGGCTTGACCATGCCTACAATGCTCTTGCTCTCTGCCTCTGCCTTTCAGAAACCCTGGCTCCTTTAAGACTCAGCTTAAATCCCATTTTCTGCAAGAGGTCTATCCCAATAACTCAGGCACTAAAACCATCGCTCCTATTATTTTGGTACATAACCTATTTATTTACATATTATCTCCCTCATTAGATGTGATTTGATTGACTGTCCTGCTTTTTCATTGTATTTCAAGCACTCATGACAGTTCCTAGCACATATAATTAATGGTTGTTAAAATTGATTAGAAATTCCGATGTGGAGAAAACAGTGACCAATATACGCTCCAAATTCTAACAGTTGAGGTTTACTAAACCAAATACAGTTATAGGACATAAACGTCTTCAGTGTTGCTTTAGTTAAAAACTACCGAGAATTCCAAAATGGTCATTTTTGTTCAGTGAAATGATGCAGAGCTGAAGTCATTTCAGTTTTGTCTTCCATTAGACTATAGACTCTTTCAGAGTAGGCAACATCTTATTATGGTATTTATACCATTAGCCAGAGCGCACAGGAAGCACTAAAAAAATCACCTTATAGCTATCAAGGATAAAGTACTACAAAGGATTCAAGGATTGACTCTTGGATACTAAGTGGGGGAAGGCTGAATCAGTTCCCCATCAGCATCTGCACCATCAGCCCCCTTTGATAACCAGACCCACTAGAATTAACTTTCCAAAGGACAATGGGACATATCTTGCTATAAAGAAAGACATTAGTGAATTAAATTCAAATCAATATAACATTTACTTAGTTAACATTTACAAACTTCATTTTTCTAAATTACATGCTAGGAACAAAAGATGAAAGAAAACACTCAGAAATAGATACCCGTCCTCATGGAACTTAGGGAAAATAAGAAATAATTGCATAGAAGTTATAACAAAATAAGTGTTATGTGACGATGGACTCGGTGAGTAGGGAATTGTCTAAGATGAAGTTACAGATTAATTGACCATCTGCAGTCAATGCGAGGCATTTTCACCTGGAGTTCTGCATGTTGATGAAATGATGTCTTAATGCATTCTACTCCCTCATCCTCCTCCCCACATGATGCTCATTCTAGAAAAGACAAGCATAAAAACATAAATAGAATGGGAATTACAGCTGATTTTCCTAGGAAAGGAAGGATCTCAGTAGTGGGAAATATCAGAGGGAAGAAGATTTCAGAAAGGTCAGGTTGAGATTGGGGAATAATAAGACTGGAGAGGGTGTTTGGAGTCAGATTATACAACCTGATTTCCAGGCCAAATACCTTATAATTTACGTGGGGAGGCACCAAAGTGGCGGCAGAATAAACTCCAGATGGGTGTCTGGATGGCAAGCTCCCCACAGCAGCCACTCATGCTGTTTTCGAAAAGCAGGTGCTTGCCTCTGACTCCTTGCTACTGAACAGATGACATACATACGGTTATAAAATCACCTGTTGTCCAGAGTGGCCTATTCTGGGTGGGGTGATAGAGGATTGGACCTCCCTCCGGCACGATTGGGTAGAAAACACGAGGCTTCTGTAACCATGCTTGCCCTGGTCCCTCGGGAATGAGTGCTCTTAACAAACAGGGACTCTGCTAGATAATGAGGCTTCCATTCCAGACCATGGAAGCCTGCCTCATCTGGTAGCCCAGGGATCTTCTCTCTACAAGAGCTGGCTTTTGGGAAATGCCATTTTGCCTGGTTATCTCATGGTTCCGTTTGCTACATGCGAGGTACATGTAACTGTACTTCAATAGCCACTAACCTGGTTTCAGGAGATACTGAGAGCTAAGGGTATTGATGTCTCTTCAGCAGGCTGAGACTGAGGATGGGGCAGAAAAAGATTATCATCTGTGCTAGTTTTTGAGCAGTCGTCATGGTTCTGGTTAAGGGAATCTCGGACCTAGAAAGTACAGGTCTAGACAATCACAGTTTTTCCTCTTTGGTGTGAGAAGACTGAAAAGAACTGTCAGACTCTCTGATCTTTTTAAAAAACTGTATTAAAAGAAAAAAAGGCCACCAGAGTTCCTACCTGAAATTAACTAGAGCCCCTCAAACCCCCCCACCCCCATCTTCTCAGATTCCAAGGTCCCTCCCAGGAGCGAGATTGGTCCTTATAGAGACCAATCCCACCTTTGGGAATAGGGGGGGCGTGGCCCCTCCCTAGCACGGGATTGGTCCAATTCAAGACCAATCCCAAACCTGAGGCATACTAGGTGATGCAGTTCCCATGGAGACAACATTTTGAAACTCACAGGAGCGAATCTAGATAAATTCTGGTCACGTTTTTCAATACATATAGGTGTCTGTGGAGCATTTCAACAAGAGCGTTGGAGTTGTTAAATAATGAAATTGGAGTTGTTAAAAAGTATAGCAGAGGTTGGTAAGTAAGTCCAGTGAAAACTGGGACATTTGTGTGGGTGTATAATCCTGTGTTGGGCACAGGAGTATATGATTCCCCTCTCTAAGAAGTCCCAATCTTAGTGGTCCTTAATGTTCATCCAAATGACAAAATGGAATTCTATCTCAAGGCATGGCTATTTCCCCTATTGATTAATAACTGCACCATTATACATCTAATTACCCATGTCATGTTTAGCATATTTACCAGCCTGCTGGTACAATAGATATTGGCTGATTTCAGTTAGAAAGATCTGAGTTCAAAATCTGATCTCAGAAATGTATTAGATTCTGACCTTGAGAAAGCCACTTATCCTTGGTATAGTCCAGATTTTTGACCCTGAGACCTCTCTGACCTGGTAGATGGGCACCGCAAATGGCAAGTCCTAGTCATTCTTGGAGGTAATCCCTGATCTTGGGCAACCTCTCACTGCTGCTTCCCTCTCCTTTGAAATATGATCATATCAACTCTGACACTGTTTCTGTAAGAGATGTCAGTCTGTCCCCTGGTCATCATTCTACTTATGTTTTGTCTTTCACTTTTAGAGTATATGCTCCTTGAACTGGCACTGCTTTTGCTTTTGTGTTTGTATCCCCAGGTTTAGCATATTGATTCATATTTGGCATGGCTGTCACTTGGCATATAATAAGCACTTAATAAATCCTTTTTCAGTATTTATTCTCTAATGGAATAACTAGTATTAAAATGAATGAATGCATGAAAGAATGAATAAAAAGAATATATTCTTACTATCTACTTTGGGGGAAGAATGAATGAAGCACTTCACACAGTGATGAAAATCACTGTGCCAAGCACTAGTGTTTTAATTTATAATAGTTAAAATTATAATTCTATACCAAATGACTTTCCAGGTAGATATAGAAGAGGTTGACCCTAGTTATTCTATGGTACCAAGTTAGATGATAGTAATAAAACAGATTAGGATTAGATATAGATTTCCATTAATAATATGCTTTTTTAACTAAGTCTCCCTATGTTATCCTGCCTGGTACTTTAAGGCTGACTAACAAGTCTGATCTCACTTTGATTGTCACAAGAATTTTGACTTACTCAATTTCTAATATGGGCAATTTTATACCTCTTAAGAATATTAAAGGATTACCAATTTTGAGGTTCACTGTATTAATGCTAGACTTAATTTTGACAACTACTTGACAGCCCCTTTGTATTCTGACTTGCTGAGCTCCAGAGATCCAGAGATCCTCCCCTGAAGAAGATATTAAAGGTATGAATCACTAAGTCCAGCAAATTTTCCAGTAAAAGCTAATTTAATGTGCTAATTGTTACTGTTATTGACGTGTCTAAATAAAAATTATATCATTTTCCTTTGTTTAAATAAACAATATAATAAATACAAGGTTTTAACTTATTAGCATATCCAAAATATTAATGACACAGAATGCTAGAAATTGGCAATTTTCTTACTAAGAATTATTTTTTTTTAAGTCTATTGCTCTTTTCCCCCAAAGACATTAAGACACTGGCATTATGTTCAGCCAAGCAGCTCAATACTTTTGTTATATTGTTTCTCAGTCATTTTATTTGTCACTTCCTATACCCTCTTTCCCTCCAAACCAGTTTTCTCATAGCATCTTTTGTTCATTTTAGTGGTTGACATGAAAAGACTCAGTAATTGCTTTAAATGTCATTTTTCATTAGGACATAATATAAAAAAGTCATGATAATATACAGTAAATTTGTGTGTAGTGTACAAATATCACAAATGACACTTAATTTTTAAAGGCAAATTTACCCTGTTATTTCAGAGACAAAAAATCATTTGAATTTTTCTAATATTTCTCTATAAAGGTTCTTGACTTTGATGGCCTTCAGCTTGGAATACCGAACCACATAATAACATATATTTATGTAAAGACAGCATAGCATTGTCCGTAGTGTACTTGATGTGAATCACAAAACATGAATCCAAACCTGCCCCTGACACCTATTAGCTATTTGATCCTGGGCAAGCATCTCAGTCTCTCTGCGATTTTGACAGCTCTCTAGGTTGTATCTCCTAAGTAATAAGTAGTAAGTATATTCTGAGTATTTGTATGACACTTTGAAATCTTCAGAGTCCTTTTACTTACATTAGCTCATGAAATGATAGGATTTTGTTGAAATAGTTCTAAAACGACAATGGGAATGAGAACAATTAAAAGATTTTTTCCCTAAGCCTAACTTAAAACATTTTGGAAATTATGTTTAGTAGGGGAGTATATGAGTTACAAAATGGCACGGAATTTCACAAATGAATTGATTATCTCAACTGAAGATTTGTAGAAACCAAATGATTATTTACATTAATGAAATGTAAAAAGGGTAATTATCTAATAGATTTGAGATATCACAGCCAACCGCATTAAAGAAGTCAATGTTAATACCTAATAATCGATGTTCTTTAAATAAATGTCACATTTCATTATACATGTTGTACCCTCGATCTTATTTGAGTGTTCCGGTAAGTTGCTAATTATATGTATATGTTTCTAAGTTGATAATATAACAATAAAAAATGCCACATTCAAACCATTATTGATTTCATTAATTTATTTATTAAAGTATACCACTGATTTAATTACTTTTCTTTTTAAAAAAAAACTGCAAGATAACACTAATGAATACAGTTCTAGGCTGGGATTGATGGTAAATGTTGGAGTAGGGAACACAGAATTATATGTTTATACATCTTGAGCTGGAATGGATCTCAGAGGCCATATAGTCTAACCTCTTAATTTCACAGATGAAGAAATTTGAAGGCTAAGTAATTTAAAGTCATGTAGATAGTAAGCCATCCAAGGCATGATGTGAAGACTGGTCTTTTGGATCCAGAGTCCATGCCCTTTCCACTGATATAAGTATAATATTTTGCCTTTAATGGTTTACCAAGTGGTTACTCTGTTTATAGGATCAATTATTAGAATCGGAATAGAGTGACAGTTTACTCAGAACCCAGATGAGTTTAGGCAAATTTTAACATGTGGTGACATTTTATCTTTTCAAAAAAACTTTTATATAATTATAAAGCATTTGTAGAGTTACCTTCAGAACAGGTGATCTTAAACAGGGGTCCATTAATTTGGTATTAAAACATTTTGGTAACTTCATAGCAACATAATTGATTTCCTTTTTAAAAGCTTTATATGTTATTTCATGTATTTCAGAACATTCATAGAAAGGGTTCACAGGTTTTGCCAGATTTCTAAATATGACTATTACATACTCACAAAGATAAGAACTTTTGCCTTAGAGCAATTATGCTATATTCTCACATGGTTATCACATAGAACCACTAAATTTTTTGAGCTGGAAGGGACATTGGAGAGTATTGTGCCCAACCCTATTTTCGCAAATCAGGAAACTGAGACTAAATAATGTGGTTTAAAAATAATATTGCAGCCAAGACGAGAATACTAGTTTACTGAATCTGTGCCTATATGCCACATCATGTCACAACCCAGTGACAATATCACCAATCTAGAATAAAACTTAAAAACATCTTCTCCCTCATCTATGTATCACTAAAGAGAAGATGACTCAAGAAAATCCCAAGGTTTAAGTGTGTCAGTCATCTTAAACTCAAGAATAAAAAAGGGTATGGGAAAATAAGATGAAGAGAATAGATGTAGTGTGGTGGTAGTTTGGGGAAGAGTAAGCCTAGTGAGGGACCACTAATTGGACCTTGATCTGGCAGAGGAAATCTTAGACAGTTAAAAAAGGGCAAATCAGTAGAGGGGGAAAAGAATAGAGAAAAAAAGGGAGGTAGGAGGATGTCAAAGACATCCTTTATGCCTTGCTAAGGACATTGGTGATAAAAATAATCTTTACTGACAATATCAATATCCAAGTTACTCTAGTGCTTAATTTCTGAGTTCCTCCAAAACTCTTATGTGGATAGCATTTAGTTTTAGTGATTTATTTGTAGTTTATTACAATTAGGCACTTACGATTCTTGATTTAATAGCTTTTATAGGTTTGTTTTAAAAGAAGCAGTAAAAAATATTTCAAAAGTGTGATTCAGGAGCCAAGATGGTAGAGTAGAGAAGCACCCAGGTGATCTTTCCCAATATTACCCTCCAAAAAACTTGATAATGTCTTATGTCAAATCATGGAGTATCAGGGTCAAAAAAAGGTTCAGGTGGAATATCCTTCTAGCTCAAGATGAGATATAAGGTCAGAGAGATCTGTGACTTAGGTGATGAGGCTAGCCTAAAGGTCCTGTAGATGAAAAAATAATGGATGTGATAGAAGCAGTAGCTTCAGGAACAAGACAGAGATGGTAATGGAACTTGTTAAGTGGTCAGAAAGACAGCACTGGTTACCCCTTGGTTTTGGTTATGAGAACAGATGCTATTTGGAAACTTCATTACTTTTGCCTATGTCTGGATTATAGTTTAAGGGTAGAGAGGAGTACTTCCAGGCAAGAGGAAGTGGAAGAACTGAGGAGCAGTATCACTTCTGCTTCAAAAGAATTGGCAATGCTGAGGGGTAATACAAATTGCAATTTCAAGTTACAAAAGGCTCTTGCTAGGCAAGAACCAGAGAATAGACTAATAGAGTACTGATTGTACTTCAACCTAGATCACAGAAATTTGGAAGAACCAAAAATCTCCAGTTGCAAAGAGATACCTCTCAAAATCTGTGAGAAAGCCCTAAGCTTGAAATCGAGTCCTACTACATGCATCCCACCCCAACAGTAGGAACAGAGACATGGAGTTCCAAATAAAGAAATAGGGTAGAAAAGTAAGCCAACAACAACAAAACACTTGACAATGAAGAGATATATAGTGACAAAGAAAATCATTTAGAAATTTAGAAGACAAAACAGCTAAAAGTAATGCCTCAAAGAAAAAAAATATATATACATATGCATTGTGTACAAACATATTTAGGATTTTCTGGAATAGGTAAAATAATTTTTTTCACAACTCAAATAAGAGTGACAGTATATGAGAAACAAATGCAAAGAAAGAAAATTATGAAAAGTGAATTAACAGGTTGGTTAAGGAGGTACAAAAGGCATTAAGAAAACAATACCATTAAAAAAAAAAAAAGAATTGGCCAAATGGAAAAAGAGATATAAAAGTTAACTGTAGAAAATAATAAAAATTAGAATTGGGCAAGTGGAAATCAATGACATTACGAGATATCAAGAAATAATAAGAAAAAGTCAAAAGAATGAAAACAAATAGTAAAAAATGTGAACTATTTCATAGGAAAAACAACTGACATGGAAAATAGATCAATGAGAGATAATTTAGGAAAGATTGTATTACCTGACAGTCATGATAGAAAAAAGAGTCTAGCTACCATATTTCAATTTTTTGTATCAATATTTTAATAATGATAAAATAGTACTATTAGAATATTGCTGCAAGAATTAGAGAAAAAAGATTATAGCAATGTATCATGAAGATCATACACTATGATCAAGTGAGAATATCTGTGAAAGACTTAGATACTATTGTCAAGAGAATGATCCAAGACAATTTCAAAAGACCCTTGAAGAAAAATGTTATAACCCTCCAGAAAGAGAACTGATGAACTTTGAATACAGACTGAATGATACTTTTTGAAAAGTTTTTCTTTTCTTTTGTTTTTGTATTCCTCTTTGATATGACTAATATAAAATGTTTTGAATATCTTCATTTGTATAATCAAAACCAAAGTACTTGCTTTTTTAAGGAGTGAAGAGATGAAGGGGAGGAAGAAGAAAATTTGGAACTTGGAATTTTAAAAAATGATTGTTAAAATTATTTTATAATTGTATTGTTTTAGTATAATTAAATAAAATTGGTAAATATTTGATGAAATAAGAAAAAAATTAAGGGTGTCAAAATATCTCTTAGGCCAATTAGCTTAAAAAAGGAAAAAAATAATGTACTCTAATTCCAAATATAACTTGATAATTCAATTCATTTAAGTTCAACATGTGTCAAACTCCTATATGAAAAGAACTAGCTTGAAACTTGGGCAGACATAAGAATTGAGATTTAATGTGATCCATTTCCTTATGGATCTTATATTCCTAAAGAGAAGGGGAAAGGAAGGCAAGTCACCTAGAAAGATAACACTAATTTATAATATAGTATGATGTGCATTAGAGGAGTATTTATTAATCAAAAGCGACATATTGTCTCTGAGGGGAAAAGTCATCTATTTGGAAAAGGAAGCTCTGAAATTCAGCTTTGAAGGGTTACTAGGAATTTTATCAATTAAGAAATGAGGGAAGGCATTTTCTTTACAAGGTATAGCACAAAAATGGCATGAAGGAAGAAAAGGCTAGGGTGTGTTTACCAAGAGAGTATTCCAAGTTAGTTAGAGATTAAAAAGAGCAGCACTAAGGTTTTATCTAGTAATAATGAGCAGTACAGTGAAATGGCCAGAGGTATGGAAATTTATTCTTCTAGAATTATGAAGGATAAATTGGAGAAAGAGGAAGGGCAAGATAGGAAAATCTAAGTGAAGACTATTGCAATAGCATGAGTGGGCAGTAATGAAGGCATGTACAGAGATTAATGCAATGAGAATATATACATGTATATGCTGTTACAAGAAGTGGTTTCACTTATTCCTTACCTTAGGACATAGTGTTTTATTTTGTTAACTTACTATCTGTCCAAAGTTCTCTTATTTTGTTTTTCAGTATAACTCATTTGAACTTTATATCTGAGCTGTTTTATTTTATGGCCTTCTCTGTCTCCTCATGTGTGTAGTCTTTCAAAAGATGTTTCGTTAATGCCCAAACAAATGATGAAACAGGAATACAATTAAATAAATATTATTGCTCAACAAGGAATGTCATATTTGAAAATTTTAAAGAAATATGGAAAGGCTCGTATGAAGTAATCCAGAATAAGATCAGCAGAGCCAAGAGAAGACCATTTTAAGGAAATCTTCTAATATTAATAAAAGATGTCAAAACTTAATGGCAACAAAATCCCAGTCAAATATTATGGTCAATTTTAGTATTAATGCCAAGTTGCTCTTTTTGACTAACATTCGATAAACTCTCAGGGATTGCACTTTGTAAGGGGGAAGGCTGTTTGGGAAATACATCATGTTCACAAATCAAAATGAGATAAATAATTTTTAATACCAAAGATACTTTGTTTCTTCTGAGGGCTGCTTTTATTTTGTCAGCTACAGAACAGTTATATGAGTTATTTTTAGCATAGACTCTTCTTTCATTTGTAGCCTAATGCTTTTCACAGACTTCTAATAAGGTGCTTTTTCTCCCCCCAAGTCTTTTTACTTTTGAAGCTGTTTTTCATTTCCTCAATGATCAAATTTTATTTTAGTCTCTTTTCTAAAATCTAATTTATCTGAAATATCATTCTTTTTGGACTTTCCTCTTGAGTTAGGATCTCAGATTGTATCACTTTGTCATTAGTATTGGTCAAAAATGCCTTGAGTGATTCTTAATATCATTTAAGTCCATTTCCCCCCTCATACTGAGTCATTAAAAAATACCTGTGAAGTGGAAATTTCTTGTTGAATGAAAGGAGAGCTAAGAAAGGAGAAAATGTATTTTCAAGGGGCTAAAAAATCAAATAACACTCATTAATTCAATTTGTCAGAGCTCGACTGCAAAGCCTCATGAAGAGAGTTCTTTGAGATAAGCCATGCCTATTTACATTTCATGAAAGTACATCAATTATATTTCAACATGCAGCTAAATAGCAAAACCCAGGATACAAATGCTCACAAATCCATGATCACAGGCAGCTCTTCTTGGCTACTTTCCCTGTTCCTGATTACTGATTTCATCTTCTGAAAAACATTCTAAAGTCCCTGAAAAACAAACACTCACTAAAAAAGTAAATAGATAGGGGGGCAGTTATAAAATTTAATAGAGCATAGCTTGATTCCAAGCTCAAATATCTCTTGAAAGAAATTAGAATTCCCCCACGAACACTCAGAGGGTATTTACAACGATGTTGAAGATTTACCAGTTATCAACAAACAGGCACATTGTGTTGGTGTTGACACTTTTGACCTCAACCCAATGGTTTCTCTATTTAAGGTGAAGGCTGAGGTCTCCATCAGAGGTTATTTACATACCAAAACAATTTAGCCAGGTAAAGGGAGAATATTATTGTCCATAGTTTCATTTTAAATTATTTTTAGAGCGTCTAACTTTGCCCAAGGACGATGACAGCACTAGCTAGCATTTATATGCAAATTGTTTTACATATGTGATTTCATATAATTCTCACAATAACTCTGGAAGACAGGCACTATTACTGCATCCATTTTATAGATGAGGAAACTGAAGCTGAGGAAAAAAAGTGCCCGGGATCCTAGAGAGAGGAAATGTGTCTGCTAGTGTTTGCCTGACGTGACATTGACCCAGCATCCTATCCACTAGGGTGACCATTTAGCTACCTATACAAATACATACACATAAATTGACAATCACACTGGAGATGAGTCAGGAACTCTACATTCCAATAGACTGATGGTTATTAATTTGTATTGGCGAATTGACTAACTGTAGTTTGAAATATGTCCGTGAATTTTCCCCAATGCTTGATTCCAGCCTGTTTCTTTTAAAGATAATTTCTGAAGTTTAGGAAGGAGTTAAACTCATCCAAACATAGTCATGCACTCTCTCTGATTAAATTAAATTTTAAGATACTCGTAAGTAGGAGTAGCATCTTTAAACTGTACTGACCAAAGGATTGATTAGACCCCAAGCCTTTCACATGTGTCAGGCTGAGAGTATGTTTATAGAGATGCGAGATCATGAGTCAAGAATGACTTTTAGGTTGTCAGTTAGAAGATGGTGGTACCCGGAACAGAAACAAGGAAGTAATGGGGGGGGGGTTGGGGGGGGAGATTCTTCATTCCTGCATTTTCTGAAATGAATTTTCAGAATTCCTTCTTTTGCCAAGAGTCATGGGTAAAGCTTTAAATCTAAAATTGAAACACAAAACTCGCTATTTCTGAGTACACAGCAAACTTGTATCTTTTGAATAATTTTGGAATGTTTTATTCACACCCAGAAAGATGTCAGCTAACTCGAAACGTATATGTGTGTATATTGACCTTACTTTTGAGATTTTTCAGTTGTCATGTAATTTGTGCAAGGTTAGAACTATGTTAATGGGAACAAAAGTGCATTCTTTAGAAAGCAGTAAACATTACTTGTCATCTCAGTGCCCTCTACATTCCTCAAAACGATTTCTGTCACAGAGAATTGGGTTCTTGTCTGAATTCCATCGTCAACTTTCTTTGACCTTGGACAAGTTCCTTCACTCCTCTAGGCCCTGCTTTCCACATAATTTCCTGTAAAATGAAGGAAACTCCTGGGAATTAGTTTTGCATTTACAGATTTGTGATGGCAAAGAATAGATATAATATGTATGTATAATCCATAATGTATGTGTGTATATATCTATACTTTTCATATATGTGGAGATATATGTGTGTGTGTGTGTGTATATATATGTACACACACACATATCCATCAACCTCTTTTTCTTTATTTTATTTCTAAGAGACTTTCTAGCAGTTTGGAGAAAAATCTTAAAAGGGTTTCAAGTCTACCTTCAATAGTCACCATGTATGTGACCAAGGTGAGCCATGTAAATTCTCAATTTCAGTTTCCTCAACTGTAAATAGATTTGGGGGTTGGAGAGGAAGAGAGAGAACCTGTAATACCTGCCTCACAGGTATGTTGTTAGAAGTAATCCAAATTTAATTCAACTAGCATTTATTAAGCTTCTACCATGTACCAGGCACTGTTATTACAAAGGTTAAAAACAAAAATAAAACAGTCCTTTCCCTTAAGGATCTTTGTGCAACTGGAGTTGAAATCAATTGGCAAATTAAGGGGGTTTCTATAGAAGCCATTATAGAGCATACTGTATTATTTTTTTATTTCAAATATTTTATTATTAGAAGGTAATTTTGAGATCTTTTAGTTTATCTCCCTCATTTTATGGATGAAAATTCTGAAAGGTCCAATAACTAGAATATGGACTCAGATCTGTTACCTACAAAATAATTTATTTTCTATTATATAATATCTCACTGTTTTTGTATAAGTACTATTATTTTTTAAGGCTGTTATCCACTAGAGGATAGGATTCATTGGGGGATGAGTACAGAGTTTCTGTCTGTACCCACCTCCCTGGAACTTGTGAATTTTGAAAGATGAGATTATCCATCAGCATTTTAGGAGTGTTTATGAAATAGGAATGGCTGTCAGTATCTTTGTCAGGAGGGAAAGAACAAACTTGACACATTGAGAAAAGGTAGCTTCAAGGAAACTTCATGAGGACTCCATGTAGGGAAAAAATAAAAGAACACAAAACATTCCATTCAATCATGGAGTAGAGGTGACCTCTTTGACAAATGTTCTTTAAGCTTGAGTCCACTTTCCCTAGACTCTGTTTGTACAAATTACTTGAGAAAGAGGAATGTTTTGGGGCCAAGTATTTTTACTATACTACCCTTGTAAGTATTCCTCTTTAAAAACTAAAGATTTTAATTGGATAATTTAATTGCTTAGTTACTTTTGAGAAGATGTTAACTAGATATATTCCATTGTGAAATTTATTGGATATGGCTTGTGATCATTAGAACTAGAAATTATCTCTCAGAGTAGCTATCTATTGGGGGTCTTAACCTGGCAATAACAGGAGTTTTCTTATACATACTTTCAGGGTCATCTTTATTAAATTTTATTCATATAGTCACATAGCTATGAAATCACTGTTTTATCTTGTTGATTTACATTTCTCAGCCTATAGCCATCCCTTATTACTTTGGACTTGGAATTGACACTGGGTTTAGGAAAAAAAAAGCTTCTTTGAAACAGTCTAGTAGAAAAGCAGCAGCCTAACTTAAAATAATAGATTATTTGGGAGGGGAACTAAAATTCTTTAGGACGAACACCAAGTTCTTTTGCAGAGGCATAACACAATCCTTACCCTTAAAGAGTTTACAGTCTACTAGAGGAGCTAACATGCAAACACAGAAATGCACACACACAGAGCATTATATATATATATATATATATATATATAATCAATATGAGTTTAGAAATAAGAGAAAAATTAAAAATAGTCCTATAGTTTTTCAGATGAAGGCAAGATTTTAAAGAAGTACCAAAACCTTATGAAATGAAAAAATAAAAAAAGCTGTAAATAGTACTCAGAAATGGAGAAAATTTTAAATCTTGATGTAAATTTAAGAGATCATAAACATCAGTCAGTCTAATACACTTATTTTTATAGTTGGAAAAACTAAAACAAAAAAAAAAAAACAAAACTGAAGGAGAGAGAGAGCTAAGCAAATTTTTCAAATTGACTGACCCAAGATTTGAACTCAACTCTTCTAACTTCAGAGACATAAAACAAATTGTTCTTTCTTGAAACATTTTCCAACACAAAAAAAGAAAAGAAGAAATAGACCAATAGTAGAAGCTATCATCCAATAAATGTGTAAAGATGAGAATGGTCACTTATATCTCTCAGTGAAGTTGACTTAAAGGGAAATAATAAGGGCCTTGTTAAGGAGTTACATGATTTATAACTTTTCTTCATCTTTAAGGTCACATTCACTTAAAAACCGATTGTTCATTCTGGCACTTTCTGCCATGAGAACAGTTGACAGGATCTCTAATATCTAGTCAGGAATGATGTAGATATATGCACTTCCTTTCCCTCCTTTCCACAATGCAGGGACCCAAACTCTAAAGCATCTTTCTTATGCTTACAGATCTATTTTTGGAAGAAAGTCACCTTCATCTGTTTCCTGATCTATTTCCTCAAAGGCATACATAGCAAATGTCCATAATGGCAGTAAAGATGATCATTATTTGGGCATTCCTACATTCTTATTTTCTGATATTTCAACTGAGTTAGGCATTAAGGTTAAAAAAAAAAAAACCAACATAACTTTATGATGTCTTTTCCAATCAACATCTTACTCTTAATCCAAGATGGTAATTAACTTCCTACCTAATTTGTCACAGTTAATTTAAAATCGGGCACACTATCCTATTAAGGACTACGGTCATGGTGTTTGTGTCTGGCTGAAGAAATAGCAGTAGCCACTGGCAGCCCTCATTTATCACTTTTCATTTAAATTTCTGTGCCAATGATTTTAGCTCCTAAAAGCCATGACTGGCATTTATGGATTTCAAAATCAAAGTGAAAATAAGCTACAGTTAAGAACTCAACAGTACAGATCGATAGAAAACTATTTTATAACTGGACATCCTGCCGCTAAATCCCAGGGAAAAGACCAAAAGTGCTTAATGCTAAAAGAGGCTTCTGTGGAAAGACAACAAATCTTCCACTTTAATGATGGCTTATAAATCACTGTCACAACTGTTCATCTTTAACTGGGGCCATGTAAATGCTTTTTAATGGAACCTATGTTTCACTGACCCAACCCCCTCAATTCAATGGAAAAAAGAGTAAACATCACTTTCTTTCAGATGTCATCTTCTCCACAGGATTCAACAGTTGCATATCTTCTAATGAAAGAGAGTTAGGCTATCAAAATAATGGGTTAGAGAAGGGGGATAGAAGAAGAATTGGACCTGATATTTCACTGAAATAGGGAATTCTGAGATGAGAAATTCTTCCTTTCAATGTAAGTTAGCATCTTCCTTAAAAATTAATTATACCATTGCTTAGCACAATGGTGTCACACTCAAAAAGAAATGGGGGCCAACTAAATTGTACATAAGGTTTCCTGTGTACTCCATACTGACTTTGAAAATCACATAAGTTTATACATTTAAAAATTCACCAATACATTATACATTTTAATGTGGCTTGGACCACAATAGGGAGTGTTGTGTGCTACATGAAGCTGACAGACCATGTGTTTGACACCTGTAACTTAGAGAACAGATTGGTTAAAAATGTCTTGAACAGAGGTAGAGTCAAGATGGCGACACATAGAGGCAGCAAAAGTTCAGACCTCTGAAAACCCTTCCTTACCAATTAAAAATCAAATGCTCTAAGGGGACTGAAAATCAAACCAAACAACAAGATAGAGCCAAGGAACCCTCCTGCTGGACTAAACTTAAAAGGTATACTCTCCAAAAGCCTGAATTCAAGAACACTCATGTTTAAGGGGAAAGAAGAAGGGAGGTCCCAGGACCCTCCCCCACCTACAGTACTGAGCCTCCAGCAGTAGCTGAAATCTACAGGAAGCCAAGGGCACTAGTCAGGAGGGATTACCTTGGAGGCAAAACTGTGCCAGGCTCAGGGCTCTGAACATGGGCGGCTGGTAGGCAACTCAAGGAGAAGCACAAAGGAGGTAGCCTAGTCTCAGAAGCTGAAACACTCCATAATGCCCACCCCCCTCCCCATCCTGAGATTTTGGCCTAAGGACACATCCAGCTCTGAAAGTTCAATTCAGCTGGACTTAATCTAATCAAGCCTTGAGAGGGCAGGGAAGCTCAAGTTCCAACACCCCTCCCCCACATAACCATGACAAAAGAAAAAGCCTGGACACCACACTACAGGA
The DNA here is from genome assembly GCF_027887165.1 of Monodelphis domestica. Classification (NCBI taxonomy): domain Eukaryota; kingdom Metazoa; phylum Chordata; class Mammalia; order Didelphimorphia; family Didelphidae; genus Monodelphis; species Monodelphis domestica. The sequence continues at coordinate 243,182,964 of NC_077234.1, forward strand.
AATTATAAAACAAAACAAACAAACAAACAAAAAAAAAAAAACCTGCCCTGACATTTAGAATAAGTGGGAAAAGTGGATACTGAAAGAATCCACAGATCACCTCCTGTACTTAATTCCGAACTGACAGCACCCAGGAATGCTATAGCCAAATTCAAGAACTATCAGACCAAAGAAAAGATATTATAAGCTGCCAAGAAGAAGAAGTCATTCAGACACCATGGAACTACAGTGAGGATAACACAGGATCTGGCTGCATCTACACTGAAGGACCAAAAGACATGGAATATGATATTCTGGAGTCAAGGGAACTAGGTCTACAGCCAAGAATCAACTATCCAGGAAAACTAACTATATTCTTACAGGGGAAAGTATGGTCATTTAACAAAATAGAAAAAATCCAAGTATTAGTAAAGAAAAGACCAGACCTGAACAGAAAGTTTGATGCCCAAACACAGAACTCAAGAGAATCATCAAAAGGTAATTAAGAAAGGGAGAAAAAAGAAAAACAAGACAAAACAAAACAAATAAAAAACCAAAAACTTTTTTAAGGGACCTAATAAGTTAAAATGATATATATCCCTATAAATAAGAGGACATTGGTAACTCTCAAAAATTGTTACTATCACCTGGGTAGCTAGAAGAATTATACTTGGAATAGTGACAAACTGTATAGGATGAAATGCCAAGACATAAGCATGTATATAGATATATGTATGCACAAATACTTAAATGTGTGTGTGTGTGTGTGTGTGTGTGTGTATAACTAGAGCTAAAAAAAAGGTTAATACTAAAAGAAATGGGAAAAGAAACAAAAGGGGGTAAATTTATATGTCACAAAGAAGGAGATAGGGGATAGGGGAGAATATCAATATACTGGAAAGGTAAAGATGTTGGAGATTAGAAATTCTCAACTCTTATTCCCATTGAAATTGACCCAAAGAGGGAAGAACAATCCAATCCATTGGGGCAGAGAATTGATTTCAGCCCTATAGGGAAGTAGAAGGGTAACAAATGGACTGGTGGGGAGGGAAGCAATACAAGGGAGTGAGAGGATTGGGGTTGTTTAAAAAGACTGTAAAGAAAAGAGGGGAATAAGAAGGGAGGGGGGAGAAAGGGAAGGAAAATAAGGGTTGGAATTTGGGGGACTAATTAAAAACAATACACTGGTGTAGAAGGAAATAGTGGAAGAAGAAAGGGCAGGACTAGGAGTGGAAATCAAAATGTTGGGAAATACACAGCTGGTAATCATAACTCAATGTAAATGGAATTAACTCACCCATAAAACACAAGTGAATAGCAAAGTGTATTAGAAACCAAAATATGCTGTCTAAAAGAAACACACATGAAGAAGGTAGACACACACAAGATAAAAGTAAGAGGATGGAACCAAATATATTGACATCAACTGATAAAAAGAAGGCAGGAGTCACAATCATGATATCTTACAAAGCCATAGTAAAAGTAGATCTAGTCAAAAGAAAGATAGGGAAGGTAATTACATCCTGATAAAAGGCAGAATAGACAATGAGGAAATATTGGTACTCAACATGTATGCACCAAATGATATAGCATCCAAATTTCTAAAGGAAAAACTAGTGAAGTTCAAGGATGAAATAGGTAGAAAAACTATACAAGTGGGAGACCTGAACCTTCCCTTATCAGAACTAGATACATCAAACCAAAAAATAAATAAGAAAGAAGAGAATTTAATGAAATCTTGGAAAAACTAGAGTTCTTAGATATGTGTAGAAAAATAAATAGGGACAAAAGGAATACACCTTCTTTTCAGCAGCACATGGTACATACAAAAAGTGACCATAAAAACCAGGGCATAAAAACATTGCATACAATTACAAAAGAAAAGAAATAATAAATGCAACCTTCTCAGACCACAATGCAAGGAAAATAATAATTTGTAAGGGTACATGGAGAGGCAAATAAAAATTAATTTGAAATTAAACAATATGATTCTCCAAAATTGGTTAAAGAACAAATCATAGAAAGAATTAATGATTTCATTGAAGAAAATTACAATGATGAGACATCCTTTCAAAATCTATGGGATGCAACCAAAGCAGTACTCAGGGGGAAATTTATATCCTTGATTTCATATATTAACAAATTAGGGAGGGAAGAGTGGTAACCTAATTGGGGTTAAGTGACTTGCACAGGGTCACATAGCTAGTAATTGCCTCAATTACATATTACTGTAAAATGAGTTGGAGAAGGAATGGCAAAGCACTCCAGGATCTCCAGTAAGAAAACCCTAAATGAGTATGTGAAGAGTCAGATCTGATTGAAGCAACAGAACAATATTAACATTATGGATAGAAAATTTTCCTCAAAGTCTGGAAGATTTGGTCTAAGTCTAACTTGTTCTAGATACTATCTCTGTGGTCCTGAGTAAGTTACAAACTCTCATTGCACAAGACAACTCTCAGAGAATTGCAGGACAGGTGAGAACTTGCATTAGTAGATTCAAATTGATTATTAGACATATTCTTTTCAAATGGAAGTCCATATCTGGTAATGCTTCCATCCCCCAACTCTCCTCCTCCATCCCATCACACCAAAACAGATTGTAGAAGATTTAAGTGACAGGAATATATATGAGTCTGTATTTGCATGCTTTAATACTTGAGTCATTAGGAAATTCTTAAATATTTTTGAGTAGGGAAATGAAACAGCCATGAGAATATTTCTATAGGAGCTCTTTGGAGGATGGATTGAAGGATTAACTTGTTAAATTTAAAGTATCAGGAATTCTCCAGTACAAAATAATAGAACATTTTTATTTTCATTTAATCTTCATATATATATAAGCACTGCTTTTATTATATTTTGCCAGCTACATTTTTTACATAGACTTTATTAATCTTTTGTTTTTATTTCACCTAGATTTTTGCCTTGTTATCTCTCTTTTTTTACAGAGCTACACCTAATAACACAATTATTTTTTCAAATAAGAAGAAAAAATTGAGCAAAATGGATCAACATATATTGTAATAATAGCATCAAATGCAATATTCCTTACTTGTGGACTCTGATCTTTGCAAAGTAATGGGGATGAGTTGCCTTCTCATTATCTCTTCTGGGTGGCTAAGCTTGATTTTTCATGATTTTGTAACATTTAGTTTTATTTTGTAGTTGTTCAGTCCATTGAAAATGTAATTAATATAAATATTATTTCTTCAGGTTCTGCTTATATCTCTTTATCAGTTCAGATAACTCTTTCCAAGTTTCTCTTTATATACAATATTCCTGGTTTCTTGTAGCACAGTAATCATACATTTTCATGTACCACATTTGTTTTTTTCATTTTCTCCATTAATGAAAGGATATTACTTTTTGGAAAGTTTTTTTTGCTTCTACAAAAATTGCTGCTAGTAATATTCATTCTTTAAAGTACTATGCTTTTTTTTCAGTGGAACTGAAGTGAGCTTGGGTTCACAAATATCTATGCCATTAGGCTAGAAAAGAAGATAGAGCATTATCAATTATATCTTGTTTGAACACTAATCTAGCTAAGTCCAGAGAGCCTCAGTATCCAAAGACTAGTAGACAAGTCACCAGATTAGTCAATGTATACTTATTAGGCACCTAGTCACTATGCCAAGGAATTCGAGGGAGAGAGCATAACCATGAACAGTCCAGCGAAGAATGGGTGCATGATATTATGATTTACATTAATGTGACGAATGTCCACACAGATGGAATTGTGGAGTTTTGGGAAGTAATTCAAATGTTCATTAGTGAAAATGTTTTTAACTGTATAATACTTTAATGGAAAATGCAAAACATGAAATATTTTGTTTTTGAGTTACAAAAAATTTATTTATATACATATGTCTGGTGACACTTTAAAACATACAGTAATAATATAACATGAAATTATATTTTATGAAATTTATAAAAATAATTTAAAAGTAAATAATTCACTAGCATTTATAAAGTACATATATTTTATTTGTGGCAGATGTTTAGTTTTGATTCCTTTTAGGGAAATAAAGCCTGAACTACATTCTTTCTTTATATACCTTCAAGCCTATTAATAGTCATCTAATGAAAATTTAGATTTAATCTAATAATTGTGGTACCTTTTTCAGTGTCTCTATCTTTTGAAGTTGCACCTCTCCCCTAAAGACCAACTCATTTCCCATGAAAATTTCCCGGCTACTTGTTGCAGAAAATGTTCTTTTTTTTATTCTCAAAAAATGTTGTGTTGCTTTTTATAGTTCTTCAATTTGTACTGATAAGAAATGCATGATAAGAAGAAATGATGAGCCAGTCACATGGAGATGGGAATGGATAGCCAGAGTACAATACTGGCACTCTCATTATATTAGGAGGAAGCAAGGAAGGCCTTAAGCACAATGAACAAGTTCCCCCTAATGAACTTTTGGGAGGATAGATACAAGGATTTCAGGCAACAGATAGGTATGGATAGGTGGCCATTTGCATAGATGGAGGTGACTTCCAAATGAATGAGATAAGAGAAGCTCTGGAGATTGAGTTTTTTCCCAATTAAGTTCTAAAGTCATTGAGAGCAGGATCTATTTTATTGCTCCACAAGTCCTTAGCATAGGGCACTGTACTTTGTAGCTACACAACAAATGTTGTTTGAATTAAAAAACATAATTTGAGAAGTTTTAAAACACCAATGTAAAATGTGAACATTATTTGTGAGGGACTAGTTTAAAGTATTCACATTTGAACAATAAAAATCTGTCCATGTTACTCCTAAAAGGTTGAAGAGGAAAATTTATTCTTTTCTGTTTCCTAATGCTAATACTCTTCCTTGAATGGAACTTTTCCTTTCTTTCAGCTATGGCAGTTCCTAAGATCTTTTTCAAACTCCATAAGAAATTAATCCAATATGTATATATCAAGAGTTCTCAAACATAGTCAAATCTTGCTGATATACCAATTATGTGTCAATATAAGCATGGATGGATAGATGAAGTTAAAGTAGAAATGAGACAACAATAAATGAGACCAAAAGAACCAGTTCATATTAATCTAAGTGGAAAAATGGTTAAATATCGATCACATAATGAATGAAATATATAAAGAATGGTGATCAAACACCTTGAAATTGTTGGTTCTGGAGTCAGAAGTCCTAAGTTTAAACCCTGGCTTTGCTAGGAGCTATGTTACCTTAAGCAAATAATTAACTTCTCCATGTCTCAGTTTCTTTGTGTGTAAAGCAGGCATTATAATACTTAAACGATATACTTCACAGTATTATTTTTCAGAATTAAAGTATATAGTATTGAGTAAAGTCCATCATTGTGAATTACTTAGGTTAGGTATGATAAATCATATCTAATAGGTGAGTTAAATAATAAAATGGGCTTCTAAAAGCTGCAAGTCATTTATATTAGGATTTTTAAAGATCTTCATGGTGGTGCAAGTCACCTCTGAGAAATTGGAAGTTAGGGTATTTGACCTTTTAAGAGCCCTGCAAGTTTATAAATATAGTCATCTTATATCCATTTAGTGCTAATCTACATTGGCATAGTTAAGTTAATAAAATACAGCTAGTGAAACATTATTTTAGGAAATTATTTTCCATGTCAGTTACAATTTATATTTTAATATATAATTAAGAAGCATTTTAAAATAGTTTAATTGTTCCCATCTTAAAAAAGTATTTCACATTTAGTGTAATAGCTAAATAAACACAGCAATTGAATATTTTGAATATTCAAAACTGTTTAGCACATTAAACATTTATTCTCATAAAAATAGCATGAAAAAACTACTCTCAATTTCTAGGAATCTGAAATGCAATTCATATTTACCACTAATCAGCATATTCATCTTGACTAAAAGTGAAAGGAAATACAGTCTCAAATTATGAGAAAAGATATGAATGTCAAAAACATTTCACAATTAAAACTCAGCAACATACAATGTAAAATCATCTAATATGTATGCAAAGAAATCTAAGAGTTTTTATGAAAAAATACATGCCACTCACATGAATATCTCAAATTCAAAGTTAATATATACTCCAGAGATACAGTGACCCAGAAGGAAATTGGGGGAGGGTTGGATTTCAAAAAGCCAAATTAGTAGGAATGAAAGCTATATCTCTTATTCACATATTAGAGATACCCTGAACCCCAGAAATCATGGGAGCTTATTAGAGTGTAGTTAGGTTTGCTGGTGACCTGGATCAGTTAATGAAAGTGTGTCTTATTTTGTAAAAGGCAAGTAGTTATGAAATATGGTGTAACAAAACGGTTTAAAAGGATGAGAATCTTGCTGCTTAAGAATTATAGGATATAGTATTATGAAAAGCAAACAATTTTAAAAATAGGAAACCAGAGACTTCCAGGTAAACATGGTGGCAGTCTAGACGCAAGACTCGTCCTCTCCTCAGCACTCACCGATAGAGACTACCTCAAAAGGCCAAAAAAAAAAAACAAATTCATAAGAATGAAGGGACTCTACAGTAGGGCTCAGCATTGGACATATGTAGGATATGGGCATTTCCACACTATAAGGGGGTGAAAAATCTCCCACCCAAACATGAGCTGATCTACCCTCCCCCACCCCACCTATGGAGCCAGAGTCAGGGCCATGGCCCACCAGAATAAGCCATTGAGTGAGGGGCACATCTAGGTCTTTGGGAGCTGACTGAAACCACCAAGAACCTACCTCTGAGAACAGCTACACCTGAAACCCCAGGAGGCTGAAGAGTGCAGACCAAGGGTGCTTGTGGGAAGATAGAACAGAAAATGGCAGCAGACAGCAGAAGATGCAGAGATTTGAGAGCTTGCCTCAGGCAAAATCCTTGCTCCTTAACTCCATATACAGAGGGCCTGCCCATCTCACTCAGATTTCTGACTAAGAAAGGAAGGAAAAACCTCCCAATGTTGGCAAACTGTGCCAAGGAACAACAACCTCCCTCCAAAAGAAACAAAAAGAAGGCATTGGCCCTGGAAAATTTTTACAGAGGAAAAACCCAGGCTACAGAGGAAATTCAAATGAATGCACCAAAACCTTCCCTCCCCCGCCCCCAAATGGAAATTGTCCACAAGCTCTTGAAGAATTTAAATTGGAGCATATCAAAAAGATGGAAGCCTTCTAGCAAGAAAAGTGGAAAATAGTTCAAAGAGATTAATAACAGTTTAAAGGACAAGAACTCCCAATTGGAGAAACAGCTGGAAGCCAAGAAAAGCAGGAAAGACCAAACTGAAAAGGAACACCAATCCTTAAAGACCAGAATTAGGCGACTGGAAGCCAATGTGTAAAGGATACTTTTAGCAATGTGAACTAAACTATATTAATTATTTGGTCATCATGGATATAAATGATCTTGCAAAACAACAAGAATTAATAAAGCAAAATCAAAACATTGACAAAATAGAAGAAAACATAAAATATCTCACTGAGAAGATAGACAGATCAGGAAAACAGAGCAAGGAGAGACAATTTGAGAATCATTGGTCTACCTGAAAATCCAGAAATAAACAGAAATCTTGACATCACACTACAAGAAATCATCTAAGAAAACTGCCCTGATGTTCTTGAACAAGGGGGAAAAATAGACATTGAAAGAGTTCATAGAATACCCTAAATAGAATACACTAAATCCTGCTTGATTACATGGGTAGAGTGGGATATGAGTGGGGATATAGACTCTAAATGAACATCCTAGTGCAAACATCAACAGTATGGAAATAGGTTCTGATCAAGGACACATGCAATACCCAGTGGAATTGTGTGTCAGCCACAGGAAAGACAGGGGAAGGGGAGGGAGGAATAGAATTTGCTTTTTGTAACCAAGGAATAATGATTGAAATTGACCAAATTAAAAAAAAAAAGAAATACTACATGGAAAAAAAATGAAAATAGGAAACCATTTTTCCCATTCTCTTCCAATCTGATTTTTAAAAAGGTAAATTTAGATGTTCCTATTTTGGGCTACTTAAAGGAACTTATGAATACCAATTTAGTTCAGGAAGGGACAGTGGAAGACATTCAATTCATCCCCCTACTTTTATAGATTAAAAATAGAGGCCAAGAGTAGTTAAATGACACCCAAGTCTTTTTGATTTCAAGTCCAGTGTTTTATCTGCTACACTAAATTTGTATAAATGCAAAATGCTTCCTATGTTGGAATCTGATATTAAAAGTATCTTCAGAATAGAATAGAGAGGAGTGGTGTAGGTATAAATTTCATGCTTAGGCTTAAAATATTCAAAGTGGAACTATTTAATGAAAAATTTAGTAATTTAAAAAAGAGACGGGTTATTTTTCATAGTAATTTTGGTTATGGACAAAGAGATTGAAAGTATGATATAAGCTTGTGCTCTCTTTCAAAAACCTGATCTATAAAAATGCTAACATATTCATAGTTAGTCATATTCAGTAATGTCTTGTCTTATGTGTATTTCAATACTAAGGCTAGAGTTAAGGGACTATGTTTAATGGAAATAATTTTTGGCCAAAATCTCAGGAATGTAAGAAAAGTCTTTTCGTATATGACTTGATACTTCTAAATATGGAAGAATGGAAGAAAGTAATTGTTAGCTCCTTAAGAAAAACATTTATGCCTTATATGTCTTCCTATATACACAACAGAGCCAAATAAATGCTCAAAAATGTCTATTGAGTAAACAAGCGATTGACTGCATAGTCTTTAAATTCTTCAGCTTCCAAACCAAATAGGGACATAAATCACAGATGAAAAAAATTGTGCAGATGAGATCTTCTAAGAAATTGTGTTTAGCATGATGTAAAAAAAATCTCTTTGATTAATGTTCAAGTTCCTTCAAACTAAAGGAATTTAGTAGTTATAAAAAAGATTTTATAACATTTAATAATGGTCAAACTAGTCAGCCATCCTGGAGTTAATGTTTATTTTGTTTTTTTTTTCCTCCTTAATAGTTTCTGTTTATTTGATTTTTAATTTCAAAGTAAAAGTCACTACCTCCTAAAAAATAAAAGGGACCCTTTGCTTAATTTTAACTACATATGAAAACCAGTCATCTGAGCCCATCAATTTGTTTCCTAGGCAGAATTGAGTTAATAAAAAAAGGGCTTCTACCTTAGAAATAAAACAGTACATTAAAAACTAGCCAAACAACTTGTCAGCAAATTCCCAACCCAGAAAAGAGAACCATATATCCCATAGTAATCATAGTTTATGCATAATGAGATAGTGTGCACTCATTTTCAATTCACTTGTAATATGTGAACCTGGCTCATTTTTACCAGTTCTAAAGCATGCTACTAAAAGAATTGTTATTACTGTCATTCAATTCTTTTGGAAAATGCCATTAAAGCAAACCGATTGCATGCTGTTCATGTACTGGTTGAAGGCAGATAGCTCCATTATAATCATATGCCTTTTCTACAGAAGAAAATTATTCACTTTCACATTGTACCATCCTTCTAACTATCTTAAGATAAATAAATGAATATTTTTCTTAAAAACCTCAACAGTTTTCATATTTCTCAAGTTAGATTTAAGCTTATCCACATTTGTTCAATAGCCGAAACATCTTCTGAAAAGGGCTTACTATCATGAAATCTGGAATTGGATTAAATATTAGGAATTTTTTTGGCTAATTCATTAATTTGCCAGATGAAGAAATCGAGGCATGGGGAGATAAATGGAATTGCCCAAAGTTATTGAACCTGTTTATAAAAAGACCAGGATTAAAATCTTGGCTACCCAATTCTAAGTTTGGTGATTTTTAAAAATTCATCAGGACACCTCATTTTCATTTAAAGAACATTTAAAACCCTGATTATTACAGAAATGATTTTAGTGAAAATTTTAGTCTCTCTGACAAATTATAGTCACTGGGTTTGGGATTTTAAGTATAAATAGATTTGAGTTAGTAATTAAGTGAAAGCACCAAAGCTATTATGCTACCAAACAACTGATTGTTATTAATTATACAGTTAGAGTTAGATTGAAATCTAGACAACAAGAGATGAGGCAAATATTCATTATTTTCTCAGATAACACATTATCTGGCTAAAAATCAGAATATTCAGCTATGAAAGGCATATTGGGTTAATCTTCTCTGCCATGAGGATACAAACCAGGGATCTATTTGTAGATGTCTACCAAGTGATTCTTTAGGCAAAAATGAAACCAAAAATATCCTCCAAATGTAAGCATGACAATTTAGATAATCAATAAACAATAAATCAAACTCTGATTTGTACTGGAAGATTTCTATGATGTAAATGCTCACAATGAAAATTAACAGTTGGCTATCTCAGACATTTCAATAGTGCTAGAGCATTCTTTCAACGATTTCCATTTTATCATGAAATATATATCAAGAATTGTTGGTAGTGACTATCAAAAGGTGCTTTATCATCCTTTCCTCAACCTTTATACAAATTTGTATTCCTCTGTCAGGTCACATAGTTTACCAGGGTGTACTTGACTATATTTTTATCCCCTGAGTCTAGCTTCCAGAAAATAGAATAGTTTACCACAGCCAGATAAATATGTCTTTGGATTGTAGTTGGATTTAAAATTTGGTTGGACTAGAAAATATTTTGAGTTGAACAAACTTTTTAGATGAATAATATATTTCTTTTTTAAAATTAATTTATTTAGTCAATTTAGAACATTATTACTTACTTGGTTACAAGAATCACATTATTTCCCTCCCTCCCCTCCACCCATCCTTCCTGCAGCTGATGCACAGTTTCACTGGGTATTTCTTGTGTCCTTGATCAGAACCTATTTCCATGTTGTTGATGTTTGCACTAGGATGGTCACCAAGAATCTATATCCCCAGCTATATCCCCTCAGCCCATGTATTCAGGCAGTTGTTTTTCTTCTGGGTTTCTACTCTATTTCAACATATTTCTAAAAATTAGATGTTAATAATCCATAAAGGTAAGAAGTGTCTACCAAATGACCCTGTAATTAAAGTCCTTTATATCCATTCATATCTAATCATTTTGTGTTTGTGATATAGATATTTTATAAGTGTTTTTGTGTAAATTTAAATCAAATTTATTTTGAGTGGGAATTTTTTCCCACTTATGTATGTACTCATATCCCCAGTCCCTAGAACAGAGTAGGCATTTATTAAATGCATTTTGATTGAGTGGTTGATTTTGCAAATTAGTACAGGAGGTTACCCAAAACTTGGAAAAAAGTCCACTTTTAAATACAAATAATTGAACCAACATTATACTTCTAGTTAAATATCCATGGACAGCACTTATTTTTGAAATGAAGTTGATTGCAGTGTTCACATGAATACATTGCATTATAGCCAAATGCATTTACAGTGACATTTTTAATCTTTTGTCCCCAATCATTTAAGTTTCCCTTTCTTATGGAACACTTTTTTAACTGAAGGGATGAATGAAGTCATACGGACTTCAGTATGTTGTATACTTTCTTTCAATATGTAGTATTTTTTAAAAAGAGAATGAGATTAGCAGGGGTAAAAATTTATTGTGAATGTGTGTTCAGAAGCTGCTGGAGTTGGTTCACAATGTCTTTAATTATTTACTTTAGTCAAGAGAACCAGAATGGCATTTGGAATGTCATTGTAAAATGCCAAAATGTAAATGGGATTTCCAAAGTGCATAAAGATATGGGCTACTTTAGGTATTTTTGACTTTTTTTTTCAACTTTATTTTGTTTGATTATTTGTTCCGTTGTGTCCCTATAACAAAAGAATGAAATCTGCCACCAGAATGTGAGCCCAAGGCAGACTCACAGAATAGAAACCAAAGTGCAGTTTTAAGGAATGTGTAGTCTAATAAAGAAGCTATATTTTAAGGAGCAAATGAATCGGAGCAACCTATTCCTGACATAATTGCTTTAAAGACCCTCTAGCAAACATCAGCAGAATTGGTTCGTAATTTAGCATGTCCTTCACTCTCAACATGGTCCCTAAAGGTTTATGTGAAAGTCATGATATCTACAAACACGATTTGTTTCAGATTGACGATCCGTGATTAATGCTTTCTTCTGCTGCCTATGATCCAAATGATTTCTCTTGCCAAAAAAGCTCTATCTTCACTTTCCTTGTCAAACACTGGGGATATCTCATTTTTTTTGGCCTCTTTTGGTGTTTGAATTCATATAAAAAGACTTTTAATTTCATTTAAATAAACTTTTAAAATATTAACTTGGAAAACATAGCCCTTAGGATTTTTGAAGTTAATTTAGTTCTGTTGCAAAAAATTTCTAATTAATAGTAAGAGATGTTGAACCATAATTCTATTTATCTAACTAAAGTTATAATAATCAAGTAAATATTCACCTAGCTACATCACAGTTAAGGGCTTCTAAATGATTAAAAAAAAAAAAACTCTTAACTTTAAATTTTGAATCAATACTGGGTAAGGATTCCAAGGCAGAAGAGCAGTAAGGGCTAGGCAATGGGGATTAAGTGACTTTCTCAGGATCTAGTGCCTAGTGGTAGTTTCTCGGTGACCGAGAATGACGACTGTCTTTGTGCAGTTTCATCTACGGTGTACCCTCCTGTGGCTTTGGAGTCCAAAGGCTGAGGCGCACAGTTTGTGGCACACGGGGCCTGGGACGCCAGTTGTTACGGGAGGTGCGGCTGTGGTCTGGTGTTGGCGTTCATGCGCAGCGGCAAGACGTCGACGTCGCTCATCTTCAAAGGTGGTGGCGGCATGGTGAATGTGGGCTCTCCAGCTGCTTCTGACAGAGGCAGCGAGTTCTAGTTGCTTTGGTGTCCTGCCAGCCCACTTCAAGTTGGACTTTAGCTGATCCTTGAATCTTTTCTTGGGTCGGCCTTGTTTCCTGAGTCCAGCTGACAGTTCACCCTAGAATACCTGTCTTGGTATTCGCTGTGGGTCCATGCGGAGGACGTGTCCAGACCATTGTAGCTGGGCTTTGAGGACCAGGACTTCGATGCTGGTGGAGTTGGCTCTGTCGAGGACTTCCTGGTGGGTGATTCGGTCCTGCCATGGGATCCTCATGATTGACCGGAGGGAGCGTTGGTGGAATTGCTCCAGCTGCTTCATGTGCTTCCGGTACAGTGTCCATGTCTCACACCGTACAGGAGCGAGCTGAGGACCCTGCGTTGTACACTTTGAGCTTCGTCGCAGTGCTTACACCGCTGTGTTGGAGGACTTTGCAGCGCAGCCGCCCGAGTGCCTGGCTGGCCTTTTGGATCCTGGCATTGATCTCGTGGTCTCGGGACCCGTCCTTGGCGATGGTGCTGCCCAGGTACTTGAAGGTGTTGACGTTAGAAAGCTGCGTGCCGTCGATTGTGATGCACGGCTGGTTCGTTGGCCTCCCTGGTGCGGGTTGGAACAGCACCTCTGTTTTGCTGAGGCTGATCGTCAGGCCAAACAGTTTTGTTGCGGTGGAGAACCTGTCCACACTGGTTTGGAGATGATTTTCTTGGTGGGCCATGAGAGCACAGTCATCTGTGAAGAGAGCTTCCAGGATGAGTCTCTCTGTTGTCTTTGTTTTTGCAGTCAGGCAGCGAAGGTCGAACAGTGAGCCATCCAGTCGGTATTTGATGTAGACGCCCAGGTCTAGATCCATCACAGCATGTCGTAATACTTGGGTGAAAAATAGGTTGAATAGTACCGAAGTGAGGACACAGCCTTGTTTCACGCCATTGGAGACGTTGAAGCGATCGGAAGTCTCTCCATCAGATAGGACTTCCCCTGTCATGTCGACATGAAAGAGCTGGATCAGTTTGACGAATTTTGCTAGGCAACCGAGCTTGCTAAGGATCACCCACAATGCGTCCCTGTTCACTGTGTCGAACGCCTTCATCAGGTCTATGAAGACAATGCAGAGACTCAGGTTCTGCTCAAGGCATTTTTCCTGCATTTGCCTCACCGTGAAGACCATGTTGATGGTGCTGTGATCTGGTAGGAAGCCACATTGTGACTCAGGCAGGTTCTGCTCTGAAACAGATGACAGGAGTCTGTTGAGTATAACACGGGCGAGGATCTTTCCAGCAGTGGAGAGTAGTGAGATGCCTCTGTAGTTGTCACAGTCTGCTTGTGAGCCTTTGTTCTTGTATAGGGCTACGATGGAGGCATCTCTGAGTTCTGGGGGCGTGTCTTCCTCTTCCCATATGCTGCTCAGCACTATGTGGAATGCCTGGAGCACCTTTCCATTTAAGGCCTTGTACACCTCGGTTGGGATCCCGTCTTTACCGGGTGCCTTGCCTGCACTCATTTGTTTAATGGATTTTTGGACTTCCTCTATTGGTCCTGGTCAACGCGGGCATTGAAGTCTCCCAGTAGTATCAGCTTGTCATTTGTGGGCACTGAGTGCAGGACGGCACTCAGGTCAGAGTAGAACTGCTTGATGGTCTCCTCTGTGCTGGTCAGTGTTGGGGCATATGCGCTGATGATTGTGGCATACAGGTCTTTGCTGAGAGGCAAACGGATCTTCAGGAGCCTCTCGCTGATGCCCACAGGCAAGTCTGGCAGCTGTTTGAGCAAACTGGTCTTGATGGCCAGGCCAGCACCGTGGATTCTGCCTTCATTTGAGGCTCTACCTTTCCAGAAGAAGGTGTATCCAGTGGTGGGTTCGCTGAGTGATCCCTCTTCTGGTAAGCGTGTTTCGCTTAAGGCTGCGATGTCGATGTTATATGGCGCCAGTTCTTTACTGATTAGAGCTGTTCTTCTCTCAGGTCTTGGGGAATTCTCTCTGTCAAGTAATGTCCTGATGTTCCATGCTCCTAGTAGGAGTTTCTTTGTATTCTGTTTCTTTTGATTTTGACTGCTTAAAGGGGATGACCCACCAGCCGCTGTGAGCTGACCGGGTGTTTGTAGGGCAGGCAATGTTTGGGACACCTTTTCTAGTCCCCTCCCTTGATTGGGGTGAGCAGTGCTGTCCTAGAGAGGGCTGCTCAGTCGCCCAGGATGCTGCCGAACGTCCCTGCTGCCCACAGCGAGCGAGCACTGGTCAGTGGGCCGCCTACGTGTAGAATCGTGACTACAACTGCCAGTGGTCACCTCCACCTGTTGCGTCGCCACTCCGCCATCGCTGCAGGTCTTAGAGAGGGTGGACGGGGTCAGGATAGACGAGTGTGCACAAAGATACTTGTGCGTGAAGGAGATTTAAGTGGAAAAGCCGATGCACAGAGACAGTCCCACTCTCTCGGCGTTGGAAGCCTGGGTCCATTGGCACGAAAAGTCGTTACACCTGGAGACTTCCTCAGCCGCATTGGATGGCCGTGTTGTCTTTTGTGCTCCATCATGCCCTGAGCACTCCACAGTGCTTTGCTGTGTCGCCTCTCAGCCGTTGAACCTTCTTATTGGTTTCTTCTGCCTGTTCCGCCAAAGCAGTCTTCACATGCTGGGTGAGCAAAGCCCTGGTTCACCAGGGGTCCACGATGACCCAATGGCTACCCTCACAAGGTTTAGCTGGCCTGTCGAAGCTGTTGCCCGGGGTGTGGCCGCTGCCACATGCTAGCAGCTACTGGGAGCCACAAGTGAGAGCTGGGTGTCAGGTGGGGGTCAGAGGCTGGAGAGCTGCCCTAGGAGGGCAGTATCTCTTCTCAGGATCACACAACTAGGAAATATCTGAAGTCATATTGGAACCCAGGATTTCTCATCTGTAGCCCTGGCTCTCAATCCACTGAGCCACCTAGTTACCCTCAAAATGATTTTTAATTTCTTTTTTTAACCTCCAAAGAGACAACACAATTGACTAAGAATTGCTTAAAATGTTTTTGCCATATCCCCTCCATCATTCATCATTTTCTTTTACTGTTGTATTAGATAGGTGTGAGGTGCCACCTCAGAATTGTTTTAAATTGCATTTCTCTAATCAAATGCGATTCAGAATATTTTATATGATTATTAATAGCTTTGATTTCTTCATCTGAAAACTGTTTATTTGTATCCTGGTACTTTCCAAATCAAAACATCTCTCCTATGTTGTTGCTCCATTATATGTATTTCTTGCCCTCTTTGAGGGTAGGGGCTTTCTCATTTCTGTATTGGTATCATTAGCATTTCCCATTTTGCTTAGTATACAGTACTGAGTTATTTTTCATCTATTCCTTCCCAGATGGACACTGAACAGGATTTAGTGAATTATTTTATCCAAATCTATCATTAAAGTTAAAATTCTTTTTAGAATACAATGTAGACAAAACAATGTCCTTTGTGAGGTTTATCTTTTTTTTTCAGTTCTTTTCTTAATATTAAGTAAAAACTTTGACACCACTTTCTTATCTTTCTTCTAATTAAGCAATAAGAATTTATTACTAACCTATTCTGTGCCAGGCTAAATCACAATAATTCCAATTTGAGAGAGAACGACAGGCATACTAACACTAGATTTGGGAAATGATTTTGTTTGTAGAGAGTCTTTTCTTAATACTTAGAATCTCTGGGTGACTCATAAAAGCTGGCTAGAATTTATATTTAACTGTGTGTACTAGCTGCAATGTGATATAGCACTTTTTACATACATCCAAAATGAATTTTACATATGCTATCCATTTTCAAAACCAATAGACACACTTAGCTTGTCAGGCAGTCCTAAGCAATGATGCCATAAGAATACCAATGCAGAAAAATTGCATTAAATTTCTATATTGACATAAAGAAAACACACTGTCAAATAAGTTCCATTAAAAACGTAAAGCTAACTGCATGTTGCCAATTCCACTTATATAATTCCATCACCAAAAGTTATTCCTTTAAAATTTTCTTAAATATCAAGCAGATTAGAATTTGTTTACCCACTGCTAGATGTAGATTCATAATTAAGATATTATATAATAAATATATTTAAATTATTGGAGATAACTTTATAAAACCTGTTTAATGGTTTATGTACATATCAGTTATTGTTCAGTTGTTCAGTCATGTCTTACTTTTCATGATCTCATTGATTATAGAAAGCCAAGCCCTTCTCTCTATCCATGACTACATCCCTAAATCTATCCAAGGTTATGTTTATTGCCTTCATGACACTATCCATCTCATCCTCTACGATCCCTTTTTCCTTTTCCGTCTTCGTTCTTTCCCAACATAAAGGTTTTTTTTCCCCCCAATGAGTCCTGTCTTCTCATTTTGTAGCCAACATATTTAAATTTTAGCTTCTGTTTTTGGTCTTCCTCTAAATGTTATGAATTAGTTTCTTTACCTATTGACTGATTTGCTCTTCTTGCTGTTCAAGGGACACTTCAGAAATCTTCAGCACTTTACTTCAAAAGCATCGATTCTGTGGTATTCAACTTTCCTTATAGTCAAGTCTCAAAGCTCTAAATTGCTAATGGAAACACTATAGCTTGAACTGTTTTTACCTTTCTCAACAAGGTGATATCTCTGTTTTTTAGTACTCTCAAGGTTTGCCATACCTTTCCTTCCATAGAACAAACATCTTAATTTCATGGCTACCATTGTCATCTGTAATGCCCAAACGTATACAAGAGAGTGAGATGCTCTATCACATATGGTACAAATGGCCAGCAAAGATCTTTTACTATCGAGTAAATAGCAGAAGTAAGAATTAGCACTCAAGAAAACATGGCTACCCAGTTGGGAACAATAAAATTGTGAAGTCTCCTTTGCAAAATAAAAAGTTTATTTTTAAATGATGGCTAACTTATTCATAGTTCTACCAAATATATATATATATATATATATATGTGTGTGTGTGTGTGTGTGTGTGTGTGTGTGTATCATATATATAGACATTATAGACATATCTATATACATATATATTATATTGCTAGACCCAAAGAGAAGCCAGCAAATCTATTTATATAGTATATCTATATTGTATATATCTATGTAGATCTATATTCATATATATTATTGCTTATATAAATATATATGCTTATATAAATTTAACTATATTTATTTCATCAAAAATTGCTATACTGCTTCTATCTCCATTTTGTCTAAAAATGATCCCATTGCCCTTAAATCTTATAGTTTCAGATTAAATACCAACAATAATATTTTATTATTATTATTATTATTATTATTACTAGGATGTATTTCTTTGGATGAGCATAAAGCAAATCTCTATTAATATTGAAGGAAGGAAAAAATTCAAACTAAGGAAAGAAAAATAGAAAAGTGAATTCCCCTTTAGGTTTCCTCTAATTTCTTCTACGATCGGAATCTAACTATTAAAAGTAAGGAAAAAGGCATTCACAAAGTTGATTATATGTAATTGAAATTATTTAGAAGGATGACTTAAAACTTCAAAGTGAACTAATAATAACAAATTCTTTACTTTTTCAGATTCTGAAATATATAGACACTCTATTTCGCTAATGTCAGACATCTATTTCTCTAAAAATCTGCATGTCAGTACCACACATACTTCTTTTATGAATCTTTAAAATATTATTGGTAAGACTTGAATAATTCTTTCAAAAATATTGGTACTTTAAAAATGAATATAATTATATCAACATTTCATTATTTACTAGACTATAATCATTATATTAGCCATATAGCCCAAGAAAGCAAAATTCAGTCTATAGCCAATTAATTCAATATGATTTTGTTACATTTCTCTTACTATAGAATGTATGTATGTAAAGAATGAATATAAAAAGCATATGAACACTTCCCCCAAATCTTAGAACTATAATGGCAATTAATTGTGTTTTACTGTTCAAAATTCTTTTTTCTTCTCTTTTTTTTTTGGTATTTTGGTAATAAGAAAGTTCTTTTCAGTTTTATAATTCAAAAATATTTGATATAACATATGAATGTATTAAGTATTAAGCTTCTCTTTTATTTTTTAAAAAGATAACATCTATGAATTAAATAGGAGTCAAATATATAGGCATGGGTTTGATTTATCCCTCTCAATATATTTATGTGTGTATATACAAATATTCATATATTGAATATATGTACAACTGTACATACATACAAACTGTACCTACTGTTAATTTAGTCCAAGATTATTAATAATATCAGGTAAAACTATGTTAAATAGGCAGTTACATAAAGAAAATGTTATAAATTATGCATTACTTGATTGAACAAATGATACTATAATGAGGTTTTAGAATCCTATAATTGAATTTACTTAAAACCAAATATTAGTTGTATTGTTATAAAATCATAATGTCCATAAAATAGTGTGTTTTATGCTGAATATGATAAAGTTAGGCTGGAACTCTGAAATTTGTGCTTCAATAATATAAAATTTGACATAACCCACTTGGACTTTTAGTAGTTGGTCGAAATCATAACCCATTTTAGTGTACAGAAAACATTTCTACTTTGAATATGATGCTATGGTAAAGGAATGAACTACTAACATCATTTTCATAGAGTATAATAGTAATAACACTCACCATCTTGATCTGTAGTCACTGTGATGGCTGTGAATGGCTTTGGAGAAAAGCTCAATTCAGAAACACCATTCATGGCTTCTATTTCAAAGGTGTAATTCACATGAGACACAAAGTCAACCACAATCACAGAGGAATTGGTAAGACCAGTATGTCTTGGGATGAAGCGGATACCTCCTCCACAGACCTCACACTGATTTGCATCTAATCCACACTTCTTACAGATAACACTATAGGTGAGATCCTTCCTTCCTCCTGTGTCACTTGGTGGACTCCACTCCAAAATAAGAGCTGTTTCATTAATGTTAAAAATCACATTCCTTGGAGCTGAAGGTGGTCCTAGAGAAAAGAAAACAAATGTAAGCATCAATAACTGAACAAAGATTAGGGCAGTATATTAAAATTAATAACAATAAACACTTTTTTTGCTCACTGTGAAAATTATTGTGACAGAAATAAATCTTCCATAAAGGGTATGTGGACCCAATCTGTGAATATGCTGGTCAGGGAGTTGATATCTCTCCACTATTCTATATTCCTGAACTCTACAGGCAACTTGGGAATAAATTTTTAAAAGTTTGAGAAAAGTAGAAGAAATAATGTTTTTATTGGGACACTTTTAACATGAAAAAATTGAAAAGTAGTTTAATCATATGACAGCAATCTTACCTTTTGATTTAACTTGAGATTTAATTAGTGTTTTTAATTGTAATTCTTTTTTTTAATTTGGAAAAATGTATTTAATTCATTTAGAATATTTTTCCATGGTTACAAGATACATATTCTTTCCCTCCCCTCCCTCCACCGTCTCCTGTAGCCTATGTGCAATTTAATTGCAATTATATACTGTTGGGTCATGTTGGGAAAGTGGGCAATAAAAACACTTAAGACTTTGGAAATTACAATAGAGTATGTTTCACCAGTAACTTGATTGAAGAACTTTTGCATTTGTCCCTTCTAATTTTTATTTCATTGGGTTTTACCATGTAGAAACATAAAATCATAATATCAGAGTTGGAGGGACCCCAGGAAATTGGCTAGTCCAACTCATATCTGAGAAATCATTTCCTCTACAAAATGCGAGAGTAGTCATTCTTTGATTGAAGTCCTCCAGTGAAATATTTCTTTAGTAGATGAGCAACTATTATGCTTTTTGATAAATGGAAGTCTCCCTACCCTATACACTTTAAATAAGTCTCCTCTCAAGTTTTATTTATTCTTAGGTCTGTCTTCTGGGCAAATAAAACACATCTAACATTTCTTTTTATGGAATTCCTTAAAATACTTTAAAGTAGCTATAATGACCTACATAAATCTACTCTTTTTGGTAAAATTATCCAAATTCCTACCCCTGATTCTCATGACATTATCTTAAAGCCCTTCATCATTGTTGTTTTCCATCTCTGGGAACTTCAGTCTCTTTAGTATCATTCTGCAAATGTGTTACCAAGAACTGAATAAAATGCATCAGATCTAACGTGAATAAGACAGAATACTATAGGCTTATTACTTATTTCCATATATCATGCTTCTCTTAGTTAAAATGAAACCTGGATTATTACTTCCATCTTTCACATCATGCTATTGATTAATGTTGAGTTTATTATATTCCAAGAGTAACACTTCAATATTTATCTCAATTGCATTTCTTCTTAATAGAATTGGTCCAATATTCTAATCTCTCTGCACCTAGCAAATTGTACTATTTATTTAGCACATGTTTCCCCATGTGCTTTGCTGAAGTCTATATAGAGTATATATGCAGAGTTTTCATCATAAAGCAATCTAAAAATCTGTCAAAAGGAAATGAATTTGAAATAACATGGTCTTTTCTCAATGAAGACAACATTGAGAAGTCATCATTGCTCTTTTCCAGATGTTCCATAGTCATTGCTATAATCATACTGTCAAAGAATTTTGTAAAGAAATAGGGAGAGATTTGCTATATATAGTTTATAGACTCTTATATTTTTCAAAATCAGGATATTTTCCATTCATAGTTACATATCATCTCTCCTATTCTCTTGATCATTCAAAGATGAATGACAATGGGTTGGCCCTCACATTTGCTGCTTCTTTCAATATATTAAGATGTAAATTACATGGAACCAGTGTATTAGACAAATCAAGGGTAACTGTGTATTCTATTATTATTACCTTATTCTGTGTGAGATTCAAAGGAACAGATTTAAAAACATTGAGATTTTATTTTTCTTATTACTTGCTAAAACCAATTTTTAATATTTGTTTTTTTTTTAATCTGAGTTCCAAATTCTCTCCCTTGCTCTCCTTTCCTTCAGAAGGAAGACAAATTGATGCAGCTTATATGTGTGCAGGCATGAAAAATTTATTTACTTATTTGTAATCTTGTAAAAGAAAATATAGACCAAAATTAAAATAACAATGAAAATAAAGTTTTTAAAAAAGTATATTTCAACCTGCATTGCCTCCATCAAGTCTTCTTCTGGAGGTGGACAGTATTTTCATGATAGCTCCTTTGGAATTGTCTTGAATCATTGTATTGTGTGATAGAGACTGGCACTAAAGGAAAAGTGCCAGACTGAAGAGTATGTGAAATTGATCACCTCGAGAATAGCTAAGTCCTTCACAGTTTAACTTCACACAATATTTATTTTACTGTTTACAATGTCCTCATGATTCTGCTCACTTTATTTTACATTGGTTCACATGAATTTCAATGTTTTTTCTGAAAGCATGCTGCCCATTATTTCTCATATCACAATTGTATTGCACCATAATCACATACCATAACTTGACCACACATACTAATTGATGGACACTCCTGCACTTTTTTATTTTTTGCCTTATATGAAGAAGTACTGTAAATATTTTTATTTTTCAGATGTCTTTTGGAATTAGATATCAAATGGTATTGCTAGGAATAGTTTTATAGTCCTTTGGTAACAGTATTAATTATTGCTCTCAGGAATGGATAGATCACTTCACAACTCTGTGTCAATAGTGCATTAGTTTCCTAATTTCCCCACATCTCAGCCAATATTTGCCATTTTTGTTTTCTCTCATATTACACAATCTCATAGGTACGAAGAGGTACTTCACATTTGTTTTAATTTACAATTCAATGAATCCAAATTGATTCAGAGTATTTTTTCATAGCTTCCTTTGTCAGAAAAGTCTCTGTTCATATACTTTATTCATTTATCAATTGGGGAATAATGTATTCTAATAGATTTGACTTAGTTCTCTACATATTTGTGAAATAAAGCCTTTGTCAGAGAAACTTTATATAAAAAATCCTTCCAATATTTTTTTTTCCTTTTAGTCTTGGCTGCATTGATTTTGTTTGTGTAAAACCATTTTAATTTAATGTGATTTGGATAGTATATCCTTTGATGGATATATATTTAGTGCTGATATTAATCTATTATTCATGAATATTTTAACAATATGTAGTTTCCCTGCTTAGCTCTTTTAATTAATATATTTCTGCTTTTGCTTTGTATGAGGTCATGATTTCCAGTCTCTTACCTTTATTCTGTGTATTTCTCTGCCTCAAGTGTTTATTGTTAACATTTTATAGGATGCCACAAATTTATTTTAATACACTTTACTATCCACTTCTGTTTCATGGAGAGTTCATCTCATTCA
This sequence comes from Monodelphis domestica, assembly GCF_027887165.1. Lineage (NCBI taxonomy): Eukaryota > Metazoa > Chordata > Mammalia > Didelphimorphia > Didelphidae > Monodelphis > Monodelphis domestica. The sequence continues at coordinate 243,205,880 of NC_077234.1, forward strand.
CATTCACAATTATGATTCTTGTGTATTTCTAGCCATCTAACTTCCCCCCTTCCTCCTCCTCTTCTCTCTCTGTCTCTCTTTCCCTCTCTTCATCCTTTCCCCTATCCCTATTTAAAAGTGTTTTAGTGTTTTGTTTTTAACCTCCCCCACCCCAATCTTATCAGCAATACTTTCCTTCTCTTGTCCAGCTCTCTTCCTAAATCCCTGATGAATAAGACAGATTTCTATACTCAGCAAACCTATATATATGTATGTTTGCTGAGTATATGTTCTCTGAGTCAATTTCAATGAGAATAAGGTTCAAGGATGTTTGCCACACCAACCATAATCTCCTTCACAATAAAAGTAATTTAAAACTACTTTTTAGGTGACATAATTTTCCCCCATTATAACTCTTTCTTCCCCTTTCTCCCAAAGCATCTATATTTTTCATCCCTTAATCTCTTTCTTTTCTTTTTTTTTTGGCAGGGGATATCATCCTAGTCAATCATGTCCATTCCTTCTCTCTCTCATATATATATATATATATATATATGTAATATATATATACACATATATATACACACACATACATATATTACTTCTATATGATGCAATTGTTAAGAATTACAAGTATCATCTTTCCATGTAGAATATAAGTTGTTTAACCTTATTTAATTAGTTATGAATTCTCTTTTCTGTTAACCTTTTTATGCTTCTCTTGAGTTTTGTATTTGAAAGTCAAATTATCTATTCAGCTCTGGCATTTTTATAAGGAATGCTTGAGAATCCTCTACTTCATTAAATATCTATTTTCCCCCTGAAGGCTTATACTCAGTTTTGTTGGGTAAGTGATTCTTAATTATACTATTAATTCTTTTCCATTGTTGGCATATAATATTTCAAGTTCATTGATCTTTTAATGTAGAAGCTGCTAAATCTTGTGTAATCCTGATTGTAGTTCAATGATATTTTAATTATTTCTTGCTTATAATATTTCCTCCTAGACTTGGGAACTGTAGAATTTGGGTGTAATATTCCTGGGAGTTTTCATTTTGGGATCTCTTTCAGAAAGTCACTAGAGTATTTTTTCAATTTATTTTATATCCTTCTATTCTAGAATATAAGGACAGTTTTCGTGGGTAATTTCTTGAAATATTATATCTATGCTCATCTTTTTATTATAACTTTTAAATAATCTAATAATTATTGCATTATTTCTCCTTGATTTATTTTCCATATTAGTTGTTTTTCCAATGAGATATTTCACGTTTCCTCTATCTTTTCATTTTATTTTTTGCTTCATGTATTGTGGAGTCATTAGTTTTCACTTTTCCAATTCTATTATTAAGTTTTTTTTCCAGTGAGTTTTTATACCATTTTTTTTTTACATTTGGCCAATTCTGCTATTTAAAGGAGTTCTCTTCAGTCCAGTTTTCTTTTTTTTTTATCATTGAGCCTCTTCTGTTTTCTAAAGTGTTACTTTATTTAGTATATTTTGTGGCTCCTTTCCCAAGGTTTTGATTATTCACTCCATCCCCATGATTTTCTCAATTATTTTCCCAATTTTCCCTTGTCTCTCATTTTATTTTTAAAACCCTTTTGAACTTTTCCAGAATTTTCAGGCCTGAGACTGTGAGTTTCAAAACTACTCCACCCTATTCAGACCATTCTTTAGAAGATCAGATTTAGCTATTTCCTGATCAATAACAATAGAGATACTTGAAATAGCAGAATCAGGTCTTGGAAACTACATTCTCCACCCTACTCAGTATAACAAGATTAGGAAGAGCTGCAGCAAACTCAAGATTTAATTATTTGAGAATATGGCCTTCAACAGACATGTGCAAAAAAGGACAGACCTCTGGGTGGTCCTAGGTCAAGCTTGATATACCACTGACACTTGTGAGTTGCAAGAAGTGAGGTAGAGAACAATCTCTGGAATTCTTGGGACTTCCTGGGAGGAGGGCTAGAGTTCAGTTCGAGGCTGATGCTTGAGGTTGGAGGAGCCCCACAGACTGCTTTCCTTCAGATTGGTCATGTGAGTGATAAAGACTAATCCCTTTCCTTGCCTTGGCTATCCAAGGCCTTAATACCAGCTTTGGCTCAGCCTGAGCCAGAGTGGTTCTGAGTTAAACTCCTTTCCTTCTCTCTCTCTTTACTTCTCTCCCCCACTCTCCCTCTCCCTCTAATACTTTCTTCCTCCTGTTGTAATTAAAACACCATAAAAATTTGGCAGCTGACTTGAGTGTTTCATTTAGGAATTATACAAGTGAATTCCTTGGTGACATTAAATTAATATATATCAGTCTTTTAAAGTGATTTCAATATCACAAGACCAATTTGCATTTTGGTTTGAGGTTTACATATTGCTGTTTTGACAATGTTGTCTTCTGTGTTTATGTCTTGGTCTCTGCCACCAGAGTAACTTTTTATGGTAAGGCTTTTTCTAATTGGCCAATTTGTCTAGTCTACTTCTTGACTTTTAATTTTATGTTAAAAGTGTTCTCTGCTCCTGTAGTAGAGGAAGCAATGTTCCAAGCTTCAGGATCTTCAAGCTGCTATTTCAAGAGCTAGTTCTGGTGGCCTCTAACTTTTTAGTTCTTCCAAATTGGTATGATCTGAGGAGGGATGTGGTCACTGCTGTCCTGGCTTATGCTCTGGTGTATGAGCAAATATAACCTGCTAGTGCCCCTTCTCACCCTAGGACTATAATTTGGAAATTGGTGGGGGGAGGGTGGCAATACAACAGAGTCCTGCTCCCAGTGACAGCAATGTACCCTTCATCATCTCCTTCTAACCAGTTGTTTGATCCCTGGCCATTTGTGAGCTGAGAGTTCCAGCAGCTGCTGTAGACGATTCAGTCATTTCCTAAGAACTGTTATCACCTTGTTAGGGTAGGGCCTAGCCTGAACTGTACTCATTGTTGGTTAGACAGATCTTTCCTGTTGATGTTCTTAGTTGTTTGGAATTGGAAAATTGTTTTTCTTTTTTTTTCTTTTTCTTTGACTTCAGAATTCATTTTGAGCTTTTAAAGTCATTTGGAGGGGAGTTTGAGAGAGCTCAGATGATTCCCTCCTTTTATTCTGACATCTTCAGGATCATAGATTTAAAGCTACAAGAAAATTTTGAGGCCATTAAGTTAAACCCATTCACTTTATATATGAAGAACTTGGGAGTAAGTAAGCATCTTGTTCAGGGTCATATAGCTAAGAAATATGTACACCGGGATTTGAACTCACTTTCTTGACTTTAAGCTCAGGACTTTATCCACTACATAATCTCATTGCTTATTAAATATCACAATTATCAAAGAATCCCATAACAAATATTTATGCTTGTATCTAAGGTGTTGGTAAAAAACTTAAAATTGACAGGACCAAAGACAGAGAGCTATAGTTTGTCATATTAGAGCTCCTTATGAATCCATATTCATTCATTAATTAATATACTTTAGGCACAGCTGTTCAGTAATTAAAGCACTTGCCAGCAATATTGCTGAGGCAACATTTTTCTTCACCTAGTCCACAAGGATATCATAAAGACTTTGTCAAATACCTTCCTGGAATTAAAATATACTCATCTATTTCATTTCCTTGGACTATAGTTTAATAATTCTACTGAAAAAGAACTGAGATGAAATGCTTTTATCAACCTTTGTAAGTTCCCAGAATTTAAAATTTGTTAGGGCCCCTAGATGTCATAAAATTTAAGCCCTAAACTTTACAAATGAATAAAACTGAGGTCAAAAGAGCTTTACCTTGAAGAGTTTGCTCAAGCTTATGTAACTAACCAGTAAGTGGTAACAAGACTAGAATTCTTGACTTTTAATGCAGTTCTTATTTTATTGCCACCAGTGTAGGTAAATTTGATTCATTAAAATTCAATGTAGATAAATTTCATTCATAAAAGGAATTTCTACTACAGAAATTCCCCTACATGGTGGAAATCAGCAATTTATGTATAACTTTGGATCTAAGTTGCTTAGGGGCATTAAGAAGTAAAGCGATTTGTGTAATGCTACATGGTTGGTTTGTACCAAAGACTGGGCATGACCCCCTTTGTTCTCACTTCAGTGCCAATACTCTATACATGTTTTCTCTCCTTTTAGTACAGTGAAATATTTAAACAACAACAACAAAAAACAAGTAACAAGTTATATAATTGCTTTTCAGTCATTTAACCTCTTGCTCAGAAATGTATTTCTTCTCAAGTCATCTTTCTCTGAAATTCTCACAAAATATTTTATTCCCTTCTTAGCAAAGAGAATGTCCATATAAGAAATTTCAAATAATGTCTCTACAAATTCATAGAATTTCTTTGTCATAGTAACTATGCCTTAGAATTAAACCTTTCAAGTTACTGAATTTTGAAATTCCATTGTCTGAAGATAATTATAATATCCAACATTCTCAAAATAATATATTTTAGGGAAGAATATGACAGATTCTGAATAAGAAGCAAAGTCTAAATGTATCTCAAGAGGGTCTTCTGCAGAGACTGATTCTTATGTAAACTACAGACATCAAATATAGCTAGCACACCTGAAATATAGAGCAAGAAGGTAAACAAAGATGCACACTATTACCTTCTTCACTTTCTAGTCATCTAAGAATTGCCTCCATCAAAGAAGGCTCCTGTGGATCATGGGAATACAACCTCATTCTTTCTAAACCTTTAGAAACATCCACTTGAAAGGATTGAAAAGAAGAAAAGAGTTGTGAAGGAGACTGGGGAGGATTATTAGATGAATGGAATTGATTCCATTATATTGGAGTGATCGATGATGCTAAATGCTAGAAGGTCAAAAGGAATAAGGACTGCAGGGAAGCCACTGAAGTTATTACAATGTTCCACAATAGTGACTAATCTATAACTATTATTGGTGATGTATATTTCTCTTCCTCCTTAAATACTTCTATACTCCCACAATATCAGTGCAATGTACTTGGCTATGAGTGCCTGAGCACTGGCCCTTGCAGAAGTGTGAAAACATACTGACAGAGAGAATTTTTGATTCTTGTTAGGATACTGACAACTTCATTTCCATCACTTCTACCTTCTTAGTATCTCTGATCTCTTGACTCCATTTTCACAAATTTAATCTCCAAAAAAGTCACAGAATCACAAAACATGACAGTTAGAAGGACTTCAGCAACCATTTGGTCCAACTCGTATATGAAAGAAACCATCACTTTATCATACCCAACTAGTCTAGTACATATTACCTGTCTTTATCTTCCATATTGGTTTGATGTTCATGCCATTTTAATGGTTTGATTGTCAGGATCTTTTGCCTCCTGCCCAAGTTGCTGCCATACTCAGTCTAATAATTCTTATTCCACTCTAACCCCATATATCCAACTTCTCCACTTTCTCCTTTTGAATAGTTAAGTGTAGTTGAAAAAATGGGAAAATAAAAAATTGTGTTTATTACATTTTTATAACATGGTTTTGTTATCCTTTATAAATATAAGGGACTAACAAATGTTTTACTCTACTTTAATAACTTTTTAAATCCCATCACATATGGTGACTATTCCAAACCTTTTCAAAACTCTCATGTCTATAAATATTCTGTGCAAATATATCAAATGAAAGCCTCTCTCTTTACTGCAAAGATTATGGCCACCTGACTATGATCTACCTTGACTCATCATCTTTTATGAAAAATTTCTTAGCATAATCAATCTTTTCTCTTTCTTTCTGGACACCCAAGAGACTGTACCCCTTAATCCCATTCCTTTTTTTACTTCACCAAGATCTTGCCACAATAATTATCTATTTTTTACTAAGGTTTTTTTAATCTTTCCCTTGTCATTGGTTCCTTCCCATTCAACTCCAAGGATGCTCTCTCAGTTCTTCACACTTATATATAATCCTTGAAGGGAGAAATTGTTTCACTTTTTGTATTCTTGTTAAGAAAGGCTTAAGCCATACTTATACAAAGAGATATTCAATAGAGATTTGCTGATCTGATGAATAATTATATATACTTTTCAATTTATTCTTCTATACTTTCCAGACACTCTCCTATATTTCTTCTCTATTCAGAAGTTAAAACTTGCTAACATCCAGCATTTCCATTTCTTAACTCCCCTTCCAAACCCTTGCAATTGGGTTCTTACATCTAGCACTCTTCAGAGTAACTCAGCACCTAGCACAATAAAACAGTTGTCAAATCCAGTGGCCTATTTTTCAGTCATCATTCATTTTGACCTGGCAGCATTCAATATTGCTGCTCATCCTCCTTTATTGTAATTGTTCATTTTCTATCTCCTTCAAAGGCTTCTTGCATACTAGGAATCCTTTCTAGAAAAAAAAGGGGAGAAGATGTCATGAATCCATTTAATGAAATGAGGAATAGTGATTTACCTATTGGGGGTGGGTGGTGGGAAAGGAAATTTCTTTTTCTGGTCAGCAAGAATGGAATTAAGTAGATGTTTCTGAAGAAATTTTGTATTCACTCTTATTGAAATGAATATGAGATTATTGATAAGTTAAATTTTTATTTTTCTATGGATTTTAATTTTATATGTTATTAAAATGTCAGAACTTGTTCTTTTTAAAATTACATAAATACATTTAAAAGAACCAGAATGGTGTGGAACTCATTGTAATTTTGATGGCTACTAAGCCCAATTCTTTTATAAACTGAACAAAGCAATATGATTTTATACCTTGGATAAAAACTCCTTTTTTTTTGAGAGAGATGGGCTAATTGAGCAATAAATTGAAGGTTTCCAAAACAAAAGAAGTTAATTTCAACTGTGTGTATGTATGTTTGCATATGTATCTTAGTGGTTGTTCAATAGATTCCTTGAAGTTTCCATTAGTGGACAGCATTGAGCATTGTCTCCAGTGCCCTGTTACACATGTATTTTTTTTAAAAAAGACATACCATGTTCTTCTCATCTGCATTTAGAATTCTGAATAAAGAACCTAAAATTAGTTAAAATTTGCAAATATTAGAAATCCCCCAAAGCATATTTGGTCCATTATTTACTTATTTTGGAAGCATATTTATGGGATATGAAATAGGAAGAGAGGCAAAGGAAATGAATTGGAGGGTCAAAGTGATAGAAAAACAAAGAGAAAAAGCAATGGAAGGAAATGGGAGAAGATAGAAACAGAACATAATACAGAAATAGTAAAAGAGAATACTTCTAATTATAATAATGATCACACTTGCTTAGAGAAAATAGATGTGGAATACTCTTTTGTTGATTCCAATTAATTTCTCATGTCCTCCATGAAGCCTTATCCCTATTGTGGGCACCAATTTTTAGAATTCCTATAGCATTTGTTTACCATTTATCTGAGTCAAGTTGACATATTATTAGTAATCCAGTTGTATGCATATCCTTGTTATTTCTGAACTAGAGTGCGCTATCTTTGAATTCAGGACAGTTGGCTTGCATTTCTTTGCATCCTCCACAGATAGTTATTTTTTATCTTGATTATTAACTTTACTTTTCATTTTTATTGTGAAGGACCAAAGCAACTAGACAAAATAGGATGCAATTAGACACAAAATTAAACAAATAATTATTGTATAAATATTAATGGTAGATATAAAATTATTTTCTAACAATCTTATAGAATTATTTAAAAATGTGACATATCCATATTGTGGTGTTTCTCTATTTCTTTTCAAAGTTTGCAACTTTGTCGTGTTTATGACTCCAAGGTTTTTCTGGGATGGAAGGTTTAACAATACAATTACATAAGAGTGTACCAGGCAGCAGGCTTTAATGTGCTGATTTCATCCTAGTGGGTTAGACATGTTCTCAGCCCTCTCTGCCTCTTCACAGCTTCCTTTTACCTACTTTTCATCCCCTACACAGGATGTGTGGTTACAGGTGGTTTAAAAAGATATGTGTAGGGTTGGGGACCTCAGTAAGTTCTTTGAGGAAAACTTTAGATCAGTGTTGTTGTCTTGGCATGGCGTATAGGGATTCTGGTTAGGACATGTAAGAAATGACCTTGGAGTTTCCTTTCAGCTCTTAGATTGAAACTGTTTGGAAGGGCAGAGATAATATTCTGAATCTTCCCAAAAAACTCCGCGTTGACGTATTGCATCCTCAGTGGTGACAAGAAAACGGTGGCAAGGACTCTGAGAAAGAGTACATGAGTATATGCAGTTTTTGTCCTTCCTACCTAGATTTCTGCCTGGGAGAAAAAGGATTTATTATTACAATAGTCTCCTACCAGGTGATAAATGCAGACTATTGATTTTACTCTTATTTATGGAAAACACGAATTATTTTTCATTCATGATTTTTATGAATAGAATGAATATGATCAATTACTTGATATGTGATGTGTGTCTGCAAATATATAACTGTCCGCCTGCAGGTAGTAAAAAAAAAAACAGACACTCTTTTTACTCAAGGGTCCTCATGCCCATTTGCATGACGATTAAATAGCTTTTTAATTGCCATTAAATTATGCCAGCTAAACTGTGATTTCATGCAAATATTAAGCTGTAATGACATGCAGTGAATCATTTACTAAGATTTAGAACTTGGAACAAAGAGAGACAATTAATTCTAATCCTCAGATTCGACTAAATTATGTGTCACTGGGCTTTTATGAATGTGGCCTGATTGCTTTGTTATCATTTATAAATTATACAAAGAGTATGTGACACATGGAAAAGACTTGGCAGCAATAACCCTTGTGGAGACATCTGTGTTGAAAGCTCTCAGGGATTCCTTATGTTGATTCCCACCCTCATCCCCCCCTTAATAGAAATAAGTATTACATACAAATTAAAATCAAATTTCATCTTCTTTTCCCCCACTGATAATTCAGAAGAAAATCACAATTTTTTATTGGACTTCAGCTATTTTTCATGTCCAAGGCATGATAAGTTTTTAACCAGATGATATAAACCTACTTTTACTCACATACTTGAATGCAATTAAAGCCATTTCAATTTTTTGAAATTTAGGTTTGTTAAAAGTCATGCCTCTCTGCAGTTTTGGGAAACAGGAGACATTAGCTAAGTTCTGTTCCTTCTCCTCCACATGGACAATTCATCATTTGGCCCATTTTTGTCATTCCTAAAAATAGAGGCATCAAAATAAAAATTTCAAGGGGTATATGGAGATGCTGCCAATGCATTTTTCAGATCCATATGCATTCCTTTACTTCAAAGAGTAGGAGAATTGCAAGACATCTTAGCGATAATCTTGCTCTACTTTTTTTATTTGACAAGGTAGCATGCTGAAGCACACAGTTGAGTGATTCATCTAAGGTCAAAAGCTTATTTCTGGTGAAACCAATATTAAAATTGAAGTCTCCTAGTTTGAGGTCTGATACACTTTCCATTCATTGTTGCTTCTCCAGTCATCTTCCTCCCTGAGAAGCATGTGGTCAAATGCTCTGAACTTTGTCTTATCTGTGTTTTTTTTTTTTTTTAGTTTTACAAATTTACTGAGTGACGGCAGACCATAGAAGAAGAGAGTTGAGGGTTATATAAAAGTCTATCGCTCTCTCAATTATTCAAATTTTATATTTATAGTCAAATATGCGTGGAGATCAACAATTTCTTTTTTTTCCAACCCCTCCCTTCCATCCTAGAATCAATACTATGTATTGGTTCTAAGACAGAAGAAGGTAAGGGCTAGGTGACTTAGGCTAGAAGACGAGGCTAGAAATGTCTGAGGCCAGATGTGAACCCAAGACTTCCTGTCCCAGTCCGGCTCTGTCTACGAAGCCACCTACTGCCCCGATCAATAATTTTATATGTGCATATCACATATCAAATCTATCTGCCCATTTTCATGTATTCTACTTAGTTTTGTTATTTCATTGATATAATAATTTTGTGTGAGCAAAATTTTGTCCACAGCCTCAGATCAATAAATCAATATCAATAATCAAATTGATCAGAAATGTCCTAGGGTCACTGAGAGATTTACCTTAAGTCAAAGAGAGAGTATATATCAGAAGTAGAATTTTGACCCCATATGGAGACTAACCTCCTACCCATTAAACTATATTTCTTTACAATACATACAGGATGTGTATACATACTCCATGATATAGGCAAATGCATTTTAATAATACATGTGGAACATCAAAGTGACCAGATTTTTGTTGAGGAATTAACGCATTGGAAAATTACAGGATTCATTTATTGTTTCTTTTCCTTATGGCTATCACATATTACACAACATTTTAAGGTTGTGTTCTTTTTTAAACTTTATTTATTTAAACTTTTTTTTATTAAACTGGTTGAGTTTGTAAGCACATATAAAGCCCTTGTATATTCAAACACACTGTATTAATCTGTCACCTGCAATATGGTAACAAATTAGACTCTTTTCAAAGTTTTTTCAGATTAGAAATGATTAAGTTCCCCAAAAGTGTCTAAGAATATTGCAAAGGAAAAAAATGTGGTCAATTTTTACATATCATTCACAGAAACTGTTCATACAATTAATATTTATGATAAAATGACAAATTTTAGATAAAATATTTATTTTGAGAGATAATAGGCTATCTTTAGTAAAATTGTTACAACTATCCATTGAAATAAATTTACCTCTTCCTCTTTTGACTGTATATTAACTTAGAAGGAATTTATAGTATCTATGGTCTGCATATCATATCATAATTAAGCTTAAAAAACATGAAAACCATCTCATTTCCTTTGTAAGAAACAAACCTTTTCATTTTGGGCATATGCCTTCATTCTGAAGGTAAAAATTTATATGTAGATTTAAAAATACGCATATTAAAAAAAGATGATGTGGTAATGGGAATCCTGGACTTGATAAAGACCTGAGTTCAAAGGCTGTCTCAGCTACTCAGTATCTATGTGAACTGTGGTCTAATCTGTCAAATTCTCAGTCTTGAGTTTCTTTCTCTGCAAAATCATGAAACTCATAGTATCTATTTATTTCACACAGCTATTGTGAGGACCAAATGAGATAACATGTACTCTGCAAACCTATATAAATGCTAATTACTATTATTATTGATATTAATGCCATTATTATTTAAGAAAACAAGAAAAACACTTTGCAAGCCTAAAGGAATAGTTATGTTCATGTTGTTGTTGATGGTGGTGGTAACAATAATGATAATGAATATATTTATTCCAGAGGTTTTTACTTTTTCACTAATAAATATATTTGCCAAGAAATATTTTGGTGGATATTTATTCTGAGATTGGCTTGTTAATAGTAGCAGGATTATATAAATGTTTGTAACCTTAAAAAGATATATGTGTATATATATATATATATATATATATATATATATATATATATATATATATATATATATATATATATATTTGGTCATCTGTAGACCACAGAATTATTCACTAAGTCTATGACTCTGATTTTGCCTCAATAGATTAAAACTGCATATTGCTATTTCTTATACAAATATTGGAAGCAAGAGTACAAATAGAACAATATAGAAGCAAAGAGTTTTAGGGCAGAAGAGATCATAAAGATGAATTAATTCAATCTGTTAATTTTTTACCTAAAGCCCAAAGACTGTAAATGATGTTGCCAAGGTCATTCAACTAGTTTAGTGGTAGATTCAAAATTAAGACAGAGGATTCCATCTAGTTTTGTTCTTTTCATGTAATATCACACTGACCCATGATTATAGTTAGCCAAAATCTAAAAAAAAAAACCCAAAATGTTTTACAAATGACTTCTCTATAATTTAAAAAATTGTTAAAAATTCAAGCTTTATAAAAATAAACTAAGGTATATATTTTAAAATATTTCCTAAAATATTCATTTTTATCATTTTATTTTAATATATACTTAATAATCACTATCACCAATAAATGACATTTAATTAAACATGCACATAAAATTACAAACACATTATTTAAATTTTGCTTAAAATATGTAAATTATATAACTTTGCTAATATGAACATTCCTTCCATTTGAGTTCCCTTTTGATTGATTTTATTTGGATAGTATCTTCTCTTGATTTTGTGACCATTATTAAGTGTAATCATATGTATTATTCTTTTTTAACATGTCTTCATAAATTTCTCTTATTTCAAATATTTGTCATTTCTAGTAATATGATACAATTCATTACATTCAAACATTATAATTTAGCCATTTCTCCAATTAATTGTGTCATCATTACAAAGCTTCCAAAAATATTTTCATACATACACAGACTTTTACCTAATCAATAATGCCTTTAGGACCCAATCTTAGCAATGGGATCCCTAGCAGGAATGGTTTTATAGTTCTTAAAATATATCTTGTTATCTTGTTATAAAAAGAATTCATAGCTGCTCTAGTAAATGTAATATTAGGTTTATTTCTCCATGTTCCCATTAGCATTTAATTTAATCAATTTAACCTGTTTGCTTTTCACTTAACATTCATTACTAGGACCACATTTAGCTGCATTGGTCCTTGGTCAGCAGAAACAATCTGTTGCCAGGACAAAAGTATTTCCAAAACCAAGTCTTTCTAGTTTGGTCTTATTCAGTGGAACTTTTACTCCAATGCCAAAGCTCTTCAGGAATGCAGGATTACCTCCAGAGTATGATGAGTGTTAAAACTTGCAGAATATTTGTTTTCCAAACCATTGTTGTCCCACTAGAAACTATGTTCTAATTATGTGTATGCTTAAACTTAGATCTACTACTAATCTTATGCATGTATGTGTGGGCTCTCCAGGTATATATCATATTTATCTTATCTAAGGTTCTATTTATCTCCTTTACTTTTTCTTATTAATTTTTTGGCTAGATTTATCTAGTTCTGATAGGTAAAAATTAAAGTCCCCTGCTATTTTTTATTAACCTGGGAGTTATGGAACTTAATAATGTTCCTGTGCATTTTCATATTTAGGTCTCTTTGAGGTGGTAATTGGTAAATTCTTTCAATTTCTATTTTACATTTTGATTGTCTGGGCATTTTTTCCTTGTTGATTTCTTAGACTATGGAGTCTAAACATTTTTTTAAAATCGTAACTTTCTAGGAGTTCATACTATTCTTCTTTTGTCTCTCCTTGATCTATTTTTAAGGACAATTGTTTCTGTGATAATGTTTTTATATCCCCCTGTATTATTTCATTCTTTTGATTTTGCTTTATTATTTCTTATTGTCTTAGGAAATTGTTATCTTCTCCTAGTCCACTTCTAGTTCTTAACATATCATTTTCTTCCATTAATTTCTGAATCTCTTTTTCCATCTGGGTGATCTTTCTTTCATAATTTTGATTTTCTTAAATTGTTCTTATTTTTTCTAATTTTTCCTTCACCTCTCTCATTTGTTTTTTCAGTTCTTTTTAAAGATTTTTCCAAAAGCTCTTTTTGAGTTGTGGCCATTTATTGTATCTCTTTGCTGTTTTTGAAGTAGTTGTTTTTTACTTTAATGTCTTCTGAGTTTGAACTGTGGTCTTCTGTCTCCATAATAACTAGCAGCAGTTGGTTTCTTTCCCCTTTGCTTACCCATTTTAATTTATTTTTAAAATGTAATGGTGAGAACAATAGATTTAATTATTTTTAATGGATTCCAAGGCATCCTATTGTCCTGTGATATGCTACCTTAGGTTTCAGGATTTTTTAGTAGCTTTTAACCTGGGTCATATTTAGTTAGGGTCTGATATAATCCTGGGTCCATCACTAAAGTCGCAGTCTATGATTGACTGACTTCAAGGACTCTGACTAGGATCTTTGGGCAGTTCTGCTATTGCTACTGCAAGTAGCCAGTTGGGCTGCCCCTGTTGCAGCAACCACAGATTCCACTTTTCTGGGGGTTACCACAGTTGATAGGGCTGCAGTCTCTCAGTAACCACACTGGATGGTGTGTGCTCCTTCCTCATTCCTCCTCTCCTACTTCTGCAGCCTAGGACAGAGCAGGTGCCCAGTCAGGCTCCTTGGGCTTCCAAAGTCCCTCATTCACTAGCAGCAAGGCTTGAGCTCCTGCCTTCAGCTCCTGGGGCCACAAAATTCTGTGTTCACTCCTTCATATCTCAGGTGTGGTGCTGGAAGGATCTCCAGAGCTGATTCCAGGGTCTTCTGCCTACGGATTCCAGCCACATCTTGGGGATCCAGGCTCTAGGGCTTAGCAAACAAGTTGATGTGGCCAATTTTACCCCCAGGGGTTACCTCATTGATTCTACTCTTTTTGCTCTGTTCTTGGCCCCAGGGCCTACAGTGGAAGGACTGAGGCCAGGGAACTCAAAACTTTTCCTTCCAACTTTTCCCAGTGTGTTCCTAACTTCTGTGTTTTTTGGCCACTTTTGGCTTTGATTCTGTGGCATTATTTTTGGTTGTTTGTGGGGAAGGTATTAGGAGTGTGAGAAAGCTTATCACCCTACCTTGCCATCTTCCTCCTACAATTAATCTTCAAATATATACCCATTTTTGAAAAAAATGTATTTATATATGTGTATATATATATATATATTTCAGAATCATATATTGATCAATGTTAGGTAAGTCTGTATATTTCATTTTCACATCAAAATTTTACTAATAAAATGGGAAGATACTCAATATTGTCTCTTGATTCCTTTTCAAACTAATTTTCTTCCACATTAAGTCCATAAGATACTGATGTTTTCATTTGGATATACAAGCAAGGATATATTATTCTTTTTATGGAATTTATTTTTAAAAAGATAGCCTGGATTTACTCAATCATGAATTGACCAATTTTTATAATTATAAATTAATGGGCACTTTAAAATGAAATGTATTTTTATTTCATATATGAATTTGATACATCAATAGATATTTACTCTGATGTAAAAACACTCTACTAATCTTAAAAAGAAATAAAGTTCATTACTTCTGCTAAGTTAGCAGGAAAGAGCACAGGTGATGAGCTAATCAAAATAAAGCTTCTAGCTACTTGAAACCTGGAAACATTTTACTTATTTATTAAGGGTATACAGTAAAGCTTTAAACTGTGTTCCTTCAGAAATAAAAAGAAACTTTGTTGTTCAGGATGAGGGAAAACTGAGCAAGAAATGGAAGAAAATATTTCCATTTGAATTATTTAAATTCAGTAGTTATAAGTACATGTATAAATATAATATTTCACTGGACTGTTCTAGATATTAAAGAAATGTCACATTTAGGCACAGAGCAAATAAGTCAAACTAAAATGTATTAAATGAAAATGGATTAGTGTTCATGATAACTTAGTGACACATGGTTCTACACAAATGACACTCCCTTTTAATGTGGGAGGACAGATATGTATACAGAACTATGTATCATTGTATTTAATTACATATTCAAATTTGACATGGATAAAATAATAAAAGTTCATTAAGATTCACTACTGGATAACCCAGCAATACAGAATGCTTAGAGGATAAGCATTTTAAAATTGAGGCAGATAATTGTGATTATTTATATCTATATGTTATTCTAAACTATTCAGATTATTCCCTGAGATTTTTAAATGATCATGTTGATATAAATTTAAAACTATATTTTTACTCAAACAAAACAAACCTTTGATAAACTGCATGATTGTTATACGATATTTTGCTCTGTATTCCCAGATATATATCCCTATCCCAACTGGAGAAGATGCAATTTTAGTGTTATCTCTAGATTATGAAATTTTAATTTCCAAGCAATGTGCAGATGATATATGGATACAACACAGAAAATGAAAACATCTTATTTATTTTGTACTATTTATGAAATAATATTCTTAGTACCACAAGTGTCAGTGTCAGTTATTAAAACCAAGTCCATTCTAGAATGAATCTAGGTCTATTAAACTCTAGATCTAGAACTCCTCTGGAAGAGAACCCACTCAGGAGTTGAAAGAGAATACAAACTTCCTCATGGGTGAAAAACTGTTCTGAATTAAAGAAGGAAGAAAGCAAGCAAGAAAGGCAGGCAGGCAGGGAGGAATAAATCAAGATTACTTGTGCTGCTAGTGAAATATATTTATATACGCATATTTATTTTTTAAACACATTAAAATCAGAGAATGCCTTGAGAATAGGATCTTATTTATAAAATGTTCTAGAAGGAAATCATGAGCAGTGTTGTCTCACAAAACTGTGATGAGCAGAGTAGCGGAGAACAAGGATACAGAAGATTTGACTTGAGAGCCAACAAAGCTAAGCCATCCTCAAAACATTTAGGATAAAAATTAGAAGGAAAGGAGGACAATTAATTATGGAATTAATTTACCAGATTTTAGTAACAATTTTTATCTGGGATAAACTAGAATGAGTCTAGTTGACCATCTGAGGTACTCTTCACAGAAATACAATAAACCTCATCAACAGTACTCTGGCCAATTGGAATGGAATATTTGGATTATGGTAATCTGTGAAACAAGGAAAGATACTAAAAGTTTCTCAAGTCTTGTATGATGCTTCTGCACTGATGATGGTAGAAGTTAGAAAAGTGGACAGAAGATGCTTAGGGTCCACAATTTTTGTGTTTTTTTTTTAATAAAGTCTGATTATACATGAATATGTAAATTTAAGCAGACAACCCCCCCCCCTTTTTCTGACATTGTGTCACTAATACTATGGGAAATTAATATTGAATTGTGATACTGAATTGGGAATTTTTTCTATTTAACCCCTTTCTCCCACTTGCCATCTCAGATCCCAGAACATCCTGAATCTAAAAGTCAGACTGTAACTATGGAAAATACTTAAAAATAAATAAATTAATTTAAAAAAATGTCAGGCTGAAGCAGTTTCTCCCCCAGGATCTGATTTAGGTACTTTCTTATTTTGTTTAGATCTTAAAAGGCAAGATTAAGGGCAAGACAGAGCAGTCAGCTACTCGACACTTTATATTAAGTGAATTTAGCAAGCTCTAGCCACCATGCTGGAAGATACTGTGGTCCAGCCATAGGGCAAGAAGGGAAGGGTGTGTTGGCATCCTTATGTCCTTAAGACTCCCTGTGATGAAGTAATGAGAGAGTAACTGTAGTCTCTAAGTTCACTTCCCCAGTGGCTCTTTACCAATCAGAGATGTATTGGGATGTTGGGAAGGATCTGGGCTGTAAATTCATAAGAGGTAGTTAAGATGGGCATTTGAGGAATTCTGTCTTTTTCACCCCTCTCACTCTCATTGGTACCTGCTTGGATCGTGGAGGGATTCTACTGGCCATTTCAGATTGTCTTGAGTGGTAAGTTAATAAATTAACCTAAAATGAAGAAGTGCTGCCCTTTGAGGATTTCAATTATTAGAATACTTTTCCTTTTAAACTAGTTATGCCAACTCTGTTTATAAAATCCTTTTCTAGTGACCAATATTTAGAGTTGCTGAATCACAGCAATCTCATCATTTTCATTTTAATGAAACCAGAAGAAAAAAGAGAGCTGTAGATCACAAATTCTATTCAGAGATAAAAAAGACGTTGTAAAGAGTTGGCTTTTTCATGTATGCAAATACAGTAAAAATAAAATCATTTGATGGGCTACTTGATCATTTCATTTGAAAGGCTCAGAAGAAGTATTTGCAAAAATTTTACCATGCAAATAATTGTAGCAATATATAGTACAAAGGATGAGGAGTTAAAGGAATTCTTTAAAAAAAAACCCTATGAGATCTTCCAAATGATATTTATGATATATCACATACATATCCATATATCCTTTAATTATATACTACACTTCTGAGCTCTCTTTATAGGGAAGCTTTGAGATGAGTTTTTGATTCCTCCCTCCAGCAACAGAGAGTTTCCTGTTAAAACAACTTATTGCTATACATATGCCACAATAGACACAGAGATAAAAAAAATCACCTTAGAATATAAATTATCCAGGATATAACTCCATTCTTGGAATCTGCACATAAAATTTTCCTTACATTTTATTATAGAGTAACTTTTCCATGGTCCTAAAGGAAGATAAACAACCCATTTAAAGCCAGGCTTAAATTCTTTTGAAATGCTAATAGTTATTCATAGGTAATATTTTCTGTGGTAAAATACATCTATTTCATTTTTAACCCAACCAATTCTTTTCGCCCTCCCATTTCCCTGCCTCAAAATTCAAAATGAGATTTAGGTAATTGGATTTGACTACTTATTCAGATACTCTTTCTGAAATTTCACCTTAAAAGATTGGAGTAAAACAAACAAAAATGATTCCTTAATATCCCAGATCTTGAGTTGGAAGGGCCTTTAGACTACCTATCCTTACCATCTCATATTATGGTTGAGGAATCTTTGGTGCATAGATTTTGCGTGTTAGTTTTGCATGAGAATCAATTCTTTTTGATATGATCTCTCTGACATCAAGGCAGCCACAGTGAGTGTCAGGAAGACTCCAGGTCAAATTGGAGTCTAAGACACTTAATAACTCTGTGACCTGGGGCAAGTGACTTAACCATTGTTCTCAATGTAAAATGGGGATGATAATCATACCTACCTCATAGGGTTGTTGTGAGAATAAGATGAAATATTATTTGTGAAAGAGCACTTTGTGCAGTATCTGTTTCATAGTATATATTTCTTTGTAACTTTATTATTAAAATAAAAAAAGGACCGAGAAAGAAAATAAATAGTGAGGCTGTACCTAGGATTTGGATTCTTTGGAGTAGTTGCAGCTTCTCAGAGAAAATAAATGTTTTAAGAAAATGGTTCCCCAGCCCCTTCTTAGAGCATGTCACTATCTGCCCCCACCCCCTTTCACCTTGGACCCTTCACAAAGTATTAATTCTACTACTGAGAATGACAGTAAGAAAAGAATCTGCATTCTCAAATAGTCAATTATTACTGCAATAAAAGCTCTAATTTTGAAAACATAGCTGTATAGCAGAAATAACAATTCTGGTAGCCTTGATACATTTATAGCAGTCCAGCTCACTGATTCTGAAGCTCATTCATCAAGAAACCACACATTAACTTTCATATAAAGAACAAGGGAAATGTCTTGAAAGGTGTTGCTTTAATAGCAAATTGTTTGGACAGGAAAGAAAAACAAAATGCTTAATAACGGTTTGCTCCTCTGCACAGCTTATCTGTTACAATCCCTTGTAGAACTAAAATGTTAAGTACAATATTATAGGAATTGACATAATTTAAATCTCCTGGGAATGTGTCAAAAATTCTGTAATAAATATCCCACCAGCATTTTGAATTTTATTTGGATACCTTAAACATATTTTTTGTTAGGTCCTTTTCAAATAAAATATTTCATTGATTCTGTCTTTTACATTGCTTGCATTTCTTCTCCCCCCCAATATCTTTTATAAGAAAGGTTTATTTTTTTAATAAAAGGAGAAAAAGGGGGAAAAAAGCCCTTGCTGTTAGTTTCAACCTGTGAATATCTTCTACATAAATGGGGGAAACATTTCATTTATTATATTTACTTATTTTACCTTTTCATTCTTGCTTTTCCTTACTTAAAAATGACCTATTTTTTTTTAGTTTACCATTAGAAAAGAGAAATGAGTTTTATTTTTGTTACCAGTAAGGGAAAAATAAGAGTTTTAGTTCTTCTGGGGAAGATAAAGAAAACAGGAAATGAAAGTGGTACCATGGATAGAAACATGGTCTTATACCTGGATTCAATTACTCCTTTGGACCTGGGCTGGAAGTGTGACCCAGGGTAATTCCTTTAACTTCTCTAGTCAACTGACTAAAATTAAAATTTACACTAATGAGTGATGCCAGTCTGCATTGGAAGGGGACAGGGGGATATAATTTATTTCCCTCTAACAATTGGTTACAAATCCAATTCCCATTCTTTTTATTATATAGGAAACCCTTTTGATTCTAGCATTTTGAGGTCATGTTTTTATAGACTTCTGAACAATTATATTGGTCTTATTGCTTGGCATTATTTGGTCATGTATTAAATATATTTCCTATCATACTGCTGTATAATTTTCATAAAATCCAAGATTTAAACATTTTGAGAGAAATTTCAGGAAAAGAAACTCACAAACTCCTTGAATCTAGAAAATGAACTGTTTGGAGAAAGTGCCATAAAGAAACCTACACTGCATCAGGAGATCCAGAATAAACTTTGGGGTTGTAAATGCTTACATTGAAGGGGGTTGAACACATTTATTCTGAATGTAAAACCTCTTATGCCAAAGGGGACTGCCCTCAATTTTTTTTTTGTCAATGCACCTAGCAAACATTGGTTTTGCTTTCTCTTTTATTTCCTTCTAATCTCTAACTATTTTAGTTTCCTCTTAGAAAGTGCAATATTGTATGCACCTTTAGCTAGAAGATCTTTAGAGGTATAAGTTAGTTGTGTTAAATAATTCACTGGGGAGACTAGTCTCCCAAAGAATCAAAGGGAGGTTTGTGAAGATAAGATTAACTCTCCCCTTGCCCATTTTTAAATTAATGAACCAAAAAATTTAACACCCATATTTAATGCTAAGTAAGGGAGTTTCCAAGTCTCTTATTAAGGTGTGTGACAATCCCAGAGGTGATTGAGCACCACCCTGGGCAGTGCTAAGCAAATTGTTAGACTGTAATTGATCCCCAGAAAGTGTAGGAAGGGACAGGAAGTGATGTGGAAAAAGGACTATAAAAAGGCCTGAACTTCCTGTCCAACGGGTCTTCAGCTTGAGTCTTTGACTTGAATTTTTGACTTGAAGCTTCAGCTTTGGACTTGAACTGGGACTTTGGCTCTTTTGCTTCTGGTACAACTGCTCTTAGAGCTTCTCCTTTGGAGTTTGTCTTGGGTTAATGAGTAGCTGATGCTCCTTTCCTGACTTCTGGAGAGATTAGGTCTGAAGAAAACTTACCACTTGGAGAGGGCCATGGGGTGGAACCCCTGTTAATTTACCACTGTGTCCCCCAGCTAAGGGTTATCAAGCTCTGCTGGGGTTGCTCTGGATACCAGAGCAACATTTAGTGTCATAGACTAGACATTTTCTCTAACCTCTTTTTGCATTTCTCAACTTTCACTCTTTCTACCTCTTTGTAAATAAACTATTGAAAGTCATTTTGATTTCAGCTATAATATTTTTACATTGGTGACATCCATATTATTTTAGAATTTTCATATATTTAGTAAAATCCTAAATTTAATTCCTTAAACTGTTGTATTATAAGAGCATGTCAAAAGGCAGATTATAGGTGAGAAGAAGAGAGAGAAGTATTTACATAGAGCTAATTACATGCCAGACACTGCTCTGATTACTTTAAAAATATCTCATTTGATTCTCCCAACTCTAGGAGAAGTGCTGTTATTATTCTTATTTTATAATTGAGGAAACTGAGGCAAACAGAGGTTTTTGCAATGTCAAATAGCTACTAAGTGACTGAGGCTATATTTGAACTCAGATCCTGCTGACTCCATTCCCAGAGAGTTTATCTACTGAATCACCTAATAAAGACCTTTGTGTATCAGACCTCTATAGAAAGGGAAAATTTGGTACAGAAATCAGATTTTCCACATGCTATAATCACATGCAAATGAAAAGCACAGGGGTTTGGTGAGGAAGCAGAATTTTGCAATATTTTGAATCAGAAACAAGCACTTAAAGATGTATCTATTCATAGCTATTCATTTCCTTTTTTTCCAGTTTGGATTTGGGGAAGAAAAAAAGGAAGAGGAAAAGAAAGTGATCTAGTATATACCACTATTCCCCCTCCTCTGTCCCATTTTTCTCCTCATGCCCCATACAAAATGGTACTAGTTTTATTACTGAGAATAATTTTTTTTTTATCTCAAAGAGTCAATAGTTTCTACAATAAACACCCTGCTTTTAAAAATGGTCCCAAAGCAGGAGCAGAAATTTTGGTAGCTTTGTGTACTTATATCAGCCCTACGTTCTGATTCTGACGCTCATTCTTGAAGAATGAATGACTTAAGAAATTTCTTGAATCTATGCCTTGTCAAGGAGTAAATTCTTTCATTTAACAGAAATATATGTGTGCCTCCTACATTTGTTAGAGGGGCTCTGAGGACAAAGTTTATTCTCTGTCTTTCACAGTAGGGATAAAAAGGACAGAGTTCACTACAAAGACAAAATATACCTTTCTGTAGCTCACCTGTCGTCCTCTGTCCCCCCTCACCTATTAAAAACAGTAACAGAAACAACGGCAATTTGTCCCTACCCTGAATTTTACTAGGGAAGAACTTTGTGGATTTGCATTTTCACACAAAAGCATTTTTTTTTGCTTCTATATGATATAGGGCTTTGCACATACCCAGATCATTTTAGATAGAAGCACCCATGTGGAAGGCAGCATGGAGCTGCATCTGGAAGAAGATGTTCCATGTTTCCCTACCATGTGTCTAGGGGCAGCCTATTGTCCTTGGCTGTATATTATGAATGTCGTTTTATTGCCTCTTTTACTGAGATCTCAAAAGACAGCTGGGTAATACAGAAGGTAGAACACAGATTTAGAAGTTTTATTTATTCCCTTCTGTCCAAGTGACTTGAAAGATGACCTCTAAAGGTCCCGTTAAGCTCTAAATTTATGAACCTATAAGATATCTACAACTCTATTTTAGTCTCCTGGGTTCAGCTTCTTGCAGCAGTACTACCAGTCAATCAATAAGCATTCTTTAAACACATACTCTGTGGCATTTGTACAGGGGCCAGTACTCTTCTCCAGAAGTATCCCAGAAAAAAGTTTGCTCAACTCTAAACT
The DNA here is from genome assembly GCF_027887165.1 of Monodelphis domestica. NCBI lineage: Eukaryota > Metazoa > Chordata > Mammalia > Didelphimorphia > Didelphidae > Monodelphis > Monodelphis domestica. The sequence continues at coordinate 243,228,432 of NC_077234.1, forward strand.
TAAATCCAAAAGAGCTGCATTCAAATCCCACCTCACACAAATGGTCAGAAACCTAGTTTTGCCAAATGTAAAATGGGTCAGTAATTCTACCTAATGAACTTGTTATGAGGAATGTGTTCCAAAAACACAAAGAAATATATAATTATGAGTTATTATTGCCAAACTGAGTTTGGCTTTTAATTCCTTGATATGTTCCCTCTGTCAGAAGGAAAGACAAGAAGTCTAGATGATGAGTGGAGATGAATTTCCAGGTAAATATTCATAATGAAAAAAGACTAGTAGCAACGAGAACCATAGGAATCACTCTTTTTAGTCATAGAACTAGGTAGAAGGAGTTGATAAGGATTTTGCTTATTAAATCATATCTTTTATTAGTGTTCTGCCTGCTCTTCCTATCTATAAGGTAGAACAGACTTCCTGATCTGTCACATCATCTCCTTTCAACCCCAAGAGAATAAAAGCAAGATTTCCTGGAGACCCAGGTTTTTCTGTCTCCCTAGTTCAGATTCTGTTCAATATAGCAGCACGTGGCAGCCAGCACTAAAGATGAGCAATTTGGAAGCTTTGTCAAAAGCAATCTTTTCACAGCTAAGTCAGAAATTGTCTGTACAATTTCCCTGTCTCTATTTAAAAGTTTTACCATTGCCTCCCCCCAGCTCAAAATATCCAATCAGACATGCACTTTCCCAAGCTATGATTTTTTGAGTAAATCACATGAAGTCTTTTTCTCATTGATTCAGAATGGAGAATACATGGCGGCAATATTTGTGATGGATGCCTTTTTGTGTTTCTATTAAAACCATTCTTAATTCCTTTATTTTAAATAAAACAACCACGTTATTTTAAATAACCAATTTGCTATATTTCTTTTTTGTCCTTCCCTCCCCAATCCCCCCCCTAGTTATTCCCCTCTCACTTTCCCTATAGGGTTAAGATAGACTTCAAGACCCCAATGGATCTAGATGCTCTTCCCTCTCAGAATTGATTTCCTGAGAGTAAGGTTTAAGTATTACCAATTAGCACTCTCTTCCTCTCCTTCTTATAAGAGTATTCTTCCCTCTCCTTCCCATGTGCCTCTTTATGTGACATTGATTACCCTATTTATCTTATTCCTTCAAGTTTCTCTTGGTGCCATCTTCAATTCCCCCCTCCCTTTTTCTTTTTTGCATATCATCTTATAGCACATATTACCCCAACCTCTTGCTGTGAATGATTCCTCTAATTACTATAGTAGTTAATATAATTTTTGAGAGTTACAAATAACATTTTCTCCATACACTAATATAAATAATTTGATCTCATTGAAGCCCTTAAAGAAGAGAGTTTGAATAAAAAAAAAAACCATTTTCCCCTTTCCCCTCTCTTTCTTATTTTTTACCTTTTCATGTTTCTCTTGATCTATGTGTTTGGATATCAAACTTTCCACTTAGTTCCAGTCTTTTCTTTACAAATACTTGGAAATCTTCTATTTTGTTGAATTCTGGCCCATGTTGGCTCTGAGTCTAGTGCACTGGTTCTGTAGGTACGGTGGGGGAGGGTAGATCGGCTTGCATTTTGGTGGAAGCTATTTCACCCTCTTATGGTGTGAAAATGCCCAAATCCCATGTATTGTCAATGCTGTGCCTTACTGTAGAGTCCCTTCGTTCATATGAATTTTTTTTTTTGGCCTTTTGAGGTAGTCGATATGGGTAGGCACTGAGGAGAGGTATATTCCTGCATCTAAACTGCAGCCATGTTTACCCAGAAGTCTATATTTCTAAAGAACCTATAAATTGTTTTTGTAAATACACATGGCATGGAATATTTGTCATTCAATTTTTGTCTTTCCAGAAGTACATAAGTTCTTAAACATCTTGATTGGCAGCAATTCTCAGCCCAGGAAAACAACTCACTATCAATCTTTTATGTTTATCCAGATTTCTGCAAACAATGAGACAGTATTTCGAACTTGTATAACTTGTCCAATCCATTGGTTAATGTCTGGTTAATAACATTAAATTATAATGTCTTACAATTAAAGAATGAGATCCCTTCAAAATCTAAACTCCTGGACTTGATTAAGCCTGACTTTTTGAGGTCAACCAAATGTTGTCATAGGACAAATGGTCTAATAATTTAGGGAAGGTGAGGAGTGAAATATAGATGAAAATGTAAACACTTTCATTTAAAGTTAAATGCTAAATGCATGCTAATATTCATATATAGCAAAGACCATGGCTTTGAAACTAACCCTTATCGGCAAGCTCCCCCACACAGTAAACTCTATGGGACTAAATTGGTCTGCCTCAGAATGATGAAGGGCTGAGCCAAATTTACCAGCATCTGTAGAGCAGTTCCACTGTTTAAATTAGGCTGTGCCCTTGCAACTACTCAACTTCCCATTGAAAATGGGAAGGAATTTTCAAGTCTAGACAACCAGCCCTAAGTTTTGAACACAAAAGGGCAAACATACTTTTGAAGGGCAAAAAGCAAATCTTTTCAAACTGGTGAAAAGGAGAATTAGTGCTCTAGAACTTAAAGAACAATGCTTCTGCCTTAATTATCGGCAAAGAGGAACAGAATTTTATGAGATCATAGAAATTAGACGAAAATAAAGAGGCACAAAGGGGAAAAGAATTCCAAACACTAAATAGAGTAGACTTACTGGTACATGCCATGGAAGGTGGGTCTTTTTCAGCTCGGAAGTAACCCTTTTCACACTGGCAGACAGAAGTTGCTTCCATATAGGTTAAACTGTGTGGAGGACACTTAGAACATTTTATGTTCCCAGCAAACGCTTTATAGAATCCTGGTCTGCAAGCTGTAAAAACAGGAAAAAATGTTTTATTCAGTTATTAGTGTGCATTTTTACTTTATGTGTGCAATACGTTTAATACATTCTATTACTATCTTCCTTCTCTAATCCCTGAGTCATTCTACATTAACAGGACAAAATTATCTGTAGAATTCACCTTTTCCTGGCACAAACACAGATAAATACTTACTGATTATGATAATTGAAACTGGTTCTGTTTAGTTAGTTAAGGTGAATTGTCAAAATGTGACAAATATACTTCTACTACATAAAAGAATGTCCCACAGATTGATTAATTTTTATATATAGTAATAATAATAATTCCCATTTTATAGTGCTTCAGAATTATCAAAGCACTTTATATATACTTTGTCTCATTTGATTCTCACAATCCTAGTCTATCATCCCATCAAGACAGGCAATGGATGGAGCAATGGCCTGGCTACTAAGAAGGGCTGATATCAGATAGTAACTGTGAATTTGGGCAAGTCATTTAACTTTTGTTTGCCTCAGTTTCCTCAACTGCAAAATGGAGATACTAATATCAGGTATTTTCAGAATTAATTTGAGGATCAAATAAGAAAATATTTGTAAAAAGTGCTTATGTTTATTCCTTCTATTCCTCCTCTTAGTGTCCCTATTTTACAGATGGGGAAAACTAAAAGTCATAGAAGTCAAGTGGCTTACCCAAATTCCAACAATTTAGATAAGTGTTGGAAGTATTTAAGCTGTCATACATGGGTCTCCCTTACTCCAGGACTGATATACTCTCCACCACACCATGTTCCCTCTAATAAAAAATAACCAATTTTTGCAGAACACTTCAAAGTTTCCAGTATCTTATCTTAGGAAAAAAGGTTCAACTTTCTTTGGTCAAAGATGAAAACCTATAAAAGTTGTAGATTTCTGTGATTTATTTGAAAATCTACCTCTATGATACTTGGTATGTTTATTTGTTCTACCAGTGTAATTGAAACTTATTTGTTCATTTCTGTAAAACATCTATAAACAATGTTATTTCTATCCCTAAGTCATTGTGTATATGCCTTAAGCATGAGTATTTTCCAAAAGGATAATCCTATTAGATGATTAATTTAATTGCTTTAAGCAAAATGATGTTCATTTTCATATTTCAGTCATATAAACATTTGCAACAATGTCCAATGTCATCTACCTTTAGGTAGCGGACCCTTCCTGCCTCATAGGTCTTTCTCGGAGCTTCTGATTGCTTAGTCTTAGAGAAGTAGTGTTGGTTGGAGGTTAGAGCACAAGACAGTAAGATTTGACAGGAAGTCTTGGGTCAGAATCTTATCTTAGAAATGAATATATTCTTCTCCATCTTGTATCTGTCTTTTTCCTTGCCTCCCCAATTAGACTGGTTTCTTGAAGATAGACACTGTCTTTCTTTCTCATATTTTTCAGCTTTTAGCCTGGCACCTGGCACATATTTGATGTTTATTATTAGACTATTTAAAATATTTTATTTATATTTTATTTCATCAAGTATTTTCTGTCTAAATGTAAACATTTTAACAATCATTAAAATAATTTTGAGTTCCAAAATTTCTTCTCCCTCCTAACTGTCCCTCCCCCTCCTTGAGAAGGCAAACATTTTGATATTGATTATACACGTGAAGTCAAGCAATAGATATTAGTCATATTGCAATGGAAAACATAAACAAGAAAAATAAGGAAAGTAACAAAAAATAAAAACTTCAATCTACATTCACAGTTCATAGATTCTCTGGAGGTCTATAGCATTTTTCATCATAAGTTCTTTAGAATTATCTTAGACCATTGTCCTGATCAGAATAGCTAAGTCATAGCTGGATACAGTTGATCCTCCGACAATGCTGCTACTGTTTGTTGTCTTGATCATTCTCATTCCATTTCCTAGGAGCTCATATAAGTTTCCTCGTTTTTTTCTGAAACTATCTTGCTTGTCATTCCTTTTAACACAATAATAGTCCTTCACATTATACATACCACAACTTATTGAGGCATTTCCAAGTTGATGAATGTCCCCTGAATTTCCAATTCTTTGCCACCAGAAAAGACCCATTATTATTAAAGTATTATAATTTAGACTGACTCTTGGATCTTTTGATATTACTTGACCTCCTTTTATCTGTTTTCCCATTTGTAAAATGAATATAATAATAGCATCTACCTTGTCAGAACTGTTGTGAGGATCAAATGAGATTATATATAAACTATGTGTAAGACGTTGATGCACTATGTGAATATGAATTATGACTACAACTATTGATTATCCTTTTAGAAGAGAAAGGAAAGTAGATGTGCCTACCAGAGTTCAGAGTCTTCCATCTCAACCAGAATCTTTATTTTACAATTTCCAAGCTAAAGTGGTAGAGTATTCTTCTTATTTATCTTCAGTAGTCAGTAGGTTCTGAATCCTTGTGACACCAATGATCTTGTAAGAGGAAAATATTTCCCTACATATCTACTATAACTTTGTTATATTTCTTTGAATCTAATCACCTTTAAGCAGAGTACAGATGGATAGATGATTAGGTAGAGAAACTTTTACTCCTCCAACCATAAATCAGAGTTGAAGAGCCCTGATTAAACAGCTACAATATTACTACAGTGTTACAGACATTGTGCTGGGTTCTACCAAGTATAAAGATAAAATATAGTCCTTGTCTGAAAGTAGGTCACATCTTGCCAGGGGAAATGCATATTCATATATGTACGTAAAAATATATACAAAGTGAACAGAAGAAAATTTCAGGAGTGAAACATGAATAGGAGATAAGGTCAAGAGAAGCCTCATAGAGGAAGTGCTGGTTGAACTGATCTCTTTAGGCTTCAGAGAGCTAAGGATCCTAGGAGATGGGATGGAGGAAGAAGATATGGGCAACAACCTACACAAAGGTATGATGGTGCAAAATGGAATGTTTTATTTTTTGTGGGGTGGGGAAGCAAGAAGAACAATTAGCTGGATTGCTAAGTGTGCGAAGGAGAGTAATGTATGATTATTAGGCAAAACTTTGTTGGAGCCAGTGAATATATAATGCTAGAGGAGACTATATTTGATCTGAGATGATGCAAGGACCCACTGCAACTTATTGAACATGCTACTACAGGCCATAGAGTGACATTTGGTAAAGTCACTCTGAGAAAGAGAGAGGAAGAATTGGGCAATAGAGTCTTTTATTCTTTGAGAACCACAGGGAGATTGGCATTTCCTTAACACTCTTGTTGGATGAAGTAAAGCATCGTTGTTGTTTGCTCTTTGTTTTTGAAGAAGATCAAGGATCTCAGAAGAATGATTTTTTGTTTACATGAGAGAGAATTGAGTTTATGTGAGGCAGACTTGCCAGAAATCACTGGCCTCACACATCTTTGAAATCCAATGGCAAGACAAAAGTTAAGAACATAGGTGACAGCCTTGGATGAAGTGGATGGTGTCTTTGGTGCCTGACCAAGCTCTAACATTGCACCTGTTTTAGCTGTCTTCATGGAAGTTGGAACAAATTGTTCTCATTTGCTTATTCTGCCAGGAGATGTGCTTGAGGCAGATATACTCACCAATGGGTTTTATTGGCATGTGGCCATTGCCTGTGTAATAGCTTTTTGGAGTCATAAGTAAGAGTTTGGTGAAAGATGGACACCAAAGGTGGATGAACAGCCCTGAAAAACACTTAAAGTGCTACAACCACCATGGTAAATATAGAACTTGTATGTGGCTAGCAGTGCCACATGATGATTAAAGTAAGATAATGACCATTGTAGTGTCCTGTTATGGCCGCCAATTTCTGTTTTAAAGTTTAAGCATACTCATATTTTGGAATTGAGTGAAAGTCATGAGGCAAAAATTTCACATTTGTAACCTCCAATAATTATATTGTGGTTGTCTATGCTATTTGCTCTTTTTTCCATCATTCTTTTCAAGAATCAGTGTATTTTGTTTTTAAAAAAAAAAACATTTTTCTGAGTAATAAAACTTCCATTTGAATCTTTGCAGTGAAAATTTAGGTAATTTGTCTTCCTCTCTGGGCCTCAATTTCCTCAACTGAAAATGAACAAATCGGTCTGTAAGAGATAGCCTCTAAGGTCCTTTGTAGCTCTAAAGTCATGATCTCATAATCCTAATAACCTAATATGCTAAGCCAACTTTATAGTCAACTACTTTTTAGAAAGAATCATACTTTAATTTGATTACAGCTGATAAAAGCATTGGATTTTGATTTAGAGGACCTGGGTTCAAATTCTGAATCTGTTCTTTGACACTTTTTAATAAAGTGCTTTGTTAAACAATAATAATAAGCATTATTATTATTATTATTAATTACCTTGATTAACTTGTTCTCTATGCAAATCAGTTTCCTCATCTAATAAAGGAGAGATTGGGCTAGATGATCAACCTAGGAACAGACCAGCACTAAATTTATAATCTTGTGATTTGATAGTTAACAATAAATGGCCCTAATTAAACACAAGAAAAGGAAATGTAGAAATTTATATCATTAATGCCATTACTAGATGTTGAAATTTATAAAAAACAATTTTATCCAGATGTATGTAATTATTTTGATAAAATAAATCAACTTTAAATATGTTGGTAATTTAATAAATGCTCAATGCTTTAAGGACCACCCAATATTTCCTAGCATGTTTTTCTAGGTTTCTTATATTTTGCACCTTCCCACACACTCTGATCAATTGACATTGACTCCCTTGCCATTTCTTGAACAAGACCCTCTTTTGTCTGACTGTATTTTTACTGGCTGGTCATCACTCCTGGAATTCTCTTTCTTAACTTCTGGCTTCCTTAAAGACTCAGCTCATTTTCCTTTTCCCAGTTCTCTTTAAGAGTAGCAATAATGGGGGGGCAGCTGGGTGGTTCAGTGGATTGAGAGTCAGGCCTGGAGAAGGGAAGTCCTAGGTTCAAATCTGGCCTCAGACACTTCCCAGCACTTGACCCCCATTGCCTAACCCTTACCACTCTTCTGCCTTGGAGCCAATATACAGCATTGACTCCAAGACGGAAGGTAAGGGTTTAAAAAAAAAAGAGTAGCAATAATGCCTTTCATCTAGGATTATCTCAAATTTATTCTATATATGCCTTATTTCTACATAGTCGTATTCTCAATGCCTCCCCCATCCCATTTCAGTCTAAGGTCTCTGGAAATGGGGACTGTTTTTGCCTTTCTTTTTATCTTCAATGCTTAGCACAATGCCTGGACTCAATAAGCTCATAAATGTTTGTTCAGTTGATGTCTTAAAAAACTAATAGCAATTTTGTTCCCTGCATTGGACTCCCCCACTCTTAAAATGATTCAATTAATAATAAATATTTTAACTGGGACCTCACCAAAGTGCTTATTGCTGTTGATTAGACTCTGGGTAATTTGTAGTCAGTTGTTTGCTTTTGTACCCCAGTTTAGTTATACTACAAATAGTCATTCTGATAGATTTTTGATCCTCTTAATGCAAGCATTCTTTCCTCAGGGGCAGGAGGTAATCTGTTGACATATTTTAATCTAGTGCTATTCTTGTTTATGCATTTATATAAACTATTGGTAGTAGATCTACCCAATAGAGGCATTCTTCCAGGTGTTTTAATATTTTGTGAATACCACAGTAATAGTTAAAATGCTCATTTGATAGTAAACTGTTCTTGCTATATATTCAACTAGTCCTTTGCTTTTTTAGGCAACATATGCCCTTGATGCTGTCCTTTATGCTACTTCTCATGTTCAAACCATAGCTGATAGCTTGTTTCCTGGTGCTGTGTCCTTTTTAACACCCATCAGGCTTTTTTCCAGTAACCTACAATTTGAGTCTCTCGAGACCATGGTGTTTTGTGGATTGTAGCCAAATAGCAATACAAGGAGAACACTGATATTTAAAGGATGAGCATTTGTTGCAGAAATCAGATAGAGATCCCTGAAATACTTGACAGATTAAAAAATGATATCCAGCCTGTTCTTCTCCTTTCCAATTTTGGGCCCAAATTATTGTCCATCTGAAAATGTTACCGAAAGACTAAATCAATGGGCATTATACTTAGTTTCATGTGATAAACTGAGCAACATAACCTCTTCTCTGACTTGGTTTTCCCTTCGGGGTTATTTAGACCAATGTCTTTCAACTGCTTTTATTGTTTGCCGCTTACACAGAAGCATTTCACCCGAAAGCTAAATGGAACATTAAGGGTTCGCCTTCAATAAGGTATCTTCCTTGCATGCTACTCAGTAACGTTTAGATGATCATTTTCAAGAGAGTGATAAAACAGGGAAACCAGATGCTCACCAATCAGTCAAACAGTAAACATTCTAGGGGGCAACCACTCTGCTAGGCGATAGAATTGCAAAGAATGGCAAAAAATTTAAAAAATCAAGTCTCTCACCTCATTTAATTGTAGTGTCAAGGAGGTTTTCTTGCACCAAACCCCAAAGGAAAGAGAATTAATAATAGATAATAATAGGTTTTCCCTTCTGTAGATAACATTTCGACTCATTATCCTGAGACACTACATGTCCCCATCTGTGATACTGACAGATATATCATTTAATAGATATTTTACAGTGATGATATTAATTATGAAGCTGACCAAAATAAGATCTAGGAGATCGAGATTTTAGTCCTAATTTAGCTACTAGGTAAAAAGCATAGTGAAAAATGATAGAGTTTTTCTGTTTCTCTTTCTCCTTATTTCAAGTATAGCATAGAAACATAGGGTCTAGTCAAGATAATATCTTCTTGGGGTTTCCCCAGTTCATTCTTTCCTCATAGGATTTGAATTTTGTTTCTCCCTCAAATTAGATTCATTGACCATAAATATGGAGAAGTTTCCCTTCTTTTGCCCCTAATCTCAAGGTGGCAAAGACTTTTCCTTCTCCACCTATATTTACCCCAACAATGGGCTTCTATCATTGGCTTTCCTCACCCTTCCTTGATGATCTTATTGTTCTAGTTCTCAAAGGTCTCTCTTCCCTTGCCCTCTTCACTTCTTTCATATTGTTTTTTGCTTTAAATGAAGAGAAATTCCCAAGGTTCCGCCCTTGGTCATTAAGATGCCTTTGTACCTATTCAATTTGTTATTCAGTATCTGGGTGAGGTAAAGCCTCTGCCATCTTCTCTTGAGCCAGGGTTTCCTCATACTGCATCCAGCACAAGGTTGTCTCTTAAACTAATGATGTTCTTTTGTACTGATTCTGTCTCCCATATAGCTTATTCCTTGCTTCCCACTAAGCTAAGTGAATAGACTCCATTCTGAACTTCATTACTCATGTCTATTATGTAAATTTAGTTTTTATGTATGTTAAAAATCTACATGAATGAATAAGGTATTTATTAAGTTCTTACTTTATGGTAAGTTCTTTTCCTTTCTTTTAAACCCTTACCTTCCATCTTGGAGTCAATACTGTGTATTGGCTCCAAGGCAGAAGAGTGGTAAGGGCTAGGCAATGGGGGTTAAGTGACTTGCCCAAGGTCACCCAGCTGGGAAGTGTCTGAGTCCAAATTTGAACCTAGGACCTAGGATATCTAGTACTGACTCTCAATCCACTGAGCTATCCAGCTGCCTCTACTTTGTGTTAAGTTCTTACTCTGAGGTAAGCTCTAGGTATACAAATAAAAATAGATACAAATAGATAGAAATAGAAATAAGAACGCTCCCTTTCTAAACACAACAATATTGAAGTTTTCATTTGAAAGTCAGATGGGGAAGTCCTGTGTTCCTTTGGGGATATTGGGGATAACAGCAAAACAGATAGTAATAACTCTTGTTTTATGTCATTTATACTAAAAAAAATCAATCTGTAGTCTTCAACCATTGGTATGCTTTTATCAATTTTTAATAGTTCCTTTACCCTCCTAGAATTATAGATTTTCAGAATTGGAAGAGAATTGAGAGGATACCTAATTTAAACAGTGTTGGTTGTTGTTTAGTCATTTCATTCATGTCTGACTCTTTATGACCCCATTTGGGTTTTCTTGTCAATGATTCTGGAGTGGTTTGCCATTTCCTTCTCCAGTGGATTAAAGCAAACAGGATTATTGACCTGACTAGGATCACTCATCTAGTAAGTGTCATCCAAATTTGAACTCAGGTCTTCCTTGATTCTATGTCCAGTGCTCTATCTATTGAACCACCTAGTCTAAATGGTATCTCACCATTAATGCCAAATAAAACAGAATAATAAATAAATAATGATATTGGAGGTGGTGATGAATACTTTATATTAGCTTTTCTTATTAAACCATCATATTATATACCATTTTTAAAAGCTCATTGAAGTCTGATTTATGGTAATGGAAGCAAATAAAAGGGGCTCAAACATGACAGTAGCTTTCCTCAAACCACACCCACATTATTGTAATAGATTGTTTGTGGATCAGCCAGTCTCATCTCTCCGGTCCACTTCAATCCATCTTCCATTCAGCCACCAAAGTTATTTTCCAAAAGTATAGTTCCAACCATGCCACTCACTGTCTCCTCTAAATCCACCCCAAAGACTTCAGAGACTTCCTTCAGAATCAAATATAAAATATAGTTTGACATTCAAGCCTTTCATGTCCTTCTTTTCTTCCTCTCCAATGTTCTTATATCTTACTCTGTGCCATCTACTTTTTGATTCCAGACACTGCCATTGTGGAAGTACCATGAACAAGACATTCCATCTCGCAGCTCCTTCCTCCAGCTTTCTTTCCCTCATGCTTGAAGTGCTCTCTGTCCTCAGGTCTGCCTTTGGGTTTCCTCAGCTTCCTTTCAGTCCTGGTTAAAATTCTGTCTTTTACAGGAGTGCTTTGCCAGCCCTTCTTAATCCTAGTGCCTTCCCTCCCACTCTTAATTATTTCCCATTTATGTGGTAGAGTTTGGTTTATTTGTTGCTTCTCCCATTAGATTTTCATCTTGTTGAAGGCACAGTCTGTCTTTTGCTACTTTGGTTCACTCCAGCACTGAGTACAGGCTCTGACTCTTAGACAGCCCTTAATAAAAGTTTATTGAATGACAATATTTATTACTAATGACTCAATCTCTCAGCATTACTTCTGCCAGTGAAGGTGTGATAATGGGCTCATGGGTTATATACATGGACAATAAGAATATCAGCAAGTAATCAAGAATTATTGATATTGAAATGAGATTAGATGGATACAAATTATTTGTATAATAATAAGGATAAAATTAGAAATTCTATAGATAATGGTCTTTGAGTTCACAAGTTTATTTGTCATTAAAAATAAAGTAAACATGTTTTAGGAAATTTTAGGATTTCAAACTCATAACATTGACTAATATTTCACTCAGTATATCAGATTTGCCCTGAATTGAAAATGAAATACTAATTTGTCATGATAAATAACTATATTTGTATTTTCCAAACTCCTTGAAAACATTTAAAAATAGTACACACAATATTAATGAAGTGAAAATTTTATAAATTTCCCTTTATATGTGTGTTCTCCCAAACATATACATGCATATTTTATGTCTGACCACTGAGTCCTTAGGGGACAAGCTAATTATTTTCTACTTTAGCTGACCCCTCTAGAACACCTTCCCAAAGCACACATTTCTTGTCTTATAGTATTCAACATGTATAATGCATGTTCTTTTCTAACGTTCTAAAGCATAATTTTTTAGTTCAAATTGCCAGGGATTTGATTCACAGCTTTTAATTTCCTTCATTAGCATATTCAAATGGATCAGAGTTGAATATTACAAGGACACTACTTTCCTCCATCTTCCCTAAATTTATTAAACTCTTGATCTCTTGGGCAGCTTGGGAAGATGAATTTGGTTAAATGGAAGAATGGGAAGAAAATGAAGAGTAAGCTTTCAGGGTTATACAGCCAATATGTATCAGAAGCAGAACTTCATGACTGAGGCCAGTTTTCTATTCATGTTAGAAGTCTGCCAAACTCTTAAGAGGTAAGTAGTGCAAATATGATTTTGCTTCTTTTACAGATGAAGAAATTGAGGCACAGATAATAGGTTGATTGCTAAGGTCATGTAACCAGTAAGTTTTCAGAGGAGGAATTTGGATTGATGTAAAACATTTCATTTCCTCCAAAACACAGCGTCAAATTAAGTTCTATTTGTTTCTTTAAATTTTTTACAAAACGTGAGCTGGGATATTCAATCAATAAATTCGTACTGTGTCAGTCACTGTGCATTCTGAAATCAATCCTTTTATTTTTTTTTTGACCAGATTTTGCTGGTTCTCTTATTTCCTTTCTGATTATAATGTCCTTGAACACTATGAAAATGCTCTTCTTTAGTTTTACTTCCACAGAACTTAGTACAAAGCAATGCATATTGTATAAATGTTTTTTGAAACAGACTAAATTCTCCCTAAATTTCTATTTTTGCTATACGTCTTGTGGCCTTTTTTCTCATATTTCTCCTACATATTTGGATTCAGTGTTCATATGGACACTTATCATGTATTATTTTCTACTGTTTCATCATTAATATTAATATTTAGGTTAGCGTTTTGTATAGTAGCATGTATACACATAATATGTCAATATTAGACTTAGTTTTGTGAGAGCAGGAATCTAATCTTTTTTAAATCTCTCCTAGAACTTAGATTTAACAAAAACAATTACACACATATGTATATATATATATACATGTTCATACATACACACATACTCATACATACACAGATACATTTACATGTAGTTTTGCTTACAAAATGCTTCCTTGATTCTCAAAACAACCCTGTGAGTTGGATACTATTATTATTCCCATTTTACGGTAAAGAAAATGAGGCCATGATATGTTGCCTGATTTGTCCTGGAAAATATAGTGAGTAAATGTCTTAAATGGGATACAAATTTAGGTCTTCCTTACTCCATGCTCAGCATTGTATTTTGTCTCCTATCTTCCTCTTAGCTTTCTGTATACAATGGTAATAGAAATATATTGAATTATTTAACTGCTATAAGTTAGTAATACCATGTTTAATATTTTAAGTCACTCTATGATAAGGCATACATTCGATTTTATTTGAGGTGCTTAAATATTCATGAAGTCAAAAGATAAAGATCCCTGCCCCTTTTTATTGAGAGTGTCTTTCATTTCAAATTTTACCTGATCCTTTCTTCTCCATCCCCAAAGAAATCATGGTTGTACATTCAAAGGAAAGTACAGTGAATGTGTAAGACGTCTTACTTTTTTCTTCAAGTTTCTGCACTGGTTTTAACATCTCAAGGGACGATGCCAATCACGTATTACAGTGAAAGGCTTTTCAGGTCTAGCTAAACTTATACAGACTATTGAACACTGAAGAGGGAAAAGCAGTCAATTATATAAGTATCTCTTCCTGTCACACAAGACAGGATTCAATATTTCATCAAATAGGGAGATCTGCACAGCATACACGAATGTCATCTAGTATTTCTCATGGTCCTTTTTCTTGGTCTCTGAATCTGTTCAAAGAAGAACGAAAAATTCTTGCTAATAGCCTCTAGCAGACTACTCAGAATCCATTTTCCAGTATGAAAAGCCCCCCAATAAGCTTCAGTACTGCTTCTGTTTACAAAGAGGAAAAAAAATTCAGCCACCCAGCGTCCTTTTCACCTTCCTATAAGAACTCATCGAGAGACTCCTAACCAGGAAGACCAAATCTTCAGTGACAAATAACTGTTAAACCATTCATAAAGGAGGCTGGATTACATCTACATCGAGCAAATCCTTGGAGAGTTAACTGATTTGAACAAATGATTTTTATTTAATAAACTAAATTGCTTTTGAATTTCCCTGGAATAGCTTTATTTCCAAAAATATATTTCAACCTTTAAATGAATAACACTATGTTTCATTTGTATGTTATGTTGCACTAGCTTGGTTATATGGACTAAAAATTAGAGACCAAACAACAAAAAAGAACAAAAAATATAAAAAACAGTCAATAGACATTTATTAAACATCTATGTGCCAGGTAGAGTCCTATTTGCTGAAGACAGAAAGAAATGCAAACAGATAGTCCCAATCCTTGGGGAACCGACATTCTAATGGGGAAAGAATATGGAAAAAAACCCTATTTACAAAAAAAGACATATGCTGGATGAATTTGAAATAATCAGTTGAGGGAAGACACTAGAATTAAGGAAACTCTGACAAGGCTTTTCATAGAAGGTAAGACTGTTTTCTAGGATTTGAAACAAATGAATGGAGTTTCATGAGAAATAGAGCAATAGGACAAACATTCCAGACACAGGGGATAGCCAGTGAAAATATACAGAAGTATGTTACAGAGAAACGAACAGTTACTGTGAAGACAGAGGACTTGAGTTCAAATGCTACATGTGAAACTTAGGTCTATATGACCTCCCTTGTTCTCCTACCTCTTTTCATTAAAATGAGATCCCTTCTAGCATTAGAACAACAACACAAATGATCAATTAAATATTGTCACAAAATTTGTCATCAAGAATGGAGGGAGTAATAAGCATTTATATAGCATTTACTAATTTGGAAATTCTATGCTATGTTTTTAATAAATATTCCTTTTGATCTTCATAACAACTTTATGAGATAGATCCAATCTTTATCCCAATTTACAGTTGAAACTAAGGTAAGCAGAACGAGGAGAACATTATACACAGAGACTGATGCACTGTGGCACAATCAAATGTAATGGACTTCTCTACTAGTAGAAGTGCAATGACCCAGAACTATTTGGAGGGACATATGAGAAAGAATATCATCTACATCCAGAGGAAGAACTGTGGGAAAAGAAACACAGAAGAAAAACAGCCACTTGATCACATGGGTCGTTGGGGCTATGACTGGGAAAGTGGACTCTAAAAGATCACCCTAGTGCAAATACTACTAATAAAGAAATGGGTCTTGATCGATGGCACATGTTAAACCCAGCAGAATTGTGTGTCATATATGGAAGGGGGTTGGGGAAGAGGAGGGAAGGAACATGAGTTTGTAACCATGGAAAATTATTCTAAATCATCTAATTAAATAAAATTAAAAAAATCAAATAGGTATATTTGAAAATTGTGTGTATATTTTTACATAATATTTGTACACATATTTATCTGAAAACAGACTCACCCAGGTTCACACTGCTATGAAATGTTTGAAGCTATATTTGAACTCAAGACAACCTGACTCCAGGCTCGGTTTTCTATCTACTTTATTGACAAGCTACCTCTAATAATGTTTCATATCTAATTTGATTATACCCAAAATTAATCACGGAAGTCATCTGTAAAAGAATTTAATGCTATCTCTAAGGAGCATTTTTCCTACCAAATAAAGAAAATGAATTAATAATTTTTCTGCTATTTATTAAATTTTATTTATTCCTGAAGCAATGTGACATAGCAGATGAAGAAGTGACCTCAGAGTCAGAAGATTTGGAATTGAAGTCCCAAGCCTGGGTGACTATGGATTAGTCACATCTATTTTCAGTGCTTTTACCAACTGTCAAATACTACAAGGTACAGAGAAGGTTCGGATCTGTATTGGGGTATGGAATTATCTCTTTTGGAAAATCCCCATCTCAGTGAAGACACATGTTCAATTCAATATCAATTCCATGTCCTAGATAATAAATATATATTATATAAAGGCATGATTATCATTACTGATTAAAAACCACCAAACAGACATAATGTGAAACATCAGAAATTCATTGATTCGAGGATAAATTGATTTTAAAAAGATGTACTTCAAAAATAAATAATATTTTGGGTTAATTTACTTATATTATCCCTAAAAACTGTTAGCAGTTCAATATTTCATCCCTAACTATATTTCTTTAATTAGGTTCTGGCAACCAATTATTGATAAACAATATTTGATGGGATATATATTATAATGTGTAGAGTCATAATGAGAAATTTAGCTTTTCATCAGAAATTAACATATGTATTCATTAATTGACTCTCCTATTAAAATTTTCTTTAAAGCCATTTCAATAATTACAGCTATAAATTTCCAATATTAATTTAGAATTGGGCATGCCACTCTTCAGTTTAACATGATATTATTTTTCTCATTCATGGCAGACCATGCATAATGAAGATGACTAAACAGGCATGAAAACTCAATCAAAAGAGAAATAGCAGGTTATGTTATGTTGAAAAGTTAGTAAATTTCTATAGATGTCTCAATAATAAGAAAAATAATTGAATCTCAGAAAGAGCATACAATTAAACTGCTATTTTCTTGCTCGTGTTCTTTGCATTCTACTAATCCATTTTAAGTATTTTAGCATTTTTATTTTCCAATATTGTTATATTACTATTAAAGCATTAAAATATTTCATATTTTGATTGGAATTCCAAATATTTTCTTCTAATCTTAATACCATTTCTATTAGTTTTCATTTGCATTTGATTGCTTTATATTTTGTGTCATATTACTTACTCCTTCCAATGAATCAAACTTGTCTACTCTGAAGCTACTTCTTTACTAGAAAAGAAGGGCACAGGAAGACAATATCTCACTGTGAATTTCTGCAAAATATGTATCTTGTGTGTTTCCTGCACAGTGTATTGAGATAAAGTACATTTGTTTTATGATATAGGGTGATGATAGAGGCTATCAGATTATTTACTAGGGTCATCATAGAGTCAACAAAAATGGGGATATGTTAAGGTTTAATATTAATGAAGTTTTGATGAATATTCACATTTCAGCTATGTCTTCCATAGCGAAACTATTATCATAATTAAGATTATCTTTTTCAACATATTTATTTTGGCAACACATACTCAAAATTAACAATTAAGATAGACTTTTTTATTGTTCAACTTGAGTTGAAGGATATAATAGTAATAGTAATAATAATGAATAAATGTAAAAGTAATAGTAACAACAATGAATAAATGTAATGTAAAATGGATTGAGTGCAATATTATATATTAGAAGGCTGATTGACATCTGTGTTGATATTAAATATCTTCAGAGATTTAACAGGGTCCTGTACTATTTTTTTCTGATGAAAGGAATAGGAAGGAAGATAAATTATATCCTAAAAATAGATATTATAGGCTCTAATAATTACAGAATGCCTAAGCTCTCTGGGGATTATTCTACCAAAGTACATCTAATATTTGCATGGATATAATTATAAAATGCTCCCAAGAGATGCTAAGTACAACTTTAACTGGATGAATATTTAGTGTTCACTCTTAGCCCATCCCTATATAATGATAATAACAATAACAGTGAAGTTAATTTATCAATTTGGCCCCTTACCAATAAAACCCTGAGAGAGAGATTTTATAGAATGAGACAAACTGTTAATTACATGAAATTGGAGAAACAAAAATTTTATAATTTCTTGTCTTAAAAAAAGATATAGGCATAAAGGGTGAATGTTATCTTTATATTAAGGATCATACTATAAATATTAGTAAAGAAGCTGATCCTATCATTTGAAGCATTGAGAATAGAAAAATTCTTTTTAAAATCCTTACATTTTTGTCCAAGAAAAAATATTATATATTGGTTCCAAGGTATAATATTGGTAAGGGCTAGGCAATGGGAGTTAAATGATGGGTTCTAAAGGTCTAAGATTAGATCTGAACCCAGAACTTTCCATCACTAGACCTGTCTCTCTAGCCACCTATCTGCCCTCTTAGAATTCTTAACCAGGCAAGAGACAGTGATGATTATAAAAGATAAAATAGATAATTTGACAAATTTGCAAATGGAAGCATTTAACTAAGGAAAGCATCTTTTTTCAACTATAATAATAGTAATAATAATATGATAGCGAGATGTTAGGAGAAAAGGAGTACATAATATCATAAGATACTAAAATATTGCACCAATAGTGCAATAGATGCTATAAGCATGAATTGTAACCCATGAACAATTCTCAAAAATGCAAACTATTAACAGTAATATTGAAGGATGTTCCAAATCTCTAATAAAGTAGAGAAATGAAAATTAAAAACAAGCAAACAAACCATGAAGTTTCACTTCAAATCCAGTGAGTTGAGAAAGATGACCAAAATAGAAATAGTGAATATGAGAGGAGTTAAAAAAAAGGGCATTGCTACTGGAGTTGTGAATTTTTCTACTAATACTGGCATGCAATTTAAAATTGCATGTGACAAAAGTGTTTTTGATCTTGAGATTCCATTATGGAATAGCAAACCCAAGGAGTTCAATGACAAAAATAAAGGCGCTATATTTATAGCATCCTATTTTTCTGTGCATGCTAACAAAGAAATTGAAAGTAAGCAGATGTCCATTAATTTGGTAATGTTGAAACAAATGGGGATACATGAATATAATAGAAATAATATGAGATCTAAGAAATGATAATGAAAAATAATGAAAACATAGGAAGACTGATAACTGACAAAATGAAGGAGGAGAATCAGGAAAAAAAATCTATACTCTGACAAATGTAAATAATATAACCAAAAGAAAACTATTTTAATGAGTAGGTTTTGTTCCATAGAAGAGATATGAGAAGGGATACATTCTGTTTCTTTGAAGAAGTAAGGCACCATTTAGTCTAAAACAATTCTTTAGCATCCTACTTTCTATATATTGGTCAGTTTTCCTCAGATTTTATTTTCTTCATCTTGAAATTTTTTTTTGTAAGGGAGACTTTGAAAGAGAGTGAAGGAGAAATAGATTTGATATAAAAATACTAATTTATTTTTTTAAATGAAAACAAAATGAGAGACCAGAGACATGTTAGAACTGCTCACTTCATTATAGAAATGGAATCTTATAATGTGTTCAAGGAAAGTGTCGACCATCTCATATTCTTTTTTAAAAAAAAATTATCCAATTAATTTAACTATTTTTTCCATGGTTACAAGATTATTGTCCTTTCCCTGACACCCCAAACCCCCTCCTGTAGCCAATGTGCAATCCCTCTGGGTTTTACATCTCATATTCTTAATATTTAATGTAGAATTGGTAATTAATATTTATTCCTTGATCAAGAAGTATAGTTCTTTTATTCTCTTTGCAGGAGGGTAATTTTTTTTCAAGAAGAAATCAGAATTAATCAGACATTATTCACAACAGATTGAGTTTATACTTTTTAAAATTTCATTTGATTACTTTTATAATTAATGTGAATTTTAGATTTTCTCCATTTTGCTTAGTCTTAGAATTCTAGCAACTAGGAATGTATACACCCCTGCTTAAGGATTAAGTGTTGAGGAGGATGACCTATGACCGACATGTGCTAACAAGTGACAAATAAGAAACAACTGACAGACCCCCTGGGCTGTACTAAGTCAAGCTCAAGCTACCATTAGTACATGTGAGATGTAAGAAGTGATGTAAACAATGGTATATATATTTCTTATCACTTCCTCTCTCCAGGCTCTCTCTCATTTTCTCATGGAGATGTTGGACTTTTTTAGCATTGGGAGCTCATGGAGGTGTGCTTGGTGTCTTGGCAGGTTTGGCATTTGCAGCTTGGTGGTGATGTGACTGATTCCTCCTTTCCTCCTTTCATTGACCTCCAACTCCCGCTCTGGGTTGCGAGAGTGGTCCAATTCCCTTTTCTATCTCTCTTCCTAATTTTCTTCCCTCTATTGTAATTAAACCACCATAAAAATCCCAAACTGACTTGAGAATTTTATTGGGATTGAATTTTAATCCCTGGTGACCATTAGTATAATATATTCAGTCAACAACCCCCCTAATTTTACCCCTTAACATTAACAAGCACTTATTTTCTCTTCTTACTCTGTACCCTTCTCCCCACTAAAAAGTATGAGAGACAGAGAAAGGTGGGGGGGGGGGCAAGACAAAGAAAATCTTACTCTTGAATATATATTTACAAGAAAATCAAATTAACATAATGGCTATATACAAAAAACACTTGTTCTACATTCTAGGTCCACCATCTCTATGGTAGGAGGTTAATGCCATGTTTCTAGAGTCCTCTGCAACAAAGGCTTGTCATTACATTGATCCATTCTCCAAAGTTTTTCATTGTTGTTATTGCTACTGCTGTTTTTGATAAATGTTATGGTTATTGGATATGTTATTCTCCTAATTCTGCCCACTTGATTTTTCATCAATTGACAGAAGATCTTTCCACCTTGATTTCAAATCTTTTCATCCTTTCTCATGGTTCAATATGATTTGATTTCATTAATATGCAACCATTTGTTTGGTCATTCTTCAATAGTTGAGTATCTCACTAATTTCAAGTGTCTTGCTGCTATTTTCACTGGTACATAAGGGACGTTACCTTTCTCCCTTAATTGCCTTATCAAAATATATGTCTAATAATTATATCATTGGATCAAAAAGCATGTATTGTTTTGTGACTTGGGATTTGATAGACCCACTAAATGTTTTCTTATAAAGAAATTTAGAGCAATGATCTGCCCAGTCATTAGAGAAATGTAAACATTTTTAACCATTTAAAAATGTTCAGTTTTATTTTACTGAAATCACTTTTCAGCCCTCACTAAACAGACAAAAATCAAAGAGGAATATTTAAAATTAATCCCAAAATGTCAAGGAAAGACCAGGTAAATGGCAACGCCATTGATAGAAATAGTTTGGTTAAAAGTAGGAATAGATTTAGAAGGGAGTTAAAAGAAAATAAATTCTACATTTCTATTTATCTAGAGATCATCTAAATGATTACCTTAACCTGAATCTTCACTAACTATTCTGAAGATAATTATTTTTGGATATTTCCTTCATTCAACAAACAATATATTGAATTTCTACAATTCAAGCTATTCAATAAGGGGATAATCTAGTTTACCTGGATAGATTGCACTTATATCTTGAAAGATACACAAAAGTCCTAAAATGCCAGTGAGACATAAGATCTGACCTGTAAAAGTGTAACTATGGGGTCAATCATAAATCCTATATCTGTTGACTCTGGGCCAGCTTCATCAGGGACCTTAATTAGTAAGTGATACCAGAAATTCCATACTCAATCCAAACTGAATACCTGAGAATCTGTCTCTTAGGAATAGCAATAAGAGCTTTGTGATTGGTGGCATGGTTTTCCTTCCTAAAACTGATTACAAATGTTAGAGATCTGATGTATTATGACGTAAATGAATTTATATTTTTAAGGAAAGAGATCAGCCTATATAATTACCTTATACTGCTTAAAGTAATTGAGAAGATGCTGAACTCTGATACCTTAATCAGGTGAGACTATATCTAAGAGGATACTTTTGTTCTGTCAATGGGTCATAGACTTTAGAGCGAATAAAATTATTTGATGAGTTTGGATGATTTTGAAAGCCAATGAATTAATTGGAGGGTCATTGCATAAGAGGTCCTTTTACATTGGTTGAAAGACTTGATCATACCCTGTATGCCTTGCAAGCATCCTGAAGTTACTTAGAATCAGGAATTTGAACATCTAAATGCTTCTTTGGGCAAGCTTCTTGATAAAGGAAAAGAATCAATGGAAATGGAAAAGTACATGTAAGCTTTAAGCTTAAATCCACTTTCCACTGGATTCTGTAGGTATTGGTGAGAGAATATGTCATAAGCTTTGGTGGAGAGGTTTTTGTATCAATTATATCACCATAGTAAATATTCATTTCCAACAGTGTGGTGGTAAATGTTTAAACAACTAGATTGTCAAAGAAAATGCACATACAACACACATTTAAGTTTAATCCAGATTTTTAATATTTTCTTTATAAATAGTAGGTCTAGAAAATCAATAAAAATAATTCAAGAACTGATTATTAATGAATGTCAATTTCTGGTATATAAATGCTAACTTTGAGGAATTAACAATTGACTCTCCAGAGCAAGCTCAAGCGAGCTACAGCATCCCTGTGATAATTTTTAAAAGCTAGTAAATTTTAGCTGACTGATATCAAATTATAATTGTGAGGGAAAGTATGCCACTGGGATCATGAGGTATAGTATTTCACCGTCATTCTCACTCTTTACAAGTAATAATACTGCGGGGACCAAGAGTTAGCTTCCAACCGGGAACTCACTATGTCAGTGTGTTTGGAGCTGGAAGATGAAGTTCAAATCATAAATTACATTGTGATAGAGAAATAAACATAAAAGTAACAAAAGAAATCAACTAGCCAACCTGTTTCTTTTCATAGAAGAGAAAATTGATACTCAGAATTGAAATTATTTCTATAAAGTCATGATCAGTTAAGAGCTGTGATTTAATTTGTCTCCAATATATTTTTTACTTCATTAAGTGCTATTTAAACTTTTTTAAAGACTATGTATATTTATTGTCTTTAATAACCTGTTGACTAAAAAGTTTCAATAGTTTAAAAGTTTTGTAAACTTTTTTGTTATTGACTAAACATTTTCATTTTAATAATAAATTTCCACATGAATTCTCTGAAGTTATATGATCCAAATTATCTCTCTCTCTTCTTCTCTCCCACATCCCAGATTGGCAAGCAATTCCATTTGAATTATACACATATTATCATGCAAAACTTACTTCCATATTATTCACTTTTGGAAGTTAATAATCTTATAAAACTAAAACCTCAGAATATACCCAGATAAAAAAGTGATATATCATATGCTTTCATCTACATTCCTACTCTAACAGTTATTTCTCTGGAGGTGGATAGCATTCTTTTTCATAAGTCCCTCAGAATTGTTCTGGATCATTGTATTGCTGATAGTAGCAAAGTCTATCACATTTGATTGCTCCTCAAAAATTGCTCTTATTGTATACAATATTTTTTCTGTTTCTGCCTATTTCACTTTGCATTGATTCATGAGGTCTTTTCAGATCTTTCTGAAATCATCATTCCTTATAGCACAATAGTATTCCATCACCATCATATACCACATTGTGTTCAGCCATTCCCCAACTAAGAGACATCCCTTTAGTTTCCACTTCCTTGCTACTACAAAAAGAGCAACTATAAATATTTTTGTACAAGCAGATCCTTTCCTAGCTACTATGAGAATGATGAAAAATTTAAGATTTATAAATATTATCTCCCTAAGTAGGAATATAAATAATTCAACCTTATTTAGTCTATTCAACTTTTTTCTTATTTTTTTTGTACTTTCTTTGAATTTTGTATTTGGACATAAATTTTTCTGTTTTAACTCTGGTCTTTTCTTCAGGAATGCTTGGAAAACTTTTATTGAACATATTTTCCTCTGAAGGAATATAGTCCCCTGAAAGAATAGAGTTTTGATGGGTAGGTGATTCTTGGTTGTAAACCCCTTGTCTTCTGGAATAGCCTTCCATTCCTTCAATGTAGAAACTACAATATGTAATCCTGACTTGGGCTCCATGATATATGAATTGTTTCTTTCTGACTGTTTGCAGTATTTTCTCCTTGACCTGAGTGTTCTAGAACTTGGCTATAACATTCCTGGGAATTATCATTTAGGGATTTATTGCAGGAACTGATCTTCCAATTCTTTCAATTGCTATTTTATCCTATTATTCAAAAATATGAGGGCAGTTTTCTTTGGTAATTTCTTGTAACATGATGTCTAGGCTGTTTTTTTAATCATGACCTTTAAGTTGTTCAATAATTCTTAAATTATCTCTCCTAAATTGATTTTAATCAGTTTTCCCCCATTAGTATTAGTATTACATATTTTCATTTTTCTTCCTCATTTTTCTTCCACCTCTCTTGTCTGATTTTTGAATTGCTTTTTGAGTTCTCCTAGTGCCTGAGACCAATTTTCATTTTTCTTTTAAGTTTTCCATGTTGTTGCTTTGATCTCACTGTCCCCTACTAAAGCTTTGTCTGGTTCTTTGTTGCTAAAGAAATTTTCTATGGTAAGATGTTTCTTTTGCTATTTGTTTATTTTTCCATCCTTTTTTGCCTGTGGTCTGATAGTTCTGAAAATTGATGATTCTGTCTCCTCTGTTGATAGCTTACCTCAGCACTATGAGATATTTTGCCCTTGGGTTAGGACTTCACTGCAGTACAGGCTCTAAAGGGCTAAGTGTGAGGCACTTCTGGGTTTCACTGTGGGCTGGTGCCCACGCATGGGACTTTAAAGGGTGGATTTGAGATGTGAGGTGCTCTGTTGTTCATATAGGCAAGGTCCTTGGATCTCAAAGTTAGCCTATATTCAGCCTGAAAACCCGGAGCAGTTGCTGGGTAGTGGTCTGCTAACAATTCCTCTGTGTTCAGTTTTCCTTCTGATACCTCCTTATCCTGTGAAAATAGAATTTCCCTGCCTATCATTTAAGTTTTATTTTTTTTTCTAGAAGAGGGCTCCCTCTCTCTGTCTTCTTGCTGGTTTTGGACTCCTGTCATTATGAGACATTTTTTAAAGATTGGTTTGCAAAGATTCATGGAACAGTTTCAACTTTTGTTGCTACTAAGGCACAGTCTTGCCTTTGTTGTTGCTCTTAATGGGTTTAATTTTTTTTATTGTTATCTTATTTCTAAAATGACAATAACTACCATTCTCAATATACTTTCCTTTTTATTCCTCCTTTCTAGAGAACTATCTAATATAATGAATAATTAAAAAGTATTTTTCAAGAAGAAAAAAAATCAGCAGCATTAATTGATACATTGAAAAGTTTCCAAAACATATGTAATGTTTAATATATCTATGGATCTGTCACACCCACAAAGGGATAGGATGGTATTCTCCTCACATTTGAGTCATGCTTTATCTATATAGTTGTGTTACATTCAATTTTGATTTTTTTGAGGTGTATAGATTTGTCCTTTTTCATTATTGTTCTAACTTCCATATGAATCACTTTATGTAGGTCTTTCCATGCATTTCTGCATTTATTATTATATTTTATTTCTTACTATTCAATTGCTTTCATGTAAACCCCATAAGTTTCTAATCCCATTTACTAAAAAGAACTTTTTTCCTCATTTGGACTAAGGTTGGAAAAGATGATTAAACTACCAAAATTTAACTCAATCCTTTCTTTTGTTCCCATTTGCTTTCCAGAATGGTTTCTAATTAAATAATGTCATTTTGGACAGAACCTGTTTTTATCAACTAATAAAAATAGCATTCTTGAGATTGTATACTTCATTTTATTTAGGTAATGGAATAATGAAATATTTAGATAGATATAAATTATGTATCTTACATAAACTACTTGGAGAAAACAACATGCCTGTTAACATTTCAATTTTATAAAAACAAATCCATTTACAGTTCTGAGGCATCACACAAGCTTCCAATCTTTCCATCTCTACTTTAAATATGAAAAAGAAACAATTTCTAATAAATTATTTAATCTAAAAAAGGAAATGGAAAAACAAATGCTAATCAAAAGGCTTCATGAAATAATGTTTTATTTTTTCTGGGTTGTCATTATTATGGATTGAGGTAATGAGTAAACTATTTCAGTGAATTGCATTAGACATCCTCATAGAAACTGTCAGGATAACTGATTGATCCTTTATTGGAGGAATTATTGTCATTACATACTGAAAACCATGCAATACGTTTTCATTTCTTGGGTATGTTCATGTTAAAATGAAGTAATAATTTTCAGCTAATAAATCAGTTCTTGTATTTATGGTTAATGAAAGAAATAGTAACATTTATTAAATATGCAATTTAATTTTTCATTTCACTGTTGCTAGTGCTTTGAATTATATCCTGTTTGCATGTTGTGATTGCATTTTAAAAAGTAATAGATTAGAAAGAATTTCCTTTTCAAACAATTCTTACTTAAGAAAGCCATATTCTGAGGTGGAGCCAAGATATTGGAGAGGGTATATAAACCTGCCTGATCTCTTTCAAATTAACCTACAAATAACTTTAATGCAATGCCTCAAAATGAATCCTGGAATGGAAGAACCCACAAAAGGATATATTGAAACACATTTTCAGTCCAAAATAATTTAAAAGGTTGGCATGTAAGGTATATTGTAATGGGGTGTCAGGGTAGGGTGGACTTGGAGTAGAGAAAATCTCAACAATGTAGGGTGCACTTCAGCAAGCCAGCACAAGCTTTGGGGATAGCTGAATCAGGATAAGACTTTTGGAGCTCTCAGCCATAGATGTTAAAAGGGTAGGACAATTGGTAAGAAGAAAATTACAGGGGTACTATTGCTGGCTCTCTCGGCAGGTCTGTGCTTCATTATCCATAGACAGACATAGCTACAGTCCAAGGTCGCAGTCACTCACAGGGGAAAAGGAGCACTAGCACACACCAGGGCTTTGTGGAGACAGGAGAGCAGGTGACCTTGGTCATAGGTCCAAGGCAGAAAAGGGTGCTGATGGTTGTACACAGACCAGAACACAGGCCAAGAGAACATTAAACACACCTTTCCACAGATTATAGCATCTTGGAAGAAATAAAAATTTATAGATCTCAAGAACTAGTTCTGAAGCAGCTGCATAAAAAACCTGAAACTTGGAATAGCACTCCCTTCACCATAGGAAAAGAGTGCAAAGACAAGAAAAAGGGTAGAAAATGAGCAAACAACAAAAAAGAAATTTAAAATAGAAAGTTAGTTGGGTTACAGGGAAGGCCAAAACAGAAACTCAGAAGACTACAAAAGCCATTACTGATACATCCAAAGTCTCCAACAAAAATGAATTTGTCTCAAGTCTGAAAAGAATTGCAACTGATGAGTTTGTATCCCAAAGAGCTAATAAGGAAAAATGACTGTTCAAAATTATTTTTAGCTGCTTTTTTATAGTGGCAAAAAAGTTGGAAAATGAGGTAGTCTCTATTGATTGGAGATTGGTTAAACAACTTGTGGTGTCTGATGGTGATGGAATACTATTGTGCTCTAAGGAGTGAAGAACTGGGGGATTTCTATATGAACTTGAAAGATCTCCAGGAAATGATGCAGGGTGAAATGAGCAGAACCAGGAGAACATTGGACACAGAGACTGAAACACTGTGGAATAATCAAATGTAACAAGCTTTTCTACTAGTAGTAATGCAATGGTCCAGGACAATCCTGAAGGACTTATGAGAAAGAATGCCATCCACATCCAGAGAAAGAACTGTGGGAGCAGAAACCCAGAAGAAAAACATATGATCGATCACATGGCTCAATGGGGATATGATTGGGGCTTAGGCTTTAAAAATCACACGATTAAAGAGGCTGAGTCAAGATGGCAGAATAGAGGCAACAAAAGTTCAGACCTCTGAAAACCTCCTTACTGATTACAAACTAAATACTTCTAGGGGACTGAAAATCAAACCTAACAACAAGAGAGAGCAAAGGAATCCTCCTGCTTGAATCAACTTAAAAGTTACGCCTCCCAAAAGGTGGAATTTGAGAACACTTGGGTTTAAGGGGAAGGAAGAAGGAAGATCCCAAGACCCCTCCCCCACCTAGAGAGCTAAGCCTCCAGGAGCAGCTGGAACCTGTGGGCAGGCAAAGGCACTGGTCTGGAGGGTGTACCTTATGGGCAAATCTGTGCCAGGCTCAGAGAGTCCAACACAGGCAGTGGGGAAGCAGTTAGAGAAGAAACTCAGAGTGCAGAGCAGTAGGCATAGTTGCAGCTGCTGAGATACTACATATTGCCACCCCCTCTGGAGGTTTTGACATCAGGACGCATTCAGCAACCCAGCTGTACTTAATCCCATCAAAGTTTCAGAGGGCAGGGAAGCTCAAGCTCCAACAGACCTCTCCCACAGACTGTACTGTGAAATTTATTGACAAAGCTCCAAGGGGGGAAGGCAAAAAGAAAAGCCCAAAACCACAAAAAATGAGAGGAGCAAGATGAGCTCATGCAACAGCAGGGAGTAAAGAAAGGATAATTATGAGCAAACAACAGAAAAAGAAAAAATAAATTACATTTGACACCTTTTATACAGGCAATGAACAAAGAGCAAATGGAACATAGAAGGATGAGGGAACTCCAAGCAAAAACCAACGGAAACCCAAGCGAAATGAAAACAGGCTCTGGGAGAACTCAAAATACAATTCAAAACATAATTAAGAGAGGCTGAAGACAGCTGGGAGAAGAACTTAAAAACTAAGATAAGTCATCTGGAAACAGAGGCACTGGAACTATAACAAGAAAATAGTGTTTTGAAAGCCAAAATCAACCAGCTTGAAAATGAGGCAAAGAAGATGAAAGATGACCTCGAAAGAAAATCAGACCAGAAGGAGAAGGATAATCAAAAAGCCAGGGATGAAATCCCGTCTTTAAGAACCAAAATACAACTACAAACAAGCGACTTCACAAGGCAGCAGGACACTATAAAACAAAATCAAAAGAATGAAAAAATTGAGGAAAATATGAAGCATCTCATTCACAAAGCAGAGGATTTAGAAAATCATTCTAGGAGAGACAACTTAAGAGTCATTGGTCTACCAAAAGGCCACGACAAAAGAGAAAGTCTGAACATCATACTACAGGAAATTATCCAAGAAAATTGCCCCAATATTCTAGAACAAGAGGGAAAAGTGGAGATTGAAAGAATCCACAGATCACCTCCTATACTTAATCCCCAACTGACAACACCCAGGAATATTATAACAAAATTCAAAAACTATCAGACCAAGGAAAAATATTACAAGCTGCTAAGAAGATGTAATTCAGATACCACGGAACCACAGTGAGGATAACACAGGATCTGGCTGCATCGACACTGAAGGACCAAAAGGCATGGGATATGATATTCCAGAAAGCAAGGGAACTAGGTCTACAACCAAGAATCGATTACCCAGCAGAACTGACTATATTCTTACAGGGGAAAGTATGGTATGATGAAAAGATATGAGCTGAATGCAGAATTTGCCTCTCATCAGTACTAAAAGCATAAACAAGTAATCAGGACAGAGAAATCAAGACATTTAATAAGTTAAACTGTTTACATACCTTCATGGGGAAATGATTCTTAAAATAGATAAGTGTTCTATTATTATTAGGACAATTAGAGGGATTATACAAAGAGGGAAAGGGTTTGAATTGAATGGTATGGGATAATTTGTAAAAAAAATAAAGGATGAGAAAGAGGAATCCATGGGAAAAGAGGGAAAGGTGATTTAGAATGAGATATATTATCTCACATAAAACACATAAAGAGATTTTACAGTGGAGGGGAAGATGGGTGAAGCTGGACATGGAGTGTAAGAACATAGACAATCAATTGAATATAGAAATCTATATTATCCTATGGGGAAGCAGAAAGGGAGGAGTATAAGAGAAGGAGAGGACTGATAGAAAAGACGGCAAATCTGAGGATCTGTTGGTCAGAAGCTAAATACATTTGAGGATGAACAGAATGAAAAGATAGAGAAAAGGATAAATGAGGGTATTAGGCTGGAGAGAAACACAGAGTAATCATAATGATGAAAAACATTACAAGTCTCTCAAATAAGGATCTCATTTCTCAAATGCCTATGGAAATGATTAAATGAATAAGAATACAAGTCATTTTTTAATTGGTAAATGGTCAAAGGATATGGAGGCAATTCTCAGACAAAGTAATTAAAGCTATCTATAGACCTGTGAAAATGCTCTAAATCACTGTTAATTAGAGAAATTCACATTAAAATAACCCTAAGGTATCACCCACACCTATCAGATTTGTTATTATAAAAGAAAAAGAAAATGGCAAAACTGAGGATGTGGGAAAATTGAGACACTAATGTAAATCTGGGGGAGTTGTGAAGTAATTCAACTATTCAGAAGAGCAATTTGGATCTATGTTCAAAGGGCTATAAAACAGTACATACCCCTTGACCCAGTAATATTGTGTTTCAAAGGGATAAACAAAAAGGAAAAGGACATATATGTACGAAGATATTTAAAGGGCTCTTTTTGTAGTTGCAAAGAATTGGAAAGTGATGGGATATTCATCAATTAGGGAATAGATGACTGAGTTACAGTATATGATTGTAATAAAACACTATTGTGTTATAAGAAATGATGAGCAAGTAGAGTGCAGAACAACCAGGAAAGATACAGTCTTGTAAAATGAAGTAAGCAGAACTGGGAAAACATGGTACATAGTGACAGGAATACTGGATGATGAACAGCTATGAATAACTGCTATTCTCAGCAATACAATGTCTAAAACAATCCTAACGGACTCATGAAAAAAATGCCATCTCCTTCAGAGAAAAAATTGATGGAGTCTGAATTCAGACAAAAAAGCAAATTTTGTTCACTTTCTTCAATTTATTTAGTGTCCAAATTTCTTCTACTAAAGGATTAATTGGAAAAATATTTTTCATGATTAAACATATAAAATTTATATTAGAATGTTAGTATTCAAATGTAATTAAGAAAAAATAAAATAGGAAAAAGGAAGAAATTGGTAAATTTGTTCCCCCACCTTGTATTTATTCTGATCATATTCTATATAAGTGAAGTGATATAGTATATTGGTTTGTTTGCAATGAAAATTTGGGTAATGAAGAATACCAATCAATATAATTCAGTGATGCTACTAAGTAAAAATGGCTTTGTATCTTTGAGAAGTTGAAAAAAATGAAGTTATAAAATAGGAAATAACATAAGTCAGTTGTAGTACTATAATATTAGGTAAGAAAGAAGGAGGGGAATGAAGAAAACTGCTCTAGAACAAATTGTAAAATTGTTTAATAAACATTCTTTGGAGTTTTAGTTTCTAATCAAACCCTCTGGAGCCTGGCACTACTACTATCTTCTCTTATTTATTCCTCCCCTTCATCTGTTTCCTTATTCCTTCTAAAGTTTACAGTCTTTACCTGGTTTCCATTATATCTCTTATTTCCGACTTGGTGAACATAGAATCTTAGTATTCAAAGGCAAGATAGAAAACATCTCATCCAACATGTATCTGACAAAAAATCTTCTTTACAGAATAATGACAAAGTTCATCAAGCCTCCATCTGAGAACCTCTAGCATTGAGGAATCCACTTTATCCTACAATAATGCATTTCTCTTTTGAACCATTTTAGTTCTTAGACCCTATTTCTTTATTTTGATTCAAAATTTGTTTATCTGACATTTTTACTCATTATAGCCACTCTATAATTGAAACACAACTATTTGCATTTGGCAGTCCAAGTAGTTTCATCTAACATTATAAATTCATTCTTAAAGGCAACTTTTAATAAGTGATCTTAAGCATAACATAAATTGATCAGGAGATTGCTCAACTGCTTATTTATTATAAAAGCATCTGACATTCCAACTTAGAAGTAATATTGTATACTGAATCCAAGGCAGAATATT
Organism: Monodelphis domestica; assembly: GCF_027887165.1. Lineage (NCBI taxonomy): Eukaryota > Metazoa > Chordata > Mammalia > Didelphimorphia > Didelphidae > Monodelphis > Monodelphis domestica. The sequence continues at coordinate 243,260,292 of NC_077234.1, forward strand.
GGTAAGATCTAGGCAATGAGAATTAGGTGTCTTTCCTGGGGTAATACAACTAGAAGTTTCTGAGGGAGACTTTGAATCCAGGACCTCTAATTTCTAAGTCTGGATGTTTATTTACTTTTGACCAGTAATGCAAAGCTGCTATTAAAAAAATGAAGTAAAGGAGGCAGGCATGGTGGCTCACACCTATAATTCCTGATACCATGGAGACTGGGGCTAGTGGATTACTTGAATGTGAGAATTCTGTTTTCCATGGATTAGACTAATTGGTTTTTGGCAATAAATCCAGAACTAATGTGTTAATCTTTCAGGAGTGGGAACCAACCCAGCAAAACTTAGAGGGGAAAGTATGGTCATTTAACACAATAGAAGAATTCCAAGCATTTGTAATGAAAAGACGAGACCGGAACAGAAAATTAGATGCCCAAACACAGAACTCAAGAGAATGAACAAAAGGTAATTAAGAAAGAGGGAAAAAAGAAAAAAACAAATAAAAAAACAACTTTTTTTAAGAGACCCAACAAGTTAAAATGATATGTATCCCTATAAGAAAAGAGGACATTAGTAACTCTTAAATTTTTTTGTTATCACCAGGGTACCTAGAAGAATTATACTTAGAGGAAACAATGACAAACTGTAAAGGATGAAATGCCAAGACATAAATATGCACATATATATATATATATATTACATATATATGTAATATATATATGTGTGTGTGTGTGCGCATAAATATATGTGTGCATACATAAATATGTATATATATGTATATATATACAACTAGAGCTAAAAAAGAAGTTAATACTAAAAGAAATGGGAAAAGAAACAAAATGAAGTAAATTTAAATGTCACAAAGATGCATATGTCAGGAGGGAGGGAGAACATCAATACACTGGAAGGGTAAAGAGGTTGGAGATAGGAAATACTCAGTTCTTATGTGCATTGAAATTGACTCAAAGAGGGAAGAACAATCAAATACATTGGGGGAGAGAATTGATTTGTTCCTTATAGGGAAGTAGAAGGGTAACAAATGGAATGGTGGGGAGGGAAGCAGTACAAGTGAGGAAAACAGTGGGGGGTAGTTTGAAAAGACTAAAATATAAGGGGGGGATAAGAAGGAAGGGAGAAGAAATGGAAGTAAAATAAGGGTGGGAATTAGGGAGAATGATTTAAAGCAAAACATTGGTATAGAAGGAAAAAGTGAAAGAAGAAAAGGTAGGAGTAGGAGTAGAAATCAAAATGCTGGGAAAGACAGAGCTGGTAATCATAACTCTGAATGTGAATGGAATAAACTCAGCCAGAAAACTCAAGTGAATAGCAGAGTGGATTAGAATCCAAAACCCTACCATATGCTGTCTACAAGAAAACAACACATGAGGAAGGTAGATATGTATAGACTCAAAGTAAGAGGATGGAGCCAAAGCTATTGAGCATCAACTGATAAAAAGAAGGCAGGAGTCGAAATCATGATATCTGACAAAGCCAAAGAAAAAAATATATCTAGTTAAAAGAGATAGGGAAGGTAATTACATCTGATAAAAGGCAAAAATGAGGAAATATCAGTCCTCAACATGTATGCACCAAATGGCATAGCATTCACATTGCTAAAGGAAAAAATAGTGGAACTCAAGGATGAAATATAGATAGGAAAGCAATACTAGTGGGAGACCTCTACCTTCCTCTATCAGAACTAGATAAATCAAACCAAAACATAAATAAGAAAGAGGTAAGAGAAGTGAATGAAATATTTTAAAATTGGAGTTAATAGACATGTGGAGAAAAATAAATAGGGACAAAAAGAAATACACATTCTTTTAGCAGCACATGGTACATTAACAAACATTGACCATGTATTACGGCAAAAATCCATTGCAAACAAGTGCAAAAGAGCAGAAATAATAAATGCAACCTTATCAGATCACAATGCAATGAAAAGAATAATTAGTAAGGGTATATGGAGAGGCAAATAAAAAATTAATTAGAAATTAAACAATGTGATTCTCCAAAATTGATTAGTTAATGAACAAATCATAGAAACAATAATTTAATTGCAGAAAAAGACAAAGATGAGACATCCTTTCAAAATCTATGGGATGCAGCCAAAACAGTACTGAGGGGTAAATTTATAGCCTTGAGTTCATATATTAACACATTAGGGAAGGCAGAGGGCAATGAATTGGGCATGCAAATTAAAAAAACTAGGAAGTGAACAAATTAAAAATCCTCAGATGAAGACTAAATTAGAGAACCTAAAAATCAAAGGAGAAATTAATAAAATTGAAAGTCAAAGAACTATTGATTTAATAAATAAGACTAGAAGCTGGTACTTGGAAAAAACAAATAAAATAGAAAATGTACTAGTCAGTCTAATTAAAAAAGGAAAGAAAAACAAATTGACAGTATCCAAGATGAAAAGGGAGACCTCACCTCTAAAGAAGAGGAAATTAAAACAATCATTAAAAATTATCATGCCCAATTATATGACAATAAATATTGCAATCTAGGTGATATGGATGAATATTTACCAAAATACAAATTGTCTAGACTAAGAGAGGAAGAAATAAATTACCTAAACAACCCCATATCAGAAAAAGAAATTGAACAAATCATCAAAGAACTCCCTAAGAAAAGATACCCAAGTGCAGATGGATTCACAAATGAATTCTATCAAACATTCAAGGAAAAACCAATCCCAACATTATACAAATTATTTGACAGAATAAGCAAAGAAGGAGTTCTACCAAATTCATTTTATGACACAAATAATGATACTGATCCCCAAACCTAGCAGGTCATAAACAGAGAAAGAAAACAATAGACCAATCTCCTTAATGAACTAGATGCAAAAATCTTAAATAGGATATCAGTAAAAAGATTCCAGCAAGTGATCACAAGAGTTATTCACTATGACCAGGTAGGATTTATACCAGGAATACAAGGATGGTTCAATATTAGGAAAATCATCCTTATAATTGACCATATTAAAAAGCAATCTGACAAAAATTACATGGTTATCTCAATTGATGCAGAAAAAGCCTTTGAAGAAATACAACACTCATTCCTATTGAAAACCACTAGAAAACATAGGAATCAAAGGGCCTTTCCTAAAAATAATAAAAAGTATTAATCTAAGATGATCAGCAAACATCATCTGCAATGGGGACAAACTAGAAGCATTCCCAATAAGATCAGGGGTAAAACAAGGATGCCCATTATCACCTCTACTATTTAACATTGTAATAGAAAACCTAGCTGTAGGAATTAGAGAAGAAACAGAAATTGAAGGTATTAAAATAGGCAATGAGGAGACCAAACTATCAGTCTTTGCAGATGATAGGATGGTCTACTTAAACAATCCTAGAGAATCAACTAAAAAGCTAATTGAAATAATCAACGGCTTTAGCAAAGTTACAAGATACAAAATAAACCCACATAAGTCAGCAGCATTTCTATATATTTTCAACACATCTCTTCAGCAAGAATTAGGAGAAGTTCCATTTAAAATCACCCTAGATAATATAAAATACTTAGGAATCTATCTGCTGAGATAAACACAGGAACTATATGAGGAAAAATACAAAACACTCTCCACACAATTAAAACTAGATCTAATCAATTGGGAAAACATTGACTTCTTATGGGTAGAATGAGCTAACATATTAAAAATGACCATCCTACCCAAATTAATTTACATAATTAGGTCCATAGTCTTTGAATTTTTTTTTTTTTGCTGAATTTGAAAAAGCCATAACAAAGTCCATTTGGAACAACAAAAGATCAAGGATATCCAGGGAAATTATTTTTAAAAATGTGAAGATAGGAGGATTCAGTCCCAGATCTCAAACTATACTATAAAGCAGTGATCATCAAAACAATTTGCTACTGTCTAAGAGACAGAAAGGAGGATCAGTGGAATAGACTTGGGGTAAGTGACCTCACCAAGACAGCCTATGATAAGTCCAAAGATCCCAGCTTTTGGGACCAAAACACACTATTTGATAAAAACTGCTGGGAAAATTGTAAGACAGAATGGGAAAGAATAGGTTTGGATCAACATCTCACACCCTACACCAAGATAAACTCAGAATGGGTGAATGACCTGAATTTAAAGAAGGAAACTATAAGTAAATTAGTGAACACAGAATAGTATACATGTCAGATCTTTGGGAAAGGAAAGAATTTAAAACCAAGCAAGAGCTAGAAAAAAATCACCAAATTTAAAATCAATATTTTTAATTACATCGAATTAAAAAGTTTTAGTACAAACCAAACCAATGAAACCAAAATTAGCAGGGAAGCAACCAATTGGGAAATAATCTTCATAATAAAATTCTCTGACAAAGGTCTAATTACTCAAATTTATAAAGCACTAAACCAATTTTACAAAAAATAAAGCCATTCTCCAATTGAAAAATGGGCAAGGGACATGAATAGGCAATTTTCAGTTAAAGAAATCAAAACTATTAAAAAGTACCTGAAAATGTGTTCTAAATCTCTTATAATCAGGGCCTGCAAAAGGGCCTCAGGGCCGGCTGTTCTGAAGGGCCCAACTTTAAAGCAACCTGGGCCAGTCTCAGGGCATCCAACACAGATGGCAGGGAAGCAGCCTGAGAAAGATGGAGGAGGGGGGAGCTTGTAGCCCCCTGCCTGGGTCCTTCCATCTGAATCTCACCAGAGCTACCCAGCTGAACCTAATCCCATCAGGAGCCCTCAGAGCTCATGGAGGCCAGGACCCCTCCCCCCTTAGAGCACAGTGCCCTCTGAAAGGACAGGAACCTCAGGGCTGGTGAAGGCATTGAGGTACCTTGTGGAGAGTGCTGTGCCAGGCTCAGAGCATGGAAGTAAGGCAGCAGAGAAGCAACTGGAGGGAATTGAGAGTAGTAACAGCCAAAACACCAGCAGGCAGGAGAGGGTAGACCCTGGGTTTCCCCGGGAAGACAGCGCAGCTGTGGAAAATGGACAATTTGCCTGGGGCTAAAGCCTCGGACTATCACACAGATACATTAAGAGCCAGTCCTCCTCACTCAGATTTCTGATTGGAAAGGGGAAGAAAAACCATAGAGATGGCAAACAGTACAAAAGTGCAAAAGCCTCCAAAAACAAAGAAATGAAAGAAGAAGGGGGGTGACTTTGGACACATTTTATGGAGCAAAAATACAAAATACAGAGGAGATAGAAGAGGAAACACAAACAAATGCTTTAAAACCGCCCAAAGTAAATGGACATTCTCTACAAACTCTTGAATAATTTAAATCTGAACTTATCAAAAAGATGGAAGCCTTCTGGCAGGAAAAATGGGAAACAATGTAAAAGGAACTCAGCAATCTGAGAGACCAAAATATGCAAATGCAGAAACAGCTTGAAGCCTCAAAAAACAGTTCAGACCAAACTGAAAAGGAAAACTAGTGTTTAAAGGTCAGAATCAGGCAACTGGAAGACAATGATCTTGCAAAAGACCAAGCAAAGTCAAAAGAGTAAAGTATTAGAAGATAACATAAAATATCTCACTGACAAGGAGACAGACCTGGAAAACAGATGAAGGAGAGACAATCTGAGAGTCATTGGTCTACCAGAAAGCCAGAAATGAACAGTAATCTTGATATCAAAATACACGCTATCATAAAAAAAAAAAAAACTGCCCAGAGATTCTAGAATAAGGGAACAAAATAGGCATTGAAAGAGTTCACAGAACACCCTCTACACTAAATCCCCAAAATACAACTCCCAGGAATTTAGCTACCAAATTCCAAAGTTTACAAGCAAAAGAAAAAAATCTTACCTGAAGCCAGAAAAAGACAATTTAGATATAAAGGAACACCAATCAGGGTCACACAGGACCTAGCAATTTCCACTCTGAATGACCATAAGGTATGTAAAATGGTATTCAGAAAAGCAAGAGAGCTGGGTCTTTAACCAAGAATCAGCTATCCATCAAAATTGACTATATACTTCCAGGGGAAAGTATGGGCATTCAACAAAATACAAGATTTCCAAGTGTTTGTAAATAAAAGACCAGAGCTCTGTGGAAAGTTTGACATCCAAACACAAAGAGCAAGAGAAACATGAAAAGATAAATATGAAGGGAAGGGAAAAGGAGAAAAATGTTATCTTTTTATTCAAACTCTCTTCTATAAGGACTATATTTATATCAATTTATATATATATATATATATGTATATGTATATATTAATATGTGGGGAAAATGTAATGTGTAACTCTCAAAAATTGTATGCATCATTATAGTAGTAAGAAGAATGAAGCATAGGGAAAGTTTGGGGTATGAAGATGATATGAAGAAATGGGGGAGTAGAAAGAAAAAAGGAGGGGGGAATCATTGATGGTACTAAGATATACACGAAGAAATAGAAAAAAAACTAAATATAATAATCTTTCTCACACAAAGATACAAATGGGAAGGGGACGGGAAAAATTCTCCTATAAGAAGGAGAGGAAGAGAGGGTTTTTTACTTAAACCTTACTCTCAGTGAAATCAACTCTGAGAGGGAAGAACATCCAGATCCATTGGGATCTTGAATTCTATCTTATCCAAAAGGGTAAGGGAGAAGGGAAAACCAAGAGAGGTAGGGAACACAAAAAGGGAGGGAAGGAGAGGAGGGAGGGGAAGGGAACAAAAAGGGAGGGGCTAGAAAGGGAAACATATCAAGGGAGGGTACTAGGGGGACTGATTTAAAAGTAAATCACTGGCTTAAAATATTATAGCTAAAGAAGATAGGTCAGAATTAGGGGAGGATATAAAAAAGCCAGGGAGTCCACAATTGACAATCATAACTTTGAACATGAATGTGATGAACTCACCGATAAAAAGAGACGAATAGCAGAATGGATTAGAATCCCAAACCCTAACATATGTTGTCTTCAAGAAACACTCATGAAGCGGGTAGACACTCAAGATCAGAATTAAAGGATAGAGTAAGACCTTCTGGGCCTTAACTGATAGAAAGAAGAAAGAAGTTGCAATCACGATATCTGACAAAGCCAAAGCAAAAATACACCTCATTAAAAGGGATAGGGAAGGTAAATATATTTTGTTAAAAGGGACTAAAGATAATGAGGAAATATCACTAATCAACATGTATGCACCAAATAGTATAGCAACCAAATTTCTAATGGAGTAACTATGAGAATTGAAGGAGAAAATAGACGGTAAATACATATTAGTGGGAGATTTGAACAAACCACTATCAAATTTAGATGAATCAAATAAAAAAATAAATGAGAAAGAGATAAAAGAAGTGAATGAAATCTTAGAAAAATTAGAGTGAATAGACATACAGAGAAAAATAAATAGTGACAAAAAGGAATACACCTTCTTCTCAGCACCACATGGCACATTCACAATGATTGACTAGGTCACAGAAACATGGCATACAAATGCAGAAAAGCAGAAATAATAAATGCAGCCTTTTCAGATCATCAGGCAATAAAAATAATGATCAGTAAGGGTACATGGAGAACCAAATAAAAATTAATTGGAAATTAATATGATACTCCAAAATCGGTTAGAGAAGAAATATTAGAAACAATAATTTATTCAAGGAAAATGACAATGGTGAGACATCCTTTCAAACCTTATGGGACTCAGCCAAAGCAGTAATTAGAGGAAAATTCATATCCCTGAGTGCATATATTAAAAAAAATAGAGAGGGCAGAGATAAATGAATTGGAAATGCAAATAAAAAAAACTTGAAAGTGAACAAATTAAAAAAACCCCAGAAGAAAACCAAAATGGAGACCTTACAAATTAAGGGAGAAATTAATAAAATTGATAGTGATAGAACTATTAATCTCATAAATAAGACTAGAAGCTGGTAATTTGGAAAAACAAACAAAATAGACAAAGTACTGGTCAATCTAATTAAAAAAAGGAAAGAAGAAAAGCAATTTAACAGCATCAAAGATGAAAAGGGGGACCTCACCTTCAATGAAGAGGAAATTAAGACAATCATTAAAAATTACATTGCCCAATTATATGGCAATAAATATAACAATCTAGGTGATATGGATGAGTATTTACAAAAATATTAACTGCCTAAACTAACAGAAGAAGAAATAGAATTCTTAAATAATCCCATATCAGAAAATGAAATCCAACAGGCCATCAAAGAACTCCCTAAGAAAAAATCCTGATGGATTCAGCCTGATGGATTCACAAGTGAATTCTATTAAATATTCAAAGAACAGCTAATCCCAATAATAAACAAACTATTTGACATAATAAGCAAAGAGGGAGTTCTACCAAATTCTTTTTATGACACAAACATGGTACTGATTCCACAACCAGGCAGGTCAAAAACAGAGAAAGAAAATTATAGACCAATCTCCCTAATGAATATAAATGCAAAAATCTTAATAGGATACTAGCAAAAAGATTCCAGCAAGTGATCAGAAGGGTCATTCACAATGATCAAGTAGGATTTATACCAGGGATGCAGTGCTGGTTCAATATTAGGAAAACCATCCACATAATTGACCATATCAACAAGCAAACTGACAAAAATCACATGATTATTTCAATAGATGCAGAAAAAGCCTTTGATAAAATACAACACCCATTCCTAATAAAAACACTAGAAAGCAGAGGAATAGAAGGGCCTTTCCTAAAAAATAATAAACTGTATATATCTAAAACCACCAGCTAACATCATCTGCAATGGGGATAAACTAGATGCATTCCCAATAAGATCAGGAGTGAAACAAGGATACCCATTATCACCTCTATTTTTTGACATTGTACTAGAAACCCTAGCAATAGCAATTAGAGAAGAAAAAGAAATTGAAGGTATTATAATAGGCAAGGAGGACACCAAGTTATTGCTCTTTGCGGATGACATGGTGGTCTACTTAAACAATTCTAGAGATTCAACCAAAAAGGTAATTGAAATAATCAACAACTTTAGCAAAGTTGCAGGATACAAAATAAGCCCGCAAAAGTCATCAGCATTTCTATATATTTCCAACACAGCTTAGTAGCAAGAACTAGAAAGAGAAATCCCATTCAAAATCACCTTAGACAAAATAAAATATCTAGGAATCTATCTCCCGAGACAAACACAGGAACTATATGAACACAACTACAAAACACTCTCCACACAACTAAAACTAGACTTGAGCAATTGGAAAATCATTAACTGCTCATGGGTAGATGAGCCAATATAATAATAATGAACATCCTACCCAAACTTATTTATCTATTTAGTGCCATACCCATTGAACTTCCAAAACATTTCTTTACTGATTTAGAAAAAAAACAAAACATAACAAATTTCATTTGGAAGAACAAAGGATCAAGGATATCCAGGGAAATAATGAAAAAAAAATACAAAGGAAGGGGGCCTTGCAGTCCCAGATTTCAAACTATATTATAAAGCAGCAGTCATCAAAACAATTTGTTACTGGATAAGAGACAGAAGGGAGGATCAGTGGAATACACTTGGGGCAAGTGACCTCAGCAATACAGTATATGATAAACCCAAAGATCCCAGCTTTTGGGACAAAAATCCACTATTTGATAAAAACTGCTGGGAAAATTGGAAGACAGTGTGGGAGAGATTAGGTTTGGAACCACAATTCACACCGTACACCAAGATAAATTCATAATGGGTGAATGACTCGAACATAAAGAAGGAAACTATAAGTAAATTAGGCAAACTCAGAATAGTATACATGTCAGACCTTTGGGAAGGGAAAGACTTTAAAATCAAGCAAGACTTAGAAAGAGTCACAAAATGTAAAATAAATAATTTTGACTATATCAAATTAAAAAGCTTTTGTACAAACAAAACCAATGTAACTAAAATCAGAAGAGAAGCAACAAATTGGGAAACAATCTTCATAAAAACCTCTGACAAAGGTTTAATTACTCAAATTTCCAAAGAGCTAAACCAATTGTACAAAAAATCAAGCCATTCTCCAATTTGATAAATGGGCAAGGGATATGAATAGGCATTTTTCAGATAAAGAAATCAAAACTATTAATAAGCACATGAAAAAGTGTTCTAAATCTCTTGTAATCAGAGAGATGCAAATCAAAACAATTCTGAGGTAGCACCTCACACCTAGCAGATTGGCTAACATGACAGCTATGGAAAGTAATGAATGCTGGAGGGGATGTGGCAAAGTAGGGACACTAATTCATTGCTGGCGGGGTTATGAATTGATCCAACCATTCTGGAGGGCAGTTTGGAACTATGCCCAAAGGGCTCTTTGATCCAGCCATAACCCTGATGAGTTTGTACCCCAAAGAGATAATAAGGAAAAAGACTTGTACAAGAATATTCATAGCTACGCTCTTTGTGGTGGCCAAAAATTGGAAAATGAGGGGATGCCCTTCAATTGGGAAATGGCTGAACACATTGTGGTACATGTTGGTAATGGAAAACTATTGTGCTCAAAGTTATAATAAAGTGGAGGAATTCCATTGAGACCAGAACAACCTCCAGGAAGTGATGCAGAGCGAGAGGAGCAAAACCAGGAAAACATTGTACAAAGAGACTGATACATTGTGGTACAATCGAAGGTGATGGACTTCTCCATTAGTGGCAACACAATGTCCCTGAACAATTTGCAGGGATCTAGGAGAAAAAACACTATCCACAAGCAGAGGACAAACTGTGGGATTAAAAACACTGAAGAAAAGCAACTGCTTGACTACAGGGGTTGAGGGGACATGTCTGAGGAGAGACTCTAAATGAATGCTCTAATGTAAAAACCAACAACATTGAAATGGGTTCGAATCAAGAACACATGTGATACCCAGTGGAATTGCGTGTCAGCTATGGAAGAGGTGGTGGGTGGAGGAAAAGAAAATGATCTTTGTCTCCAATCAATAATGTTTGGAAATGTCCAAATAAAATAATGTTAAAAAAATAACCTTGGCCAAATGAATTTCAATTGAGTGATGTAGGTGAAAGCCTGACTGCAAAAGATTGAAAAATGAGAAGTTAAGGCAATGGTTATGTCTAGATAACTTTTCTGAGGAAATTATCCATGAAAAGCAGGAAAGATAAAATATGTTAACATTGACTGATATTGGGTTAATTGAGGACATTTTTGAAGAACAGGAAAAACTTAAGCATGCACATCATAAGAACTCTGAACAAATGATTATTCAAATAACTGATTTAGTCACAATCTCCTGGTTTTAGGGTTTAAAATTAAAAAATTTAATAACTATGAGACTGATGACTTCATTTATGCCACTGATAATTTCTGTTGTTGATGATGAGAACAAGACCAAATAGTTTTCCCTTTGTTAAAGAAGCCTCTGAGCAGGTTCCGTAGCAGCCATCTGCTTACATATGGTTGGTACTATAAAGGGTATTAGCATTAACTCCTCTACCCTCGTTCAAGTGCCTTTTTAAATTCAGAACCCTTTTCCCAATATCTTTTGGAGGCCTGCACGGTTACTGGTACAAAACTTGGTCAGTAGCTCACTGTGGTAAACACAAATAAGCTTAGTCAGTGAGTAAAAAAGGGTGTTACCTTTAATTTGGGAGGAAAATAAAAGATGTACATAAAATGGGGTAGAAACAATTGTCTGGCCCTTTTCCTTTATCATTCTGTTTTCTAATTTTATAGGGAAAAATTCTCTGAAATATAAATATAAACTCCTAATCAATTGTAATTTCCTCCTTTCACTATTTCCTCCATTTCTCCTGCTTTTCTCAAACACAAACAAGAAGATTTGGCTAGCAAAGGCCAGAGAGGCTCACAACAGATTGCTTTATGATTCAGTGTACAATGGCACATGGGCACCCACATCATACCAATTCTCAATTTTTCACCTATTCTTCATGTACTCAGCTTAGCTTTATAGGTTCACATTTCATGATTGTTTCTCATATTTGGTCCAAATAAGAATGTTGTCATTTTTTTCTCTATTAAAACATATGTTGCAGGGGCAGCTAGGTGTCTCATTGGATTGAGATTCAAGGTGAGAGATGGGAGGGACAAATTTGTTGTATTCTGATCTTCCTGATAGGACATTCTATTTGGAGGCAACAGGTCTGCTACTGACATGCTCAAATATATATACTGAAGCTAAAATTTAAATACGTTGGTTAAATAATGAGAAGCTGGTACTCATTGGAAAATACTCAGATGCTGGGAATTGTTGAAGGGAAAAGAAGAATAGGATGGCAGAATGAAAGACGGATAGATGGTGTCATGATGGAAGCAACGAACATGAGCTTGAATAGGTTCCTGGAGATAATGGAGGGTCCTCAAGGAAATTACATTCTTTTTATTTAAATCCTTACCTTCTGTCTTAGAATCAATACTGTGTATTGGTTCCAAGGCAAAGTGTGGTAAGGGCTAGGCATTGGGGGTCAAGTGACTTGCACAGGGTCACACAGCTGGGAAGTTTCTGAGGACAGACTTGAACCAAGGACCTCCTGTCTTAATCCATTGAGCTACCCAGCTGCCCCCAGGAAATTACATTCTAATGGGAGAAAAAAACAACATGTAAATGGAAAAAGAAATGGGAATGGGAGTCAAGTAGGGGAGAAAATAAATAAAGTCTGGAGAATCAGAAATGCATCCTAGAGAAGAATGAAGTCATGGTTGGCATGTGCATACTTCTTAAAGTGTAAGTTCTGGGAAGAACTATCCAATCAGAGGGAGAGGCTATAGGGATGGCATACCAGATCTGTGAATTCTAAATGCTTTGGGAAATTCCCTAATACTAAAATTATAGAGAAGGCATTAACCTGCTGAGGGAGAGGAAGTTTCTTCACTTAAGAATTTGCAAAACCAATGAAATCAAAAGTCCAGTTTCTATTTTCTAACTTCTTTTTAACTTTCTAACTTCTACTGAAAGTTGCTAGGTGACATCTCCACAAATAGTGAAGTTCTCTAGGAAGATAAAACAAGAGAACTTTGGTTATTGGTAATGGCATCGAAGTCTCAAATATTAATGAAATTTGGAGTAAAATTTTATTGGGTACTGATGGGGTGGGAGATGAGTTGTTCTCAGACTTCTTAGATATTCTTGGAGCAACTAGGGGCTACAGTGCATAGACTATAGGTCTAGAGTTAAGAGTCCCTGAATTCAAATCTGACCACAGTTACAAACCTGGGCAATTAACTTAACCAATATTTATCTCAGTTTCCTCATCTGGTTTTGTTGCGGTTAAATCATTTTCAGTTCTATTTGAATCTATGTGACTTCATTTGTAGTTTTCTTGGCAAAAATACTGAAGTGGTTTGTCTTCTGGAACTCATTTTACAGAAGAGAAAACTGAGGGAAAAAGGGTTAAGTGATTTTTCCAGTGTCACACAGCTAGTAAATGTATGAGGTTAGATTTGAAATCAGAAAGATGAGTCTTCCTGACTCCTGGCGATGTATATTAACCACTGTGCCATCTAGCAGCCATTTGCTCATCTGTAAAATGAGAATAGTAACACCATCAACCTTCCAGGGTGGTGACAATGAAATGAGATAATAAGATGCTTAACACAATGTTTGGCACTTAGAAAGCCCAATACAACTGTTAGCTATTATCAGCTATTAGCTATTCTGTCCCATCTAGCTGTAAATAAATACCAAGCGCCCTATGACTCTTCCCTTTTATTTCTTATTTAATATAGTGAGAACATCAGAAATAAATTTGTATTAGAGTATGGAAAGAAAAGTTAAACAATAAAATGTGACATACATATTTTGCTAATTGATAATTCAAAGTATTCAAAATTATTGTTATAGACACAATTAACTTTTTAATCAGCTCAAAGTATTTCCAATTAATCTCTTTGTCTTCTTAGTTAGAATTCAAGGGAAACCCTATAATAATCATTTTAATTAATTTGGGTATGGAAAAAAAACACAGCATTGGTTTGCTTTTATTTTATTAAGTCAATTTAATTTTTTAGCCTAATTGAAAGTCCTGGAAGTGTAAGGATGAATATAAAATAGTGAAAGTAAGCAAATAATTCTAATTGATAATTTATATTTATGAAGAACTCAAATCCATAAAAGAAGGAGGATTGTATTTTAGAGAGGTTGAACATGGAATTCCTTTATCTTTCTTTTTAGCACCATAAAGAAATTTTACTAAACATTGGCTCATAATGAAATTAAATCATTTGGCCCAATCTACAAGTAGTTGCTGGCTAATTTATTATATACTTTTTGTCATTTTATACTCATAATTTGCATTTTCTCCCACCCCGTGCTGCTCTTTGAGGATCTAAAACTTATAATATGCTAAGCACAGAAAAGTAAGGTGCTGAAAGCACAGCTTTTAAAACAGTGTATTAAACCTTTAGTTCTAGTAACTTAAACTAGTAAAATACATTAAACTTGAGCTGGTCCATCAGTTTCAGAATATGTGAAACCTGGAGATTTATTCTCATAAAACAATTCACTCCATATTGAACATCAAAACCTGCTATTACTTTAATCAATACTCTTTCAAGTGTTTTAGTCATTGTTATTTCCAGAAATATAACTTAGCCCAGAATAACTATGCCACTGTTTTCACTTAGAACATTGGTAATGGAATACAGATTCCTTTCCTTCCAATAGATCTATGTATAACGTATGAAAATTTCAATTTCCCTCAGAGTTAGAACTGGATGTTTTATTCAAATTTTAAGAAGTGTTTTAGGGGAGAGACTAAGATAGTCAAGTAACAGGAAGATGCATAGCCCAACTCCTCCAACACACCTCCTTTATAAAGATCTGGGAAACAGACCACATCAGGTCCTGATTAGGAAATCCAATAAAAGAAAAAAAAAACATGAACATAAACACAGACACACCTGGTATTGGGTAAATGAAAAGCCAATAATCATCCTATAGAAGAAAAGATAGTAAAATAGGACTTTTCTTTCTCGTAAGAGAGCTAGAGAACATTGAAGGAAGAGTGGTGCATACTTTGAAAGATGTGGACATTACTGCTCTTATTTTTGTTACAAGGGATGATAATGACATTTAGAAATGATAGTAAGCTAAGAACAGAAGTCATCAATGAGATTTGGTTTTCAAGAAAAGATAAAAATAAAATTAGAGGAATTGAGACATGCTTCCTACATTCCCTCCCTCCTTTAATATTTTATAACTGAAGACTTGTCTCTAAGCCAATTTTCCAGCCTTTTTTTTTCAAAGTTGTTATACTTTTTGGAATGGACTACAAATTCTCCCTCAAATTAGTCCTATTTTCTCCTATCTTCTTATATTCCCATGGTCTGCCTTCCATGTTTGGAATATGAAAAAAAATTAAAAAGATGTTTCTACCTACTGCAATTATCTTCTTCTTTCAAAGCCCAGTTCACAAAGCCTTGTACCCTACCAAAAGTAGTCTCTTTCTAATATTATTTTATCTCAAAATCTTCATTGTGCTTGTCCCCTTTCCCCATGAATCACAATTATTTTATATTTTATACCTATTGTATCCTTGGTATCTCCCTTCCCTAACAAGGAGACTGGTTCATTGGGATACTAGGTCATTTTTCATTTAAGCACTTTCAGTGCCTAGCAAAGAGGATTACACATAGCAAGTTCTTGATAAATAAATGTCTGTCAAATTTTTCTTCATTGAAAAATTACAGAATCTTTTTGATAAAATGATTATGTAAATAACTTCTACATAGCCAAAGACTTTTTGGTACCCCTCAACAGTAATTTTAGAAGATTTAGAAAGTTATCTAATCTGAGACATATCTGAACCAGAATACCCTTTATGCAAGCACAAGTGGTCATGGAAGCTTAATTCTTTCCATTCATGGGAAATTTAATAGAACATAAGTTAATCTATTTTCTTTTGAAATTTTGTTATATAATTGCTATTTATATTTAGCTGAAACCTGCTTCCATGCTCTTCTCATAGTTCTATCTCTCCTGGGTTCAAACAAAATATAATAATCTTTCTTCTACAAGATGTTCCCTCAAATATTTGAATATTGTTTTTATATCCATCATAAGTTTTTTATTGATTAGATGAAATAGAATTTAGTTGTAGAAACTGATATTTGCCTGGCATGCTTTTATGGTTGCCATCTGCTGGATGCACTGATGAAAAGAAGAAGACAGAAAACTGTAGCTTAATAAAATGGAGAGAATACTGGATTTAGAATCTTCAAACGATTTTGTTTGGAATCTTACATATACACACACATACACAAATACACATACTTTGTATATATACACTATATATGCATATGTGTATGTGATTCTTGGCTCAAAGGGCTATTTGTATGGGACCATCCTCATTAGAAGAGGTGCTCTCTGCCTGTGTGAGGCAGAGTTGGTGAGAAACTTCCAACAAGAAGGATCCTGATCTTCTGGCTTCCATCTTTGAGAGAGGTCATACTTTTCCAGATTCTTTTGAGGTCTCTAGAGACAGCAAGAGGCCAGTAAGTAAAGTTTTTCTTTGAGAAAGGTTGGAAGAGAAGACTCTAGTAATATCTATTTTTGCTCTCCTATAACTCATATATGGATGGAGTCCTATGGACATACATTTTCTAAATGGTCAAAGCACTACAGTACACTAACCACTATGTACATATTTATATACATATGTGGATATATATATATATATACATATACACACATGTTTTATATATGCACACATATCTATGAATATATAGAAATAAAAACAATTATTTCTCTATGTACACATAAATATGTGTGTATCCACATATAATAGTTAGTTATAGATAATATAATAGCTATTTAATATATATATATTTATATACATGCACATATAGGTGTGTATAGCTATGTATCTCTATATCTAGCATTTATATGGTGCTTTAAAGTTTCAAGTATACTTTTTATTCACATATTGCCTTTGGGTGTTGAGTGCTATAATTATCCTCATTTTACAGATGAGGAAGCAAATAGAAAGAGGCAAATATCTTGTTCTAGTTAGCACTTAATCGATGGCTGTTTTATTTTTTTTGAAAAATAAGGGCAGGGTTCAAGATGGCTGGAATGAGGTAACAGAAAAACCTACCATAAGACTAATTGTGCTAGACTTAATTATTGTCCATATGATGCTTTGCAAAATTATGACAATATGTGTGGTCAACTGTAGCACCATTGCCAGATGTTCTACACAATTGATGTGTAAAAGTAAAATTTTAATTAAAAGATATAGTTTAAAAACCTGTCAAATGGTATGTAGTGCTGCTTTCTAGTTGTGCTGATAATTAATTGATCATATAAATGAACATGATAAAACATTTCCTACCAGCTTTTGGTGCTGATATATTTTCCTGAGCCTAGGATACTGATTTTTTTTTTTTAGGATCTATGGATTTAGCGTGGAACAACTACACACACAAATTGAACCCAGGTTCAATCAGAACCTAGCATAGAACCTTTTGCCTTCTGGGTGCTTAATAAATAGTGGTCAACCTAAATTAATAATAATAGCAACTTGATATATTTTACTATTAACATTGAAAAACATGTCTTAAATTCTATCAAATCACAATACTCTGTATGAAGAATTGAATAGGCACAGCTGCTCTTCTTTAGGATTTTATAATCTCTCAATTATGGCAAAAGGAAAATATAATGGGTCACAATATCTTTGCTAGAAAATAGTAATGAATTATACTGAAAGGAAATAAAAAAAACTTGGAATTCTCATAATACACAAATCTACTTTACAAATATATCACTACCACCATATTGCCCCCATCTCCTATTTCAATGGAGATGGGTATGGATCAGATTCTTTTTTCATGTGTTCCTCTTCCTAAAATATTTTGTGCAAGGACTCCAATATATGCTCTATGAATAGCTCTATACATTATAAAATACTAAAATAATAATTGAAGAAAGTTAAGATAAAAATGAAATAATGTTTGATTCTTGGAATCAAAGAGTACTATTGGAATTTATTGATTAAAAGGCAAGACAAAGTCAAACCTGAGCATCAAGAAAATAACTTTGGCAGCCATACAGAGGCCATATTATATAGGATATAGATTTGAAGCTGAGAAGTTCAAAGCAGAAAGCAATCATAATAGTCAAAGTAATAGCTGCAGAAGGCTTGAACTAGGCATGTGGGTGTGTGAGCAGAGAGAAGGGGACAGATATGTGGAATTATAAATAAGACTTTGCAACGTATTGTATATACAGGGTTGGAGAAGAGTAAGGAGTTAAAGATGACATCTCTTGGAAGTTGGGAAGAAGGATAGGTTTTTAGAATAAAATAATGTAATGATATCTGTGATTCAAATGACAAGTTTTCAATATCTGTTCATTACTTGTAACTCATTCTGTTTAACTAAAACAAAAAGGACTGGGGGAGACAGGGCTTTAACTTAATGATTATTGTTGTGAAGCTTATGTCATGTACAGCAACAAGATCTGGGAAGAACTGGATATGCTTGAGGTGGATGGAATTATCAAAGGCAGTTGCCACAATGGGTACCTGAATAGCAGCTAAATTATACCCCTGAAATGAACGACTATTATAGAGAGGATAAAACTCAGTTTTGAACCTATAAAGATGTGTGGTTGAGCACACACTCCCTGAGGGTCAGTCCACATCTTAATCTTCAAAGATTACTATAAAAATTATTTATTCTAATATAAAAATAAGTCTATGCCCAAATAATGATAAAAATATGCATGGTGAGTATGAGTAGGCTACAGTGTATTAGAAAGGAGAAATGTTGGGTAGTGGAAATGATGTTATCAAAGAAATGTCTGTTTGAAATAAGATGGGCTTATCATGGGGCAAGAACCATGACAATGCTATGTGCTTCCTTCCTACACATTAATCCTTGTGATATTAAAAAAATTGATGAAGACCCACAGCATAATGGGGAGAACTCCTGAAACAAGTTAATGGAAAGACATGGACAGAAGTCATATGGGACTGGGAGATGAGGATATGATTTAATTGCAAAGATTGTCACATTTATAAAGTCATGGATCAATTGGATTACTGGCATGTAATAGTGACATACACATATAGCTATATATGTATAGATATGTGTATGAAATTTGCCTTCATTCTCAGTTCAAGAATGATGGCTTAATAGTGACTTGTGAAGACCAGATGTTTCAACTTAAACTGTGACATATAATTAACCAACTTGTACTGTTGAATTGCTGCTGAAACCATGTCAGCTGCTACAGAATTCATTGATCTCTTTAGACATCGATTGGTTAATTTAATGAAAAAGGAAAGTTTGGAACCTTGACAAATTTACAGAGCTGACAACAGAGCATCTTACTTAAAGTTGTGGATAGAAGAAATCCCCCCCAACAGTCTTAAGATCATAAAATAAGGAAGTTTACTGGCATTGAAAGAGGAGAAAATATCAAACTCATCACATTACTTATGTAAAATAATATACCATTACCAAAGTTTTTCAAGAAGAGGATATTTATGAAAATGACTTAATGAATACATTATCTATCAATTATATATATATATATGTATGTATATATATATATACATAAACACACACCACTTAAGTATAAGGTAAGTAAATGTACATTCAAAAAATTTCTTTGATAACCTTCCTTCTTTTTTTACCCTTAAGAAATATAAATTGCTTTGATTTTAGAGTCATATTGAGGATATGTAAAGATCTTATAAAAGTGAAATACCATCCTTTACTCACATTGCAGTTTTTCTTCCCAAACTCAAGGTCAAAATTATTTTTTAAAAACATTTAATGTATCAATTCTAACAGAATTGCTCTGTCAATGGTAAGTAGCATAAAATATAAAAGTTTTGGTATAAAAATTGGTAAATGATCAAAGGATGTGAATAAGCATTTTTGGAGGAAAAAAATCCAAGTTATCAATAGCAACATGAAAAAATGATCTAATTATCTAATAATCAGAGAAATACAAACTAAAAGAACTTTAAGGTGCCTTCTCAAGTTGATCAGATTGGCTAAAATGACAAAAAAGTAAAGTAACAAATATTGAAGATAATGTAAAATAGGTTCACTAATTCACTATTGCTAGAAAGTAGTTCAAAGATTACTTCAACCATGCTGCAAAACAATTTGGAAATCTACCTCAAAACTATTAAACTGTGTGTACTTTTTTCACTATTGATAGCATTACTAGTTCTATACCTCAAAGGAATCAAAGAAACAGCAAACCCTTATGTACAAAAATATTTTTGAAAACCATTTTGGTTTTGGCAAAGAATTGAAAACTAAAAGGATGTCCATTGATTAGGGAAATGACTCAACAACATATATATGTGTGAAAGTGTGTACATATGCATATATACATATACATATATTACCTATATGAATATATACACAAACCTATATGTGCATGAAATAACATATATGATAATCCATTTTGAAAGACTTAGTAGCTTTCAATGCTCTCTCAATAAAGAGAGCAGATGAAGTTAGAGTTTGTCTTAGTTTCCTAATCTGTTAAATGAGCTGGAAAGGGGAATGACAAACCAATGTCTTTGCCAAGAAAACCCCAGATCAGGTCACAAAGAGTAGGGCAGGACTGAAACAACTGAAAGGTTAAAATGAAAACTTGAATCTTATTATCATAGGCAGTATTTCTGGTAAGCCTTTAAGGTTATTTCTCTTTCTGAAATGCTTAATACACTTTTTGTCCCTTGAAAGTAGTTTTTATAATTAATTTGAGAAAAAAATTGAAATACACAAGAAAAATTGACCCAGCAGCACCAATAAAATAAAACAGGAGTTTGAATTCATTATGAATGTTTGTTGCTTAAAAAAGGCTAAATACTTGCATAATTTGTCATGTTGATACAGTTTTCCATGAACTAGATGAGGATTATTTGCTATATCTATGTTCATATTGTGGTCTCAAACTATGATTTCATTGTTGTAGTAAGTTTGCTGTGTGGATTGTCACTTGCAAAGAATAAGAAGGAGTCCAGTGTGGCCAGATTGCAGAATTTGTGGTGGAATATAATAAAGTGTAGTAACATTAGAAATATAGAGAAGGGTCAGGAAGGGCTCTAAAAGTCAAATGGAATCAAAGTCAAAAGGGTTCAATGGAGGTGATTTTCTATGTGTGTGTGTGTGTGTGGGGGTTATGTTGTTAAGTATGAAGGAAATGGAATTTCCTTTTAAGCATGAATGAACAAAGTTGAAATAAAGTAGGAAAAATTCTAGAATAGTGCTAGGCACACATATAGTCATTCCATGATTGGTAGATTATCATTAAAATATGAAGGAATCCAATGTCTTTGAACTTGATGTTAGTGTTATTTTGACATGTAATAGAGAAGTTGTTTTAGGAGACTGAACATATGTCAATTTTTTCTCATCACATGATTGTAGAAATATGCTCCAAAATAAGAGATAAGTATTCAATACTGAGATTCCTGTATGTTTTTAGAGAGGGAATTTACTTTTATCTTTTTTGTTGGAATAGATTCTCTATCGAAAGACAAATTTTAAAAAATCCCACATTTCAGTCTATTTCCACATGGAATACGTTGTTATATTGAAGAGAAATGTATCAACCTGATTAAAAAGGAGCTGAGAAACAGAGACAACTCTTTTCTTTTGACTTTACAACAAACTTTCCCTAAATAATACCTCTAGGCTGGAGGAGAGATTTAGTTATCTCAAAGATATACACACACACATACACCCCCAACCTCCCACAATTCCTTTCATAGAAGATAATTGAATCAAAACAACATGTACAATAGAAACATACTTAGATTTGATACAGACTATTTAATGGATGTTAACTGAAAAATGCATAAACTATTGATAAAATTTAATGTAGGGAAGAATTGGGAAAATGTATCTACTTCTCTGCTTCCAAAGTGAAGGACTATGGGTGTGGAAAGAGAAAAAAGTTGAATATAGGAAAAGCTTAATATTGGTTTTGCTGAACTGCTTTCTTTTTTCCTCTTTTTAAAAATCTCTGATAAAAGAGATCCTTTGCAAGGTTTAGGAGAGGAGATAAAAAGATGAGAAAAATGAGCTAACAAAAACAATTGGCAATTTTATATTATATATATATATATCTGTAATTTAAGTTTGACCTACTTTTCCTTACATATTCTGGTTCATATACATTGTTTTCTGTGCATTGAGATATGATTACTTCAGTTTTTTATGTAAAATAGCAATAAATCAAATGATTAACATGGTACCAGGTACATAACTGGTTCTAAATGTTATAATCAGAAACTGGCAGACTAAGAGAACTCTTCATCTAACATTTCTCCCCCAAACTACTCTAAGAAAATCAAGAAAGAATACCAACTTTAATGGTGTTTGGGAAATCCAAATAATAACCAGAGAAGATCTTACTATTTCAATTTGGCTCAAGGAAAAAACCAAAGACCAGTAGGCAGTAGCAAGAGGCTCCATCCATGAAGACTGAAGTAGTATCCTTCTAGCACCAGAAAGGGCAAGGATCTGCAGCTGTGTCTGAAGCTACGATCATAATAAAAGGGAGAACTGACAGATCAGATACATCACTCTCACCCTAGAAGGTGGCAGGGCATGAATCTAGGGCTCTTATGGGAGGTAGGTCTATGGCTATATTCTTCTGGAGCTCTGAATTTGAAGCAGTGCTGTTTATTCAATCTGAGTCGAGGAAATAACCTAGGACAAGGGACTAGACTGCACTACTAGGGACTAGACTAGTACTACTCCTCTGACAAAATTTGCAGAGCCTTTTAGTTAGTTGACCAGGGTCTAGAGTGAGAATCTCTCTTCTGGAGATCCAAATAGAGTTAATACTATAGCTCTGTTATTCAGACTCTTAATCAGAGTCAGGAGCTTTTCCAAAAGCTCAAATCAGGATCATATGATACCTATTTCAGAGTATTTTCAATACACTACCCAATCCACTACTCAATATCCAGAGAAACAGCAACAGGACTCTGTATAACACAATTAATGACCAAACTGTGCCTTTATATTCCATCTAGAAATTCTCCAGGGCCCAAGATGAACACAAAATCCCAAATCAAAAATGAAGCTAGGAAAATGAATAAATAAAGAAGGGTGTCATTTAAGAAATAGCATGGATCCAAGGAATTCCAAGACAAAATTTTCTAGAGCAACGAAAGCAAAACTTTAAAAAAATACAACAAAATCATAATCAACCAGTCTTGTAAAATATACAAGCCTTTTAAAACTGATGTTGTAAATGAAATGTGAGCTCTAACAATTTAGAAATATAATGAATCGATTAACACATGAAATATGAAACATTGCCAAAGCAATTAACACCTTTAAATCAGAATGTGCAAAACAGTCATTGATGCCACGAGATAGCAAGATACATCATAACAAAATCAAAGAACTTAAAAAAGAAAAACATATGTAAGGTATCTCATTTTTAAAAAAACTGACCTGGAAAAATAGATGAAAGAAAATATCAGAATTATTTGACTACTTGAAAACCATGAGCAAAAAGGACTTCTGTAACATTTCAGTAGACCATAACTGAAAACTTCCCAGACTTATCAGAACTATAGAGTATAGTGAAAATAAGATCCTTCACCATTAATTCTTAAATAAAGAATAGCAAACTATTAGTAGCCATATGAAAATGCTACAAATAACTAATACTAAAGTGAATAAAATTAAAACAAGTCTAAGGAAAAAATGATAGCAATAGTCAATGTTGGAGCAGTTGTGAGAAGACAGAAATTCTGCAAATTGTAAATGGAGCTGTTAATTGTCATAACCATTTTTGGGAAAGCAATTTGGAATTATGCAAATAAAGTGATTAAAATGACGATAGTTTTTCCTTCCCTGAGAGAAGCCATTGATAAGAAGGAAGTTTCCATGTACACCAAAATTTCATAGCAGCTCTTTTGGGATAGCATAGAATTAGAAACCAAGTAAATAGGCATAAATAATGGAATGGCTTTAAACAAATTGTGGTATAAGGATATAATGGCCTATTATTATTATGTGAGAAATAATATAATGAATGTAAAGAAACATAGAAAATTCTACATGAAATGATATAAAGCAAGTAATCAAGTCCAAGAAAACAATATATAAGACCATAATGTTGTAAGCAGAAAGAACAGTCACACATATGCACCCTCAAAATCAAAAGGGCTTGTTGAAAAATTGCAAGGGATAATAATTGCATTAGTAAAGAGATACAAGTAAACACCTTTACACCACCTCTTTTTTAGAAGTGGGAAATCTACAAGTCTGGTGCATTTTACCTATTTTTCAGACTTTTTCAATATGATAGTTTTTGTTGATTTTTTTCTGCTTCAATTTCCTAATAGTGCTTTGTGTGGAATAGTTCTTTGGGAAGGGAAAAAGGAGAGACACTGGAGAGAATTATGGAGATTAAAAATGACATCATTAAAATTTTGTCTGTGACAGAATAACATTAAAATAAATCAAAAGCTTTTTTTGTCTCCTTTGTTTTAGATAGAGAGAGATTGCTTATTCCAAAACCTATTAAAAGCATGGAATGGCTTTCAGTATTTAATATTCCTTTACCTTCTCTGAATTTTGAGAGGGGATAATAGTAAAGTTATATTCCCACCAAAATCTTAAGCGCATACATTTGTGGTGGGATGGGGGAAAGAGTGTAAACTATGATGAATATATTATTTGCAAATATTTATAATGCATCTTGTTCTTCAAAATATGCTCAGTGGCACGTCTGACATGTGAGCTTCAGTTGCTTTAAAGGCAAATAGACATTATTAAATTTTTATTTTATTTTTTAACTGTCAAGAGGCTATTCCATTACTTGAAATATGGGCACAGAGACAAAACACACTGAGTCATCAAATTCAAAGCAAGTTCAATATATTTATACAAGTACATGGCATGTGTGGTAATAGAAAATGACAAAATCTAGGAAGTCAAACTAAAGCATGAAATCAGGTCTTATAGAAATCCATAAGCTTATGAAAAAAATTTAGGGGTGAGGGCTGGCCATGAAGATCTAGTCAGAACTGTCAGAACATGAGAAATCCAAGGTCAAAGCGATGAATAGTGTGCTGCTTACTCAATAAAAATGTAAATGGTCTTCATTCTGTGAAACTAGAAACGTGTTTGGTTGCACTATGCAACTGGTCATTTGAACAGCAGGGAAGTGAGATTGATGAGACTATTATTCAAAGCAAGCCAGTTAAGATATTGATAAATAGGACAACACAGTACGTACATCGCCAGATTTTACAGCAGTTCCTTTATTTTAGGAGATGAGGCCATTGGAATGCTACACTCAGTGCAAATGTCCACAGTTCCACACTGATAAATATCCCCTGGTCAGATGCAGTAGATAGAGTTCAAAGGCAAAAAGTACTTGGCAATAGTGAAATGTGTGGCTTGAATATTTTCTAATCATTGTTTCTCACTTTCCTTCACAGATGATGACCAACCAGGGACTACAGATTTAGTTAAAATTAGAGTAAAGGAAAGGTTAGCTGTGCTTAATTAGATCTTTCCAATACAGCATGAGCTACAGGAGGGAAAGTGTGTGTGTGTGTGTGTGTGTGTGTGTGTGTGTGTGTGTGTGTGTGTGTGTGTTTGTGTGTGTGTGTGTGTATGAAGGGAAAGGAAGGGTCAGGCTAGAAAAGGTGAACAGATTGCCATGCTTCCTTCATTTTTGTGCATTAAGCCAGGGATTTCATTGGTATGAGCATTTTCTACTTTAATGCCTTTTACAACCCTTCTGTAGAATTCTCCTCCATATTTCCAAATAAGTCTCCATTCTATACACTTCTTTTATTCTTGGAACATTTCAGGGCTATACGTGCCATATGATTTTGTGATACACTGTTCTGCACATGTAGGAACTTTGTTGTTGTTTAGTTGAGTTCAGTGAATGATAACTGGAAATTCTCTAGGCAAGTGGAACATCATCTGAAGTATGGCTGAAAGTGAGTATCAGCAGTAGAATGTGACGTGATGTGATGGCAATATTGTTTCATAGTAGAAAGTTGTAGAGCATAGTTCTAAGTAAGAACGAGTGTAAGACTGATAAAGTGCCATTAAGGTTTGTATAAGTTCTTTTCAGTTTCCTTTGGCATCTAGTTATTTCAAGAAGATATAGAAGTATGGAATTTTAGAATGGGGAAGGATCATTAGTTACCATCATGTCCATCTCATTTCAAAAGGAATTTTCACTATAAATATATTTAAGACCTTCAAGAATGGGGGATCTCACCACTCCTTGATGTGGTCTTTTCCACTTTTGGAAAGCTTTAATTTTCCAGGAAGATTTTTCTCACCTCAATATTAAAATTTTCCTTTCTGAAACTTCTACCCATGGATCTCCCCATTTGGGATCAAAAGCTAAAATGAAAAACTATAAAAGGTCTTTAAATACTAGAAGATAGCCATCTTACACTGGGAGGTCTGAGGGTAGAGGGATCAAAGCTAGAAACTTCTAGACCTGGAGAAATGTGCTCCAATCTGGAAGCGCTACAGGTCCACATTTCATTACTGATGTCTGTGCCCAGTTGATAATAACAGCCATTAAACTGCATCACAACATTTTAGTCCAGTAAATGTGGCTGTGAATTTTCATATTTTCCTGGGGTAGCTGTGGATTGGTCACAAAAGTCTCTCCTCATACTCTTCTCAGAAATCAAAGTGATCTTCCTAAAGCATGGGTCTGGCTATGTCAACCACCTGTCTTCTACCATCTCTACTCAATAAACTCCACAGGCTCCCTATCACCTTTAGGATCAAATATAAAATCTTTCATTTGACATCCCAAATTATTCCTAACCTGCCTCTCCCCTCAATTTTCCATATCCCTCATACCTTCCTCTTTCTCTTCTCCCATATACTCTTCAGGCTAGTAACATTCCTTTCTATTGCTCAAAAAAAGACATTACCCATCCCAATTTTAATGCCTAGAATCCTCTTCTTCCTCCATTCTGCCTCCTGGCTTCCCTGGCTTGCTTCAAGTTCCAGTGAGAATCTTACCTCCCTCCTATAGGAAGATTTTTTGTTCCCTCCACCAATTCTAATGCCTTCTCTCTACTATTTACTTTTAACTCTGTCCTTAGACATTTACATGTTGTCTTCTTCATTCCACTGTAAGCTTCCTGAGAGCAAAACTGACTTTTGTGTTTCTTAGATGTTAGCACAATTCCCAGCTATCTAACAAAAATCATTTAAGTAGAAAGTACTTGTTGTTTACTAGTAAATTACAAATAAGGTCCCCTAATTCACAGAATCTAATTTACCCACTGCATTTGTCTCAAGTAAGTTTGTGATCAGATTTGGTTTGCTCTTCCCAGGCAGGTAAACTCCTTGACTCCAAGAACAGTGAGAACAACTTGAAGTGGGGGGCTGGGAGGACAGTGCTGTCAATGTGGAATGCATTTGCCTTGTGAATCTTTGAAAGCTGTCAATGACAAATGCATCACCACTATTTTCATTTATGTCACACTGTTTCTGCTTCTAATAGGTATATTGCCTTAACTCTCTTCTTTCATCATCTAAAGGTTATTTCTGAAGTAGATAGATGAGGGAGCAAAGGGATTCGGAATACACTAAAGTAACTTGGCTGAGGTTGACTAATGAGTTGGTAGCAGCACTGGGACTAGAACCCAGATTTCCTGAATTATAACCAGAGGCTTTTGCTTTTACACCTCACTGGAGTGTGGATGCCTAATTCTAAGTGGATTCCCAAAACACCATAAAATGCATATTCAAATATAAGGAGAAGATAAAAGGAAGCATTTAAAATAAATGGTTGTAAATGATTAACTGCTCCACTTCTTTAGTACAACCACGGAGTCACAGAATAACAGAATCACATGGTAGGAAGCGATATCAGGGTCAATTTGTCAAATCTGTGTATTAACAAAAATAACCTCTACAATTTGACAATCAGTTGTCAAATCTATGCTTGACCCCTACTAAGGGAGAACCTACCACATAACAAAGATGCTCATTTCCCTTTCTATGTCCTTTATTAGGGAGTAGCTAAGTGACTCAGTATATTATGAATCAGGGCTAGAGACGGCAGGTCCTGGGTTCAAATCTTGTCTCAGACACTTCCTAGCTGTGTCACACTGGACAAGTCACTTAACTTCCACGGCCTAACCCTTATTGCTCTTCTACTTTGGAACCGATACACAGTATTGATTCTATCTAAGACAGAAGATTAGGGTTAAAAAAATAAGACCTACACTAGATAGAAATATTTTGTCAGTTGTAGTAGGAAAAGTTTCCTAGTATCAAGTTTAACTATATCTCTTTTCACCTTCAACCATTCTCCCTTGATTTTCCTTGTGGTGTCAATAGAAATAAGCTAACATTTTTCTGCATAACAGCTCTGCTCTCTCATATGATCCCTCCTTATAGAATTGTAGATTTTTAAATCAGATCTTATCAAAAATGGAAAGCTTTTTATCATTCTGATTACATTGCCCTGGATTTTCTTCAGAAAATTCTGGTTTGTTTGTAAAACATGGTCCCCCAAAATTGAACATGATATTTCAGATATGGTCTAATGAAGTTGATAATTGGGCTCTCATCTCCCCAGCCTGCAACACTATGCCTTTCTTAATAGATTAGTTAGTCTGAGATTGCATTAGCTTTCTCCAGTGTCATATCAAACTGCTGACACATATGTAGTTAAATCCCTTTCTCTCAGAAACTCTGATCTAGTCATATTTCTACACTTTATACTTGTCACATCACATATATTGCTCATCAAGAATATCTTTAATAAAAATTAATAAACTTGAAAATGTTTGTTGTCAGCAAACATCTATTAAGCACTCATCAAGTATGAAGCAATGTGAGAAACTCTTCGGTTCCCAAATGTGTATTGGCTTGAGCTCACTGGCCTTGTCCTCTATTAAATTTGTCTTTGTTAAAGATGATTGGGCAGAAAGGCAGGATTAGCACTAACAACTGACTATGCCTTTCTTCTGGCTTCTTTCTCTGGCTAAAACTTGACTTCTCTCTTGGACAACTCCCCTTTCACCCCTAAAAATGAGATTAATGAAACATTTACATTTATACACTTTGTTCTGAAGGAAGTTCAAAATAAAGTGATGGTAACTAGCAGAGGAAGAAAAGAAATGGTTGATATGTACAGGGTTTTAGCATTTACTAATATTCTTATCAATTTCTTCCTAGCACCTTAGCAAAATCCCCTTGTTTCCATGAACTTAGCCCATGCTTGTTGATTGACTTTTAAAGTTCACTTTCCCATTCTGTATCGGCTGGCATGATGCTCAAAATGGGACTTAAGTTCTAGAAGTTTAGGTCTTAAGGATATCATAATATATAAGTTTATAGTCGGATGACCCCTTAAAATTGATCAAGTCCCATTAATTCATTGCTGGTGTAGTTGTGAATTGATCCAACCATTCTGGAGGGCAATTTGGAACTATGCCCAAAGGACAATAAAAGACTATCTGCCCTTTGACCCAGCCATAGCACTGCTGGTTCTGTACCCCAAAGAGATAATAAGGAAAAAGACTTGTACAAGAATATTCATAGCTGCACTCTTTGTGGTGGCCAAAAATTGGAAAACGAGGGGATGCCCCTCAATTGGGGAATGGCTGAACACATTGTGGTATATGTTGGTGATGGAATACTATTATATTCAAAGGAATAATGAACTGGAGGGATTCCATGGGAACTGGAACAACCTCCAGGAATTGATGCAGAGAGAGAGGAGCAGAACCAGGAAAACATTGTACAGAGACTGATACACTGTGGTACAATTGAATGTAATGGACGTCTCCATTAGTGGCAATGCAGTGATCCAGGACAATTCGGAGGGATTTATGAGCAAAGTACTATCCACATTTAGAGGAAAAACTGTGGGAGTAAAAACACAGAAGAAAAACAATTGTTTGATTACATGGGTCGAGGGGATATGATTGGGGATGTAGTCTCTAAAGGATCACCCTAGTGCAATTATCAATAATATGGAAAAAACCCAGTGGAATTGTGCATTGGCTATGGGGTGGAGGGGAGGAGGAAGAAAAGAACATGAATCAAGTAACCATGGAAAAATATCCTAAATTAAATAATTAAATAACATTTTCAATTAAAAATTAATTAAAAATTGATCAAATCCCATCTCATTTTATAGATAAAAAACTGAATCCTACAGATCAAGTAATTCTCCTAAATTCATGTAGAAAGTGAATAGCAGAGTCAGAATTTGAACTCAGGCCCTATGAGTTCAATCTCATCACTCCTAATTTAATCCTCTTTCATGGCACCAAATTGTCTCCCTTTTATGGAAGTAATATTAGTTCTGAATCAGCCAGTTTTCAAATTATCAGAAATTTCAATCATGTTTCTTTTGTACATTATGTAATATGTTGAATTACACATTGTGCCCTATTATGTAAAACCATGACATTATAAATTAGTGTTAATGTTGTTTAGTTGTTACAGTCATGTCCAACTCTTTCAGATCCTATTTATTTTGGGGAGAGAAACAGGAATGGCTTGCCATTTCTTTCTCCAGCTCATTTTACAGATGAGGAAATTGAGGCAAATTTGGTTAAGTGACATGCCCAGGTAGATAAAGTCTGAGGTCATATGTGAACTTAGAAAAATAATTTTTTTGACTACAGTCCCAGCACTTTATCTACTATCTGCCTATAGTTATATGATTTGGGGCATCTCCAGAAAGTAAAATGTAGCACTTGCCTTCCTCCTAAGATGGATGTAATACCGTTCAACGGTGTGAGGCTACTTCTGTTTAGCAGCCTTTCTTCGGTGTCTTTTTAACTTGTAGCTACAGCTCTGGATGTGCTAAGAGGACACTAGAATCCAGATTTCTCTTGCATTTGATCTTACATCAGTATCAGGAACAAGACAGACGAATATTTGCCCCAGGACAAGTTCTTTTTCTACCCCGTGCCACGTATATTCCTTTACCCAGTTATATTTTACTGTTTTCCAACTTCACACTGACTTCTTCTTCCTGCAACAGTCAGCTCTCCACCCAGGTTCCTTCCTTTAGCACTGCCACATTACTTTTCAACCAATACCAACCCTGAAGCTACCTCCTGATTCTTTTATGGAGCCTTAAGTTTTCCATGGGCCACTGAAAGCCAATCACAGCCTTGAGGGTACAGGTTTTCCTTTTTATTGGGCACACTCAGCCAGCCTCTGATGCAAGGTCTTGTACTTTAGACCCTGAAAACTGACTCCATACCTTTCTTACATTATTTCATTCTGTTATTTCATGCATTCTTCCAGCCAAAATGAACTAAATTTGGACGAAAAAGACCTAAGAAAATTCTTATCTATGCCAAGCAAAATTCAAGAGGGAAATCTTTTCTCTGGCATGGCGCACATCTGTCAACATACCCCTTTTTTAATTTTGAAAGGAAAGAAAATCCTCAGATATTCATTTTGTCATCTGATAGAAATTTCAGACCATTTCTTATAAAACATGTGCCCCCAAATCTTTCCTGATTTTTCATCTATGCTGCCATTTTTTCTTCTTCTCCTAATACTTTACTTGACTTCCTACTGAAATTCTTTGACAAGAGATTTTTCTAATTTATTAAACTTTAAATTTCTTGTTGTCTTCCAAAGTGCAAAGGCATACATTTAGCCTCATCCGTAAGCCTAAAGCTTTTATGCTGAATTGTTTCAGTCCAAGTCACTGACAAGATAATGAATGCTAGACCCAGGACGGATGCCTATTCAATATATTCATTGAGGTTCATAGTAACCAGTGAAATTCAACTTCGAATCGCACATCTGGATAACAAAAGAATGGCCTTCAGAGTCTGGTGACAATGTACATAATTTGAAATAAAATTGTAGTTTTATTGAGCTTCATCTATATCAAATCAAATATACTAAATAAATGTAGGAAAATCATTCTTTTAAACAAATCATTATGGGGATGTCAATATAATTTTGTAAAAATGTTTATGAATCATATTTTATAGTTTCAATTTTTTATAAGTTACTCATTACAAAATTATATTAACGTCTCCCTAATGATTAATTTCCTCATGTTATTATAAATGCCTACAACCCAATGGCATGGTTTTTGCAGTGAGCAAAGTTAACCTCATTCATCTATTATTTTCAAGGTCATCTTTTTTAAAATGAATACTGAATTTCAATTTAGCCAGCTCACTAAATACCGCTAGCTGCTATATGTTTTACTCTGTTAAGTGATATGGGAGCAATATTGAATTTGATTATACTTAGGCTCTTTGCTTGACACACAGGGTTCTTAAAAAATAATTAGGGACTTTAAAGTAGAATTCTAGAAGGAAGAGTAGGGATTAGTGATTCTAACCATTTCATTTTACAGATGAGAGAGTTGAGGTCAAGAGAGGTGACATGACTTACCCGAAGTCATACAGTGATGTCTACAAATTCTGCCTTAAAAAGAAAGCTAACAGCCTTTGCTAATTGAATACACTTAGATTTTCTTATAACCTGACTATGACTTTCATATCCAAATTAGTTTTATTTCCCTCCCTACTCTGACATTTTGCAGCTGTGAAAACACAGAAGCGTTGATTTTATTGACAGATTTGTATCCAAAAAGCATTTATAATGCTTTTAAAATGATATTTTAAATATTTTCAAGCCATATTTATAGGAAAGCAGAGAGAAACACATTTTGCTAACTATCTGCTACCTTATTCTAATTGAAAGGGCATCATTAATCCATGGGACCAATGGCACCTTTAGAAGGAGTTAAGCATTTAGGACTAACTGTATTAAGTGTCCTTTGATGGAACATTAGTATGTTTGCACATAACAACAGATGGTGCTACCAAATGCTTGTTCTATTAAGTCTAAGACTTCCTTTGGGATGTCAATTACTTTTCTAAAATAACAAGGATTATCCAAAGTCAGAGTAAAGGGGTTATCTTAAAAAACAAGTACAGCACAGTCCAGTTCTTTGTATCTTCGCAGTAGAACAAATTTAGCACTTGTCCCTCAAAAGAAATAGGAGCATCTTTTTCAACCGGATTACACAAGATAGGGCTCCAATTGTAAAGATGCTCCTATATAATTTTGTGTATGGG
This sequence comes from Monodelphis domestica, assembly GCF_027887165.1. Lineage (NCBI taxonomy): Eukaryota > Metazoa > Chordata > Mammalia > Didelphimorphia > Didelphidae > Monodelphis > Monodelphis domestica. Next base: position 243,293,249 of record NC_077234.1, read on the forward strand.
ATATAGTGATTCTGAGGAAGGAGACTGCAACAGTGGACTTAAACTTCAAGTGACTCCACACACACACACACACACACACACACACACACACACACACACACACAGTTTTTGAAGGCATTGATAATCTCATTAAACTCAAATTCCCTCAGTTTTCTACTTATGTCAAGATGATCTGTCCTGGATTAATTTGAATTCAGTGGCTCTCTATTGCTGCTAGGATAAAAGACAGATTTCCAAGTTAGTCAGTTTGGCTCTAAACTTCCTTTCCAGACTATTTTCATTTTACTTTCTCACAATTTGACATTCCAAATTATTCATCATAGAGGATATTCCATTTCTGACCTCTAGTATTTCATACAAATTATTCTATATAGCTGGAATTTTTTTCTCTTTCCCCCTTTGCCCCTTGAGGCTCAGCTCAAGGTTTACCTCCCACATTGGGTCTGGTATGATTCTCCTCATTTGTTGTTTTTTTATCTCCTTATCCTTAGTGTTTACTGTTTATTTTTTAACAAATTTTTGTATTCCTCTATGTAGGTATATTAGGAATTATTGACCTGGGCTTCACAGGGCCCTCTGGGAAATCTATGAATATATTTTAGGGGGCCTACACATTTGAATAGAAAATAAGCTTTATTTAGTTACACTTTGGTTTCCTTTTTAAACCCATTTATTGCATTTCATGTACACACAAAAATAGTCTGAGAAGTGGTCTATAGACTTCACTAGACTGCATAGAAGTCCATGACATGTAAGAGGATTTAAGAACCCCAAAATGTATATCAAGGATAAAAGTTCTTTGAGAACAGAGACTGTTGGTGTGGTGTGTGTGTGTGTGTGTTCATTCCCAGTATCTAGCAGAGTAACTTAAAATAGAATGTGCTTAAGAAATGCTTGTTAAGTTTAATTCAATAGACTAATTCCCTTTGACTATCCTTATATCCTGGAAGTATCATGATGATTTCATTTAATATATTTTGTTTGCATTTTTAACTTAACCTGAAAATCCAAGAAACATAAAAAATAAACAATTTAAAAGCTTGCATAATGAATTGGCAAACATTAAACAAGTAAAATTTCTTTTATTTTGTGTCTTCTTTTGGCTCTGTCAAAAGTTGCACCATTCATGACTATTATTATTATTGTCATTGATTTTTAATGTATTCTTGTTATCACATATATACAGGTTAGGGAGTGTGCAATTTTGTAATTTTTTTTGTTTTTATCTTGTAAAACACCTCTTGCTTACATTCTTTTTCCACTTAGATATCATCTGATTTTGACTCTTACTTGGCTATTACAATTGTCCTTGACTAGTCTCTATTCATTACAATTCCTTTTCCATAGCTAGCAAAATGAATTTCTTACAGTATAAAACTGCCCTCTTTTCCTAATAAACTCCAGTGATTCTCTCTTGCTTCAAAGATTAAATATAAAAACCTCTGGGTGGAATTTAAAGTTTTTAACAAGTTTTATTTCTAGATTTCCAATCATCTTAAATATTACTACCTTCCATGAGAGAGAGAACACAATTACAACCACATTATTGTCTTATTGATGTTCCTACATGCATAATGCTCCATCTTCCATCTCTGCATCTTTTCATGAGCTCACCCACATGCCTAGCACATCGTCCTTTCTACCACCTGCCTCAGAGAAGCCCCTCCTTCTTTGGAAACTCAAATCGAATACCAGCCTAGTCAGTGAGACTTTTCCTGAACCATTCCACTATCAATATATTTTCCTCTGGGATTACCTTTTTTCTGGCACTGTTTGTAATAAGTAAAATGTCATCTGCCTATCTATAAATTTTGGTTATTATTATAATTAATGTCATTATCTACTGATTTACATTTGTACTATCTTCCTCTTTAATATGAGATTTTTTTAAGGCAGTGGGTATTTTTGATTTTTTATTTCAACCAGCCAATGCTAGATAAAAATTACTAGATAAATGGTAATCTATGAAAAAATGATTGTTAATTGGTTAAGTGATATGAAGGGTCAAGAATACTTATTCAGGGTGAAGACGCTGACCTTGATCCATTGCTTTAGTTTTGTAACTCTGCCTTTCCTCCTTCAGCTTATTTTCATAGAGAGAAAATGAGTTGGTGGGGAAAGGAGATGTAAACTAGGAATCCTGACAGTACTTGGAAGTTTGGTCGGGAGGAAAATTTTCCAATAATGAGAGATGATGAGGTGTTGTTAAGGCCCAGGAATTTAAATAGGGAAGCTTAAGGAATTTCTAACCCTACATGAAAGTGAAGTTTCTAACAGAGATGTAAACCCTTGGTGATACCAAATAAATAAATTAGCTGAAAAAAAGATTTAAGCCTGAAGGGGATAGTGATGGGATCAGAACTGACCAATCCTGTGATGATAAATATGATCAAAACGGACCCTGATGGCCATGGTCAAGGAACAGTTAAAGCAAGAGATACTTGCAAAGGCAATTTTCTTGTTGTAGCCATATTAGGAATCCACAGGATTAATAAGTACTGAAACCTTCAATAAAAGAAATGATTTGAGGCTAAAAGGCAGAAGAAACAAGCTTGATTTGGCTCTCTCAGAAGAGCTCTTCTAATGAATATTGCAAACAGCCTCTGAATCCACATAACCCAAGGCCTTTCCAGCAGGAAAGGGACACTACAGAGAAGATACTTTTCCGGGAAGTTCAGTGAGGCTCATACAATGTCATACTGGCTAAGAATCATCTCCATCCCTTTGGCCAAATTTCTAGGATCCTAAAATTGAGGACCGAACACTCAGCATCAAGAGTTTTGACTTCTCTTTGTTAAAACAGAACTTGTAACTTCTATGTGAACCCTGGTGATGCTCATCACCTGTGTTAGCCAGAGAAGGGGTTGAATTGCAAATAAAAGGTGAATCTGGAAGCCCCAAGCATGAAGAGGCTTTAAGGCTTGTTCCAAAATCTCTCTATAGCTTTGTGTTTTTTCATGTCTCTGTCTCTGTCTCTCTCTGTCTCTCTCCATTTAGTATTAGTAGTTTCCCTTGCAAGTTAAGCATCAGATGCTTATTGTGTTGTGCGGGTGCAACAGGTAACATCCTGTGAGTGGTTTAATTCTGGGTACCAAATACCTTGGTACTTGGGGCAAAGATCTCTTTCTGGAGAGAAAAACAGATTCTAGATAGGCTTCTGAGAAAATCACAGCTACTCTCCTCATACATGGGGGTGGGGGGGAGCCCACAACCCAACAACAACAACCTGGGAAAGTGCCTGACATCCATGCACAAGACCAAGGATTGAAAAAAGCAGAAAAAGCACATGCATTCTCTTATCGGGAAAAGAAAACTCCTGAGTTAGGGGCTTTTTTGCAATTGCAAGCAGAGAAGCTTTGCAACTTTATACCCAGTAATTTGTGATGGGCAATGAGAGAGGGTGACCAGGGAATTAATAGAACCATACTGGGCAGAAGCCATGAGATCCAGGAGCAATTTCAGCCAGCATTTACACATTGGGCAGAGAATACCCTTCTGGTGCCATAGAGAATGAGGAGGGAATAGGCACAATGGAAATACCAAAGGATATCAGTGGCCTATAGAAATGAAGGCATGATTTGACCCTCCATGTCTATGCCTTAGCTAGACACAGTTCCTCCACGGGTGTCATTCCAATAAGGACTCTGGCCACAAATTCTCACTCTTGGTCATACATGTCCACAAATTCTCACTCTTGGTCATACATGTTGCCTACATATGTGCCCTGGTCATGAATTCCCTTTGTCCATTTAGACAGATGCTGTGACCACATGTGTGTTCAACTGCTTCTCTATATGCATCTTCTCATATTCAACGTATTCATTTTTAGAAGATTATACTCAGTGTCAAGAGGACAAGTATTCATTTTATATAAAGTTATTTTATTAAAATTCTTTGATTTGAATTAATGGTGCCTACTGTTTGATGTCCAGAGACCATAATTAAAAAAAAAAAAACCCAACTTGTCCAAGGTCACACTGGTAGTGAATAGCAGAGGCAGGTTTTGATCCCAGGAATTCTGACTCTGAATCTCATTCTAATTCTCTGCATAAATTTCACATCTTTGCAGAAATTTCATTGTTTTGCTCATTGGCTACAGGAGGGAAGTGGGAAGAGTGAAGGGAGAGAATATGAATCATGTAACATGGACAAATGTTCTAAACTAATTAAATAAAATTTTCAAATAAAAAATTGCAATGTTTTTAGAATGATGACACAGAATTAAAGAAAAAGTCCTATTTTTGACACCCAGAATGACTGGAAACAACATGTTTTAAACTAAATATGGGGGGCTTAGAATGTTATAGTGTTCATCATATAAATGAATGTGATTATTCATCACTAATATTAGTACTATTCAATTTGTTTGTTATGAAAAGACAATAACAAACATTTTCCTTGAGAAATCATGGCATGCACAACTTCTTAAGCTATTATATTTTCTGCTGAAGGGAGCCAATTTTCTAAGTTTGAAATTTTACTAAACTTGGACATGAATATATAAGGATTTATGTCCATGCTGACCAGAAGATAAAATTCCCAAACCTTTATGGTAATGTGTACGTAACAGTATAAGTTATGTCCTTTTTGGAAGCCCTAACTGAATATGATTGTAGTAATTAATGAGCACCATAAAACTCAGCACTTGCCGCAATAAAAAAAGTAGAGCTCCATCATGGATGCTGAATGCTTGATTCACTGTGTGGTAGAGGAGGTCTATTTATAATTTAAAAATCAGACTGAAGTACTTGCTATAAATCCTAATTTAAAAATACATACACACAAGCATGTCACTTTATCCCCCAAATGTAGAATATTAAATATGTTCTGAATACCAAAAATATAACTTAAGACTCTCCCCTACATGCAAGTGTTCAACAGAGTTCTGCTTTAAGCTCTCTTCCTTCAATTCTCTATATTCACCCTTGGAGATCTAACCCCTTCCTGTCATTTTCATTATCTCCTCTCTGCAGATAATATCCATCCATATATCTCCCTATCTAGCCTAAATTTATCCCCTTAATTTAAATACCAAATCTCTAAATGCTTATTAGATGTTTTACCAGCACCTTAAACTTTACTTGTCCAAAACTGAACTCATCATGTTCCTTCTAATGAATGGCCTTTCTCTAAACTTTCAGAATTCTGATGATTGATATCTACAATCCTCTTAGTCATCTAGGATCAAACTCTAAGACTGACCTTTGTCTTTTGCCTCCACATTACACCTAAAAAGGAAGTTGCAGCGAAATATAAGGAAAACCAGCGTCACAATCCAACTTTGGAAAGGTGGATAAAACAGTTGAAAAAAAGTTAATGTCTATGATTTTCAACATTAAATAAGACACAGAGACACATATTCACCAAAAATGCTAGCCATGGTAATGGCATGTGCCTGAGGGGACATGAATGTTGTTAATTTCTTTTCAATCATGTTTAATTCTTTGTGACCCCATTTGGGATTTTCTTGGCAAAGACACTAGATTAGTTTGCAATTTCCTTCTTTAGTTCATTTTACTGATGAGAAAATCGATGCATACAAGGTTAAGTGACTTGCCCAGGGTAACAGAACTAGTAAGTGTCTGAGACCAGATTTGAATTCGGGAAGAGGAGTTTTTTTTTTTTTTAATTTTCATTTAGGTTGAGCACTCTATTCACTGTGCCTCTTAGCTACCCTAAGTTGGCACAAATAAAAGGTAACATGTCCTGTGCTGACCTATAAACAAAAAGTAGGATATGATATTTAACATTTATGTATAGAAAGGGTTGGGGAAGAAGAAACAGAGACAGTCAGAGATAGAAACAGAGTTAAGAGAACATTATGTACATTTAATGGATATTCTGGGAATATGGAGAAATATTACGGGGGATAAAAAACAAGTGAACAGGATATATTCTGCATTATTAATGATTAAGTATTGAAATAAATTTTATCTGGGTCTACCTTTTGCTCCCTTTTACATTTAACTGTTTATTATATTTATTTGAAAAAATAATCAATGAAATAATGGAACTATCAAAATATCTAGTGTTATTTTCTTTTTCCTTCTCCCCCTCCCAACAGGCTAAGCTCATTCAGAACAGGGAATATCTTAGAATCAGGTTTAAAACTAACAATTACTTTGGTAGTTGTTTATTCCAACTCTCTAATTTACAGATGAGGAAAGTAAGATTCATAGAATGAAATAGCTTGATGAGGTCACACAGAGTAATACAACATGATAGATTAGAACTCAGTTGATGTGTCTGCCATCTAGCACACTGCCTCAAACATAGTAGGCACTTAAATATTTGTTAAAAACAAACCTATGGCATTGATCTAGTGATGGCAAAAATTCCCATTGGTTACCTTTCAACTCAGTTTTTCACTATTTTGATAGATTAGATAGAGAGAGAGATGAATGGAGAGAGAGAGAGAGAGATGAATCGAGAGAGAGAGATGAATCAAGAGAGAGAGATGAATGGAGAGAGAGAGAGATGAATGGAGAGAGAGAGAGAGAGAGAGAGAGAGAGAGAGAGAGAGATATGAATGGAGAGAGAGAGAGAGAGAGAGAGAGAGAGAGAGAGAGAGAGAGAGAGATGAATGGAGAGAGAGAGAGAGATAATACTACCTCTGTACCTGATCCAAGAGGAAAAGAGAACAAAAGATCTTCTCTTTTAGATGCCACATATGTTCATCTCTTAATGCACTCATAATTATGTGGTCTCCAGCACAACTTTCCTCTATATACATTTAGTTCAAATCTGTTGTTTCCCCTTTCTTTGTTCTATTTAGTATTATTTGAACCTCTTCCATATACACACTGAAGATTGTTTTTTAGGATTTATAAGTTCTAATATTGGACATGAGGATTCTGTGAGCACCACAAGTCTGTCATTTTTCTTAAAGATTCTCTCTTATTTCATCCACCAGTTTATTGAATTTGCCAATTATTGGAAGGCATTTAGATTTTATTTACAGAGTTTTAAAAATTGGAAAATAGATCCTTCAACTTTGCCACTGCTGACAATCTCAATCAACTGCCACTGATAAGCAGATAAGGCTAACTGTCCTAGAAAGAGACATATCTTCACTTGCCTTCTTTACCATTAACAATGCTTGTTGTGGTGAGACTTCCTGTGATACCTTTGCCACTCAGTAGACACAGCTCCAAGACCCACAAGGAAAAAAGTTCCTGCTCCCAAAGTCCTTAATACTGTCAAATGTTTTGCTACTGTCAACTAATATGGTTTTATTAATGGCAATGACAGTTTTAGAAGATACATTATCATCCACTTTGCTCCTTCATCTTAAAAAATGGGGACTTTTCATAACTTCTGGCTGAAACCAAAATGTGTGGTCTCCTCAAATAGACTGTAAGCCCCTTGAGGACAGGGACTCTCTTGATTTTGCATTTAGACCTTAAGAGATTAGCACAATATTTTGCACATAGCATTTATTAAATTATTTTAATTAATTAATTCATTTCATTCACGATACTTCTTTACCATTTCATCAGAAGCAATGTTGGTGCATAAATGGCAACTATTGTTATGGTGGTCTTTTGGTTTAAAAAATATGTGATGACCACCCCTGAAATAATTTTACTTGTCTTTCTCATTGAAAATTAATACCTTTCTACATGATTAATAATCCACTAATTCTCACATTACTATGTGAAAGAAGGGAGGAAATGCAGGGAAGACTTCTTCACATTTATTTCCCAAAGAGAATATGGGGGGAAAAGTATTATAAGACTGAGACTAGATGTCAGATTTGACAAATTCTCCTAGAGACTGCTACAAATTTATATGCCACTTAGGAAATACTGAAAAGAAATTTCTCTGCTATGGAGATTGCAAGCTTTAAAGAAATAACATTTCTTTAAATTTATTATAGATAATAATACCACAAAGTCTGGAAAAGGACTTTTTCCTTTATTTACATATGGATATTAGTGCTTTCTGGAAAGCAAAAGGAAGTACCCACTTTTCATTTTTAAATCATTTTGGATATTATTCTGACTTTCAAAAAATTTTGAATAATCACTTGAATAATCACAAATCCTATTTGTTTTGGTATCCAAAGACTTACATTGGCTAAGAGCTAGACATAAGAAAGTACTCATGCCCAAGAAAAAAGGTGTCTCTGGTCCATTATGTGACCAAGTGAAGGTTATTCTCTCATTTCTTCCTTCATAATCTTTGCTTGGTCAGAAATATAGCTACACTCTAATGGTCTCTAGCTGTTTATTTGAGCTGAATTAGAAAACTGAGGAAAGATAAGGCAGATAATGTGGAAGAATTATGACTACTGCTGAACAGAAAGCAGAGCAGGCCTTAGACATGTGTCTGAGGATGGAGAGCACCTGTGTAAACCTAATTTTGGTCCACAGACACATGCTGGGACCATGCTGATGCATGTTAATAACTACATAATGAGAGTAAACCCATGAAAGCAGGACATTCGGAATGACATTGTGGAGGAACAGAGGAGGAATGCTGCCTGCCATCATCAGAAAGATGGGAAGAGAGTGCAATATGGCTTAAAGAATATAATCGTTGGTGTTTAAATGCCAAGTACGACTATAATTTTTCACACAGAGAAAGCCAATTCCCTCCAGCTTTAGCTGGAGCTATATATGCTCAGAAAAGTTCTCAGATAATTCTAGCTTAAGCTTTTAGAGTCCAGAGGTACTCTTGTGTAACAAAAATAATATAACAAGTTCTATTTCATGTCACTCAAAACAAAAGAAATATCCAACAATTAGGTTCAAAATTAAAAGAAAAACTATCATTGTAAGAAAAATTCCAGTATACCTTATGAAATACTGCAAAAGAAATCCCTCTCAATATCTTTTAACAAAGAATCCTAGAGGGGAAAAAAGAATACATAGCTGTCATTTTTAATGTCCAAATTTATGCAGTTTTTTAAGGGTCACAAAACATTTTCCCCACAATGATACTATGAACATCATCAAAGATATCATGCTGACTTTGAAAATTACCTCCCAAAATATTTTCAGTTAGAATCAGGTTACTTAATGTAGAAGATTCAAATATAGTTAGTCCTGAAAATTGTTTATATCTCAATGATAAATAATGTTGGGTCTTTAAAAAGTTTTTATCTCAAATCCTGAGGTCCTCCAAAATATAAATAACTTTGGTTCCAGACTCTAGATTATCTTATTAGGGACAAAATTATTTTCCTGGGCTTCTGAACCATAAAAGACTCAAGTTAAGTCCAAATAGGCCAAAAGTTGGTGATGGCCAAACAAAATGTGTTTAGTCTAAAATTAGTGAATTTGACTAGAATATAATAGTATTTCACCTTCAAGAGTTTTCAAATTCCAAAGAGACTTGTGAATATTATTATTTTAATATTGCATATAATTTCACTAAATGCTTATTTGTAAAATTATTGCCATTTAAGTAAATTATTTCTTGGTTAGAAAGGTAATCAGAATTGATAATTATGATTACTATTCAATTTAAATGAGCTCTCTTTTCTTCTAATACTTTCCTTGGAAAGAAAAAAAATTATATTTTTTAACTCCAAATTGAATTTTCCTCAGAGAGGTTGAGAGGAGTAACAGAATTGTAAAGCCTCTTTAAGAAAAATAAAATTTATTTTTTTCAAAAATTTTATTTAGTCAAATTATAACATTATTCCTTGGTTACAAGAATCACATTCTTTCCCTCCCTCCCCCTTACCCATTCCCATAGCTGACACACAATTCCACTGGGTTTTACATGTGCCTCTGACCACAATCTATTTCCATGTTGTTAATGTTTGCATTAGGATGTTCATTTAGAGTCTTCATCCCCAACCATATCCCCTTGACCCATGTAATCAAGAAATTGTTTTTTTTCTGTGTTTCTACTCCCACAGTTTTTTCTCTGAATGTGGATAGTGTTCATTCTTGTAGATCCCTCCGAGTTGTTCAGGATCACTGCATTGCCACTAATGGAAAAGTCCATTACATTCGGTTGTACCACAGTGTATCAGTCTCTGTGTACAATGTTTTCCTGGTTCTGCTCCTCTCAATCTGCATCAATTCTTGGAGGTTGTTCCGGTCTCCATGGAATTCCTCCACTTTATTATTCCTTTTAGCACAATAGTATTCCATCACTAGCATATACCACAAATTGTTCAGCCATTCCCCCATTGAAGGGCATCCCCTCATTTTCTAATTTTTTGCCACCACAAAGAGCACAGCTATGAATATTCTTGTACAAGTCATTTTCGTTATTATCTCTTTGGGGTACAAACCCAGCATTGCTATGGCTGGATCAAAGAGTAGACAGTCCTTTAGTGCCCTTTGGGCATAATTCCAAATTGCCTTTGAAAATGGTTAGATTAATTCACAACTCTACCAGCAATGCATTAATGTCCCTACTTTGCCACATCCCCTCCAGAATTCATTAATTTCCTTTGCTATCATGTTAGCCAATCTGCTAGGTGTGAGCTGATACCTCAGAGTTGTTTTGATTTCCATATCTCTGGTTATGAGAGATTTAGAACACTTTTTCATGTGCTTATTAATAGTTTTGATTTCTTCATCTGAAAATTACCTATTCATATCCCTTGCCCATTTATCAATTGGGAAATCGCTTCCTTTTTTTGTACAATTGATTTAGCTCTTTATAAATTTGAGTAATTAGATCTTTGTCAGAGCTTTTTGTTATGAAGATTTTTCCCAATTTGCTGCTTGCCTTCTAATTTTGGTTGCATTGGTTTTGTTTGTACAAAAACTTGTTAATTTAATGTAATCAAAATTATTTTACCTTTTGTGATTTTTTTAACTCTTGCTTGGTCTTAAAATCTTTCCTTTCCCAATGATCTGACATGTATACTATTCTGTGTTCACCTAATTTACTTATAGTTTCCTTCTTTATATTCAAATCATTCACCCATTCTGAGTTTATCTTGGTGTAGGGTGTGAGATATTGATCCAAACCTAATCTCTTCTATACTGTCTTTCAATTTTCCCAGCAGTTTTTTTTTTATAAAATAGTGGATTTTTTTTGTCCCCAAAGCTGGGATCTTTGGGCTTATCATAGACTGTCTTGCTGAGGTCACAAAAAATAAAATTTAAATGAAATAATGAAAAAATAAACATAGTAGCCAAGTAACCTTGGGTATTTAATTGAGTTAATTGACATGTTAATAACATTTAAATAAGAAAAGGTAATAAATAGGAATCACAATTTTTTTATAATGGATCAATAATGGTTTTCAAAACCCTAATGGGAGTGGAGTCAAGATGATGAAGTAGAAGCAAGGAAAGCTGGAACCACTCTGAGAATTTTCTCAAACTAACCTTAAAAAAACACATCAAAATGAATGCTAGAGTGACAGAAACAAGGAAACTGTGTGAAGCAACTCTCCTGAAGAAAACAATTTATAAGGTAGGCAGAACAGCTTTATTTCACTGGGGTAAGAGGGGAGCACATGCAAAAGCAAAACTGGGCACCAAGGAGTACAAGATACTCATGCCACACCTACTGTTCCAGGTTCTGAACCTGGGCAGAAGCCACTTCAAACCCTGAGACACTTCTTAAGCCAACAGTAGAGTACCCCATGCCCTCTCCTTGAAGTCCAAAGCTCTAGTGCAAGCCTACAGTCTAAGTCCTGGCACAAGAAGTCTACAAACCTTAAGGGAAGCCCAGAGCTCCTGCCCACGATTGAGGTGAGGCCATGAGCCCCTGAGTCCCAGCACAAGGTAGTTTACAATACTCTGAGGCCTGTAAGCCAACAGCAATCCATAAAAGAGATTGAATCAGTAGTGGGATGTAGTTTTCAGAGCTCCTAGCCAATAGGCTATGATATCATCTTGGAAGAACTGAAACTCGCAGAAACACAGAACTAGAGCTAAAGGTGGCAGCAAGGAAAAAATGAAGATTAAGACTCTACCATGAGAAAAGAGATCAACTTTTAAATAAAAGTAAAATTTTTAAAAAGGCTGGGAAAATGAGCTAACAGCAAAAAAGGAATAAAAGCAAATACCTTACCATAGAAAAATTTTATGAAGAACAGCAAGGCACAAACTCAAAAAGGGACAATGAGATCAAAGCATATAAATGCAATATTTCAAAGAAAAATGGGAATTGGTCTCAGGCTACTAAAGAGCTCAAAAAAAGAAATTTAAAAATAAAATAAGAGAGAAAGAAGAAAAATGAGGAAGAGAAATAAATGTAATGCAAAAAAGAACAACAACAAAACAAACCCAAAACTTAAAAAGCAGCAGAATTGGACAAATGAGAAAAAAGGCACAAAAATCCATTGGAGAAAAAATAAACTTAAAAAAAGAGAATTGACCAAATGGATGAAAATAATTTCTTAAAAATTTAGAATTGGGCAAATAATTTATGAGACATCAAGAAACAATTAAATAATATCAAAAGAATGAATAAAGAAAATATGAAAGATCTCATTGACAAAACCTAAGAAAAAAGATCCAGGAGAGAGAGTCTCAGAATTATTGGGCTACCACCTAGATAAAATGAAAAAAAAATCTAGACATCATATTACAATAAATTTTCAAAGAAACATACCCTGATATTCTTAAATAAGATGGTAATATAGAAACTGAAAAAGTTTCTTCATCATCACCTCCAGAAATAAATTCCAAAATGACAGTTGTCAGGAATATTGTAGCCAAATTCAAAAGCTTCAAGGGAAAGGAGAAAACACTGCAAGCAGCCAAAAAGAAACAATTAAAATATCAGGGAGTAACAGTTAGTGTTATACAGGATTTAGAAGCTTCTACATGAAAGGTTTGGAATATGATATTCTGGAAGGCAAAGAAAGTAGATTTACGATCAAAAGTCACCTACCCAGCAAGACAGAGCACATTCTGTCAAGGGAGGAAAATGGCCATTTAATAAAATAGATTTCCATGCATTCCTGATTAAAAGACCAGCTCTAAACCGAAAATTTTATGACAAAATACAAAATTCAAGAGAAACATTAAAACGATGAATAAGAAAGTGAAAATTAAGGGATTCAGTAAGGTAGAACTGTTTATAATCCTATATGCAAAGATTATATTAATAAAACTTTTTATCATTATCAGAGCAAATAGAGGGAGTATAGAGTGAGGTTTCAGGAGTAAACTGTTTAGGATAATATGATAATCAAAATATATTAAACTGAGAGAAAAAGGAAGAGAGAGTTAAAATGGGATAAATTATATCACCTAAAGAGAAGGAAAAAGAAAAGAAAACCATCATGCTAAAAGGGAGAATAAAGGTAATGATGAGCAATGCTTAAACTATTCTCTCATCAGAATTTGATAAGAGAGGGAATAATAACCATGTTCACTGGGGCATAGAATCCTATTTTACTATATAGAAAAGTAGGAAGGGAATAAGGGGAGTGGGTAGGGGAATAACATAAGGAATGATAATTTGGGGTGGTTAATTAAAAGCAAAACTCTTATGAAGAGGGGCAAATAGAAGGGAGGAAAAATGCAGTATAAAAAAAGAGAAAAATAATATGGAGGGGAATACACTATATATAACTGAGAATACGAATGGGTTGAACTCACCCATAAAACAGAAGTTGATAGCAAAATGGATAAAAAATCAGAATCCTGTGATATGTTGCTTACAAGACACATACAGAGTAAAGGTTAGGGAGAAGAATGTATTGTGCTTCAGTTGATTAAAAAAAGACAGGAATAGCAAACATGAGCTGATACAAAGCTAAAGCAAATATGGAACTAATTAAAGGAGTTAACAAAGCAAATTATATTTTGATAGAAAATGCTAGAGACAATGAAGTAATATCAATAATTAACATATAGGCACCAAATGGTATAGCTTCCAGATTTTTAAAGAAAAAATTAAATAAACTTAAGGAGAAAAGAATGAAACTGTACGAACAGGGGATGATAAGTTTTGTATTTCAGGTCTAGATAAATCTAACCAAAAAATAAGTAAGAAAGAAGTAAAGAAAGAGATTGAAATTTTAGAAAAGTTAGATTTAATAGATCTCTGGAGAAAACTGAACAGAGATAAAAGGAATATACCTTCTTTTTTAGCAACATATATCTACCTACACAAAAATTAAATACGTACTAGGGTAGAAAAACTTTACAACCAAATAAAGAAAATTAGGAAGAATAAATGCATCCTTTTCAGATCATATTGCAATAAAATTATAATCAATATAGGTTCGTGGAAAACAAATTAAGGATTAATTGGAAATCAAATTATATAAGTCTTAAAAAGGAGTAGGTCACAGTAAATTATATAGAAACAATAATTTAATTAAAGATGACAGACAAAGCAGCACTTAGGGGAAAATTTCTATCTTTGTATATTTTTATCAATAAAATTGAGAAAAAAGCAAATTGATGATTTGGACATACACCTAAAAAATCTAGAACAAGTTAAGAATCCTCAATTTAAGACTAAGTTGGAAATCATAAAAATGAAAGGGGAAATTAATAAAACTGAAAGTAAGATATCTATTGAACTAATAAATACCACCACACATTGGTTTTATAGAAAAATAATACTAAAAGGGCATTGGTTAATTTGACTTAAAAAAAGAAGAAAATCAAATTACCATTGTCAAAAATGGTAAGAATGAATTCACCATTAATGAAGAGGAAATTAAAGCAATCATTAGAAGCTATTTTGCCCAATTATATGGCAATAAATCTGAATCTCAGGGAAATGGATAAATATTTACAAAAATATAAATTGCCTAGATAAACAAAAGAGAAAAGAGAATACATAAGTAATCCCTTCTCAGAAAAAGAAATTGAATAAGCCATCAATGAACTCCCTAAGAAAAATTCCCAAGGTTAAATAGATCCACAAATGAATTTTATGAAATTTTTAAAGAACAATCAATCCCAATTTTATATAAACTATTTGCCAAAATAAGCAAAGCAGGAGTCCTACCAAATTATTTTTCTGACACAAATATGGTGCTGATACCTAAACCAGCAGAGCAAAAAGAAATACAATTATAGGTAAATTTCCTTAATGTACCTAGATGCAAAAAATGTAAATAAAATACTAGTAAAGAGGCTTTAGAAATATATCACAAGGATAACTCACTAAGACCAAGTGGGATTATACAAAGAATGTAAGGCTGGTTTAATATAAGTAAAACAATCAGCATAATTAACTATATTAGTAACCATACTAACGGAAATCACATGATTATCTTTAAGATAATATGATAGAAGTCTTAGAGAATCAACTAAAAGATTAGTTGAAATAACAAAATTTGCAAAGTTGTAGTATAGAAAATAAATCCATATACATATCAGTATTTTTTATGTTACCAACAAATTCCAGCAGCAAGAGACAGAAAAATTCCATTTAAAATAACTAGACAACATACAATATTTGGGATTCTATTTTCCCCAAACACCAGAAATATTTGACCACAATTACAAAACAGTTTTCACACAATGTCAGAACTAAACAACTAGAAAAACATGAATTGCTTATTGTTAGGCTGAGCTAATATAATAATAATAATGACAATTTTACCTAAATTAATTTATTTTTTCAATGCCTTACCAAATTACCAAATGATTATTCTATAGAGTTAGAAAAACACAACAAAACATATCTGGGAAAATAAAAGATGAAGAATATTAAGGGAATTAATGAAAAAAAATGTGAAGAAAGGTGACCTGGCAGTACGAGATTTAGGAAGGGAAAGAAGACAATTTGAATCATATAACTTTATAGAACTCATGTGGACACAACTCTGGGATACCACCTCACATCTAACAGACTGACCAAGATTACAATAACGGAAAATGATAAATGCTGGAGGGGATATGTCCAAATTAGGACACTAATGGATTCCTGGTGGAGTTGCAAACTGATCATCCAGGAGACCAAACTAGAATTATGCAGAAAGGACTATAAAACAATGCATGCCTTTTTAATCCAGCAATACAGTTACTAGGTCTGTAACCCAAAAAAGATTAAAAAAAAGGGAAAATATCTACTTCTTCAAAAATATTTGTTACTGTTCTTTTTGTGGTGGCAAAGAATTGGAAACAAAAGGAGTGTCTAAATTGGCGAATGGCTGAACAAATTGTGGTGTATGGTAGTGATGGAATATTGTTGTGCTGTAGGAATGGTTAACTAGAAGATTTTACAAGAATCATAAAAGATCAACATGAACTTATGCAGAGAGAAAATGTGCAGAACCAGAAAACACAGTACATATTAACAGCAATATTGTGGAATAACCAAATGTGATAGATTTAACTATCAGTAATACAATGATCCAGGACTATTCTGAGGGACTTATGACAAAGAAAGCCATCTAGCCACCTCTAGACGAACTGTTGGAGTAGTAATGGAGATGAAAGCATATGATTTTTCATTTGTTTATTTGGGTATATGTTTTGGGATTTTAGTTTTAAAAGATAATTCACTTACAAAATTGAAAGATATGGACATAAAATAAGACCTGTGTGGAAAATTGTCATTACATGTAATTAGTAAAATATAATATCTTTACAAAAATAAATAAAAAGAAAGATCAAGGATGCCTTATGAATATAATAGAAAGATATATTGATTCTATAAATGTAATTTCTAAACTTTTCTTAATTAAACACAGGACAGTCCTCAATATGTGTGAAAGTAGCTTATGTTTAATAATATTTTTCTTCTCAAATATCCCTCAAATATATAATTTAAAATTTTCATTTAAAACTAGAATTTTCACTAATTAACTTTGGATATATTTCTTTATCATCATAATGATAAATGGCATATATCTATATATAAAGGACATATATAAATATATCTAAACATGTATATGCATACATTAATGATGGATTCATTATACAATTCTAATAGTTTTTTACTAAAGCTTCTGGATATTTTTGCACCCTTCTCTGCATTACAAATAATTTTTATTATGGAGAGGGATAAAATAGAATAATTCTTTAGAAGTTTTATTTAGGAAAACAATAGCCCAATGACTAAAATATAAGACATTCTTGAAAAATGTAATAGTGCTAGCTAAAGCTATTTCTTTTCTCAAAAAAGTATTTTAAAACTGTCAAATATTTTCAAATAGCATTTATAGACTTTTATAAATACTTTAAAAGTGAACAGATTTTTATCATCATCAATAGCTAATGCTGCCAGAATGCCATGTATGAGCAAATCTCTGGGCGAAAGGCTTGGAAAATTCTAGTCCTAAGCCCCAGTTTTATGGTTATAGGGATACCAAAAATAAATTTCAGCCTAGTGGTCTAGAAGGTACTCTTCAAGATTCTCCAGCTGACCTGACCTAGAATATTTCTTCTCATTGCCCACCTTAGGGCATTCTAATAGGGATAATAGGTCTTCTTTAGTCTAAGGTAAAGGGAGAACAAGCTGACAAACCTTGTCATCTTCTCATTCACAGCATGAAGCTATAGCATTTCTTTAAATCTTCTTTTATTTCTGTTTCCTGCTGCCAATCTGGTTGTCAAACTCAAAGCAGGTGATTAAAATTTAAAAAAAAGAATCATCAAAGGACCCATGTATGAAGGATTTCCCTTTTGGAATTTAAGCAAGAGAGGGGAAAAGGAGAGCAGCTAAAATGACATTTGTCCTTAGGCAAAAAACATTAATAAGGGGGGAGAAAAAACCAAATGTATATTTCCTCCCCAACCCTTTTCCCTAAAAACATGTCCCTTGATATCAGCAAATTCAATGTTTCATTTCTGTAACAGATGAAAGGAACAACTGCTCAGGCATACAAGGCTACAAGGGATCAAATGCAAACGTTGAAAATGAAGGGCCAAAGTGTTCTGTCAAGCAAGTCAATGCTATATTTCATTGATTTCAAGGTCAGAGATTTGCTCAAAAGTTTTGCGTCTCTAATCATTTAAGACATGGTTTTTGGAGGTGGTGGACTCAAATAAAAGGTACGTCCCAAGGTTTTGGCCTCAGGGTACATCTAGTTCTGCAAAACAGCTGGGCTTAATCTCATTAAAGCTTTCAGAGGGCAGTGAATCTCAAGATCCAAAACCCCTCCCCAACAGACTGTTGGACTTAATCCCATCAAAGTTTCCAGAGCACAGGGAAGCTCAAGCTCCAACACCCCTCCCCCAGAGACTGCATTGAGAGATTTGCTGATAAAACTCCAAGGGTAAAGGCTGAAAGAAAAGCTCAAACACTCACAAATAAATGAGAGGAGCAAAAGCTCAAGAAACTGCAAGGAGTAAAGAAGGGGTAAATTTGAGCAAACAACAGAAAAAGAAAAAAAATTAGAATCAACAGCTTCTATATAGGCAATGAACAAAGATCAAATGGAACAGATAAGGATGAAAGAACACCAAGCAAAAACACAGAAACTCCAGCGAATTGGACACAGGCTTTGGAAGAACTCAAAATACAATTCAAAACACAATTAAGAGAGGCTGCAGACAAGTGGGAAAAGAACTTGAAAAGTAAGATAAGTCATCTGGAAACAGAAAACAGTTTCCTGAAAGCCAAAATTAATCAGCTTGAAAATGTGGCAAAGGAGACAAAAGATGAGGCAGAGAAGATGAAAGATGACCTTCAAAGAAAATCAGAGCAGAAGTAGAAGGATGACCAAAAAGCCAGGGAAGATATCCAGTCTTTAATATCAAGAATACATCCTCTAAAAGCAAGCGACTTCACAAGGCAGCAGGACACTATAAAACAAAAACCAAAAGAATGAAAAATTAAGTAAAATATGAACCATCTCATTGACAAAACAGAAGATTTAGAAATTTGTTCCAGGAGAGACAAATTAAGAATCACTGGTTTACCAGAAGACCAGAACAAAAGAAAAATCCTGGACATTATCCTAAAGGAAATTATACAAGAAAACTGCCTGATATTCTAGAATAAGAGGGAAAAGTAGAGATTGAAAGAATTCTCAGATTACCTCCTGTACTTAATCCCCAACTGACAATACCCAGGAATATTATAGTGAAATTCAAGAACTATCAGACCAAGGAAAAAATATTACAAGCTACTAATAAGAACTCATTCAGATACCATGGAACCACAGTTAGGATAACACAGGATCTGGCTGTATCTACACTGAAGGACTGAAAGGCATTGAATATGATATTCCAGAAAGCAAGGGAACTAGGTCTACCAATAAGAATCAATTACCTAGAAAAATTGACCATATTCTTACAGGGGAAAGTATGGTCATTTAACAAAATAGAAGAATCCCAAGCATTTGTAAAGAAAAGACCAGACCTGAACAGAAAATTTGATTCCCAAGCACAGAACTCAAGAGAATCATCAAAAGGTAATTAAAAAGAGGGAAAAAAGAAAAAAAAACAAAACCAAAATAAAACACAACCTTTTTAAGAGACCCAGTAAGTTAAAATGATATGTATCCATATAAAAAAGGAGGTCATTGGTAACTCTTAAAAAATGTTATTATCACCTGGGCAGGTAGAAGAATTACACTGGAGGGAAGAGTGACAAATTGTATAGGATGAAATGCCAAGACATAAATATGTATATAGATATATGTATGCATAAGTACTTATATTGTGTGTGTAAATTGTATATATATATATGTATATATATATATATATACATACATACACACACACAACTAGAGCTAAAAAAAGATGTTAATACTAAAAGAAACAAAAGGGGGTTAATTTATATGGCATAAAGAAGCTCATTGTTTGAAGGGGGAGGGAGAACATCCATACCTGAGAAGGGTAAAGAGGTTGGAGATAGGAAATACTCAACTCTTATGTGCATTGAAATTGACTCAAAGTGGGAAGAACAAGCAAATCCATTGGGGCAGAGAATTGATTTGTACCTTATGGGGAATTATAAGGGTAACAAATGGACTGCTGGGGAGGGAAGCAGCACAAGGGAGGGAGAGGGTGGGGGGTAGTATTAAAAGACTGAAAAGAAAATAAGAGGGTAATAAGAAGGGAGGGGTAGAAAGGGAAATAAAATAAGGGTGGGAATTAGGGGGACTGATTAAAAAAAACATTGGTGTAGAAGGAAATAGTGAAAGAAGAAAAGGCAAGACTAGGAGTGGAAATCAGAATGCTGGAAAATACACAGCTGGTAATCATAACTCTGAATGTGAATTGAATAAACTCACCCATAAAGCACAAGCAAATAGCAGTGTTGATTAGAATCCCAAACCCTACCATATGCTGTCTACAAGAAATACACATGAGGAAGGTAGATATGCATAGGGTCAAAGTAAGAGGATGGAGTCAAATCTATTGGGCATCAACTGATAAAAAGAAAACAGGAGTCTCAATTACGATATCTGACAAAGCCAAAGTAAAAATAAATCTAGTTAAAATAGATAGGGAAGGCAATTACATCCTGATAAAAGGTAGTGTAGAAAATGAGAAAATATCAATACTCAACATGTATGTACCAAATGGCATAGGATTCAGATTTCATTAGGAGAAATGAATGGAGCTCAAGGATGAAATAAATAGAAAAACAATACTAGTGGGAGACCTGAACCTTACCCTATCAGAACTAGATAAATAAATCCAAAAAATAAATATGAAAGAGGTAAGAGAAGTGAATAAAGTCTTAGAAAAATTAGAGTTAGTAGATATGTAGAGAAAAATAAATGGGGACAAAAAGGAATATACTTTCTTTTCAGCAGCACATGGTACATTCACAAAGATTGACAATGTATTAGGGCATAAAAACATTGTAAACAAGTGCAAAAGAGCAGAAATAATAAATTCAACCTTCTCAGATCATAATACAATGAAAATAATAATTAATAAGGGTACATGGAAAGGCAAATCAAAAATTAATTGGAAATTAACCAATATGATTCTCCAAAATTGGTTAAAGAACAAATCATAGAAAGAATTAATAATTTCATTGAAGAAAATGAAAATGAGACATCCTTTCAAAATCTATGGGATGGAGCCAAAGCAGTACTCTGCAGGAAATTCATATCCTTGAGTTCTTATATTAACAAATTAGAGAAGGCAGAGTTCAATGAATTGAGCATTCTTAAAAAGTGAACAAATTAATAATCTTCAGATGAAGATTAAATTTGAGATTCTAAAAATCAAAGGGCAAATTAATAAAATTAAAAGTGAAAGAACTATTAATTTAATAAATAAGATTAGAAGCTGGTACTTTGAAAAAATAAATAAAATAGATTAAGTACTGCTCAATCTAATTAAAAAAAGGAAAGAAGAAAACCAAATTGATAGTATCCAAAATGAAAAAGGAGACCTCACCTCTAATGAAGAGGATATTAAGGCAATCATTAAAAACTATTATGCCCAATTATATGGCAATCTAGGTGATTTGGATGAATATTTACAAAAATATCAATTGCCTAGACTAACAGAAGAAGAAATAGAATTCTTAAATAATCCCATATCAGAAAAAGAAATTGAACAAGCCAAAGAACTCCCTAAGAAAAAATCCCTAGTCCAGATGGATTCAAAAATGAATTCTTTCAAATATTCAAAGAATAAGTAATCCTAATATTGTACAACTATTTGACAGAATAAGCAAAGAAGGAGTTCTACCAAATTCCTTTTACGACACAAATATGTTACCAATTCCAAACCCAGTAAGGTCAAAAACAGAGAAAGAAAACTACAGACCAATCTTCTTAATGCAAAAATTTTAAATAGAATACTAGCAAAAAGACTCCAGCAAGTGATCATGAGGGTTATTCAATATGACCAGGTAGGATTCATACCAGGAATGCAAGGATGGTTTAATATTAGGAAAACCATCCACATAATTGTCCATATCAACAAGTAAACCAACAAAATCATATGATTATTTCAATAGATGCAAGAAAACACCTTTGACAAAATACAACATTCATTCCTATTGAAAACGTTAGAAAGTATAGGAAAAGAAGGGCCTTTCCTAAAAATAATAAACAATGTATATCTAAAACCATCAGCAAGCATCATCTGCAATGGGGATAAACTAGAAGCCTTCCCAATAAGATCAGGCATGAAACAAAGATGCCCGTTATCACCTCTATTATTTAACATTGTAGTAGAAACACTAGCTGTAGCAATTAAAAAAGAAATTGAAGGTACTAAAATTTGCAATGAAGAGATCAATCTATCACTCTTTGTGAATGATATGATGGTCTACTTAAAAAATCCTAGAGAATCAACCAAAAAGATAGTTGAAACAATCAACAATTTTAGCAAAGTTGCAGGATACAAAATGAACCCACATAAGCTAGCAGCATTTCTTTAAAAAGGCAAGTTCTTTAAAAAGATCAATAGACAAATATACCTTCATGTTATGATCTGTGTCTGGTTACATCTTCTGCTTGAAATTTTGCTTGAGTTCTTTTCCAATAAGTAATGTCCTCTCTCCAAACCATATTATATTTAATGACTTTGAGTTCATATTTGAATGTGTATTAGCTATTATAAATGATATGTATATATAGTAATACCTATGATATATTTAAAAATTCTTAGCTATTCTCATACATCATTTACTGTTAGAAAAAGTTTTTTTGTGAATACTGAGAGCTGTATTTTTTCTTCTACCTCAGTCACTACCTCAGGCACTACCAAGTGCCTAGGACTGTACCTGAAACATCCTTAAGTACTTAATCAATATTTGATTTTGTAATTGATTAAATAACAGGAATCCTTCAACCACATGGTCTTTCCTGAATAAAGAGTCATACCAAATTCTCTTCTGTGGCTATAGATTTCTCTTAGGACTTTTCTGTGGCTCAATAAAACCTTTATGATATAGTATGGAATAGAAGCATTTGGAAGACCTTCCTTTTTATAGAGAGTCCCTCTCCAATATGGATTCTGCATAAGATATTCTATAACAGTGATGAATAAACACCTTTGGTGGGCATGCATCACTATATTTTTTTCACTTACTAATTTTGATCAAAGAGTGGTTGAACAAAGCTGTCTATTATTGTTATATCTTTTACAGAATTTGAAATGATTTTGATTTATGGATGTGACACACTGTTGGATGAAAACTTTTAATTGATTCATGGTTTTAAAACACTTATGTATTTGGTCCATATATAAGCCTTGTGACTGAGGGCAGGCAGTATAATACTCATGGATATAGTCAAGGATATTAAAGCAAAAGATGACTAAATAATTTCCCTAAAACTATAACAAAGATAAGACATGTTCAGGAAAGGGTATGATTCTTTAAAGGTAGGCAAAAGAATCCCAGAATTTCTATTTTAATGATCTTATTTTAGTGGAGATAGTTTTGAAGTGGTCACATTCTTTTTAGAGACACTTTTTTCAGAAGGTGAACAAAATTTGTATTCTATTATTCTGAGATGGTTTATCAAAACAGTAAATAATATTTTAAAAAAGATAAAGAGCTGAAAAGCATTTCAGAGACAGTCCAGAAAAACCAATGGGGGGGGGGGGGGCAAAAACATAACAAGCAACAAAATTTCAAGTGTATTCAAATTTTTGAGAAAGGACTTAAGGAAAATTTTCACATTATACTAATTTAATATTGTCAACAATCAGATGCTTTCCATGGCATTGATTAATTTTAAATAACCATAGCAAGAGGACTTTCATTCTCTCTCTAAAGATCCTATGCCACTGTTGTGAAGTCCTCACTGTTAGGAAATTCAATGAAGCACATTGAAAGCTTTTCCCCTACCTGCTGCTAAGAGCAGATAAATATTTTCCAACAAGCAAAACCCTGAATCCTGGAAGGAGCTCAGCACTTTGATGCTGCATTTTGGACCACCAGTTTGATTCCAAAAAAAGCTTTCTTTCTTCCTTCCTTCTTTCTTTTTTCTTTATAAATACACAAAATCATTTTGCTAAACTCCAAATCAGAGAAAATAACCTTCACCACTTCCAAAATACAGTCTCTGATAGAAATGCTTCCATACAAAAGAAAACACTTGTGCAGCCAAATCCTGACCTGACTGGGCATAGACACAAGTGATTGCTGCTGATGATTTAAAAAGAAGTTTGTCCAGGTGAAAATTAGAATAGGCGGCAAGACAGTGATGAAATAGATGTAGGCACCGAAAGTAAATCTACAACAGAGAAGTGACATGTTTTCCTTTATTTAGTGCTTCCAGTTTCAAACCTATGCAAGTTCTTCTGAAATTAAAACTAGAGAAATAAGATTTTTTTTTCCCTTTATGCTCCTGCATATGATTTAAATTTAGCCATACTATTATGGAATGATTTCTGCTTTATAATTGAATTTACTCTTGGGCTTAGAGATTCATGACTTCGGGGATTTTCTTTTACTTCAAAACTCATAAATAACATTCACTGTCATTAATCTCGGAGGACTCACGGTATTGACCCAAATAAGAAAAGCAATAAAATATTGCCTTTTTGAAAGTACCCAAAAGCATGTACATGGACTGACAGATGACACATTGTTTCAAAAATTGAACAGCACTTATACTACCAGAGAAAACAATACACAGTTGCTGAGTCATGTATATCTTTCCCTTCAGGATTTTTAGTGGAGGCATTACCAGGATCAGGAAAGGAAGAGCTTTAACCCCAAGAGAAAATAATTTCACAGCTCATCGGTTGTGATTACTTCACATCCAAATATAATTCTCTGCCAAACATACTTTTCCACTTGGGAATATTTGACTACATACATTTTTTAACTCAGGAATTTGAAGGAAAAGACTTTATATAATAATTGCACAATGAGGATTAAAGCTTTGTGATTTAAAAATATTAGAGTAGTGAGATATTCTAAAATACTGGATTCCCTAATGGGCCTTTTTAGTTATACCAATCAATAAGGAAGTGTGTAAAGTGAAGGTAAGGATAGTATAGCATAACTGTCAATATCCTAATTTTATTCATTTCTCTTTGCCATCATAATTTTAATCTTGGGTTATGGTGAAGAGGTTTATTTTTAATTGTCCCATTCTTTCTATCGTACCTATGTAGGTTTTTTTCTTGCATCAAATATTTTAGGCTTAAAAGGATTCATGTCCAACCATATATGAAATTTTGAAAAACCAACCAACCCTTACTGGTCATGTAATGTCAAAGAGTTCTTTTAATCTCCTAGTACCTTGAACTTTGGGGACAAAATTGCTAATGAATTGATTCGCATTAGAAGAAGCTATTTCCACACTCTGAAATCAGGAAATTTTGGAGTAAATTGTGTCTCTCTGTGACTACTCTTGGTATCATAAAGACTTGGGTTCAAATCCTACATGTTTCATGTACTAGCTGTTTGACACTGGGTAAATCACTTGATTTATTTAAGTCACTGGTTGTTTGTGATTGCCAGAACTTTATGTGGAAAGAGATAAATGTGCCATATAACAAATTTTTAACTTTTCTGAGTAAATTTGCCTTTTAGAACCCCTTGTTTCCTTCAAAATTCAGATGAAAAGACATCCTACAATATGTCTTTCTTGATCTTTCCAGCTACTAGTACTTGAGCATTCCCATGTCACTACAAACCCAGATTATCTGACATTTCTATTCTATTTTTATAGAGAGAGCCAATAGATATATAATTTCTCTGAACAACTATGGGACTTGTTTGCATGTCTGCATCATACATACATTAGTTGCTTTTCTTTCAGTTGTATCTGAGTGTTCATAACTCTAAAGACCATAGCATCTATCTTTATCTATCTCTCAATGTCCGTCCAAGCTCATGCCCATTCTTTCATGACACTATTTATCTCATCCCTTTCCATCCCCTTTGCCTTGGGTCTTCAATCTTTCCAAGCATCACACTTTTTCCCCATGAGTCATGCCTTCCAATTAAGTGGCCAAAGTATTTAATCTTCAAATTCACAGTATTTGACCTTCAAGTGAATGGTCTGAATTAATTCAAGTCAGTAGAAATATTAATCCTAGTATCTTCCTCTACTGAGTAGTTCTACTTTTCCTGCCTGTATCTTATCTGTACACAGTTGTTTTTATGCTGTTCTTCCCAATACACTGAGGTCTTGAAGGGCAGTGTTTGTATTTTGTCTTTCTCTGTAACCCTATATTTAGTATACCATTCCACATATAGTTGTTGTTTAATAAATGTCATCTTGGAATCTGGAGACTAGATTTGAATCCCACCACCAACAATTACTATTTTGTGGTCATGGAAAAGTCTTTTATACACTGAGTCTTACTTTCCTAATCTATCAAATGGAAATACAGTCATCCCTCACTATATCATGGTTCAGTGTATTGTGGTTAAAAAAATTTAATTCTGTATCACAGAGTTTTTGCTATATCACTAGATTTTTCAGATAAATACTATACTGTTCACAATGGAAATGCAGTATACCACTATCGCTTGCACAAGTTTGCCAATGTGAGATTGTAAACAGCACAGTATTGGCTGATGGAATAAAAGGTGACCAACCACAGTGCTTTGTTCTGTATCCTGGTGCTGATTGGCTCAGTGACTGTAGGTTAATAAGAGTGTAGAAAAAGTTTATAGGAGAGTGGGAATGGTTTATAAAGCCTTTTAAACATATATATATATATATATATATATATATATATATATGTGTGTGTGTGTGTGTGTGTGTGTGTGTGTGTGTATGTGTGTGTAAATAATAAATGTAATGCTACTACTTTGTGGATTTCCATCTATTGTGGGGGGTCTCTGGAACGTAACTCCTGCGATAGGTGAGGGAAAACTGTACTAGTACATGTATGACCTACCTTACCAGATTATTGTGAAAAAAAGGACTTCAGATAAATTAAAGTCCTTTATAAATTTAAGTAATCATTAATAACAACCTTTGTGAAAATGTTTGCATATCAGATTATGTTTTTGTGTTTGGCATAGATTTGAATTTCCTTGTATTCCCTATAGAAGATGTGAGTAGATGATGAGACATGTTGGGCAGGTTTAGTCACTCTGAAGGACAGGAACCAGGAAGCTTTCTTCCTGGATCCAAACTGGGGCACCAGTCTCCTGTCAATTATTTTAAAAATCTTCTAACTGAAGACATTTATCAATTCATTTATCCATTATTTTTGTTAGGTATAGACTTCAAATAAGAGAACTGTTAATTTAAAAAAAATTAAAAATTAAATCTCTTATAATCAGAGAAAGGCAAATCAAAACAACTCTGAGGTATCACCTCACATCTAGTAGATTGGCTAACATGACAGCAAAGGAAAGTAATAGATGTTGGAGGAGATGTGGCAAAGTCAGGACATTAATGCATTGCTGGTGGAGTTGTGAATTGATCCAAACATTCTGGAAGGAAATTGCGAACTATGCCCAAAGGTCGATAAAAGACTGTCTGCCCTTTGATCCAGACATAGCACTGCTGGGTTTGTACCCCAAAGAGATAATAAGGAAAAAGACTTGTACAAGAATAAGCTGCACTCTTTGTGGTGGCAAAACATTGGAAAACGAGGGGATGCGCTTCAATTGGGGAATGGCTGAACAAATTTTGGATTATGTTGGTGATGGAATACTGTTGTGCTAAAAGGAATTATAAAGTGGAGGAATTCCATTGGAAGTGGTATGATCTCCAGGAACTGATGCAGAGTGAAAGAAGCAGAACCAGGAGTACATTGTACACAGAGACTGATACACTGTGGTACAATTGAATATAACGGACTTCTCTACGAATAGCAATGCAGTGATCCAGGACAGTTCTAAAGGACTTATGAGAAAGAACATTATCTACATCCAGAGGAAGATCTGTGGGACTAGAAACACAAAAGAAAAACTACTGCTTGAGCACATGAGTCAATGAGGTTATGATTGAGGTTATAATCCCTAAATGATCAATGACCTAGTGCAAATATCAATAATATGGAGAAAGGTCTTGACCAATAACACATGTAAAACCCAGTGGAATAGTATGTTGGCTGTGGGAAGGAGTTGGGGGAGGGAAGGAAAAGAACATGATTTTTGTAATCCTGGGAAAATACTCTAAATTAATGAATTAAATAAAATTAAAAAAAATAGATTAACTAAAAAAAATTTTTTTATCAAATTAAAAGCCCCAAGCATCTCCTTTCCTTTCCTTCTACACTAGAGAAGGTATCACCTACCAAAAAAATTACATGTAAACCATGCCTTTCATGTTTTTATCAGTTCTTTCTCTGGAGGTAGACATTCACAAGTTATTCTTTAAACATTAATTCTGTAGCTGCCCTGGCCCACTCTATGACCAATAAGCCTGACTTTCAGCAAGGATCCCTTGGTAAGCCCTAAGGTAATTTTGGGAAGGAGAATAACAGGATTTATTGTAACTATAGCTTCACTTCCTTCCTGACCTTAAAAAGAAAAATAAAACAAAAGATAGGTTTCTCTGATGAAGCCTCTCACAGGCTAATTTCATGCATTTATTGACTTTATAACTTATAGTTCTTTATCTGAATCCCATCCCATTACGAGACTCTAAGTTTCTAGAAAGGAGGGACCACATTAATTTTCATCTTTGTATGCTTAGCCCCTAGTAGTCTATTATCAGCTCTTAAGTCATCCAGGAGGGAAACAATTACATGCAACTGCTGTCCTGAGAGTCCTGCCAATGCTCAATTGCCATTAACAAATACTTCGTAGATAATGGAAACGGGTCTAATCTTTACTTCTATGCAGAGATGTTTATTATGGCTGATGGTTAACAATTCCTACAGTGACACTGGTTTGCTAACCTCAGACACTAATGTCAGACAAGCAAAGGCAACCTTTACAGTTATCTTCAATTTAAGTTGCAGATATTGTTTCTACTTAATTGTTTGCATGTTTGCAGCTTTTCTTCCCATTATATTGAGAGGTCCTTTAAAGAAGGAATTTCCCTTAATTTTTCTTTTCTTTTGCATTTCTTCCCTATCCCCCACTCCAAATGCTCAGCACAGTGCCTGACCCATGTGTAGTACTTAATCAATGCTCATTTACGTGACTTAAAAACTTACCATACCAGCATTTGCAGATATTTCATTTTAATTTACTCCAATTATGAAATTTCTTCACTTAAACTTTTACCTTCTGATATTTCCCTTTAGAATGTGAATCTGATATTTTACCTCTAGCAACATTTAGTAACCAATTCTTCATAGCAGAAATTAGCAATTCTGACATAAACTTAAGGTAACTTAAGGCATCCCTTATGAAAATGAAGAGAATGAATTGTTTTCATTACGCATGCTAACTCTAATTCTTCAATGAGCCTGTGATCTCATCAACGTACATAATCCTGTATTCCCTCCAGTGAGGCAGAATAGAGCCTATTCATGCCTTTCTGTCCTGCTTGAATTGTTCATATCATCCAGTAAATCCTCCATAGAGGATTCAGCCAACATCCTTAAGGCTTTTCTCTAGTTATCTTGACATTGTGTGGTTTCCAATGGAGCATAAAGCCTGCTCATGAATTAGACCCTCACTCCTCTCCTGAACCAACTTTCTCCCCATCTATATATAATGGCATTCTTTATGCCATTTCTGCTGGATAATTCTTTGTTTATATTATGTCATCGTCATTTCATCAGAGAATCATCTTTGCATATTCACTATTTACTGTTCCATTCTTATTTGAGTAACTTTGAACTTTAGTTTAATGTAATGCCATGATATAAATATGTATCTAATATAAAAATTAGTATTAAAATCGAGCTATACAGGTCTTCCCCCACTATTGTCAACATGCCTCTAACTTCTTTTCTCATATTTCATAATGCCAAATGGCTGCCATACTGGTTTCCCTAAAGTAAAGGTCTTGTCATATATTCCTATTCAAAGAAGTTTCTCTTGCCTCTAGAAAAAAGTTCTTCTGTCATTTAAAGCCTTTTGAACTCTACATCATCTATCATTCTAGTCTGATTTCATATTATTTCCCTCTAATTCATTTATACATTTCAGACAAAATAACCCATTTGTTGGGTCCTACTACAGAGCAGTTTCTCTCTAGCCTTGACGAGTTGCCACAGCCTCTCTCTCATGCCCAGAATGCTCTCTTGTCTGACCTTCTGCTCTATAGATCTTTACTGATTCTCTCTGAAATTCCTCTGAATTTACTAACTACATGTTTGCATGTGGTTGTTTTTTCATTTCAATACTGTCTGACGCTTTATGATCCCATTTGGAATTTTCTTGGCAAAAACAATGTGATTTAAATATCACATGAAGAGTACTTGCATGTGATTATGTCATATCATGTGATATTTAAGTCACATTGTTTTTGCATAATAATTAAGGGTTACTTAGTTATAAAAATGCCAGTATATCATGAATCTGTGAATATATAAAAGTAGAAACTCCCATTACACAGACATATTACAACCAGTAAATGACTTTTTAGATTATGACTCTATTTAACATTGATTAAAGGATTCAGATAATTTATCCTATATTCTAAAGTGAAAGCTACCATTAAGGAACATGGCTCCAAAATTTTAATATTTTTAAAAAATATTAATTAAATTAAAATAAATTTTAATACCTATCATTTTTAAAAAATATAATTTACAGGACTTCCAGGTAAACATGGCTGCAGAGTAGACATGGCTCACCTCCTTTCCTCAGACCTGACGACACAGACGACCTCAAAGGATCACCCCCCCAAAAAAAAACATCCTCATAAGATTGGAGGGACCCCAAACTAAGGCGCAGCACTGAAGGTAGGTGGGATTCCAGCATTTCCAAAACATAAGGAAATGAAAAGGTGACCCACCCTCTCCCCACCACCACACATCCAGAGCCAGAGTTAAAGTCAGCACTGGCCAAAATCAACAAGTGAGGGAGGGGCACCCCAGGACTGAACTACGGGCAGCCCAAGGTCTGGGAACTGACTAAGACAACCAAGGACCCACTCCTGTGAGTATTAACACCCAAAACCCTGGCAGGTGGGCAAGGGGAACTCAGATTGTGGGCACCCAAAACTAGTGCACTATAATCAATGAGTGCGTGAAGGGATCCCCTGAAGTGAGCAAGGGGCACTCACAGGGATTGGGAGTTAACTAAGGCCACCAAAGACCTACACCTGAGAGCAGTAACAACCAAAATGCTGGCAGGCAGGAGGGTAGACCCTGGGGGGGGTGCGAAGACAGCACAGCTGCAGAGAATGGAGAATTAGCCTGAGGCTAAAGCCTTGATCATTAGACCCTTACACTGAGAGCAAGCCTTCCTCACTCAGATTTCTGATTTGAAAGGGGAGAAAAAAAGCAGAGATGGCAAACGGTGCTCAGGAACAACAGCCTCCCAGCACCAAGAAAAGCAAGAAGAAGGGGGTGATTTTGGATACATTTTATGGAGGGAAAATACAGAATACAGAGAAAATAGAAGAGGAAACACAAACAAATGCTCCAAAACCTTCCAAAAGAAATGG
Source organism: Monodelphis domestica (assembly GCF_027887165.1). NCBI lineage: Eukaryota > Metazoa > Chordata > Mammalia > Didelphimorphia > Didelphidae > Monodelphis > Monodelphis domestica. Next base: position 243,324,510 of record NC_077234.1, read on the forward strand.
AAATTGTCCACAAGCACTTGAAGAATTTAAATTGGAAGTCATCAAAAAGATGGAAGCCTTCTGGCAGGAAAAATGGGTAATAATGCAAACTCAGCAATCTGAAGGAACTCAGCAATCTGAAGAACAATAACACACAATTTAAAAACAACTTGAAGCCTCAAAAAGCAGGACAGACAAAACTGACCAGGAAAACCAGTCTTTAAAGGTCAACTGGAAGACAATGATCTTACAAAAGAGCAAGAGTTAATAAAGCAAAGTCAAAAGACTAAGAAATTAGAAGATAACATAAAATATCTCACTGATAAGGTGACAGACCTGGAAAACAGAGGAAGGAGAGAATCTGAGAATCATTAGTCTACCAGAAAAGCCAAAAATAAACAGTAATCTGGATATCATAATACAATATATCATCCAAGAAAACTGCCTGGAGATTCTAGAACAAGGGGCAAGATAGGCATTGAAAGAGTTCATAGAACACCCTCTACACTAAATCCCTGAAAGACAAATCCTGGAATATAATTTCCAAATTCCAAAGCTTCTAAGCAAAAGAAAAAAAAATCTTACAAGAAGCCAGAAAAAGTCCATTTAGATATAAAGGAATGCCAATCAGGGTCACACAAGACCTTGCAATTTCCACACTGAATGACCGTAAGGCATGGAACATGATATTCAGAAAGGCAAGAGAGCTGGGTCTTCAACCAAGAATCAGCTATCCATCAAAAGTGACTAGATACTTCCAGGGGAAAGTATGGGCATTCAACAAAATAGAAGATTTCCAAGTATTTGTAAAGAAAAGACCAGAGCTCTGTGGAAATTTTGACATCCAAACATGAAGAGCAAGGAAAACATGAAAAGGTAAATATGAAGGAAAGGAAAAAGGAGAAAAATGTTATCTTTTTCTCTTATTCAAACTCTCTTCTATAAGGATTACATTTATATCAAATTATATATATATATATATATTAATATCTGGGGAAATTTAATGTGTAACTCTCAAAAATTGTATGCATCATTAGAGTAGATAAAAGAATCACACATAGGGACAGTTTGGGGCATTAAGACTATATGGAGAAAGGGGGGAAAGAAAAAGAAAAAAGGGAGGGGGGACCTGTTGATGGTACTAAGATATACTTCAAGAAATAGAAAAAAAAAACTAAATAGAATAATCTTTCTCACACAAAGATACACATGGGAAGGGGAGGGGAAGAAATCTCCTATAAGAAGGAGAGGAAGAGAGTGATTATTGGTATTACTTAAACCTTACTCTCAGTGAAATCAACTCTGAGAGGGAAGAACATCTTGACCCATTGGGATCTTGAATTCTATCTTATCCAAAAGGGTAAGAGAGAGGGGGAAATTAAGGAGGGGGAGAGGGAAGGGAGCATAAAAATGGAGGGAATGAGAGGGAGGAGGAAGTTAACAGACCCTAAAAAAACAACCAAACAAACAAGAAGGGAACAAAAACTGAGGAGCTAGAAAGGTATGCATATCAAGGGAGGAGACGAGGGTGGCTGATTTAAAGTAAATCACTGGTTTAAAAGGTTATAGCTAAAGAAGAAAGGTCAGAATTAGGGGAGGATATCGTAATTCCAGGGAATCCAAAAGTGACAATCATAACTTTGAATGTGAATGGGATGAGCTCACCCATAAAACATAGACGAATAGCAGAATGGATTAGAATCCAAAACCCTACCATATGTTGTCTTCAAGAAACACACATGGGGTGGGTAGATACTCACAAAGTCAGAATGAAAGAGTGGAGTAAGACCTTTTTGGGCTCAACTGATAGAAAGAAGGCAGGAGTTGCAATCATGATATCTGACAAAGCCAATGCAAAAATGGACCAGATTAAAAGGGATAGGGAAGATAAATATATTCTGTTAAAAGGGAGTATAGACAATGAAGAAATATCATTAATTAACATGTATGCACCAAATGGAATAGCACCCAAATTTCTAATGGAGAAACTAGGAAAATTGAATGAGGAAATAGACAATAAAACCATATTAGTGGAAGAGCTGAAACAATCACTATCAAATATAGAAAAATCAAATAAAAAATAAATAAGAAAGAGGTAAAAGATGTGAATGAAATCTTAGAAAAATTAAAGTTAATAAACATATGGAGAAAAATAAATAGGGACAAAAAGGAACACACCTTCTCAGCATAACATGGCCTATTTACAAAGAGTGATCATACACTAGGTCACGGAAACATGGCATACAAATGCAGAAAAGCAGAAATAATAAATGCAACATTTTCAGATATGGCAATAAAAATAATGATCAGTAAGGGTACATGGAGAGCCAACTAAAAATATTTGGAAATTAAATAATATGATACTCCAAAATTGGTTAGAGAACAAATCATAGAAACATTAATAATTTCATTGAGGAAAATGACAATGGTGAGACATCCTTTCAAACCTTATGGGATACAGTCAAAGCAGTACTCAGAGGAAAATTTATATCCCTAAGTACCTATATTAACAAATTAGGGAGGGCAGAGAACAATGAATTTGAAATGCAAATTAAAAAAAAAAAACTTGAAAGTGAACAAATTAAAAAAACCCAGAAGAAAACCATACTAGAGATCCTAAAAATTAAGGGAGTAATTAATAAAATTGAAAGTCAAAGAACTATTGAATAAATAAGACTAGAAGCTGGTACTTTGAAAAAATCAAACAAAATAGACAAAGTACTGGTCAATCTAATTAAGAAAAGGGAAGAAAAGCAAAGTAACAGCATCATAGATGAAAAAGGGGACCTCACCTCCAATGAAGAGGAAATTAAGGCAATCATTAAAAACTACTTTGCCCAACTATATGGCAATAAATATACCAATCTAGGCAATATTGATGAATATTTACAAAAATATAAATTCCCTAGACTAACAGAAGAAGAAATAGAATTCTTAAATAATCCCATATCAGACAATGAAATCCAACAGGCCTAAGAAAAAGTCCCAAGGGTCTGATGGATTCACAAGTGAATTCTATCAAACATTCAAAGAACAGCTAATCCCAATACTATACAAACTATTTGACATAATAAGCAAAGAGGGAGTTCTACCAAATTCCTTTCATAACACAAATATGTTACTGATTCCAAAGATAGGCAGGTCAAAAATGGAGAAAGAAAACTATAGACCAATCTCCCTAATGAATATAGATGCATAAATCTTAAATAGGATACTAGCAAAAAGACTCCAGCAAGTGATCAGAAGAGTCATTCACCATGATCAAGTAGGATTTATACCAAGGATGCAGGGCTGGTTCAATATTAGGAAAACCATCCACATAATTGACCACATCAACAAGCAAACCAACAAAAATCACACGATTATCTCAATAGACGCAGAAAAAACCTTTGATAAAACACAACACCCATTCCTACTAAAAACACTAGAAAGCATAGGGATAGAAGGGTCTTTCCTAAAAATAATAAACAGTATATATCTAAAACCATCAGCTAACATCATCTGCAAAGGGGATAAACTAGATGCATTCCCAATAAGATCAGGAGTGAAACAAGGATGCCCATTATCACCTCTATTATTTAACATTGTACTAGAAACACTAGCAGTAGCAATTAGAGAAGAAAAAGAAATTGAAGGCATTAAAATAGACAAGGAGGAGACCAAGTTATTGCTCTTTGCAGATGATATGGTCTACTTAAAGAATCCTAGAGAATCAACCAAAAAGGTAGTGGAAATAATCAACAACTTTAGCAAAGTTGCAGGATATAAAATAAACCCTCATAAGTCATCAGCATTTCTATATATGTCCAACACAGCTCAGCAGCAAAAACTAGAAAGAGAAATCCCATTCAAAATCACCTTAGACAAAATAAAATACCTAGGAATCTACCTCCTGAGATAAACACAGGAACTATATGAAAACTACTACAAAACACTCTCCACACAACTAAAACAAGACTTGAGTAATTGAAAAAACATTAACTCTTCATGGGTATGACGAGCCAATATAATAAAAATGACCATCCTACCCAAAATTATTTATCTATTTAGTGCTATACTCATTGAACTTTCAAAAAATTTTTTTACTGATTTAGAAAAAACCATAACAATGTTCATTTGGAAGAACAAAGGATCAAGGATATCCAGGGAAATAATGAAAAAAAATACAAAGGAAGGGGGCCTTACTGTCCCAGATCTCAAACTGTATTATAAAGCAGTGGTCATCAAAACAATTTGGTCCTGGTTTTCAGACAGAAAGGAGGATCAATGGAATAGACTTGGGGTAAGTGACCTCAGCAAGACAGCAAGACCAAAGATCCCAGCTTTTGGGACAAAAATCCAGTATTTGACAAAAACTGCGCGGAAAACTGGAAGATAGTGTGGGAGAGATTAGGTTTTGATCAAAACCTCACACCCTACACCAAGATAAATTCAGAATGGGTAAATGACTTGAACATAAAGAAGGAAACTATAGGTAAATTAGGTGAATACAATAGTATACATGCCAGACCCGTGGGAACAGAAAGACTTTAAAACCAAGCATGACAGAGTCACAAAATGTAAAATAAACAATTTCGATTACATCAAGTTAAAAAGTTTTTGTACAAACAAAACCAGTGTAACCAAAATGAGAAGGGAAGCAACAAATCTGCAAACAATCTTCACAACAAAAACCTGACAAAGGTCTAATTACTCAAATTTATAAAGAGCTAAATCAATTTTACAAAAAAATCAAGCCAATCTTCAATTGATAAATGGGCAAGGGTCATGAACAGGCAGTTTTTAGCCAAAGAAATCAAAGGTATTAATAAGCACATGAAACAGTGCTCTGAATCTCTTATCATCAGAGAAATGCAAATCAAAACAACTCTGAGATATCACGTCTCACCTAGCAGATTGGCTAACATGACAGCAAAGGAATGTAATGAATGCTGGAGAGGATGTGGCAAAGTTGGCACATTAATGCATTGTTGGTGGAGTTGTGAATTGGTCCAGCCATTCTGGAGGGCAGTCTGGAACTATGCCCAAAGGCTAATAAAGACTCTCCCCTTTGATCCAGACATAACACTGCTGGGTTTGTATTCCAAAAGAGATAATAAGGAAAAAGACTTGTACAAGAATATTCATAGCTGTGCTCTTTTTGGTGACCAAAAATTGGAAAATGAGTGGATGCCCTTCAATTGGGGAATGGCTGAACAAATTGTGGTATATGTTGGTGATGGAATACTATTGTGCTAAAAGGAATAATAAAGTGGAGGATTTCCATGGAGACTGGAACAACCTCCAGGAAGTAATGCAGAGCAAAAGAAGCAGAAACAGGAAAACATTGTACACAGAGACTGATACAATGTGGTACAATTGAACGTAATGGGCTTCTGCATTAGTGTCAATACAATGTCCCTAAACATTCTGCAGGGATCTAGGAGAAAAAAAGTCTATCCACAAGCAAAGGACAAACTGTGGGAGTAAAAACACTGAGGAAAAGCAAGTGCTTCACTGCAGGGTTGGAGGGGACATGATTGAGGAGAGACTCTAAATGAACACCCTAATGCAAATGCCAACAACATAGAAATGGGTTCGAATCGAGGACACATGTGATACCCAGTGGAATTGCGCATTAGCTGTGAGAGGGGTGGTAGGAGCAGGGGGAGGAAAAGAAAATGACCTTTATTTCCAATGAATAATTTTTGAAAATGTTCAAATGAAAATGTTTAAAAAAAGATAATATAATTCACTGGATCATAGATTTAAAGTTTAAAAAACTACGTAGAAGATATCTAATCTGATGCTCCATATTTGCAGGTGAGGAAATTAAAACAACTTGTCAATCAATGGTCAAGTATTAGAAGCAGGATATGTCCCTAGGTTTTTCTGTCTCTGAAAACAGTATTTTCTCTGCTATCCCCTGCTAATTCTCGAAATAAATATAAGGACAGTTACTTTATATTCAATGTTTCAGAAATTTATCTCATTCATAAAAATAGTCAAGCTTTTACTAGAATTGCTATGTAGCTGTCATTTTATTGCTTTAGGGAATACCTAGAATAAGAACACCCTTCATTGCTGCAGATCTTTATGGACTAGCATAATAAACATGAAGTTAATCCCTCTTCACCAGTATGTCAAATGGAAAGTAAGCAGATTTTGTCAAGTTAATTTAATGTAAAATCTGCTACAAGGACTGATACACTTTTCCCCAACCTAGGTTTAATACAATCCTACAGTGTTAAACAATAAAGGAAATTAGTCAATCTAATCAGAGACTTCAAAGTCATATACTCTTCTTGAAACAGTATTTTGGTTATACTGCATTTAGCGACACTTCTAGGTTTAAGATGTGACTTTGCCCCTTACGTGCTGTATGACCTTGGGAAAGTCACATAAATGTTCTGAAATTCTGTTTCTTTATTTCTAGATGAATTCCTAAGGTCTATTATAGCTTAAAATGCTGTAATCTTGTAACATATTTGAGCTTCCTTTTATTCATCTGTTAAATGGGGGTAATAACACTTGCATAGTTATGCCATGGGGTTGTGGTGAGGAAAGCACTTTGTAAACCTTACGGCATTATGGAAATGTGAGCTATTATTATCAGTGCCATTAACATTCAAAATCATGCCACTGGCATTTAAAATGCAATGTGTAAAGGTCAACAAAAAGCTTTACTATAATTTTGCATAATTTTAGTCCATTATTTTGAAGACTCTCAAAGTTCTAGTCCTTATCTTTAAATGACTGTAATCATAAGACATCTACAGTAAAAATTGCCATTTTCTAGCCTCATTTACTGATTTTTATTCTTCCTGGGTAATATTTTGGACAAAAATTACAGGAAATATATGCAAGAAAAATATGTAGAGATGAGCTCCCTTAAAATGTGTCAATGGTTTTTTTTTTGCCTTAATTGTAGTGAATATTTTACTCTAACTTAGAAGTTAGAAAGTTTTGAAATCTTTTACATTTCTCTTTCATGTGTGACATAACCATGTATTTAAAAAAAGTAAATCATAGGGTCATATATTTAAAGATAGAATGGACATTCAAAGTTCAATAATGCAACTAACATCTTTTAGAACTAATATTCAGAGACATTGTGACTTTGTTTAAAATAATCTTATGTTAATTTTCTTTTAGATAAGTCCTAAATCAATAACTTGCAGCCATTGTCTATTAAAGCAAAGAATAATCATCATATTCCCCTGATATATTACTTGAATCACATGAGAAACACACCCAAACAGAGGCCTGACTGTCCTATTGCTACCAGTATTGTCTTATGTCCCATGAAACTAATTACATCATCATTATCATTATTTTTATAGTAACTAGAGTGCTCTACAGTTTACTAAGCATGAAAAATCTCACAAAAGACTTTTAGAGAAAATATTAACCACTTTTAAAATGTTGGAAAAATAAGACAATAATACTGATGAGATACGAAGGTTACATGTCAGAGTCAAGATTTAAACCCAGGTTCTTTGAACCCAAATTTAGTCATTTTGCCATATTTGCATCTAGGAAATAACATTTGAGCAATTAAATTCACCTGTTATAACACCGAGCTTGCAGCTGTTATTTTCTCATCTTATAGCATTGTTTTATTTTTCTTCCTTCTCCTCATTCAATGTTGATTTTAACCTGTCTCTAATTAGCTGAAGGCTTGACATAGACAGCTGATTCTGATATGAGTCTCACATCATTAGCTAATTACCATTTTAAAGACATTCAATTTCATTGTGTGCACACATGATGTCATGTGATATTTTCTTTGTCCAGAAATGTTCCAATCATATCTGTTAGAAAGTAGTTATCACAAGTGGGTTATACTTATGATGCCTTGAGCAAAGTCCCAGCTTTGGTCTATTTTTTTCTTCACCGTTGAGCCGTACTTTGTTGTATGCTTTTTACTTCTTCCTGTGTCTACTTTAGCCACTGAATAACAAAATCTATGTTCACTGAGTTTGGAGTATCTGGTATGTTCTCATAGAATTTCTTTGTCTCTTTATCCTTTATTCGATGAGATAATCAGATGAAATTATGTTTCTTATTAGCTTTAGATGAATGGTGAAAGCCACTCTTTTAAGTCTTTGATTTTCCTCTCCAACAGGAATTTGTGACACATTTTTCACCTTCCTTTGTCTTCTAGTATGGATGCATGAATGTCATGGCCAAATATTTCACTAGCTAACAGGCAACATACTTGTGATCAGGGTGTCGATTCTTAGTTAGGTTGTTCCTTGGACAACAGACTTCACCTAGCATCAAAACGACACTTGATACCATATTAACGTGGTGGGATCTGCCATCGTTTATGTTCTACTGGCAATGTGGAATCATTTGATGAGGTACTTTAGGGAAGGGAATATACCAAAGATTGAGAAGATGTAAAAACCATTATTCATAGCCCCAAAAGGAGATCAATGACAATTTTTTCCATATGCTTGCCTTCTCTTCATTATAAAATCTTTATGGAAATGATCTACATGCCTCTTATCATTAAAATATGGAGTAACAGATGAACTTGTAAAAATATTTTCTATAGCAGATGACATTGTCACAGTCATACAACTAATGTCTGTGAAGATTCTCTCATTTTCATAATTAATTACAAAAAGTAGTCAAGAGAGACAAACGTAGCCTTTAAAGATCTCTTCCTACAAGTTAATTGGTTAGTCAATCAACAAGTACATACTTTGTGTACATAATACATACTGTTAAATAGATACTGTATATCAAATATTGTGCCAAAAGGTGAAGAAACAAAAGCAAAAAAAGAGTCTCTGCTGTTAAGGACCTTATAGTTTAATTGGGAAACAACTTGCAAACAACAATGTACAATATAAATTGGAAATAATCAATAAGAGAACCATTAAAATTAAGGAAAAATTTTTAAAAAACGATCTTTTTAGATGGTGGGATTTTAGCCAAGACACAAATAAGTACAGGGAAACCAAGAGGAAAGATGGGGAATCTCTCATTCATATGACAAAATTTACAGGAGGTCTTAGTAAATGTAAGGAGAGAAATGAGTGTTCAATGTGATTCACACTAAGAAAGTCACTATCCTTTATGAGCTTCTATGCTAGATCCAGCTGGGAAGATAAGTCCCTACAGATGATATCCTCCAGATGGCATCTTGTTTGTCAGTGATATTGTGCTGATTATATTGAGTCCAAGAATACCATGTAAGACTTCTCCAATGAGATGCACAATTACTCTAATGATATTGGCCTAATACTCAATACAAGAAAAAAATCTAAATACATAAAAAATGTCTTTTCCCAGATCATATTTAGTTAGCTGGGAAGCCCTTGAGCTAATCTATCAGTACACATACCTGGCATAGTACCGATAATGGTCTGAGCCCTTTTGAAAAGGAAGAAGAGAAAAGTGTAGTTTGCATTTGAGAAATTTGATGGTATTTTATTGATCTTAAACCAATATCCAACTATGTACCTCATAAGTTCTCCCAGTGATACTGTATGTTGTGCATCTTGGTACAACATAATCTGTGAGGGCAAAAAGTATAATTGGCTTAAAGAAAAATGGGAAGGCAGTGAGTGGGTTCAAATAGATGCTAACATATTTGCAATTGTGCTATTTGGTGTAAGGGCTATATACAATTGAGGCAGTGTGTGAACAGCAAAGGAAATGAGCTATTCAAGTGTTAAGAGAAAGGGCTAATAAATTGACAGGAGTTGCACTAGTCCTTATGACATGTAAAATGACTTAACAGAATCTAGAAGCCTAGGTCATTTATTTTGTGAAAGGATATAGAGAAGAACCATATATAGGAAGGTATCAGTGAATGATGATTAATTGATGGAGAAAATGTCCTTATCTATGAGATTACGGTTTCACCAAAGCTTTCAAGTATGTTGAACTAAGTAAATAATCCAGAAGTATAAGAAATAGGTGATTTACAAAAATAGAACTGAATGGGTATCCTTTGTGTCTTATTGACATGCAGATTCAATTATAGTCTAATGAATATGAACAGAGTGAAGCATTTATTTGTAGTTGTAGAGAGCTGTCCAGTTTTTTGAAGCTACCCTCTATGCTACCAACAGATCTGTCATTTGGAGAACACTATTAATCCGCCCTGAAATCTGCATTAACTATGATGATATATTCATAAGGATGAAATTTTAGGAAGTTCCTCTTGAGAACAAATTATCCTTTTTCTTTGAAAATGACACTTTTGCTCTCTTATCTCATATGAGTTATTTGCATTCATATAACATTTTAATTTATATACATTTAAAATATTGTTTATTCTAATGTTTTAATACAAAATTTGAATTAAATTCTGTATTCCTTTCTCAATTTAAATATTAAAGGTAGAATAGGAAATTAAATGAGAACTGTACTTAATGAAAAAGTATTGGAATTTCAGACAGCGTCATGTTGTATGGTATATTTAGTATCTATACTTTTCATAATTCCAGGCATTGTGATATATTTCAAATCCATTAAACATTTAAGTAGCTAATATGTTATATATATATATATATATATATATATATATTATGCTTATAAGGCCAGATAATTTGAAAACATAGTTCTTCATTTTCTTGGATGTAATAGTCATGAACAAATTAGCTAACAGTCCACAGATTATTATAATAATACTTCAAAAGGCATAAGATCTCATCAATGTTAAAAACCTCTGTAATGATATAGATTCAATTCATCTACAAGTCTTCCTGTACAGTTTATCTATATTCCTCTATTAATTGTCCAAAAAAAACCAAAAAACAAAACCCAACAACTATCCAGTATGTGAGAGGCCAGCTTCTAAATCTTTTTAAATGCCCAAAGTCCAGCAAATAACTTGAACTGTTTATTGTCATTCTTTTCTTTTCCCTCATGTTGTTTTTAGACAAACTTACAAAAATTCCAATCATGCATTTTCTGAATAACATGGAGCTGAATGGACATTCCATTGAATTAAAATGGGAACATACTGTTACTCTACTGTCCCCATCCCTAACCATCCAAAGACCAAATCTGATCTTGGCTTCAGTGCTACTTATCAACAGAATGCATAAAATAGCCAAGGTAATAGCAAATAGGTAAACAGCCAGTTATATGCTATTTGCCTTCCTAATAGGTTGAAAAACAAGCAGACACAACAAAAATTGAAGAAAAAATGACAAGTCAATTAGACAACTTTGTAATGTCTAATAACTCTTCTCAGCTAAAGGTCTGAGTCTTAATTAGGACTCCTGTCTTATTTCAAACATAAATGAACAAGAGAAATGGGTTCATAAATTTAAACGGAAGTGCAACTTCCCTACCTAAAGATTACAACCTTAAAAAGTAATCATTGTTTTTTCTATGACACCTTTGTTTTCTAGGTTCCATTGGATTCTATTATCACCTCAGAAATATATAGGAAGGAATCACAAATCTGTATTTTCAACCCTAACTTCTCCCATCAATTATAAGACAGAACCTCAACTATCATTCTCAGGCTAGGTTGACTCAGTTTCAAAAATAAGCTGAGAGTATGCAATCATAAAACCTTTCACTAGTGTATTTACTTTCAATAGTCAGAGGACACAAGTAGCTTAAGTCATGACTTTTTACAAAAGAGACAGAGTAAGGATAAAAGATACACAATATTCTCTACAGAAATTTAGATAATGCTTACCCTCTACAATGTCAGTGGAAAATATGTGCAGACATGTGACATAAATTAGTTCAGAGGTAAGACAACTCATAGCTCTCACACTGCAGTCCTAATGTCTTTACTCTCATGGTGGCAGATAAGCTTCTTTGATGAGGGAACATTTCTGCCCAACATATTATTCCCTGGACCTGATGCTTCCAAAGCCCAGTTTAACTAAACATCTAGACTCTAATCCTTTGTGCCAGGCATCAGATTTCCCATAATGTGAATTGCTCAAATAAGTGTGAAACGAGAGTTCAGAAGACTGAAAAAGTATGAGAGGAAGAGTTTCAAAAGGAGGGCAAGTCTCTTAACTATGGAGCATGACTTCTTGTTCTATAGAGTGGAAGATGGATACTTACCTGGGACAAATATATGAGAAGTGACAGATATCATTCAGACATACAGGGATGGAAGAGACAACAATAAAGTTTAGTTGTCAGGAAAGACGTTGCCTCATCATTCTTTCCCTTTTCATCATATTCCTTGAGATTCTAGATCTTATGCTTATTTGTATTTCAATCTGTAATTGAATTTGTTATTGTTTATTGTTTTATTATTTATTAATAATAATTATTATTATTTATTAATAATACAATTAACAATTGTATTATTGTTAAGCTCTATAGAGAAACCTTTTAGTCTGTGTTGCTGAAGATGTGGCAAACATGCCCAGTGTGCCAGAGGGGGTTGCTCCATTTCCCATCTCCACAGTGTCTGAGGATATTTTTCACATGCCCTGCTCCTCTGCCCAGCAGACCAACACAATCACTTCCTCCCTCTGCTGTCTGGGGGTAATGCTTGGGGGCTCACAGGCAGCTTGAAGGTGCAGTTGGGGCATGCAATCTCTAAAAGGTTCACCAGTGCTGCTCTTAGTAGTTTGATTGGTATAGCACTATTTCTAGTAATTAATTTAGATAACCTTTAAATTTATCATCATGGTATATTCCAATCAACCATGAACAATAAACATCTTTCAAGATTTCTTTATTTAAATTTATTTATTATAAAGACAATAAATTTATTGTCTTTAAATAAAGATGTCTTTAATTAGGGAGTTTTGTAATTTTACATATATGTATATATGAATTCATTTATGTACTGTGTATACAGTTGTGTATATATTAATATAGACATAAAATATGCATATATACATGAATTGATACATTGATGTCATCCAGGCATAAGCTGAAACTTACTCTTTTACCTAATGTGCTCTCTTAATCTGTGCCTTTCCTTTGCATGTTGTACATTTCTGTGAAAGAGTTTACTAGATTTGGAAGAGAATATTTAGTATCAACTATTCTGACTAGAGTATCTCAATAGATATCCATTTCCAAAAGCTAATTGACATCAGCTGCATAATTTATATTGAGGATGAGGGTGTGCATGTGTGCATGCTTGCGTACATGCATGTGTGTGTATGAGTAAGCAGCAGTATTAAAAAGTCATTCTTGCCTCTTTCAGGTTTTCTGTCAAATCTTGAGGGAACAAGGAGTAAGCTGACTTCTGGAGATCCAGTCTTTAAAGGTTAATGGGGGTAAAGAGCATGAGACTAGAGGGAGTGTCACACTTTGACACCAGGAATAAGGCTTCCTACTTTACAAACCCCAATAAATGTTATGTTATTTTGCTCAATAAGCAAATAATGAATTCTATAAGTTGTTATTTTCCTGAGAAGATATTAATCCCAAGAAATGCTATAAGGCTTTAACTTTTGGAGGTGGAATATATTTCTTTATAGCACATATATATGCATATATATCTACATGCATATTACATACCAACACATGTGTGTGTCACATACAAATTATGGATATTTTTAGATATTCTTGTCCTGGTAAAATCTCAGGAACATTATCTGGATTCAATGGAATGTACACTTTTGGGGTTCAAAATATAATAGTGGAGTAAGTGGTCATAAACCTATGAGACATGATTTTGCTTATACATGATATAAGTAGGTCTTATCTACCAACCAATCATTACTCAAATTATATCATTATTCCATTATTGATCTGTTATCTAAGGCAAAGGTGACATGGTCATCTAGTCATGACTGAAAGGCTATTGTCCACTGATCTCTAGCCATAATTCTCAAGAACATATAGGAATAGAGGCAATAGATGAGTGGCTCAGTGGATAGAGAGCCAGACCTAGAGATGGCAGGTCCTTGGTTCAAATCTGGCTTCAGAAACTTCCTGTGTGATTCTAGGCAAGTCACGTAACCCTCATTTGACTAGACCTTACAGCTCTTTTGCCTTGGAAGTAATACAGAATATTGATTCCAAGATGGAAGGTAAAGGTTTAAAAACAAAACATAGTTTTAGAGCTAGAAGGATAAGCCAAAATGGCAGAGCATTAAGAAATATTTTGTCTCATAAATTTCTTCTAGATAGATCTAGGGTAAAAAAGATTAAATCCTAATTGAGAAATCCAAGAAAAAAATTAATCATTATTTTTTTTACAGGTGAAGGTAGCATAAGCAAAGAGGTCTGTAAACAGTGTGGGTACAGTCTAGCTAGGTGCATTATGGAAACACTCCTGTGCAAGGTGTAGCTTTTCATCCAGACAAGAACATATTCCAGATCCAACAACTAGCTTTTCTGTTGCTGTCCAATCAGTTCTGAATCACAGATCAAGGCCAGAGGATAGCATTCTAGGGTAAGAAGTTGAAGATCTCGGGTTGTAGGCTGTGAACAAGCAAGGATCAAGCTCAGAAGTCATTTGTAGCTAGCTGTATGTCTTCAGCCACAGGAGTGAAGATCTGTGTTAGCTTCTAAGCCAGGCTGAAGCCTACCTAAGAATAACCAGGGCAGAAATCCCAGAACAAAGGGATGTCTAAAGCTCTGTTACTCAGAAACAGCGGTATTCCAGCTGGCTAATAATGATTGAATTTACAACAGCAGTCCAAAAACCCACAGGATTGTTTCCTAGACCTAAACTCAAGTGAGAAACTTGCAGAGTGAGGCCAGGGGACCAGGAATCAGGCTTTTCTCTGGATTGGATTTATTTGGTAACACAAAAACCTTGCCAGTCAATAGCCTGAGATATCCTCAACATTCTAAAATAACACAATACTCAGTGCTCCACAAGAGCAGCAGAATGATGGTTTTGACACTCCCTTCAGAAGTTCACAATGCCAAAAAGGCTTTAACATTGTTAAAATTAAGGAAATAGGTATGAAAAGTGAGCCAAATAAATAATCCCACCATAAAAAAGTTATATTTCAGAGATGCTCAAGCTACAGATACAGAGAAGAAAATGATCTAAGACACCTAAAAGGAAGGCCTCACAGAAAATAGTTCGTATACACATTCAATTAGGATTCTTGAAAGACTTGAAGTAAGAGTTTAGAAAGTTAAATTTTTAAAAAACATTTATGAAATGAGCATGTTATCAGAAAAGATGGAAAATAAGTGAGAAACATGGAAGAAAAAAATGGGGAAAGGAATTAAGAGTTTAGAACAAGAGATACAAAATCTTACCAATGGAACACACTCCCTGAAAATTAGAATGGAATAAGCAGAATGGAAGGACTCCAGGAGACAAAAAGAAATATTAGAAAAAAATGCTGACTATGACAATCAAAGAAAAGATAAGATATAATATAGTCAAATAACAGTCTTGTAAAACAGATTGAGAAAAAGAAATTTAATTTTAAATTGGGTTACTTAAAGGGCAGCTGGATGGCACAGTGGATTGAGAGCCAGGCCCAGATATAGGAAGTCCTGGGTTCAAATCTGACCTCAGACACTTCCTAGCTGTGTGACCCTGGGAAAGTCACTTAACCCCCATTTCCTAACCCTTACCACCCCCTTCTGTCTTGGAACCAATACATAGTATTGATTCTAAAATGGAAGGTAAGGGTTTAAAAAATAAAATAAATTTGGGTTACTGAAAACTACCTTAACAATAGAGCCTTGACATAATGTTTCAGGAACTCATAACTGCCCAGATCTCTAAGAACCAATTGGTAACATGGAAATAGAAAGAAAACCACCACCTAAAATATTCTGAAGATGAAAATGTCCTGGAACATTATACCCCAAATCCAGAGCTTTCAGGTAAAAGCAAACTATAAGTAGTGATGATTAAGGGACTGATAGGTGTCAGGGACTGAGCTTAGCATTGGATATACAAGGAAATACAAAACAACTTTGGTTTCAAGCTCACAGACTAGTAGGGGAGACAATATGCAAACCACTATGTACAGACAAGTTATATACAGAACAATGTGGAAATAATAAAGAGAAATAAGGCACTAGAATGAAGAGCAATTAGAAAAGGTTTCCTGTAGAAAGAGAAATTTTAGATGGGACTTGGAGGAAGTCAAGGAAGACAGGTGATGGAGATGAAGAGAAAGAGAGCATTCCAGATACGAGGGACAGCCAAAGCCCATTAAAATATTGAGGGGCAAGTGATGCAATGTCCTAATCAAGGTATCCAGCATGGAGAAATGTTGTTCTGTTGAATCAAAAGCAACTAGGGTTGCTGCTGGAAAACAGAGGAATAAGTTTTAAGAAAATTAGAATGGGGGCTGGGAGGTATAGTTTATGAAAAGGCATTGAATGTCAAAGAGATGATTTTATATTTAATCCTGGAGGTGATAGGGAATGATTGGATTTTATTGAGGATTTCATGACTTAGCAACCACCTCCATAAAAGGATCAGCGATATCAATATAATATTCCAGAAGGCAAAGGATATGTGATTAGGACCAAGAATAAACTACTCAGCAAAACTGAATATAATCTTGCAGGTGGAAAGACAGATTTTTAATGAAAGAAAAGCCTTGGACTCATTCCCATTGAAAAGATAAGAGGTGTGTAAAACAAGCTGTGAGATACAAACACAAGTTAAGGGGATTATATAAAAGTAAATTAATGAAAAAATTATAATTGAAAAGAATATGCTGCTGAAAATGTAAGATACATGTGTTCCCTCTTAGCCCTGCCATCATAAGAGAAACTTCTGGTAGAGGTCTTTAAGAGATGAGTGGAGAGAGAAGAGAAGACAAATATACTGGGGGAGGGGTATGAAAGGGACATGAAAAATAGGGAACATTATCTTGCCTAATTGGGTTGTATAAACAAGTCTACAAACAAGGAAGAAGCGTAAGAGTGTTGACACAAACTTCACTCTCTTCTAAACTGGTCAAAGGAAGGAAGCATATGCACACTGAGATTAATGCAGAAATATAGTTCAGAGAGAAATTGGTGGTAAAGAGGAGAAAGAGGAATTTTAAAGGGAGGGAAGAATAAGGTCAGGAAAAGCGAAACAACCTCTAAAGGTGTACAAAAATATGGATAGCTAGTTTTAAATGGCAAAGAACTGCGATCTTACCTGATGAGAGGTGCTCATCAACTGGAATGGAGGACTGATTTTACAGAGCTGGAAGGGACCTCTAAGGTCATCAAATTTAACTTCATTTTCTTAAGACTGAGAAGAATGAGATCCCAAGAAACAAAGTGACTTGCTCCAGTCCACATGGATACTAAGTGGCGGAGCCAGGCTTTCCCACTTGGGTCCAGTGACTGCTCTGTGATCTGTCGTCTTTCTGCTATACCTTGCTGCTTCCCTTTGATTCACTTATTCTATCTTTAAAGGGATTATTTATATTCCCTTATGACTAGAGAATGGAGCCATTATACCTCTATTAGAAGGGAAAGCAACCCATACTGTGTAGGGACATAGAATGGCTGTTACTGTTCACTGTTTCAGAAACACACCCAGAGTCTTCCACAGAACACTGTCAAATTCTCTTTGTTCTCCCTATAAGCAAGACCTCCAGGTTTCTGTCATCCCATTTGTCAGATCTCGTCTCTCACTTGTGTAATGAACTGCCCTGGTAGCCTGCTGGTTCCCCACATTGGATACCAAGTTATCTAGACCTCCTCAGCAAGGCTTAATTTATTGGGAGCAGGATTCCTGCCTTCTCTTCTAGAAGAAGGGCCAGTAGTTTGCTCAGCTTCCTTTAATACTTTAATTAGCAGCGCTCTGCCAAAGGCCTAATTACATAGAAACTGATCTCAGCTGTGGTGTGTGAAGTCTCCTGGAGAAGTCCAGATTCCAATCATTACTGATTTCTTCCTACTTTTTCTTTTCTCCCCACTGATATGACTTCTGAGCCCTCTACTCAGTCTTATCACTTCTGTGTCACTGTTCTATTTCCAGATATTGGCTTCAATCTCTTTCCTTTACTAGGGTCATGAGTTGATAGAATTCACTTGTAAATTCATCTGGCCCAAGCTTAGGCCCTTTCACCATGGGGATAAATGAATTTCAAAAATGATGTGTGAGAATAGTTTTTAATCTGAAAGGGACAGAAATAAGGCAATTTTGTTTCTACTTGTTAAATGTAATGTTCACTTTAAAAATCGATGATAATTGAGAGTCAGGGGTTGATATAAAACCCTTTGTTATGCTCTGAACATTGACATTTTGGAGGTTATAGGTATTTAAGTTCATCATTGAATAAAAATATTGCATTTAGCATGTATTCGTATAAATGATCAAATATACGAAGGTACCACAATATTTCTCACCTCCCTGCTCTCTTCAAATATCAGGGATGATGAGTGTATCCAGACTTTTCAGGAACCCCTCAAAGCAAGGCATTTTCTACTGTGAGGTTCTTGCTAGTGGAGAGTTTAGAACCAGTACGTAAATAACAAAAAGCTGAATGAATGAAAAGGATTACTCTGGGTACTATTTAATGTTTTAGCTGTCACCTACTGTGGTCAACAGCAAACTTAGAAAATTTAAAGTGTATTGTTAAGGTAAAAATACCATGTGATCACATTCCTAAATAAAGATAAGAGAGTAGACATTTAAGAAAAGAAAAATGCACGATTTGAAAAACAATGGTAATAATTGATGAAAACAGAGATTCTGATAAGTTTACCAACTCTGTAATTATGGTTTTAGTTCTTTCTTTTTTTTTTCTTCATTCTTGTATTGATTTGAAAGTCAACCTTGAGACTGATGACATTCTACTTTCTGCCACAAAATCACACGATGATTTTCCATGTACGTGAAATAGTATGTACTCCATAGTAAAAGCCACTGCAAATTTCCATGCTAAGTATCTTTCTACCTTTGGTGGAGGATGTGGCAGTTTTGTTTTCACATAGCGGGTCATCTAGATTATGATTGAAGCCACCAGATGCTGCTTGCTTTCTCTGGGTTAGTTGCCAATATGCAGGCTGTATGCTAATGGAGAAGCAGACAGCCACACACTTTGATCCAGATAGGCTTCCTGCTTGCTTATTATTTTTCCCAATAACAGCATAATAAGAGGGGAAAATGTGTTATTTCACATGCCTTGATTGAAGTGGGAATTTTTCTGATTTCTTATCAGTCTACTGCCAATACCCTGACAGGGTTCCTAGAAAAAATGTGCAGCAGTGGGTGAGATCATTTTCTTTCTTTAAATTGCATAAAAGGATGTGTGTGCACAGCTGCCATCTATGGGGAGAAGATGAGACTGTTACCTCTACTCTAAAACTTGGTTATCCCTGAAGTTACATAGAAAATTCACTTCCTCAATATTCCATGTTCATTTGGCAACCCTTTTACTGCAGTTTCTGCCTCCACTAGGGATGATACATATGATAACATTAATCTGTGTTACTATTATTACAAATTTAGTGATGCAAGAATTTAAAGAACTGAGTTCAGTCAATACTCATGACTAATTCTCCAGGTGGTACTCTACTTCTCCAAAAGCAGTACCCTGATATTTACCATTTTGGATTTTTTTTAATAGTGAGGAAAATAGCTCCTTGTTTTTCTAGTTCTAAAGATACTACAATAATTATAAAAAATCATTTTAAGTCTTTAAATGAAGTGGTTATTGAGACAATGAAATGATTATTGAGACAATGAAATATTTTATACCAAAGTCTGATTTTCATAATTATATTGGGGCCCCATCCCTCCAGTTCCAATAATTCAATACATTGACTAAGGTAAAACAAATTTTATATATTGGTTTAAAAGTTTTGTGTATATCCAACTCCAGAGACAGAATTGATAAATAGAAATAAGTAAGACAGTTTTATTTATACATATTTTTTTTTTTTGGTTAAATGGTGCCTTCTGTAATAGGGGAAGGGAGAAGGAGTTAGGTATTTAATTTTTACAAATGAATAACATAAAATAATGAAAAATCAAATTGAAATTAAAAAAAAAAGCTGATTGAAAATATAAGCCCTTCTGGTTCAGTGGAAACTGTTACTGGCTTTATCATCAAATGACCTGGACTCCACTCTTTTAATTCTGTCAAACACTACCTATATCTCTTTGGGTAAGTTGTTCAAATTTTAAAGGCCTCAGTTTCTACAATTATAATACAAGGGGTTTGGCCCAGTTGGGTTTTAAAGTCCATAAAATGTTAAGAAGATCAGAAAAAGAGACCTAGTATCTTAGGTGGAATCCCAGTTGAGGGTTTGGCAGGGAGAGGCATAAGGAAGAAATAACTCACGGATGGGTTATGGTCAGCAGCTTTGGAAGGGGTAGCCTTGTTGAAGAGATCAGGGATCTACTGTAATATCCAAGTCTATATGTACAAAGGGAAGGGGAAATGGGGACAGCATAAATATTTATTAAGCAACTATTATGTACCAGGCACTCTGCTAACTGATTTACAATATCACCTCCTTTAATGCCTTTGTGAAACTGTGTATAAACACATATGCACATAACCATGACTCATTAACTAAAGGATCAGGATTTTATTTGCATAGTGTTGAATTCTTTCTGGGTAGTTAAATGGGGCAGTGAATAGGTGCTAGACCTCTAGTAAAGATGAACTGAATTCAAATCCTGCCCTCAGATAGTTGCTGTCTGTATGATCTAGCTGTGTCTGGCTTTGCCTCAGCATCTTCATTTGCAAAATGGGGATGGAAATGGCATCAGCCTCCCAGGATTATTGTCAGCATATAATGTGATAATATCTGTGAGGTGCTTAAAGCATTATGTAAATGCTAGAGACCTGTAGGATAGGATAGGGGTCCTATCATTTCTTTGAGCAATATCAGGCACACAAGCATACATTAACCACAATATTTATGTCACTGAAATGATGTATGGATTAAGTACTGTTGTAAAAAATTGCAAAGCACTTTGGGAAAAATAGAGACATATAGTTGGTTTCTCTAAGTAATACAACAATTTTAGCAACTATAAAGCTTCAGAGGAAAGTTTTCTCTCGGTTAGGAATTTGGCCTCTCCTTGCACAGGGGCTCAAAGGATGGAAATAGCAGCTATAAGTAGGTCATCCTGCAGAAAGAGCTTCAGAAACAACCTTTTACTTTTTGCATTTATGTCTATGGAGCAAAACCCAATGTAGAAAAAGACAGTGTTATATCTCTTTAAGAATTTGATCTTCCTCGTTTATTTTTTAAAATTTCAGGCAAAATGTTAAAGTGAGATTGAGAGACTAAACAAAGAGAGGTCAAAGGCTTTTCCAGTTGTACATAATATGCCAATGTAGGCAACATTTGAGAAACTAATATATTAAGATATTTAGGAGCGGGATTCTATAATCATTATATGCCTCATGCTAAATTCTTAGAATCATAAGATTTAGAGCTGGAAGGGATACGAAAGATCATTAAGCCCAAAGAAGTTAGATGGCTTAACTATGAACAAGTTGTGCAGCACAGTCAGAATTATAACCCAAGTCCTCTTTGGAAATTCAGTATTCTTTCCTCTACATGCTTAATATATATGTGTGTGTGTGTGTGTGTGTGTGTGTGTGTGTGTGTGTGTGTGTGTGTGTGTGTGTGTAATGATGGTAAGTAGACTTTGGATAGCATCCAAGTTATACTGAGAAAAATCTTAATCCTATTGTTAACCAACAAAGAGACAGCACTAATGTAATGGATAGAAAGCCAGGCTTGGAGTCAAGAAAATAAATCTAGCCTCTGTCATATACTGGCTATATGATCCTGGGCAAGTCACTCTTTGAATGTATTGGCAAGAGGGAGTTTTCACTGCTCTGAGGAAATCACTGATCTGGAAAAGATGTAAACTAAGAAGTGCAGATGTTCATATGAAGGATCCTACTAATAGGAAAGATAATCATTTATTATAGAAACCTATAACTGTCGAAGGCTACAAATTATGATGGTCAATAATTTTACCTCCCTTTCTCCCCAAAAAGCAAAAAAACCAAGCCTGAGAGCATCTGGTAAGAAGAGGAAACATTGAAAATGAAAATAATAATACTGCTACATATAAGCACAGTTCATTTTAGAGGTATTTGTTTAATGTGTTTCCCTTCATCATGATCATAGAAGCTTGAGGAGTTTCATTTGTCACTGAGGGCAATGTGATTTATTATCAGATGATTAAAAGAACTAGAAATTCATACTTAAAAAAAAACAACAAAATACCTAATTATTTACTTATGCTTAATTTTCTTTTCTTTTTAATTGTGAGTCCCAAATTCTCACCCTACCTCCTACCTCTCCCACGTAGACAAAGAAGTCAAGCAAAATGATGTCAATTATATTTGTAAAATACATTTCCATATCACCATATTAAAAGATTTTTAAAAAATAAAGCAAGAAAATCGATCTTAAACATTTTTCCAGATTACATATTAATTTAATTTTTAATATTCATTTTCTGACATTTGCAATCCATATTCTATCCTGCCCTCCAACTTCTCTACCCTCACCAAGGCAGGTAATATTTTTGTACAAGTAGGTTCTTTTCTCCTATCTTTCATCTATTGGGGATAAAGACTTAGTAATCATATTGCTGGGTCAAAGAGCATGCACAGTTTTATGGTCATGATTCCAGATTGTTTTCTATAATGATTGTACCAATTCATAGCTCCAGCAACAGGGTATTAGTGTCCCAATGTTTCCACATCCCCTACCACATTTATGATTGTCCATTTTTGTAGTGTTAGCATGTCTGATAACTGTGACATAGTATATCAAAGTTCTTTTAATTTGCATTTCACTAATCAATAGAGATTTGGAGCATTTTTTCATATGACTAATGATAGTTTTAATTTCTTTGCTGAGAATTATCTATTCAATCATTTGGCCATTTGTCAATTTGGGAATGCTTTGTATTCTTATATATTTGACTCAATTGTCTATATTTTTGAGAAATGAAGCCTTTATCAGAGAGACTCGCCATAAATATTTTCCCCCGTTTGTTGCTTGTCTTTTAATACAGGAACTAAAATTAGTTTTCAATTTATACTAACTAATTCATTATTCTCTCTTTGGGGATGGATAGCATTTGTTTTATCATGATTACTTTGGAATTGTCTTGCATCACTTGGAAAGGGAGCAGGTTTGGTAGATGCCAGGCTGAGAAGCTCACATGGAAGATAGGAAGGTGTCAGAGTCCTAACTCTATGTAAAATTACTTTCATTTTCATTATGTTAAGAGTTCTTCCAATCCATGAAAATTAAAACTTTTTGCTTTTCCAAGTAAGTTAAATTTTTTTTTCTATATTACATGTCAGTACAATTTTAATAATTGTTTTCTGAAATTTTGTGATCCAGGTTCTCTCTTTCCTTTGTATTCTTTCCCTATCCTCCAGACAGCAGATAATATAATAACGATTGTATTTGTGTTATTATACAATATATATTTCCATGTTCATTATATTGTGAATAAAGACACATATCCAGATACACTGGAGAAAAAACAATATAGGAAATACAATGAAGAATGTTGTGCTTCAGTCTATAATTAGACTTTGTCAATTGCAGTGTATAGCGTTTTTTGTCATGACTCTCCCAGAGCCTTCCTGGATCCTTGTATTGCTGATATTTGTTAAGTCATTTACAGTTGATCATAGTACTTTATTGTTGTTACTATGTACAGCATTCTCCTTGTTCAGCATACTTCGCTTTGTATCACTTCATATTAGTCTTTCCAGTTTTTTGGGATTTTTTTTTGTTAGTAATTTCTCATGGCACAATAGTATTCTATCACAATCATATACCACAACTTGTTATAGTATTCCAATTTGACAGGCATTCCTTCAGTTTCTTATAGACAGTATTTTGTGGGGTTCGGGCTTTTAATTTACTCTCTTATCCTCTTCTATTTTGTGGGTGATTTCATAACATTTACATTCATAGTTATGATTATTGTGTGTTTCCCTTCATCTTATTTTTACTCTGTTTATCCTTCTCTTCCTATCTTTTCAGACTTTCCTTGTTTATAAATATTTTTGCTTCTGACTACTACCTCCATAAGTTTATCCTCCCTTGTGTCTACCTTTTTTTTTATTTCCCCTTCCCTTCTTATTTCCCAATATGGTAAAATGGGTTTCTATAGTTAAGTGTATACTAATATTATTCCTGTTTTTTGCCAATACTGATGAAATAAAGTTCAAACATTGCCCACCTCACCATCTTCCCCTCTATTGTATTGATTCTTAAGGACCTTATCATGTGAGATAATTCCAATTCTCCCCTTTTCTCTTTTCCTAGTATATTCTTCTTTCTTACCCCTCAAATTTATTCTCCAAAAGGTTTTATTCAATTCACAAATCTACCAACAACTTATTAGTATCTATCCCCCCAATCCCTTTTAGCATTTGCCATTTCTGATATGTTGTACAAGAATTATTTTAATTTGCATTTTTCTAATCAAGTAATTCATAGATAGCCATGATTTCTTATTTTGAAAACCGTCTCTTAATATAACTTGGACATTTATTAATTGGGGAACAGCTCTTTCTTTTTTTTTTAAATATATTTTATTTGATCATTTCCAAGCATTATTCGTTAAAGACATAGATAATTTTCTTTTCCTCCCCCCCACCCCCCATAGCCGACGCGTAAGTCCACTGGGCATTAGATGTTTTCTTGATTTGAACCCATTGCTTTGTTGATAGTATTTGCATTAGAGTGTGGAACAGCTCTTTCTAAAATACATTTAACTCAGTTGTCTATGTAAAATGATGCCCTTCTTTACTATATGATGTTTTATATTGCTTCATTGTCTATGGTAACTTTTAGCAAAGTATAATTTCTCTCATTATTTCTTTTAATTAAGTCTATTTTTGCTTTTGCTTGGTCTTAAGTCATGTTTGCTATCCCTGCCTTTTTTACTTCATCTGAAGCATAATAGGTTCTGCTCTTGCACTTAATTTTACTTTGTGCATGTGTCTTTCTTTTTTTCAGGTGCATCTCTTTCAAGTGTAACATATTGGATTTGGGTTGCTAATCCTTTCTGCTACTTGCTTCCATTTTATGGGTGAGTCAATCACATTCACATTCACAGTTAGGTTTACTGTTTATTTCCCTCCATCCCATTTTCTTCGTTCTGTCTTTCTTACTCTCTTTAAATCCCTTTCCTTTTCAAAAGTCTATTTTTCTTCTGATCACTGCCTCTCTTAATCTACCCTTCCTCTCAATCTTCCTACTCCCACAATATTTTAATTTCCTTCTCTTCATATTTATCTATCGAGTAAAATATGTTTCTATACCCAAATGAGTGTGTCTATGTATTATTCCCGCTTTGAACTAATTCCAATGAAATGGGTGAGTGGAAGGCAATGATTCATTTCCCCTCTACAACAAAAGGTCTTCCTTCTCACTCCTCTTTTATGTGAGAATATTTTCTTCCTTTTACCTCTCCATTCTTCCTTCTCCCATATCATTCTTCTTTCTCACCCCTTCATTTTCTGTTTTTGGAGATCATCCCAACTTAATTGACTCATATTTATGTTTTCTGTCTCTGTAGATTTCTTCTAAAGGAATAATGATAATGTTTAGGAATTACATGTATCATCTTGTATGAGAAAATAATTTGAGTCTTATGATTAATTTTTCATGTTTACCTTTTTATGCTTCTTTTGAGTCTTATGATCGAATGTTAAATTTTCTATCAGCTCTGGTTTTTTTCATCAGGAATACTTGAAAATCTTTGATTTTATTAAATAACAATTTTCAGCCCTGAAGGATTCATATTCAGTTTTGCTAGGTAGTTTAGTCTAAGTTGTGATCTTGGTTGCTTTGCTTTCCAGAATATAAAAATCCAAGTTTTCTGTTCCTTTAACATTGTTGTTCATCTTTTTCAGTTGTGTCCAACTCTCTGTCAACCTGTTTTGGGATTTTCTTGGCAAAGATAGTGGAATAATGTCTTATTTCCTTTTCCTCTTCATTTTATAAATGAGGAAACTGAACCAAGTGTGTTGCCTAGGGTCACACAGCTGGTAAGTTTCTTAGGTCAGATTTAGGCATACTCTAGATCCAGTACTCTATTCGATGGAAAATACCTGCCCATCTCCTTTAATGTGGAAACTGCTAAATCTTGTGTGATTCTGACTTGCTCAATGATATTTTAATGGTTTCTTTTAGTCTGCTTGCAATATTTCCTTCTTCATCTAATAGCTCTAGAATTGCAAAATTCCTAGGTATTTTCATTTTGTGATCTTTCTGGAGGTGGATTCTTTCCATTTTGATTTTACTCTATGGATCTAAGATATTAGGGCAGTTGTTATAATTTCTTGAAATGTAAGTTGTAGGCTCTTTTTTGATAATGGTTTTGAGGTATTCCCAAAATTCAATTTGTACTTTTCTTTGAGGCTTGGTTTGTATCTTTTTTCACATTGATGTTTTCTGCCAAGTTTGTGTCTTGGTCTTTCCTGCCATAGTATTAACCTTGTATGGTAATTTATTTTTTATGATTTGCTCATTTTTCTAGCCTATTTCATGACTTTGAAATTAATGTTAAAGTTTGGTTCCTGCTCTCTTAGGTAGGAAGAGGCACTGTCTTCAGCTTCAGACTTCTTCATGTTGCTTTTTTTCAGTCTGTAATTTTTTGATGTTTCCAAGGTGGTATGATCTCAGAACAGTGCCCACTGTGCTCTAGATTTGTGCTCCCAATTAACCAGGAAGGGCCCTTTCCCTTATTGACACAAGCACTAGTACTCCCCTTTGCCTAACTATAACTCCTCTCCTGTGCCTCCAAGAGCTTTTTTTTTCTCTCTGCCTTGGAAATTGAGATCAGGGCCCTCTGATCCCTTGTGGAGGACCACAAGTGCTCCTCTACACCCTGAAATTGCCCTCCAGAACTGTGTATGGGTAATGGTTGCTAAAAACACCATGTCTTACTGCTAGTGCCAGTAAGGGGTCTCTTGAAAACTTTTTCTGACAAGTTTTCCAACTTCTTTACCATATCCTGGCTGTGAGGGGCTGCCTCCCAAGCCCACTGCTATTGCTTCTGCTGTAAGTAGTCTGAGCTGGTTCCTATTCCAGTGTCACAGACTTCACTTGCCAATTTATTAAATTGTTTTAGGTGGGAAAATATCTTATTTTGGCCCTTTTGGGATCTGCTGCTTCAAAATTTAATTTGATAAATTATTTTGAGGGGAATATTGGAAAATTTCAGTCTGGTAACTGATTGTACCCTGTCTTCTTCTAGAGAGTTTTTTCAAGGACACATAACAGGTACTTGATAAGTATCTGTTGGTTTGTTTACGACCAGATGATTCCCATGTAGTGGAAGATGGGTCCTCAAATAGGTGCTCCATAAATACTGGATATTTGACTAATTAAGCATCTGGCAGAATTAGGATGAATACAGTTCATCTTCTGGTTCTAGGATGAGTTCAATTTGACTAATTTGTGTGAATCTGACATAAAAAGAAACGTGTTGAATCTTAGGAGATGCTAGAATGTATGTTTGTATTCCCACAGATATCCACTCAGATAGAGTCAGGTTACAACATTTCTAAGAGCCCAGGAGCAGTTATTTGAGTCTAATGGGAGGTAATTTAGCATGTTTCAATGTCACACACCTATCCATCATCTGGGTGTAATTCCTAGGAGAAAAGAGTTTAACGAGTAAATGGTGAAATACATTCTTTCTTAGTAGCACATGATTTAATTATTGACAAGGCATTTTATGAAGTTATATTGTCATTTGTGCTAAATGCCTAAAGTACAGAATTTCCTTTTGCTTTAAAAGGAAACAACAATTCTGAAATGAAGTGAATTCTTAAAAATGTGGTATTCAGGGAGTTCCCAGTCAAGTTCCACATCTAGATGTTTCGAGCTTCCAGAACTATTTTGGAGATTTAGTGTCTGAATAACTAGAGACTTATATTGTCTCATAGGTTGTTTCTCTCTTCCTTAGTGGTATTTTGGTTAAATTTCTCAATGGGAAGTCAGAGAATCTAGGCTAAAATTCAGGTTCACCACTTGATAGCTGCTACTTAAGAGCCAGTTCTGTCACTTCTCTGAGGTTGGAATAGGTGACCTCCAGGGACCCTTCTAGATCTAACCAGAATCATATAAAGTTTCCATTGGGGGGTAACCCAAGAGTTATTATTGCTTTTAAGTTACTTGAGATATCATACTTTAGAGATAGCATGAATGCCAAACACAAAATAAAATAAAGCAAAACAAACCTTTATGGAAATATGAAAATCCCACACTCACATTGGGATGTGAGTTCTTTGCCATGCAATTAAAGTTTAGGATACAAACACAAGAACCTAATAATAGCTAATATTTATATAGTATACACTATGTACCAGGCATTAGGCTGAGTGTTTTACAATTATTATCTCATTTGAACCTGACAATATCCCTGGGAAGTAGGTGTGATTATCTTCATTTTACAG
Source organism: Monodelphis domestica (assembly GCF_027887165.1). Taxonomy (NCBI): domain Eukaryota; kingdom Metazoa; phylum Chordata; class Mammalia; order Didelphimorphia; family Didelphidae; genus Monodelphis; species Monodelphis domestica. The sequence goes on from NC_077234.1 coordinate 243,352,784, forward strand.
TTGAGAAAACAGACAGAGGGTAGGTGACTTGCCCAGGGTCACATTGCTGTTATAAAGGGCCCATTTGAATTCAGTCTTGGTGCTCTATTCACTGATTCACCTCAATCATCCCAAATGCTTTTCATTTAAGTTTCAATTAATCTCATTGTGTCACACGTTTACTAAACAGAATTACATTAGTCAATTTTATTTATATTTTTCATTTTATATTTATAATTTTTATATTCATAATTTATTTATATTTATATCTTATTTATTTGTCTGACAACATGCTGGCCAGAAGGAAGGCCATCTTCCTTTAAAACACAGTTCAGGGTCATCTTTTGTGTGAAAGCATTTCCTGATTTCCCCAAAAGGCTAGTTCCCTCCTTTCCAAACAGAAACTCTTGGGTTTGTTTCTTAAAGTCCTTTACAATCTGCTTCCATCCTTCATTTATATATTTATTACGCCTGACTCCTATCAGAGACTCTACCAGTCTACTTGCTCCTTCTCATATACGATAGTCAATATCCCGTCTCAGCTTTTGCACAAGATTTTCCCCATGATAGATACAAACTCTTTCCTCATTTTCCACTAGCTCCAATCAGAGCTCACTTCTAACGTGAAGTTCATGCTGATGCCTCAGAGCTGATACTTTGTGTTTTCCTTGTATATACTTTAGATTTAATCATATGTGCAGGATTATCTTTCCCTTTCCTGGAAAAGGTAATTTCTCTTTCTAAAATGCAGGTCTCGCCATGTTACACTCTCCCACCTGGCAACTTAATAAGATCTAATAACTTCTTATTGCCTCCAAGATCAAACATAAAATCATTTCTCTTCTCGTTTTAGTCTTTTTATATCTTAGTATTCTACTTACTATAGAATTCAGCCACAGCAGCCTTACCCAAGACATTTGCTGTCCTGATTCTATATATTTTCACTCATTTTCCTCCATGCCTGGAATATTCTCATCTCTGCCTTTTTGCTTCACTGCTTCATTCAAATTCCAGCTAAAATGACACTTCCTATCCCAATCAGCCTTAATGCTAGCGCCTTACTTCTGAGATTATCTCTAATACACCCTTTATACATCTTATTTATATAGAGCGTGCATTGTCATGAGAGAGCGAATGTCTTCGGGCCAGGGCTGTTGTTCCCTTTCTTTTTATCCCTAGAACTTTACACTGTGTCCTGCCCATAGTAAAAACTTGATAATGTTTGCTGGCTTGTTGACAATGTTATGGACAGCAACTTTCATTTTTGTGTTTCTGTGCTTAATATAGTCCCTCACAAGCAATAGTAAATGCTTATTGATTGACTAGATTCTTTGTGAAGGCGTCTTGGATGCTCAATATGACTTTGTGTCTAATCTCTGCTTAGAGATTTTAAGAAGCTTTATAGCTATGAAGGGAGGACTTAAGCGTTTTCTTCTTCCAACTCTTTCATTAGGCAGTAATCAAATGGGGTGCTTGTATGCTTTGCTATTCCTGAATAGTGATGGGAAACAATATTACCTAATATGAATCCCCTTTCCATCCACTCAACTGCATCCAGAATAAGTTATAGGTCTTAAAAGACAATTAGGGAAAAAGTGGGGTACCCTGGCTTTCATATTAGTATTAAGTATTCAGAAAATAATGATTAGAAAGCTAGAAGGTATGTTATTTGGCCAGCTAGTTCAAACCATTCTCCAGAGGAATGCACACTGGGAAATAACTGACAAACTGATGCTAGTCCTCTAATCTCGACTTAAAGAACTCCAATGAAAGAGAGCTCAACATTTCTCTAAGCAGTCCATTACACTTTGAAGAACTCTAATTATTAGGAAGTTTTCTCCTGACAGTAAGTCTAAATTTGCTTCCTTGTAACTCCCGTCTATTATTTAGCTCTTCTTTCTGGGGCCACATAAAAAAGAAAGAAGTAATCTTGTTTCCACCTTACAATTTTTAAAAATGGTTGATTATATGTCCTATCTATGAGTCTTTTCCCCCCGAAAATGAATATTGCTTCAGCTTCTATGCATATGACATATACTCAAGGCACTTTCCAATCGTTTTTTGCCTTACTTTTAGATTTTTCCATTCATCAAGATCCTTCCTAAACTCTGCTTCCACAATTGAACACAGCATTCCAGATGACTAGAACAGAATACCTTCCTCTTTATTTCTAGAAGCTGACACCCTCAACACAGTCCAAGATTACATTAGTTTTTGTTGTTTGTTTTATTTTTTGGCTGCTGTATCACTAAATCCACATATTCTTTTCAGGCAAGCTACTATCTCACCATGTCTCTGCTATCTTGTACTCATGAAACTGAAATTATTTAAACAAAGTGAACATTTTGGGGTTTTTTTTCTTATTATATTTGATTGTTGTAGATTGAACCCAGGACTCAGAATAGTTTAGATCTGGACTTTGACATTGACTTTGTTATCTCTCCTTTTAAGATGTGTGTTGTTATCTGAAAAACTGTTAAGTATACCAACTATGCCTTTATTAAGTCACTGTTAAAAATAACTAAACAGAGTGCCAAGTACAAATTCCTGGGCTTCTCCACTGGATACCTCCTGTTTAGTCGACATTGAACCATTAATGACCACTCTTTGGGTCCAATCCAAATATTTGTCATCAAATCCAGATGTCTCAAACTCCCTAAGAAAGTGGAGATTTTTAAAACATCAAATTTACTGCTAAATTCAAGGTAAATTGTATCTTTATCTTTACCCTTATATCAAATTTAGTGACTTTCAAAAAAGCAATAAAGTTAGTCTGGCAGGCTTTCTTCTAGAAGAAGCCATGCTGGTCCTTTTTAACCACAGCTTCACTATGTAGATCTTCACCAATTATCTCTTTCATGACATAGTATAGAATTTAAACCTATATCAAAATCCAATCCACTGGCCTATAATTTTCAGACTTTCCCCTCTTTCTTTTAAAATTAGGATTCTTGCTTTTTTCTAGAACTGTAGTACTTCTCTTGTTTTTATTATCTCTTAAATATTACTCGCAGTGGCTTAACAGTCATATGTCCCAGGTCTTTTGTACTCAGAAATATTCATCTGGTAAGGTACATGAAATCATCAAAGGAAATTAGGTATATATGCTTCCTAATTTATTTATGTTGGATATCAACTCCTTGTTAGATACTTAGGTCCCATAATGTTTAAATACAAGGATAATTTCCTTTGATAGATAAAACAGAAGAAAAAACTGAACATTAAGTAGCTCTTCTTTCACTATGCTACCAGTTAACACTCTCTCTGTCATCCCAACCAGTGGTCCTTTCTATTTTTTATATTTTTTTCTCTCACCATGAATAAAAAAAAAAAGTTGGATGTGTTCCTTACCTTTGCCTGACATCCTCAGTTTATTTTGAGCTCTAGCATCCCAGTTATTACTATTTGTAAGATAAATAGAATAGATTCTGTCCAACCAGTAAGTACCTAAAGAAAGATTTACTCTTTGGTCTTCTTAACTCTAAATTCAATAACCCATCCTAGATACTCCCTAAATGCTTTAGTTTTCTCATCCATAAAATCAAGAGGTTTGGATTAGCTACCACTTCAAAAGTCCTTTCCAGCTCTACATCTACAATTCTATTTGGAGTAATGATTGGTACTATGAATTTTGGAATGCTGCAATTGGTGCCATGAAGAGAAAATGACCAGCGACATGAACTCAGAATCCTGCCTTTTCTACAAATATGATTTATTGAAATTCACCAGTAAAGGATTGGTCATTGCTATGTCAATCAATATTTTTCAAGAACTCAGTTGGTAATAGTTTTTGTTTTCTTTTTAAAAAGTTTTTTTCTTATTTTATTTTTCTTTTTAGCATTTATTGTTTAATTTTTGTTCCATATTCTCTCCTTCTGTCCACTGAAAAGGCAAGCCACATGATATTAATAATACATGTGCAGTCAAGAAAAATATATTTCCATATTAACCATGTTGAAAAGAAAAGCAAAAAAGAAAAGGGAAGTAAAATAAAGTAAAAAAAAAAATTGCTTCAACCTACACTTAGAATTTATCAGTTCTCTCTCTGAAGGTAAATAGTATTTTTCATCTTGAGTACCTTGGAATTATCTTGGATCATTGTCTTCAGAGTATTTGTCACAATTAATCATCATTAAAGTATTTCTGTTACTATGTATACAGTGGTCTCCCGTTTCTACTCACTTCACTTTGCATCAGTACATGTAAGTCTTCACAGTTTTTCTGAAACTACCTTTCTTGTCACTTCTTATTATATAATTCACAGTAATATTCTCTGATTCCAATTAATTGCTACAAAAGAGCTTCTATAATATCTTCATATAAATAGGTCCTTTTCCTTTTCTTTGATTTTATTTTCTAAAACCTACAAATGATTATTTCCCTTCCTTCAACTTTGTGAGCTGTATTTTCAAAGAGCAGAGGTCATAGATTGAGTTTCCTAAATATTCTCCATGTTGACAACAAGTGAGAGATGTAAGAAATCTTTCCACTTTTCTTGTTTTTGTATTCCCTCTAATATTTTCTGTTTATTGACATGCCCGCTATCTTTTCAGTTTGGCATTGATGTATTTGGTCAATATTGAACATCGTCACTTGGACAGTTAGCTTCTTTGTTCAATTATGTTTTATGCTTCATTCTGAGGGTGGAGAAAATAAATGTCTAAATGTAAAATTAAAATTAATGTTTCCTATATAAAGGGCTTTTTTTAAGCTAAAGAGGAAATTAGGATAGATAAACCTTCTGTGATATATTTTTCTAAATAACAGGAACTAACCTAATGCTCAGCCCTTATTGCTGTAGTTAGATCTGATATCCCAAGTGTGTTTTTGTTGAAAGCCAGTTTCTCTATCTTTCTCTCCCAGTTCTGCAGTTTACCACTTGTTGATTTCAGGCAAAGTTGATCTCTCTAAGCCTGCATTTTCTTGAATTTGTAAGATAAAAGAAGTGGATTAGATGATGTTTAAGATGCCACATTTATTTCTGTAGTTGTGAAGTTAACAAATTATATTTTAAGATTGAATGAAGAATCCCCTTATTTCTACATACTATATTTACTTTATTTCTCCCCTTTCCCAAAAATTCTTAATTTCAAAAGAGATACTGAGTAATTTTAGACATAATTTAACAGTGGGACTACTTTGAAGAAATTTGGAAATGATTCCATAACTGTTCTATTAATGAATAGGGAGAGGAATAGAAAGTAGAAGAAAGGAGGAAAGGTAAAGCAGGCACATAGGTGGGGATAGCAGGGCTTGAAATCTCTCAAGTTTCTATGAGTCTTCAAAATAACAACAACAACAATAATACTAAATAGCTATAACTTACATTGCCCTTAAGGATTTTCAAAATATTTTGCAAATGTCATCTCATTTTATCCTCATGAGAGGCCTGGGAACTTACTATCCCATTTTCAGATAAGGATACTGAGGCAGGCAATGACTTTTCCAGAGTATATAGCTACTAAGTATCTAAAGTTGTACTTGAACTAATTTTTCCCTGACTACATGTCAAGTTCTCTAACCACTGTGCCTCCTTACTGCAATGATCATTTTTCATGATCATCAATTCAAGATAGTTTCCATTTATCATGTTGGAAGTAAAAAAAGACTCGGAAAGACATTTTTAGAGAGGCAGTCATCTCAACAGTAAATTCCACCTCAATTCCCCAGTTTCTAAGGGGGAAGTCGCAGTAATTTTAAGAAAAAGAAGCTATGAGAATAAAAATAAAATGTGTTTCTTTTTTTTTCTTTTTGAAATCTTGAGGTAATGAGTTGGGAGGAATACCACAGAACACAGAATAAATATGGACTTGAATTCCTTCACCAAAATTTGAGGCCAAACATATCCTTTCTTATCTCAATTCCCTTCTCCTTATTACTCTTTAAATGTAAGCATTTCCAATAGATCTTTCCTCATTCTCATTTTTCTTTTTATATAATTCACACATGCACAGTCTTGTTTGCTGGTTTCATCTGAGGACCGCTTCAAGGGTCAAACAGCTAGTACTTTTCAAGGCCAGATATGAACTCAGAAAGATGAGTCTCCCTGACTCTGACTCAGCATTTAACCGCTGTACCACCTACATGCCCTAATTAAACTCTCTTATGTACTGTCTAGCCTAGCTAGACAATTCTCTTGCCTCTGACCTCTGATAGCATTTGCCAGCATGGCTCATTTATCATTCCTTGCCTTCACTAGCATGAACTATCTTTTTCATGTATTGATATTGTACAAAGAGACTACAAGGGATTGTGCTAAAATTTTCAAGCTGCTTTAGGGAACCATAAACTGATTTACTTTCTATAAATATCAGATAACTTTTTCAATGTAGAAACAGCTTATGTTATTTTTCATGTAATTTCATTGAGAGATATTATTCCATTATGATGAATAAATTAACTTCTTCAACAGATATTCTGGAAAAAGAGGATCATTACTTGCCTCACGTCATACTCATAATCAGCATGTTAAACAGGCTAGATTCATAAATAGTGTGCTCGTATAATTGTTTGCATGAACACGTGCCCATGTGGCTTGTTGAAATATTATTTACTAATAATATTTGAGCCCTTTTTGGTGCCAAATGAATAGCAATGGAATATTTTGTGTAACTAATAACTCATTTTCTGACTATAGAAGAATTTTATAAGCCTTAAGATATTAGTGCTGTATCTTTCTATTTAGGTGCATGAATGGGGGGGAAGGGGGGGTTGGATTATAAAAGGATTAACTACCCAGTGTAAAATTGGAACAGGAGGAATTAATGGGTATCTGTGCTCACCAAGACATGATGTATAGCAGCAGGTGTTTTTGAAATCCATTAAAACTATCTAATTCCTTAAAAGCATGCAAAATCAAAGTAAAGCCCACAGGCAGTTTGTTTTAAGACTGTGTATCAGAGCAATGACATTATTAGGTAGGAGCCCTGACAAAAGAGTCCTGCTGATGCCTCTTCATACACAATGCAAACTCCTAGAAGCAACTAACCCATAGCACAAGAAGACAGAAGAGCAGTAGAGGTTCTGCCATTCATTCTGAATATAAAGCATTGATAAGTCCGTGTAAATTTCAGTAGTTAGATATTGCAGTTTTCTTTTATACTGTCATATGCACTCAACAGATAAGGGGTCCAAGTATATGAACAAACAATTATTAAAGTAATTGCAAACTATTAATTCGATTAATTAAGTTGAAAGCTCATCCAAATCACTAACAGGAGAAACTAAAATCAAAACCATCCTGAAGTTTCACTGTCTGTGTAATAAATTTTAAAAGATGTTGGAGGAACTGTGGAACTATGGGTAAATACTTTTCTTGGAACTGAAAATTAGTTCAACCATTATCAAAAATATCTTCATTTGAGGTGGAGTCAAATGGCTGCATAGAGGCAGCAAATGTTCAGACCTCTGAAAACCTTTCCTTACTGATTGCAAACTAAATGCTCCCAGGGGACTGAAAATCAAACCTAACAACAAGCCAGAGCCAAGGAACCCTCCTGCTGTACTCAACTTAAAAGGTACACACAGCAAAGCCAGAACGAGAACACTTGGGTTTAAGGGGAAGGCAGAAGGAAGGTCCCAGGACTCATCCCCCCACCTAAAGTGCTGAGCCTCCAATGGCAGGTGGAACCTCTGGGTTGGCAAAGGCACTGGCCTGGAGGGAGTACTTTGCAGGCAAAGCTGTGCCAGGCTCAGACCATTTAACACAGGCAGTGGAGAAGCAGATAGAGAAGAAACACAGAGCCCAGAGTGGGAGGCATAGTTGTAGCAGCAGAGACACTCCATATAGCCCCCCTACCCTGAGGTTTGGGCCCCAGGGCACATCCAGCAACCCAGCCAGACAATCCCATCAAAACCTCCAGAGAACAGGGAAGCTCAAGCTCCAAAAAGAAAAAAAAAAAACAAATTGACAGTATCCAAAATGAAATGAGAGACCTCAAAATTGAGGCATCCATTAAAAATTATTATGCCCAATTATATGGCAATTAATATGGCAATCTAGGTGATATGGATGTGTATTTACAAAAATACAAATTGTCTAGACTAACAGTGGAAGAAATAAATTACCTAAACAACCCTATATCAGAAAAAGAAATTGAACAAGCCATCAAAGAAGTACTTAAGAAAAAATCCCCAGGTCCAGATGGATTAACAAATGAATTCTATCAAACATTCGAAGAACAACTAATCTCAATATTATACAAACTATTTGACAATAAACCAAGAAGTTCTACCAAATTCCTTTTACAGCACACATATGGTACTGATTCCAAAGCCAGGCAGGTCAAAAATGGAGAAAGAAAACTATAGACCAATCTCCTTAATGAATATAGATGTAGAAATCATAAATAAGATACTAGCAAAAAGACTCTAGAAAGCCTAGGAATAGAAGGGTCTTTCCTAAAAATAATAAACAGTATATATCTAAAACCATCAGCCAACATCATCTGCAATGGGGATAAACTAGAAGCCTCCCCAATAAGATCAGGAGTGAAACAAGGATGACCATTATCAACCCTTATTTAACATTGTACTAGAAACACTAGCAGTAACAATTAGAGAAGAAAAAGAAATTGAATATCTTAAAATAGGCAATGAGGAGACCAAGCTATCACTCTTTGCAGATAAAGAGTCCTAGATAATCAACCAAAAAATGAGTCAAAATAATCAACAACTTTAGCAAAGTCACAGGATACAAAATAAACCCACATAAGTCATCAGCATTTCTATTTATCTCCACCACATCTCAGCAGCAAGAATTAAAAACAGAAATTACATTTAAAATCACCCTAGACAATATAAAATACTTAGAATCTATCTGCTGAGACAAACACAGGGAATTTATGAACACAACTACAAATCACTCTTCACATAATTAAAATTAGATCTAATCAATTGGAAAAACATGATTGCTTATGGGTAGGATGAGCTAACATAATAAAAATGACCATTATACCCAAATTAATTTACTTTTTTTAGTGTCATATCCATTGAACTACCAAAAAACATTTTTACTGAATTAGAAAAAAATAACAAAGGTCATTTGGAAGAAGAAAAGATCAAGGATATCCAGGGAAATCATGAAAAACAATATGACGGAAGGAGCCCTTGCAGTCTCAGTTCTCAAGCTATTAACTATAAAGCACTGGTCATAAAAACAATTTGGTACTGGCTAAGAGACAGAAAGGAGGATCAGTGGAACAGACTTGGGGTAAATGACCTCAGCAAGACAGTCTATGATAAGCCCAAAGATCCCAGCTTTTGGGACCAAAATCCAGTATTTAATAAAAACTTCTGGGAAAATTGGAAGACAGTATTGGAGAGATTAGGTTTGGATCAACATCTCACACCCTACACCAAGATAAACTCAGAATGGGAGAATGATTTGAATATAAAGAAGGAAACTATAAGAAAATTAGGCAAACACCGAATAGTATACATGTCAGATATTTGGGAAAGGAAAGACTTTAAAACCAAGCAAGAGCTAGAAAAAAGTACAAAATGTAAAATAAATAATTTTGATTACATCAAATTAAAAAGTTTTTGTACAAACAAAATTAATACAGCCAAAATTAGAAAGGAAGCAACCAATTGAGAAACAATCTTCACAACAAAAACTTCTGACGAAGGTCTAATTACTCAAATTTATAAAGAGCTGAACCAGTTGTAAAAAAAATCAAGCCATTCTCCAATTGATAAATGGGCAAGGGACATGAACAGGCAATCTTCAGTTAAAGAAATCAAAACTATTAATAAGCACATGAAAAAGTGTTCTAAATCTCTTATAATCAGAGAGATGCAAATCAAAACAACTCTGAGGTATCTCCTCACACCTAGCAGATTGGCTAACATGACAGCTATGGAAAGTAATGAATGCTGGAGGGGATGTGGCAAAGTGGGGACATTAATTCATTGCTGGTGGAGTTGTGAATTGATCCAACCATTCTGGAGGGCAATTTGAAACTATGCCTAAAGGGTGATAAGAGACTGTCTGCCCTTTGATCCAGCCATAGCACTGCTTGGTTTTGTACCCCAGAGAGATAATAAGGAAAAAGACTTGTACAAGAATATTCATAGCTGCCCTCTTTGTGGTGGCAAAAAATTGGAAAATGAGGGGATGCCCTTCCATTGGGGAAAAGGCTGAACAAACTGTGGTATATGTTGGTGATGGAATATTATTGTGCTAAAAGGAATAATAAAGTGGAGGAATTCCATGGAGACTGGAACGACCTCCAGGAAGTGATGCAGAGTGAAAGGAGCAGAACCAGGAAAACATTGTACACAGAGACTGATACCCTGTGGTACAATCAAATGGAATGGACTTCTCTATTAGTGGCAATGCAGTGATCCTGAACAACCCAGAGGGATATAGGAGAAAGAACACTACCCACATTCAAAGGAAAAATCTGTGGGAGTAGAAACACAGAAGAAAAACAACTGCGTGTTTACATGGGTCAAGAGGATATGATTGGGGATGTAGACTCTAAATGAACATCCTAGTGCAAACATCAACAACATGGAAATAGGTTCTAATGAAGGACACAAGTAATACCCAGTGGAATTGCGCGTGGGCTGTGGGAAGGGTAGTTGGAGGAGAGTGAGGGAAATGATGTGATTCTTGTAACCAAGAAATACTGTTCTAAATTGACTAAATAAATTAATTAAAAAAAAGAAAAAAAATTCATTTAGTATTCTAAGAAAATGCCAAAAATGTGCACACATTTCTGCTTAGAGATTCTATTCCCATGTATATGCTCTAACAAAAGTCAAAGAAAGGCCGAAAGTAAACAACAAAATGTTTAGCATTTTTTGAAGTAATAAAACATTAGCTAGGGACCTAGCATCAGGAAGACCTGCATTCATATATGGCCTCAGATACTTCCTAGCTATGTGACACTGAGCAAGTCACAACTCTGTTTGCCTAGCCCTTCCCCTCCTGCCTTAGATATGTTACTAAGACAGAAAAAAAAAAAGTTTAATTAAAACAAATTAAATACAACATTAACTACCCATTGTTTGGGGAATGATGATGAAAAGTGACGTCTAAATGTAATGGGATATAATGAATAGCATAAGAAATGATAAAATATCAAGATTACAATAAATGGATATTTATACAAACTGATATAGAATTAAGTAAGGAAAACCTGGAAAGCAATGTATATGATTATAAACATGTCAGTGGAAAGAAAAATAAAAAAAAAAACAACCTGAACACTATAATCAAAATGATTAGGGTTGGCACTGAAGAAGCCAATGAAAAACATGTACATGCCTCTTCTCTTCTTTATAGAAGTGGGGGACAATTCACGTGGAAAACTACATACTCTGGCAGATTTGATTGATGTATTTGGCTAGGTTTGCTGAAATCTTGTTTTTCATTTTTCTTTCTTTATCCTTTATTACAACAAATGTTTCTCTTGTGGAGCATGGCTATATTTGGAAATCAAGATGATGTTATAAAAGACAGTGTTTGTTATTGAAAAAGTAATAGAAACCTTTGTAGATTTAGAAATATAGATTGGAAAAAAAGTCCTCAAATTCTCTCTAGCCCTTTGAGAGTCAGAGCTTGTTTTCAAAATAAACACTAGAAGCTTTCTTTACAGGACAATGATTTAGAACAATTAGTTAGGTCCATATGCTTTAAGGTATGTCCTACTCTTATGGATTAGACAATAAATCAAGGCCAACTTAAAGATTTCAAGAGTTAGCTTATTTTTAAGCAATTTTTGTAGTGGCTAAAGATCTGTTCTCACAACCAGAAAGACCTGGGTTTAAATCCCACCTCTGATACATATTGAAATATCACTGTAGGAAAACTAATTAATTTCTCAGGGCTCTAAATAACTCTATAGACTCTAATTGACAGAATAGGTGCCAACCTCCATTGATAGAAGAAGATCCGCGCCCCCGGAAATTACTAGACCAATAAAATCCCAAGTTCAATTCCTACCCTCTTTGGATTACAAAACCTACGTTTCCCACTCCACACACACACACACACACACACACACACACACACACACACACACACACACACACATATATATTCTCTCTATATAAATAAATACATAAATAATAAACAAATATATGTTGAACAATATTATCATGTAATAAATAAGCAAGTATTGAATATCTACTGTAAAGTCTTGATGATACAAAGACAGAAAGGAAAGAACCTGCACCCTCAAAGAGCTTTTATTATACAAGTAAATACATAGGATATACAAAACTGTACAACTTAATTTAATTTGAAGAGAAAAAGAGTCTGGTTAATTAAGAAATTCACAAACGGTCATCTGTAAAGGGTCCATGTGAGGTTTCTGTTGAAGGAAGTTTGAGATTCTACCCCTGCTTATTCCATGTGAATATTGTCCCTTTTATATGTGAGGCAAGTATTATTTAGACATTAATTTCCTTCTTTTATTTTAATTCTATTAAAACTACAATTCATTAAGTTATTTGTGGGGCAGCCGGGTGACTTCGTGGATGGAGAGTCAAGCCTAGAAATGGGAGGTCTTGGGTTCAAATTTAACCTCAGACATTCCTGGCTCTTCTATGACCCTGAGCAAGTCACTTGACTCCTATTCCCTAGCTGTCTACCTTGCAAACAAAAATTATTATTGATTTTAAGACAAAAGGTAAAGGTTTAACAATTTTTTTTGTCTTTATTGACAACTTTTATTTCTAGAATGTAGCTTTCTAGAGATAGTTCAAAGTGTTTAAAGACTGGGTTTAACAATTTTTAAAGTTGTTTGTCATAATCATTCAATATTTGAATAGTCAGTATTCTATTGTTTCCATCTGATGCATGTTGAACATTCTTAGAGGTAGTATGAGGCAATGAAATCTATTTAGACAGCAAGAAGCAAGCCTCCAGGTATTTTTACACAGCTAGAATAAGACATTTGCTTTTTTCCCCAATTTGACAATGTTATTTTGAAACAATTTTCAGCACCAGAAGGAAAACATCTTAACAATTATATGCATATGTTAGCACCAGGTCATACAGTGTTACAGTGTTCTGATCCAGAAAATAAGCTTTTTTGAACACACTTGCACTGTGAGGGCAGCATAATGATCAGCTCTGAATCAGTACCCAAAGGAATCCTGGGTACTTGTTTTTTACCATAAAAAAGAGGAAAAACGGCATCATTTTTCAAGTAGGAAATAAAACATCCCAGGTCACTAGCCAAAGCTTGTTTTCTTGACATACTTCAAATTCAAATAAACTCCTTTTATTGTTCACTTTGTTGTTTTTTTTTTTTTAGCAGATTTTGATGGACTTGAACCAGACTATGTAATTCCATTCTGGCTTTCATTTTTTTTTTTATCATCTTGCCTCTCTAACTTGCCAGGGGAGCTCCAAACATTTCCATTTCCACATAGCATTCTTGATTTCAGGTATGAAATCTTTTGTTTGGCTTTTAAAGCCCTTTGTGACATGGCCCCTTCTTACCCTTCCAGTCTTCTTACAACTGACTTTCCTCCTATACTCTACCTACAATCCAGTGACTTTGGCTTCCTTGCTGTTTCTCCCACATGACAGACACACCTGGAATGTTTTACATGCTCATCTCTGCCTCTGATCTCTGGGACTTCTTTAAATCTCAGCTCAAATTCCACTTTCTACAATCAGCCTTTTTAGTTGTTGTTGTTGTTGTTTTAATATGAATGTCTTCTCTCTGAAACTATCTCAAACTGATCTTGTATACATCTTGTTGGTTCAGTTAACTGCATGTTGTCTCCCCCAGTATATAGTAAGCTCCTTAAGGTCAGTGATTCTTTTTGCTTTTGTCTCTCCAGAGTTTACTTAGCATAGTGGCTGGCACATAGTAGTGCCTTAATAAATGTTTATTGCGATCTCCTCAGTTGCTAATAATCCTTTGATTTGGTAAACAAAGCAGGCAAACATGAGCCTTTATTGCCATTTATTTATACCACCAGCCTTTATAGACAATACCTAAGAGCCTTGTCTAATAAGAAAGTAAAAGATTTGGAATTTCCTATTTTCAAATTTGGGTTTAAAGTTTATCTCCTCCCACTGCCATTCACAGAATTCAGGTGACACAATCAGAGCCCTACTATTTGAGAATCCCAAAGCACCCTGAGGCAGGGAGCTCTGGCATTATCAGCTGCATCTTAGGTTCCATTTCCTCAAGAGTGTGGGTGCTCAGGTGTTCTCTCCTGGACATCCTTCCTCTTTCTCTTTCTCCTGCCCCCAGAGAGTTTCTTTTTCTGCTAATCTTTCCTTGACTTATTCCAAATACAGGAAATTCTAGTTTCAGCTCTATGATCCAAACCTCTTTTATAATTTTATTAGACAAAAAATCCCAACAGAAAGCAGTTGTCAAATAGAACCCAGGCAAAAGAGCAAAGTTTACTTTAATAACATGCATTCCAAAGACACAGAGAGCACTCTTCTTACTCAGAGGCTGACCTAGTATATACCATAAAAGTGAGCTAAGAATCATTTCCTCAAAAACTCTCTAATTCAATTCATTTTGATCAATATTCATTTTCACATTACCTAAATGTATATTCTCAGTAGTTCAAATATTCCACACTGCCAAGAGAGTTGAAAATGATAAACAGCAATGTCTGGTTTTCCTTTGTATATAAAGATGGCACTAATGGCTTGTAGCTATTTAGAAGGATAGAACTCTTAAGTTTTCTTTAAAAATAATGGAACCAGGGGGCAGCTGATGGCTCAGTGGATAGTCAGCCTTGAAGATGGGAGGTCTTGGGTTCAAATACTTCCTAGCTGTGGGCCCTGGGCAAGTCATTCAACCCCCATTGCTTAGCCCTTATTGCTCTTCTTCTTAGGACGTTACTTAATATTAATTCTAAGACAAAAGGAAAGAGTTTCTAGGTTTTGTAAATGGAACTATGCTGAAAGTCCTTTCAGGTTTTCTATAGCAGTCCATTATCTTAACCAAATTGGCATTTGCTTTTCAAATGGTCACCCTGGTCCAGGGTCAATTATTAGAGAGTCAAACTTCTAAAGGGAGACTAGGTTCATACATTCTCCTCATTAGCATGCTGGATTAAATAACTGGCCACATCATATATAAAGACTATTTCCCCTCTAAATCCACTATCTAAAATTGGCATGCACATTTAATTTGGACATTTGACCTCCCTTTTTTTCTTGCGTCCCCTTCCCATATTTCTTTTAATTCTCAAGTACTATTTTTCTGTTAAAGGAGTTCAGTTAAATAGAATACAATAAAAATTCCTTCCTAGAGGAAATAGATAGGGCAGGAATAATACCAGATAAAATCCCTTCTACTGTCTGTGAAAAGTTCACCAAAACGATTCTGCAAAATGAATTTGATCACTTGCTGAAACTAGACCAGAAATTCTATGCTGCTTTGTTTCTTCTTCAATAAAGCTATTGGTAGCATACCATCCATCAATTAAACAGTGAAAAAACATTCATTATTTGACTACTCTGGGCAAAGATCTCTGCTTAGTGTCACAGGTAAAAAGGCAAAAATCAAAGTTTAACCCTCTATAATACTTATCATGTATAATATTATTTCTTAAACACGTACATATTAATGGCAGAAGTTAGAAGGGCATGATTAATTTAGTTCTGAAATGTTGAGTTTAAGGTGCTTAAATGACATCATAAAATGCCAACTAGGGAACTGGTTATTTGGTTCTAGAGTTTGGGGAAGAAGAAACTGGTGCTGGATAGTTAGATCTGAGATCCTTTTTCTAGTGACTACAGCTAAACTCATGATAGCTAATGAGGTTACTGAAGTCGGTGGGCTATCATTCACCAATATCTAGCTATTGAAGTATAAAATTAACAAATTTTTCAGCTACATGTTGCAAAATAAATACTTTTATAATAATTATTCAAAGCATTCAAACTCAGATGTATTCCTATAATTTCCATATATCTTAACATAGTCTCCCCCCATTTCCATGGCTTTTCATTGGCTGGAGTTATATAGAATTCACTTTCTCCTCACCTCTGCCTAACAGAATCTCCTGTTTCCCCCCAAATTCCTTTTAACTGCCACTTTCTAGCCTGAAGATTTTAGTAATTGCTCTACCCACTATTGCCCTCTCTCTCAAACTAACTTGTATTTAGCTATATCACATATATCTGTATATAATACTCAGTATATTCATTCTATATATACCATATATGTGGGAATGTCTATCTATGTGTATATAGATACGTATTATTATATAACATTAGATATATTGAAGAACATTATATATTTATATACACACACACATACATACATACATATAATGTGCTTATTTTCCCTATTAGCATAAATGCTCTTTGCAAGAGAGAATGTTCCATCTTGTGGGCTTTGTATACTGAGTGACTAATGGAGTGCCTGAAAGATAGATTGTACTTAATAATCATTTCTGATTAACAGTTCCTAAAGTTATCCTGCACTGATTTTGTACAGAATTAAGCTCACTTTTAGCTCATAAAGAGACCAGAGTCTTATCACCCTTTGTATAATAAAATAACTGAATCCCTTAAAACTTTAAAGAAAATTCAGATGAGCCCATCCAGACATTTTCCTATGTGATAACCTAAAATGAGATAACATGGAAAGTGCTTTGTAAACCTTACGAAAGTAAGCTATTAGTATTTTATGTGATCAAATCTTATTAGCCCTATATACACCAATCAAGCCATCTTCTTCTATAAACTATAGCTTCCAAATTTCAGTGTTCTTAGCATAATTTTCCTTATTCTCAGGTCTGATCAATATTCTTTTATGCATGAAACACTTCATTGACTCGCTATTGCCTAATGAATAGACTTCAAATCCACTGATATGGCTGAGGTCCCAGCAGTTCCAGTTTTATCTGACTCAGTTTTTCTCCATATATACTATGTACCAATTGGACTACTCACTTTCCTACACATACTTCCTACATTTTCCATATCTATAACTTTAGTCATGCTGTTCTTATTTCTGAAGTGTCCCCACCTACTATTCTTCAATTATTGACATTCTATTCATCATTTAAAGTCTTGCTCACATGGGCACTCCTTTGCAACACTTCGTTCAAACCCACCTAGTCAGCAACCATCTTTCTCCCTTTGGTTCTCATTACCCTTGTGTTCTTCAGTGTCATTTTGTATTGTAGCAATTTGTGTATGGGTCATAATTTCAATTCAATTAAATAAATTTGTTATAATTTACAAAGCAGTATATAGTAGGTGCTGAAATACAAAGGTAGACAAAAAATAACAGAAAAGTAGCAACTCTGACAGACAATTATCTCTTGGAAAATCAGGAGAGGAAATGATGTTCAAGATAAAATGAAAGAAAGGAAAGAAAGGCATAAGAGGGTTGAAGGAAGGAAGGAAGGAAGGAAGGAAGGAAGGAAGGAAGGAAGGAAGAAAGGAAGGAAGGAAGGAAGGAAGGAAGGAAGGAAGGAAGGAAGGAAGGAAGGAAGGAAGGAAGGAAGGAAGGAAGGAAGGAAGGAAGGAAGAAATTATTAGGCACCTATTTTGTGCTAGGTGCTGAAGCTAAAAGGTTCAAAAATATTAACTCATTTTTTTCCTCAGCATATCTCTTTGAGGTAAGTGGTATTGTCCCTATTCATCATCCCTGTTTAGAAAGTATCACACACTTAAGGTCACACAGCTACTGTCTGGTTGAATTTGAACTCACGTCTTGTCCACTTTGCCACCCAACTGCCTTTGGATTGAGTGAATTGGTAAACTCCTTTTACAAAAAATGAAAGGGTTGGGAAATTGGGAAGTTAGTAGTCTACTCAAGATTGAATCTAGAATGCATGAAGAATATTAGCATAAAATAAAATTGGAATATAGATGATAGCCTCAAAAGATATGGTCTTAAAATTTGTACAGTATACATGTTCATATGAGAATATCCAAGAGGCAATCACATATTGAA
The DNA here is from genome assembly GCF_027887165.1 of Monodelphis domestica. Lineage (NCBI taxonomy): Eukaryota > Metazoa > Chordata > Mammalia > Didelphimorphia > Didelphidae > Monodelphis > Monodelphis domestica. Next base: position 243,370,672 of record NC_077234.1, read on the forward strand.
AAAACACAGTTGAAATGTACTATTTTAAGTCCAGAACCATCCCTCTCAAACAGAATATTTCCTTTGGCCATTAGCCCAGGTGATATCTTGAAAGATGATTTTTCTAATGAATTTATGTTGACACGTATATGCCTTCATAACCTTAAGTCTATATGTCATTAGAATTTATGAAGAGGAGAGATATTTCTATGAAGAAGCACTGGACTCGGGATCTGGCAAATGGATCTATGACTCTCTTTAGAGCTGTATCCATAGACAATAATAAAGATATTTACCAAGCAGCTAGGAGAGGTGTACACAAGATGCAAGAATGCACTATATTAATATTGGAAAATCAATGGACATAGAAAAACTTATAAATTGGGGGAGCATAAAAAGTCAAATAATGTGCTATAAAATTTCAACTGTTCATCTACCAAGAAAATGAATTATAAATCAACTTCTGAGCAAAACTATGATTTCAATAAGTAATTTATTATAGTGACCTTGCCACACAAAAGCTTATTTCTTTTGCTTATATTTTATCTGTCAGGGAAAATATGCATTACATATTGCCACACAAATGTCACTCTCTACTTGGCAGGAAAATTGAAACTATGATAGTGTATAGTGCTTATTATGCTAAATGTTGCACACAAGTACTTCACTAAGATTATGTCAAATACACAGAAAAAATGCCTTTAATCTACAAATATATAACAGAGTAATAGTCCTTAAAGGCAAATGAAAAGGAATTTTCCCCCAAATCTGTAAAAGAACCTGTGAGGTATATAGGCAAAAAGGGTATTTTTTTCCCATTAAAATTCCACATTAGGCATTGCTGGTGGAGTTGCGAATTAACCCAACCATTCTGAATGACAATTTAAACTATGTCCAAAGGTAGGGGTCCCCAAACTACCATGGACCACATGCAGCTCCCTGAGGCCATTTATCCAGCCCCCACCACACTTTGGAAGGGGCACCTCTTTCATTGGTGGTTCGTGAGAGGAGCTGTATGGGGCAGAGCTGCAAAGTGAGGCATCACTCACATACAGCACTAATTCTGGTGACATCATCCTTTGCGTGGCACCTTGTTCTGAGATTAACTGAAGGAGACACCACAAGGCACCACACAAAGGATTATGTGGCTGCACAATGGAAGACGTCAGCATGGTGAGCAGCGATCTGGGGGAGGGGATTCCGCACTGTCTATACTGCTGCCCTGTATAGTGGTGGCAGTGATGGGCCTGTGCAAGGTGGGACAGACTCATCCCAACCAGAGCTGCAGCCTCAGCTATCCCAGACAGCAGCATACAGGTTTGTTCATAGTTTTGTTCATAGTCTGGCCCTCCAGCGGTCTGAGGGACAGTGAACTGGCCCCCTGTGTAAAAACTTAGGGGACCCCTGTGGGCCAAATGGCACTAAAGGACTTTCTGCCCTTTGATGCAGCCATAGCACTGCTGGGTTTGGACCCCAAAGAGATCATAAGGACAAATACATGTACAAGAATATTCGTAGCTGTACTCTTTGTGGTGGCAAAAAATTGGAAAATGAGGGGATGCCCTTCCATTGGGGAATGGCTCAACAAATTGTGGTACATGTTGGTGATGGAATATTATTGTGATGAAAGGAATAATAAAGTGGAGGAATTCCATGTGAACTGGGATGACCTCCAGGAAGTGATGCAGAGTGAAAGGAGCAGAGCCAGGAGAACATTGTACACAGAGACGGATACATTGTAGCACAATTGAATGTAACTGACTTCTCCATTAGTGGCAAAGCAATGTCCCTGAACAACCCGGAGGGATTTTCAAGAAAGAACTCTATCCACATTCAGAGGAAACACTGAGGGAGTAAAAACGCCAAAGAAAAACAACTGATTGATCACATGGGTTGATGGGGATATGATCGGGGATGTCATTTTTCTTTTTAAATATTTTGAAATTTACCATGAGCACAACAGAATAAGTTTTGATGATTTAAAATGACTTGTCTATTTCATATTTGATGACACCAAGGATGACAAAAGTGATCTTAGTTTCATAAAACATCATTCAGTGCTATCTGGTAAGTGTTCCACACTCTATAGTTGGATTCCATAAATGATTTGGGTTAAGTTCCTTTGGCATCATTTTACCGAAATAAGATATTAACAATTGTTTTCCATATTTTTCCAATATTTGGCAAATTGTTTTCATATATTTATCATCATACTGAACTTTCCAATGAATACTGACTAATCCTTCCATTATATCAATTTTCAAAGGAGGTATCCCTTTCACTACAATTTTGTATACTCTCTTTTGCCTAGGACCCTAGGTATTAATTAAAGTTATAAAGATCCTGCTTCATGTTGGATAACACTAAACTCATCAAATGAGCCCTCAGAAAAAATAGGTGTAAGATAATTACTGACACTTTAAAATGACATGACACAATTAATTTCATTTTAATGGAAAAGGAATTGAAGGTAAAAACATGACTATTTTCAAAGAGTTTCAAATATAGTTGGGAAACTAATAAATACACAAATGAAATAATAGAAACAAAATATGTAATTTTACACAAATGCCCAATCTCCTACTACAGACAGGAAATGCTCTAACAGGTCAGAGCAAGACACAACTTCATATAGGAGATGGACTTATTCTGGAGTTCAAAAAGTGGGTACAAATTGTACAAGCAAAAAGGAAGAAAACATGGAATCCAGGCTAAAGAAACATATGCCCCCAAATGACTGGCAACGAAGTTCTTTTTGAAGATAAGAAATAATAACATTCACCAAAAATGATGAATATCTTTCCTCATCAATTACAAGATAAATTTTTAATCTCAGAACTATATTTCATAAAGACTCTTAATTTTTAAAATATTACTCAGGTGGCAATTGTTGGAAAGCTTAAATTTCAGAATTTTTAATCTACATTTTGGTTTCAGTCATAGAGAAAGGAGATGACTTTGGTCAGATATTTTTGCAGAACTTCTCTAAGGCTACCCTCCCATAGAATTAGGATTTTATGTTAGACTTAGATCAGAGACCATAGAGTCTAAATTCCTTATGTTATATATTAGGAAATTGCTGTAAAAAGCTGAAATGTCCATAAACCAATGTCAGAAATGCATCTCCATGTCTAGAGAATTATCCTTAAACAGTTTCAAAATGATAAAGGCAAAACTAAAAACTAGTTCTTCATATTCTTTAGCCTATGCTGCCTCTAAACTAATATGTATATATTCACACTTTCTGTTTCAAAGTGATTCATATTAAATGCTTAGGATCCCTGGAGAATTGAATTAATTTCATAGTAAAAATGTTACACGTCAAATTGTCCTAGGGCTAATGCAGTACAACAGTTTTTTTTTCCATTTCAAAGTTTGTAGAATCTTATAGGAGATTCTAGATTCTAGATCATAGATTCATGAAATCATGGGATTTAGTGCTAAATAAAGTGCTAAATATGATGGATCATTTAACAATTACAGAGGGGCAAACTGAGATTCATAAAGAGTTACTTGCTTAGAGTTAGGAGAGAGGCTTAGCAGTAGAGGTGAGATTCAAAGTCATGTCCTCTGAGTCCAAGAGTATCCCCTTTTATCCTTTTATGTCAGCCCCTCTGGGGTGCTTCTATGGGTAACCTCTAAATAGCTACCCCTAAAACAAAAGCCCATGAGCTCACATGAATAGTTTTCCCATTAAAAGTGAGCTGGCAGATATAACAGTTTACACATCATAGCAAAGGGTTTCCTAAGGGGGCATAAGCATTTCTATTATAAGCATGGGGTACATTCTTTAACAAAATACACTTGGCTTCCAATGTTCCATTACATGGAACAGAAATGGGTCCCTTCTGGCTGCATATTGACTTAGAAAACCATAAATTAATGTTATTTATATTGTATTTTATTTTTAATTATTAAATTTTTTTCCCAATTGTACTTTAATCTGATCCTGTTCATATGGAAATTTTGCTTGCCATGAGTTTGAGACCTATGACTTAAGAGTACAAAGGAAAGTAAGTCCCACTAGTAGAGAACAAACTATGAGACTACTAAGTACTGTGATTCTCCAAGGCCTGAAAATATTTTCAAATTTGGTGAAATAGACACAAAGTTCCCCAGTGAGAAGAGTTTCTCTGCATGATTACTCACCTGGGCTCCCAAAGTCTCCTATTTTCCATATCATAACTCTTAATTGTTAGAGCTAGCCGTCTCTTGACAGTCAGCTTACTACTCTGCTCCCGGAGGTCCTGCTCCTGGAAACATTTTTCCTTTGAGTGACTGCCTCTCTGTATCCATGTCTATCAGGAATGCATGAATCTGCTCCCTGGTGGATATAATCTCTTTTACTTTTCAAGTAGCTCTGATTTAAAAAAATAATATGCCCATATAGTAGGGGAATAAATGCAGGAGGAAGGAATCTTTTTCTTTCCATTATGAGTAATTCGCTTTCAAGGTATAGGTTCCTTTCCCACCAAAGGACTTATGGTCCCCAGTTTGAATTCCTATAGAGCTAGAAATTTTACCTTTTAATGGTCCACATTGGTATGGCTGATTTTGCACATGTCAATATTTCTTTAATACTGTCTGAAAATTTTATTTTTATACCTTGTTTTCACACTAAAACTTCATTACTTCTGTTATCTACATCTTGATTTCAGAGATTGTACCAACAACTTGGGAAGGTAGTAATTTACCTCCAATTGTTTAGATCTAGTTTTAATTGTGTGGAAAGTGGCTTGTAGTTGCATATAGTTCCTGTGTTTGTCTCGGCAGATTCCTAAGTATTTTATATTGTTTAGGGTGATTTTAAATGGAATTTCTCTTTCTATTTCCTGCTGCTGAGATGTGTTGGAGATATACAGAAATGCTGATCACTGATGTGGGTTTATTTTGTACCCTGCAACTTTGCTATAGTTGTTGATTATTTCCACTAGCTTTTTGGTTGATTCTCTAGGCTTCTTTAAGTAGACCATCATATCATCTGCAAAGAGTGATAGCTTGGTCTCCTCATTGACTATTTTAATACCTTCAATTTCTTTTTCTTCTCTAATTGCTATTGCTAGTGTTTCTAGTACAATGTTAAATACTAGAGGTGATAATGGGCATCCTTGTTTCACTCCTGATCTCATTGGGAAGTCTTCTAGTTTATCCCCATTACCGATGATGTTTTCTCATGGTTTTAGATATATTCTGTTTATTATTTTTAGGAAAGTCCCTTCTGTACCTATGCTTTCAAGTGTTTTCAATAGGAATGAGTGTTGTATTTTATCAAAGGCTTTTTCTGCATCTATTGAGATAATCATGTGATTTTTGTTGTTTTGCTTGTTAATATGGTCAATTATGTGGATGGTTTTCCTAATATTGAACCTTCCTTGCATTCCTGGTATGAATCCTACCTGGTCATAACGAATAATCCTCGTGATCACTTGCTGGAGTCTTTTTGCTAGTATCCTATTTAAAAATTTTTGCAACTATATTCATTAAGGATATTGGTCTATAGTTTTCTTTCTCTATTTTTGACCTGCCTGGATTTGGAATCAGTACCATATCGTACCAGACATAAACGGAATTTGGTAGAACTCCTTTGCATATTCTGTCAAATAGGTTGTATAATATTGGGATTAGTTGTTCTTTGAAGGTTTGATAGAATTCATTTGTGAATCCAACTGCACCTGGGGATTTTTTCTTAGGGAGTTCCTTGATGGTTTGTTCAATTTATTTTTCTGATATGGAGTTATTTAAGTAATCTATTTCTTCCTCTGTTAGTCGAGGCAATTCATATTTTTTGCAAATGTTTATCCATATTAAGTATATTGCCATACTTGTTACTATATACTTGGGCATAATTGTTTATAATGATTGCCTTAATTCCCTCTTCATTAGAGGTGACATATCCCTTTTCATCTTGGATACTGTCAATTTGGTTTTCTTCTTTCCTTTTTTTCAATTAGATTGACCAGTACTTTGTCTATTTTATTTGTTTTTTCAAAGTACCAGCTTCTTTTCTCACATATTAAATCAATAGTTCTTTGACTTTCAATTAATGATTTATTTCAAAAGTCACTCTCTTCTCCTATAGCACCAGGAAGAATGTTTCTATAATTTATAAAGAAGTTTGCTCATACCCCACTTTTTTCTGTTTACTTAATCAATAAATACAATATTGTTTAGTGATTAATATGTGACAATCATTCTTCTCAGTATTGGAGTATAAAGACAAAAAAGAATCTCTTCTTTGTCTCTAGGGATTTACATTATGTAATGAGAGACAGCATATATGTATACATACACACATATACCTATATGTGTGTATGTATACATCATTATGTTTGACACAAATAAAAATATAAGGTAAGTTGTGGAGGAAGGGGCATACATTTTAGGATGGGGGTGATGGGGAAATTATGTAGAAGGCATTTGATCTGAGCATTGAAGAAAGAAAGAATATGTTGGTTATAATAAAAAATAGTTTGAGCCAGGGTGACACATACAGAATAAAGGTAAGAGTCTAGAGCAGAATTGATTGGGCTTCAACTAAGATAAAACAAAGCAGGAGTAGCAATCATGATCTCAGAAAAAGTTAAAGAATAATATATCTGAATAAAAGAGATATGGAAGGCAATTACATCTTAATAAAAGTTAGTATAGACAATGAAGTAATATCAGGACTTAACGTATATGCACCTAAGTGAATTCCCTCCAGATTTTTAAAGGAGAAAATAAAGGAGCTTAAGGATGGAATACATAGTAAAACTATACCTACCCCATTTCAGAACTAGATAAATCTAAGAAAAAAATAAGAACAAAGTAAAGGAAGTCAATGAAATTTTAGAAAACTTAGATTTAATACATACATATATATATATAATTGAATGGGGATAAATAAATATATTTATGTGTATATATATTTGCATATATATATATATATATATATGTACACCTTCTTTTCAGCATCACATGGTGCATATACAAAAATTGACCGTGTACTAGATCATAAAACTTCACAAGCAAATTCAGAAAAGCAGAAATAATAAATCCAAGATTTTCAGATCATAATGCTATAAAATTATAATTCATAGGGGTTCATGGAAAGGCAAATTAAAAATCAATGGGATACTAAATAATATAATTCTTCAAAACTGGTGGGTCAAGGAACAAATTATAGAAACAATGATTGACTTCATAAAAAAGAATGACAATGGGGAGAACACATATCAAAAGTTATGGGATACAGTCAAAGCAGTACTTAGATGAACATTTGTATCCTTGAATGCTTATATCAATAAAATAGAGAAAAAGTAGATCAATGAATTTGATATGCAACTAAAAAATTAGAAAAAGAGCTGTTTAAAAATGACCATGTAAAGACTAAATTAGAAATAAAAAAATAAAGGAGAAATTTAAAAATTGAAAATTTAAAAAACCACAATTGAACTCATAAATAAATCTTGGAGTTGCTCTATAAAAACAAAACAGAAGGATAGAAAGAAAATTCATTTAATTTGATTTAAAAAATCAAATTACCATTATCAAAGATAAAAAGGGTGACCTTAACTCTAATGAAAAGGAAATTAAGGTAATTATTAAGAAGTATTTTGCCCAATCACATGGCAATAAATATAACAATCTAGGTGAAATGGGTGAATTCTTACAAAAATATAAATTGCCTAAATTGTCAGAAAAGGAAAAAGAACACATTAATTATCTCATTAGCAAAAGAAATTGAACAAACCATGAATTAACTCCCTAAGAAAAAATCCCCAGGGTCAGATAAATTCACAAGTGAATTCTGTCAAGTATTTTTTAAAATTCATTCTAATACTATATAAATTACTTTCCAAAATAAGCAAAGAAGGAGTCCTACCAAAATCTTTTTATGAAACAAGTAGGGTACTGGTGCCTAAACCAGGAAAATCAAAAACAGAGAAAGAAAATTACAGACCAATTTTCTTAATGAATATTAATGCAAAAATATTAAATAAAATACAAGCAAAGAGACCACAGATACATATAACAAGGTTTATTCAATATGAACAGGTACAATTTTTACCAGGAATTTAAGAATGGTTTATTATCAAGAAAACTATTGTCATAATTGACCACATCATTAGGAAAACTAAGAAAAATCACATAATTATCTTAATAAATATAGAAAAATCCTTCAACAAAATACAATATTAAAACATTAGAAATCATAAAAATGGGTTTTTTTCTTAAAATAACTAAAAGCATCTATCTGAAACTATCAGCAAGTATCATCTGTAATGGCAATGTTAGAAGCCTTCCCAATAATATCAGGAGTAAAAAAAGGATGGCCGTTATCACCACTATTATATAATATTATACTAGAATTGTTAGCTTTAGGAATAAAAGAAAAAAATGAAGAAGTTAAAGAAGGCAAAAAATTAAAGTATCACTCTTTGCAGATGATATGATAGCACACTTACAAAATCCTAAAGAATAAACTAAAAAAACTAGTTGAAATAATTCTAAATTTAGCAAAGTTGCAGGGTATAAAATAAAGCCACACAAATTATTATATTTCTAACAAGTTCAGCTGCAAGAGTTAGAAAGAGAAATGCCATTCTAAATTACTCTAGAGAATATAAAATAACTGGGAATCTATTTGTCAAGACAAAAGCAGTAATTATATGAACACAATTACGAGCCACTTTTCATACAAATAAAGTTAGATCTAAACAACATTGATTGCATGCATTAGGTAGGATGAGTTAATATAGTAAAAATGACAGTCCTTATTCAGTGTCATACCAATCAAACTAACAAAAATATTTTATTAAAAATTTTTATATCTAACATATATATGTATAGTGAATATGACAAAGAAGACAGAATTTCAGGACTCTTTTGTGATCTTTAAATTTAATGATAACATGGTAGTCAAATTCCACAGCATATATGAGTCAATGAATTAAGGATATAGACAGAATACTTAGTAATTCAAATATAATTATGGAATAACTGAATTTTCAGTGATTAGAATTCTAATACCCTAAATGGTCTAGAATGGTTATGAACAAGCAAATAAGTAAAAACAGCTACTGTGGTTAGTGAATGTAAAAAAAATATCTGAGAAAAATCCAAATCTTGAAGATACAAACAGTTATAATGTGATTTCACATTTTTACATTTCCCAACTTGAAAAGGAAATACTTTTCTGGGTGACAATAGTAGTTAAATGTAAATCTTAAAAGTCATATGTAAGAAAGAAAATATGGTGGAGTTAAAGGGAATAAGAAGCAATAAAAAGGAAAAGAGCAGTTTAATTGAGAAATAGTAATTAAAAGAAGCAAAAGCAAAATAAAGGTCTCATAGCAAAGAAAGTTAACATTAAGGTACAGACACTATATGATTTGAGGGAAGAAGAAATAAAACTATAATAATCTAGCAATTTAAGGGAAGGAAAAAATATTACCAATATGTTTCATTAACTATGAGGTATCAGGATTCAGAAACTGGCCATGAAATGCTTCAGTTACTAAAGAAATCTTTAACCACATAAATGGCTTAGATATAATTTCTGTCAAAAAGACAATGTCCAAGGTGCTTGAATCAACCCAGAAGGGATACGTTCAAGAGGACTAATAGATATGGCAGGGAGAATATTGATATATAATCTTATCTTTATGGTTCAAGTTGCTAGTGTTATTTTTGAGTAGGTATAATGGGAAATCTGGACAGGTTTAGATCAACTCTCTCACAGGGGAAGGGCAGGTAGGTGGCACAGTTGATAAAGTACTGAGATTGAAGTCAGAAGGACCTGATTTCATGTGACATTTTTTAGTCACTTATTAACTGTATAACTGTATAACCTTGGACAAATAACTTGTCTTTGCCTCAGTTTCCTCATCTGTAAAATAATCTAGAGAAGAAAATGGACAACTAATCTAGTATCTTTGCCAAGGAAATTCCAAATGAAGTCACAAAGAGTTGGACATGACTCAAAGGACCAAACAGCAATCCATAGGTGAGGGAAGCAATTTAGACTTTCATCAAGGACTGTGATATTTCATTTTTCCCAAGTCTGGAATAGTTGTTATTTTATGTAGCCTGGATTGGAATAGACAGAATAAACACAATCCTGGCCAAAGAAGGAGACCCAGGTGTGGTAGCAGCAAGGAGAAGCAGCAGTAAATGGAGAGGGCCCTCCATGATAAATGATTCAAAGAATAGAAGTGGCTGGAGTTTCTCCAATTCTTCCCTTGTTTGCCCTTCTGTGTAGGGAGACAATCTAAAAAAGGAAGTCCCTGAATATGTTTTTCTTGAGAGAAATGGTGAATTTGCTTCACAATTGTCTTCTACTTTTGCAAACTGTCAGCACTGTTTCCTTTTAAGTGTTTCTCCATTCTTTAAAACTTTACTGCTTGATATATGTACTTTAATGATGGTTTTTTCTAGAAAAATAGAAGATGATTTTAATTAAGTTCTGAGTGTCTCTGCTTTGGAGTGTGAATAAGGGAGAAGCTATTAGCTATTTGAGCATGTAGAATTCAACTGGTTAGGAGTCTTTATCCTCAGGAGTCAGCTCTAGGCTCAAGGTACTTATACATTTTAATTTCATTAATAATTTGTAAAATATTAAAAACTTTCTAAGAGACAGTGATTTAAACTGGATCCAATTTTTCTTTTGGTTTTTGTCTAGACAGGTCATTAAAGATGGGGTATGTCTGATAAGAACATGATTGCTTGAGGCTAGAACTTCTACCCTTCCTCAACATTCCTGTGAGAGAAGAGGAAGCCAGGAATGAAAGGGAGGAGAGTACAGTGGCTGAGGTGAGATTAAAACTGAAAGCAGAGCCCAATAGGCAGAAATAAGGGTGGGCTTGGAGAATCAGTTCTGCCTCTATATGTTGGGAAGGGACACACCTAGTGCAGTCAAACTCTTCTATCCACAGTGATGCTCACTGACTAAACAGGACCAGAAAGTTGCTGCCTTTCCCCAAATGAAATGGTCCTTTAATAGGACAGTCATATGCCTGTCAATCTGAAAAACCCTAAAGAGCATTCATTGCATAGCTAATTGGTGGTTTGGTTTATCTTCTCTGTATATTATTTCCCTTCCTTTATTATATGATCCCGCCAAACTGATTTAGTTACTGTCTCCCATTCTTGTCCTGCCATCCATTTTTCCTTTCTTTTGTCTCACAATATTCTGTGTAGAATGGACTTCTCATATTATAAGTCTATTGTAAATCCCTTCATCCACATCTAGGTCAAGCTGTACTTTCTCCATGAAACCTTCCTGATCCACCATTTGAAACTGAATTCTCTAATCTTCATTCTTCACAGTAATTTCTATCTGCCTTTATAACACTAGCACTCCACTTTGTATCACATGTTGAGTTGTTTCTCTATATTGTTCTTTTCTTCAAGTCAGGTCTTCTAGTTTTGTATACTTTGCACATGATTTTAATGAAGGTTTGTTGAATTGAATTGCTTGCATGAAAAATGTTTCAAGCTAGAACAAGGAGATAGATAGATAAACCCCTCAAATATAACTATCATTTTTTTAACTATGAAGAAGGCAATGATCCTTAACAAAACTAAAAAAGACTTTATGTTTTAGAAATCCAAATATAAATACAATAGGGTAAAAGTTTGACTGCTAGGAATCAACACAGTTTTGCCACTTATAAAAACTTTTCCCAGTCTTCATTTGAAGCACGTGAGTTTCAGAAGAAAGATTTTAGATAATTAATGACACTGGAGAGTACATGTTTATAACACCCATGCTTCAAGAACGGAAAGCGCAGAATAACTATTTTACAAGATACCTAAGGCTACATTTAATAAGAAGAAAATTGATCTAGTAAGCAAGAAGAACCATTTTCCAGACTTTAATGTTTCAGTACAGTTCATCTTCAAATTAAATCTCAGAAATACCAAGAAACTGCAGAAAATAAATTTTGGCATAAATATTATGATTTTGAATTGATATAATTATCACCAGTCATATTTTGTTAGCCGACGAAGTCTAAGTAATTAAGATGAAGACTTATTAAGGTAAATATGCATACTACTCTTCTCTGCAAAAGCAAACATTTCAAATACCAATAAATATGCAACAATGAGAAATATTCCAGAGCTTTGGATTAATCTGAAAACTTCAATGGAATAAGTATAGCAACTAATACTATGACTTTCCATCAGAATTCATTTTAAGAACAAAATATGAACAAATCTGTAATTTACAGATTATTTTTGATAATTTTCTAACTTTTTGAAGGGAAGAAAAAAAGGAATTCTGAGGTCAGTTTACAGTTCCTTTCATCATTTCTATTTATTTACAGTATAAATCTCTGAACATTAGGAAAGGTCTAATGGCTTTTGTCCTCATCAGCATTCTCAGACTGTGCAGAAGAATCTGCTCCAGCAGCTGGGAGCAGGTGGCAGAAAAGCAGGTTTCAAATGAGTCGCAGAATTCATTAGAATAGTGGTTTGGATAATTGAGAGTCATGGTATTGACTCCATCCATGTTTGAAATGGAGTACTGAAATTACTGTCTCGAAGAGACTGAACTCAATAGGAAATTGGGGAAAGTGCTCTAAAGATAGAAAATAAGGGAACATCTTATAGGTTTTGTATAGAGATCTAACCTCTTGGGGATGTAACCTGAGATTACTCTGTTACAAAAATACTTGCTAGCTTGGAATTTATTTCTTCCTTGACCTAAGAAACAAAACTAAAGGCAGATTTTATGATGTATGATTTTCACGAAAGATTATATTTGATGAAATAACATAACCATTTACTCTTCAATTTTAATTTGTTAAACAATGAATACTTGAAGGATTTTTGGTTTCTCAAAATTATGTGAATGAATAAATTTGTGGCATCCTTTTCTATTTTGTCTTCTACTAAAGTTAAAAATATGGAAAAATGGGATAAGGATGCCACAAATTTATTCATTTACCCATTCTCTTTGCAGAAAAGCATGGCAGCTATAGTTTTTTTAACTCCACATCACTGGAAAGCCTCCATTATAATCTAAAAGGCCTCTTTTAACATAAGCCATATTTAGGAGGCAACTGGGTAGCTCAGTGGATTGAGAGCCAGGATTAGAGATGGAAGGTCCTAGGTTCAAATCTATCCCCAGACACTCCCCAGTTGTGTAACCCTGGGCAAGTCACTTAACCCCCTTGCCTAGTCCTTACCACTCTTCTGCCTAGAACCAATACATAGCATTGATTCTAAGGTGAAAGGTAAGGGTTCAAAAAAATAGCCAGCATATTTAAAGTTAAATATTATAGCTATAAATTTTATCTCTTTTCTTTCCAAAATGTTCCTCAGAGAGCCATTTCCTATAATATAATCTTTTTAAAATAACAAGTAAAAAATAAAATGGTAGTTCAGCAACTGTAATCAACACAGTCAATTGAATCAAACAATATACTCAATATATCAAACTGCAAATCTCCTACATCTGTTAATAATACCTCATATTTCTTTGTTATTGTCGAGTCATTTTTAGTTGTGTCTTATTCTTCAATGTCCCATCTGGTGTTTTCTTGGCAAATATTTGAGGAAATTTGGAAAAAATTGGTTCACTAATGCATTTTTGGTGGTGATGCAAACTGATACAACCATTCTGTAGAGCAATATGGAGCCATGCCCAAAGAGATGTAAAACTGTGCATACCTTTTACCCCAAAATAACACTATTTAAGAACAAAATATAAACAAATCTATAATTTGCAGGTGATTTTTGAGAATTTTCTAACTTTTTGAAGAGAGAAAAAAAAGGAATTCTGAGGTCTGTATCCCAAAGAGATCATAGGAAAGTGAAAAGGGGCTAAATGTAAAACAATTTTATAGCAGCTCTTTTGTTGTGGCAAATAATTGGAAATAGATGGGATCCTTATCACTTGGGAAATAGCTGAACAAGTTGTGGTATATGAATGCAATGGAATATTATTGTGTTATGAGAAATGATGAATAGGATGATTTCACAAAAACCCTGGTAATGCCAGTATGAATAGATACAAAGTATAGTGAAAAAACCAGGAGAACATTTTATATATTAAGAGCAATACTGTATGATGATAAACCATAAAAGATTCAGTTTTAGTAATACAAAGATCTAAGAAAATTTTGAAGGAATTTGTGATAAAAAGCCTGTCCACCTCCAGAGAAAGAATGGATGAATGCTGAATACAAATTGAAGCGCATTATTTTTACTATATTTTGTTCATTTTTAAAAGTATATGTCTTTTCCAGAATATGCCCAATATGGAAATATGTTTTGCATAATAATGATATCACATGTGTAACCTATACCAAATGTTTACTATCTCAGGAAGTGGGGAGTGCAAGGAGTAAAGAAGAAAGAAATTTGGAACCTTAAGTTTTAGAAAAATAAATGTTAAAAATTTTCTATGTAGAATTGGGAAAAATAAAAAATGATAGTTTAAAAATGTGAAAAAAAAGATATTCTTTTGGCAAATAGTAGAGTGGAATGATGATTAAACTAGGAGTCAGGAGACCTGAGTTCTTTCTGGTTCTTCTTAGCTATGTGACTTTTAATAAGTGATTTTGGTTCTGTAGAAATAATTTTTCTCATATGTTAAATGATATGGTTGGAGTTCTCTCTAGGGTTTCTAATGGGCCCATCATTCAATGAATTTTGAAATTCAATGTTCAGTTAGCTTGAAGTCTTTATCCATTCAAGAGAAGTAAAAATGATATAGGAACCTTTGAACACATTAACGTAGTATAACTTCTCATTGTTTTCTTCCTTTAATTGAATGAATGAATGTAGATCAATTACATAGATGAACATCAAGGAATATTAATGCACAATCTATTTTTAAGAGGAAAGAAAAAAAAAGATAAAACAATTTCCTTGATAGTAGAACAGGAGAGAGGAAAACTGGACTTGGTATGAAAGTTAAAAAGTAGAAAACTTGAATATTGCTAATAGTGATGTGAAACTAGTCATAATATAGTAGATTTTAGACTCAAAAGAAACTCTAAAAGATAACTCAGTGGCAGAGGTAAATATACAACCCACATTTGAGAAGTAGTTTACTCGGAAATGAATCTGTAATTTTCTTACACTCATTTTCAAATCCTCAAGGTCTATCAGATCAGTTCACAGTTTATACTGTCCTTGTAAAACTAAATCAGTTTGATGGGATGCCAGCTATTGTAGATAGTAGTTCTGATTCTAGTGTCATCACTGCTACTTGAGTTTCTTTATCTATACAATGAAGTCATTCAGAGTATAAGATCTTTATTTTCTTAAAACTGTACCATATGTTCTAGAATCCATATTAAATGTCAGTTCCAAGGCAGAAGAGTAGTAAACACTAACCAATTGGATTTAATTTTACTTGGCTAAGGCCAAAGAGCTCTCTGTCCACTGAGCACCTAAATAATAAGGTATTGAATGCCTCTTCCAACTCTGACAGTTTCTTGAAAATTAAATTTTGTTTTGTTTTGTTTTTGGTCATCATGAAATTTCATTCTCTTTACATTCTCAATTATTCTTGAGCAGCTAGGTGACAGAGAAGATGGAGAAGTCCAGACCTGGAGTTAGGAAGTACTAAAATCAAACCTAGGCTCCCATATTTATTATAACCTGGGAAAAGTTGCTTAGTTTTTGATGGTCTCAATTCCTCATCTGTAAAATAGATATCAAGAAAGCACTTACTTCTTTAGACTATATTTAGGCTCAAATGAGATGATATACATAAAGCCCTTAGCTCAAGGCTCAGAGCATTATTGGCACTAAGTAAATGTTAGCTATTATTCTTTTGAAATTGATAAGAACTTAAATAATAGGTTAAACTAGAATTTATTAATTTATGAGAGAACTTAAAAATTAGAGAAATTATGTGTCCAAGTTTTTTGAAAATATTAAATATTCTATACAGCAAAATATAATCTCTTTAATTTGATAGATGAGTGTTAAGCTTTACTATTTATTGCATGGTATATACTATATTGTTTGGCATGGCACAGGGTTTTCTGCAAACTTCCTTTGATGTCTGTCACAATTAACTGTACCTTCATTATCTATTGTGTAATTTTGTTCCATTTCAGAGAGAATTTAAAAGTTGATATGGAATATACTCAAATTTACATAGTTTTCTATGACATTTTGTTTTTTGAGTAGAACTTTACATATTGCCTTATGAACTATTATAGACATATGTTTCATATTCTGTAGATCAAAGTTTAAAAATTGTTTACTTCATAAAGATACACTTCTGCTTACCTAGTTGTGTTATTCAATTGGATGTCTCCTGTGATATTTAACATAGTACCTTAATTCGATATACTTAGACTTAAAAAATAATTACACAGTGGGTACTTATACATATTAAAAAACTTAAGCTGAACTTTGTTTTATCTAATTATAGGCTCATGTGTGATTTTTTTTCTTTCTACCCCTATTTGTCTCTGTGGCTCTATCTCCATCTCTGTCTCTCCCCTTTTCTTCCTTTTCTACCCTCCACTCTTTATCAATTTTCCAAATCCCTATCCATTACACTATATAGAAAAAGTAATATACAGTATCTCATCAGAAGAAGACCCAGGTGTGAAATGTGACACCATCCATCTTTCTCTGAATTTTACCCATCAGCATTAATATTAATCTTCTTTTGTTTCTAACTTTCTAGGGCACAGTGGCACATATCTCATAATGCCTACATGTTATTTTTCCTTTTTATTTTGTGTTGTTCTTTGGTTGGGTAGAGAAGAATGAGGTGTATGTGGGTGTTTCTGAGTGTAACAGTTTACAAATGATGAACAGTTTCCAATTATTACCTAAAATTTTTCTGATTACTGAAAAAATAAAATATTCATATGGTAGCACTCCCCCCAGTTGTATGAATTGCTTCATCTCATGTTTTGCACTCACAAATGAGGGTTGAATTCTGAAGGATGCCTGCTACATCATGTAAAAATAAGTGCTATGGGAGTCTAGGCTCTTATCCCTAGATATATGCCTATCTACTACTTGTTTGCTGCCCATTAGTCAAAATATAAAATCAATTTTAAAAGATAACTAAGATTTCATGCTAAAATAGCTATAATAAATCCCCTATTCATTAACCTGAAGAATATTTGTTACTCATACATTAATACAAATGATATTATGGATAAAGTTGGCTGACACATAAAAATGCAATGGTTATGAGGCATTCATGTGGGGAACAAGTGTGGCCAAAACAAGTAATCCTTTTAGTCTGCTGCCTGACCCAACTCTTGATTAGCAGTGCTGTCTCTTAGCTCTCTTTGCTACCAAAGATCATGCTCTTGAAGCTGCTTCAAGACTAAGCTTCTTTATTAATTCATCTAAAATCTGTCTTTGCTATGCCCACTCTTACAACTAACTCACCAACTAGTATACTGGTGCCTCCATTTAGTAAATAATTCTGCTGCTAGACACCATTGCTAGGAAGGAGTGGTAAAAATCTTTTTTTTCCCTCCAAGAAGTGAAGATTTTGATTCTGAGAGACCTATGTGTTTTTAGAGTCACCAAGAGGATGGTTAACCAAGATTAAAAAGGAATCTAATGAGCCACTTTTCTGATTCAGAAACAGACAAAAAGAAAGAGAAATGGTGAAAGAAAGTGACAGAAATAGAGGTATTCATATGTTATAAAGGGATGATATGGTGTTAAAACTTTATTAATATAATAGCACTTTATCATATCTCTTATTATCTCCTATACTTCTATGATACTGGAACTGGTTGGTGGGGTAGGGATGGGTTAGAGGGTATAGGTAGAGGGGTCCAAATCTCCCTTTCATATAATAACATCAACATTTTTTTACTATTATGGTTTTGTTCTATTACCAAGGGAATAATAAAGTCCTAGTTTTGAGATTAAACCTTTTATTTGAAAAAATTAACATTATCTTCATTTATGGATATATCTATTCTCATTCCCTTACTGAGTGAGCCATCTATTTTAACTAAGAATTAAAAAAAAATAAAAACAGTTCAGTAAAAGTAGTCTTCCACATTTTCTCATGGGCTACCAGAATATGGAATCTTTTACACTGCTGTCTATTAAAAAGAATTGCAGGAGGCAGAGTCAAGATGGAGGCATAGAAGCAGCAAATGTTCAGACCTCTGAAAACCCTTCCTTACACATTGCAAACTAAATGTTCCCAGGGGACTGAAAATGAAACCTAACAAGACAGAGACAAGGAACCCTCCTGCTGGACTTAACTTAAAAGGTACACCCCCCAAAGCTGGAATTCAAGAACACTCTGGTTTAAGGGGAAGAAAGAAGGAAGGTCCTGGACCCCTCTCCCACCCAGAGCACTAAGCCTCCAGAAGCAGCTGGAAATTCTGGGCAGGCAAAGGCACTGGTCTGGAGGGAGCACCTTGTGGGCAAAGCTGTACCAGGCTCAGAACATTTAAAACAGGGAGTGGGGCAGCAGAGAGAGGAGAAACACAGAGCAGAGCAGGAGGCATAATTGCAGCAGTGGAGGCACTCCATATTATGCTCCCCCCCCCTTCCTTAGGTTTCAGCTTCACTGCAAATCCAGCAACCCAGCCAGACTTACTCTCATCAAATCTTCCAGAGGACAGGGAAGCTCAAGCTCCAACACCCCTCCCCCACAGACTGCACTGAGAGATTTACTGACAAAACTTCATGGGTGAGGGCTGAAAGTAAAGCCCAAAATCACACACAAAAAAATGAGAGGAGCAAGAGCTCAGGCAACAACAGGGAGTAAAGAAGGGGTAAATATGAGCATACAACAGAAAAAGAAAAAAGAAATTACAATCAACAGCTTCTATACAGGCAATGAACAAAGAGCAAACAGAACAGAGAAGGATGAGGGAACTCCAAGCAAAATAACAGAAAATGCAGTGGATACAGGCCCTGCAAGAACTCAAAATACAATTCAAAACAATTAAGAGAGGCTGAAGACAACTTTAAAAGCAAGATAAGTCATCTGGAAACAGAAAACTGTGTCTAAAAGCTAAAATTTATCAGCTTGAATATGAGTCAAAGGAGATGAACGAGGAGGTAAAGAAGGTGAAAGATGATTTCCAAAGGAAATCACACCAGAAGGAGAATGACCAAAAAGACAGGGATGAAATCCAGTCTTTAAGACCATAATACAATAATTTGAAGCAAGTGACATCAGAAGGCAATAGGACACAATAAAACAAAATCAACAGAATGAAAAAATTGAGGAAAATATGAGTCATCTCATTCACAAAACAGAAGATTTAGAAAATTGTTCCAGGAGAAACAACTTAAGAATCATTGGTCTACTAGAAGACCATGACAAAAGAAAAATCTTGGACATCATACTACAGGAAATTATCCAAGAAAACCCCAATACTATAGAACAAGAGGGAAAAGTGGAGATTGAAAGAATCCACAGATAACCTTCTGTGCTTCATCCCCAATTGACAATACCCAGGAATGTTATAGCCAAATTCAAGAACTATCAGACCAAGGGAAAAATATTATAAGCTGTTAAGAAGAAGTCATTCAGATACCATAGAAACACAGTGAGGATAACAAAGGATCTGGCTGCATCTACACTGAAGGATGGAAAAGCATGGAATATGATATTCTGGAAAGCAAGGGAACTAGGTATATATAACCAAGAATGAACTACCCAGCATAACTGACTATATTATTAAAGGGGAAAGTATGGTCATTTAACAAAATAGAAGAATTTGAAGCATTTGTAAAGAAAAGAGCAGACCTGAACAGAAAATTTGATACCCAGGCACAGAACTCAAGAGAATCATCAAAAGTTAATTTAAAAAGAGGGAAAAAAGAAAAACAAAACAAAACAAAACAAAAAACCAAACAAAAAAATTTAAGAGACCCAATAAGTTAAATTGATATGTATCCATCCCTATAAGAAAAGAGGTCATTGGTAACTCTTACAAATTGTTATTATCACCTGGGCAGCTAGAATAGTTACACTTGGAACAAGGACAAACTGTATAGGATGAAATGTCAAGAAATAAATATGTGTATAGATATATGTGTTCATAACTACATATACATGTATATGAAAGAGAGAGAGACAACTAGAGGTAAGAAAAGAGATTAATACTAAAAGAAATGAGAAAAGAAACAAAGTGGGTTAAATGTATATGTCACAAAGTAGCTCATGGCTGGAGTGGGGAGAACATCAGTACACAGGAAGGATAAAGAAGTTGGAGATACAAAATACTCAACTCTTATGTGCATTGAAATTGATTCAAAAAGGGAAGAAAAATCCAATCCACTGGGGCAGAGAATTGATTTGCACCCTATAGGGAAGAAGAAGGGTGACAAATGGACTGGTGGGGAGGGAAGCAGTACAATGAGGGAGAGCAAACATCATCTGCAATGGGGATAAACTAGATGCATTCCCAATAAGATCAGGAGTGAAACAAGGATGCTCATTATCACCTCTAGTATTTAACATTGTACCAGAAACACTAGCTGTAGCAATTGAAGAAGAAACAGAAATTGAAGATATTAAAATAGGCAATGAGGAGATCAAGCTATCACTCTTTGCAGATGATATGATGGTCTACTTAAAGAACCCCAGAGAATCAACCAAATAGCTAGTGGAAATAATCAACAACTTTAGCAAAGTTGCAGTTTACAAAATAAACCCACATAAATCATTAGCATTTCTATATATTTCCAAAACATCTCAGCAGCAAGAGTTAAATAAAAATTCCATTTAAAATCACCCTAGACAATATAAAATACTTAGGAATCTATCTGCTGACGAAAACACAGGAACTATATGAACACAGCTACAAAACACTCTCCACACAATTAAAACTAGATCTAATCAATTGGAAAAACAAACATAATAAAAATGAGCATCCTACCCAAATTAATTTACTTATTTAGTGCCTTACCTATTGCACTACCAACAAACTTTTTTTACTGAATTAGCAAAAAAAAATAACAAAGTTCATTCGGAAGAACAAAAGATCAAGGCTATCCAGGGAAATCATGAAAAAAAAATATGAAAGAAGGAGGCCTTGCAATCCCAGATCTCAAACTATTCTATTAAGCTGTGGTCATCCAAACAATTTGATACTGGCTAAGAGACAGAATCAGGATCAGTGGAACAGGAGTAAATGACCTCAGCAAGACAGTCTATGAAAAGCCCAAAGATCCCAGCTTTTGGGACCAAAATCCATTATTTAATAAAAACAGCTGCGAAAATTGGAGGACAGTATGGGAGAGATTAGGTTTGGATTAACATCTCACACCCTACATCAAGATAAACTCAGAATGGGTGAATGATTTGATTATAAAGGAGGAAATTATAAACACATTAGGTGAACACAGAATAGTATACATGTCAGACCTTTGGGAAAGGAAAGACTTTAAACCAAGCTAGAGCTAGAAAAAAAAATCACAAAATGTAAACTCAATAATTTTGATTACATCAAATTAAAAAGTTTTTTACAAACAAAACTAATGCAAACAAAATTAGAAGCGAAGCAACCAATTGGGAAACAATATTCACAAGAAAAACCTCTGACAAAGATCTAATTATTCATATTTATAAAGAGCTAAACCAAATGTACAAAAAATCAAGCCATTCTCCAATAAATAAATGTTCAAGGGACATAAATAGGCAATTTTCAGTTAAAGAAATCAAAACTATTTATATGCACATGAAAAAGTGTTCTAAATCTCTTATAATCAGAGAGATGCAAATCAAAACCACTCTGAGGTATCACCTCACAACTAGCAGATTGGCTAACATGATAGCAAAGGAAAGTAATGAATGTTAGAGGGGGTTGTGACATTAATTCATTGCTGGTGGAGTTGTGAATTGATCCAACCATTCTGGAGGGCAATTTGGAACTATGCCCAAAGGGCGCTAAAAGTCTGTCTCCCTTTTGATCCTGCCATAGCACTGCTGGGTTTGTACCCCAACGAGATAATAAGGAAAAAGACTTCTACAAGAATATTCATAGCTGTACTCTTTGTGTTGGCCAAAAATTGGAAAATGAAGGGATGCCCTTCAATTGGGGAATGGCTGAACAAATTGTGGTATCTGTTGGTGATGGAATACTATTGTGCTCAAAGGAATAATAAAGTGGAGGAATTCCATGGAGACTGGAAAGACCTCCAGAAATTGATGCAGAGCAAGAGGAGCAGAACCAGGAGAACATTGTACACAGAGACTGATACACTGTGGTACAACAGAATGTCATGGACTTCTCCATTAATGGCAATGCAGTGATCATGAACAACTTTGAGGAATCTAGGAGAAAAAATATTATCCACATTCAGAAGAAAAACTGTGGGATTAGAAACACAGAAGAAAAAACAACTGGTTTAATACATGGGTCAAGGGGATGTGGTTGAGAATGTAGACTCTAAAAGAACATCCTAATGCAAACACCAACAACATAGAAATGGTTTCTGATCAAGTACACATATATTACCCAGTGGAATTGCACTTCAGTTTAAGGAAGTGTGGGGTAGGGGAGGGAGGGACATAATGTGATTCTTGTAACCAAGGAATAATGTTCTAAATTGACTTAATAAATCAATTTAAAAAAAAGAATTGTAAGAAGTTCACTTAAATAATCCTCCTAAATCAACTTTTTTATTGATACATCATGTGATTTCTAAAAACTTCCTTTTTCTCTGCTTATATTTTAAAAATGGAAATGGAGATTTTAAGTATGTATATACATATGCAGACTTTGCTTTAATTCTTTATTTTAAAGCTTGTAATTATCTAATAAAAGACCATATATAAGCAAAGAATAATATGATTTGCATAAAACAAGTAAGCATATTTGAAAAGAGGAAAACAAACAAAACCACATATTTTTCCATTGGAAAAATAACTTTCTGAATCCTTGAAATCATTTTAACTTATTATTAATTCTAATTATCAAAAAACATTTACTAAATAGAAATTTAAAAGATAACAGTGAAAATGCTTACATTTTATGGTTGGCAAAGCATGATGGGAAAGTTGAGGATTCATTTACTAAAGATAGATAGCCCAACTGTGATTAACAATGAAGAAGCTCAAACTAAATTAATGAATATACATGTTGACTTTCAGCTTCAATTCACTGGAATAATTACTTCACATTAACATTTCAACAAACCAGCAATCAACAGTCTAAATTCTCAGGTCACTGACTACTTCCACAAAGATTTTTTACAGTTATACACCCTTACTATGAAATTTCTAATCACCCTGTTACATGCTTTACTGCACAGTATTTAAAAAAGATTTGACTGAAAGTTCCCTCAATATTAAATTTATACATGACATTAATGAGACTGTGTTAGATACACAATCTAAAAGCAATGTTGAACTGGAAAAAGTCATAAAACTGTCAACAAACATCAAATACCAATGGCACAATGACTAGTATAACCATGTTCAACATGGTAGAGTAGCATTGAAGCATCTTTTCTTAATCTATATTACTATTCATGGTCTGGATTAAGCTACAATCTTTGAAATCTTTGAAAACCTACTCTTTGAATCCTTTGTCAGGAACAAGATCTTTCCATTCTCTACTGAAAGTTATCTTGGTTTGGGTTTCAGCACATCTTATATGATATTTCTGAACCTCAGTTTCTTTATCTACAAAATGGAAGCAATGATTTTTATGTTGTACTGAGGAAAGTATTTTATAAGCCTTTAAATGTTCGATAAGTGTGAATGATTATTATTCTTTTACCCAGATAATTCTAAGGATGCTCTCCAGATTCTCAACTTTGCCTGTTCTACACCTTTGGGAAAGAAAGGTGTTTTTATTTTTTATTTTTTGGTTTTTCCGTCATTGTCTATCAATGATTATGTCATTATAATTCTCTCTCTCTCTCTCTCTCTCTCTCTCTCTCTCTCTCTCTCTCTCTCTCTCTCTCTCTCTCTCTCTCTCTCTCTCTCTCTCTTTCTCTCTCTCTCTCAAACCCTTACCTTCTGTCTTAGAATTAATACTGTGTATTGGTTCTAAGGCAGAAGAGTGGTAAGGGTTAGGCAATGGGGGTTAAGTGACTTGCCCAGGGTCACACATCTAGCAAGTGTCTGAGGCCAGACTTGAATCCAGGACCTCCCATCTCTGGATCTGGCTCTCAATTCACTGAGACACCCAGCTACCCCTTATATATGTCTCTTAAATTTCTCTTTCCATATTTTTGGTTTGTTGTGTTTCTTCTAAGTATTGTAGTGTCTAAACTTCATCTAACAGATGTTTTCAATTTATTGAAATATCAATTCAATATTTCAATATTCAAAATATTTGAATGTATTCAATTTATTTGTTTATATTTGGGGAATAAACATTTTCCCTCTTCTTCATGGTCAACATTCCAGAGCATCCCCATTTTGCTCTCAAATGGTCTAATAAAAGAGAATTTGCTTTACTAAACTGGAATAAGAGCAATGCAGTAAAAGGATGTGTGTCATCCAGGCAAAGAAGCAGACTGGGAAACTAACTGCTTCAGTGAAGATCAGGAGTCCTTAACAATCTTTGTGAGCTGGAGCCCTTTTTGCAGGCTGACAAAACCTAGAGAGGATAACAAAGAGCCCCTGATGTTATTGAATATAAAGATCTCTATTGGGGCTTTTAGCTGCAGGTCTGTGAACTTGATTTCTAAATATTTTGGTATCTGCATTTCAGTATGATTGGTTTGTGTTATATTTTATTCATTTAAAACATCATTCTGTAAAGATGTCCACAGGCTTCACCAGACTGTCAAAAGGCTTAAGACAAAAAAAGAGTAACGAGCCTCTGGTCTAGACAATGAAATTGGCTAACCCCTACATAATGATTTTAAGTGATGATGTCTTCTATGGCAACTGAAAGCTTTTCAACATTCCCATGACTGGCATGTTTAAAATGATTCAGGGTTCATTGTCCCCTGAAGCTATAGCTCCTCTTGTTCATGTTTACACTGTAGGCTTTCCTACTGCTGTTCCTACTTAAGCAATTTACACTTCATTTAAATAGTTTTCTGAGAAGTAAAATGTTTAGAAGACAATTATTTGAAAATTTGTTCTAAGGTAGATTTCAAACCAGGTGATTGAGGAATATATAATCCTGTCCATCAGGAGCACATAAGGAAGGGAAGAAAGAAGACAAGTACTTTTAAAACCTCTAATAAATGTCAGTGAGTTAAACAAACAGCAAATTTGCCTGTATCACCACAGTCAATGAGTCAGTCAAATGAAATAGTTGTACTTTATATGGGACAAGCAGATCTTAAGCTCAATAAATTCCAAGCATGCCATCTTGTTTACTATTATCATATATAATATGACACACGAGGATAAAAATATAAAGTAAAAACACTGGATAATATTTAAGGGATTTTTTTTCTGATTAATTCAAACAATATTACATCAAAGTAACACACTAAGTAAGAATATTAATAGGGTCAGTTGGAAAGTGATTTAGAAATTTTTATGTAAAGGTTTTGGGCACTTATTTCAATAGTAAGACTAATTTCAAAGACCAAAAGTCTCCTATTTAATTAATAATTCACTTTAGTTGGCAATTCTAGATTTAAAGTTTACTTTCATTGCACTTAAAAGCATTATTCTAGACAATATCCTCCACCCCCTCCTACCTTTCTAAATGTATCTCTTTTTCAGACATCAAAGAACAAATTTGAAAAAAGAAAAAAAAAACCTCCACCAGCACCATTGAGCATTATCTAATAGATTCTACTATTTACCAAATCTCAACTTTCAAGCAAACGAACACTTGGGTGCACTAATTTTTTTTAGACTTTGTCTTTTAGACAATGAATCTAAGTGTTCATTAAATAAAACCAATGACAGAATAGAAACTTAAAGTTACTGATTTTTAAAAAAATCTTAAGGCTTGAGATTGTTGAAGGCCAAGCACTTGCAGCATCTATGATGCTCCTAATCATATTATGAATCACTATCCTTGAGCATGTTTATTCACTGTTCTGAAATGGCCATATCTTTTAAAAATAGTCAATATGGTATAACTTTAAGCTGCTCTGAATAAAGCTTTGTCATGGAAACTGCATCTTCACAGACAGGAGAAATACTTCCTGAGGCAGGAAAACAAATCTTAAGAACACTACTCCATATTCAACTATGCATAAAGTATTTCTGTTAGTCTGAAGGTAGCATTAACAGGCACTATCTTCCTTGACATTTTTTTCTGCTTCATGGAGGTAATAGAAGCACACAAAAGAGCTAAAAGGAAAGCATCTTCTTAACATTTGAATTCAGACTTGTTGGGACAGTCGCAGTGTCCATAAATGAGTCCTAAAAGCTGTTTCCAGAGGAGTTTTGGGAAGTTGAGATGGTTGAACAGAAAAATAAAGCTGTGCCCTGGGGAAGATATACCAGACAGTGTGGCCTGGTTTGCCCACTGTAACTTACTAGAGTTTTCAGATCACTTAAACTGCTAAAGTTCTTTGCTTACAATCTTGTGAGATAGTAAAAATATTGTCCTCTGTATTCTGGGTGTGGAAAATGTGCCCCTGAGAGACTGGTAGGGAAGGAGGGCAGTAGAATTTAGCCAGGTGAGGACAGTTTTCATGAAGAAATTATTTATTCAGTGACTCAGAGTTGGGCCAGAGAAGTCAGTCATTTGGGCGTGGAGGGAAGATCAGTCACTTGGAGTTAGACTGGAAGAGAGAATCACACGGAGATAGAGTGAAGAGAGACACTTGAGGAGAGACTAGAAGACAGACACTCAGACTTGGAAGTGAATACTTGGCTGTGGAACTGGACCCCTGGAAGAGCTGAGGCAGGAGACCTCAGATTGCTTTCCTTTTAGAGGATCGCCATGGTGAGTGTAAAGGTTGACTTCTTTTCTTGCCCATTCTGGAGGAGTGAACCTCAGAGAAAGATCCATCCTCTCAAGACTCCTTTCCTGTCTGGTGCCTTAGAAATTCTAACTGGTGGTGGCCAAAAATTGGAAAATGAAGGGATGCCCATCAATTGGGGAATGGCTGAACACATTGTGGTATATGTTGGTGATGGAATACTATTGGGCTCAAAGGAACAATAAAGTGGAGGAATTCCATGGAGACTGGAACAATCTCCAGGAAGTGATACAAAGTGAGAGGAGCAGAACCAGGAAAACATTGTACACAGAGACTGATACACTGTGGTACAATCGAACGTAATGGACTTCTCCATTAGTGGTGGTGTAATGCCCCTGAACAATCTGCAGGGATCTAGGAGAAAAACACTATCCACAAGCAGAGGACAAACTGTGGGAGTAAAAACATCGAGGAAAAGCAATTGCTTGACTACAGGGGTTGAGGGGATATGTCTAAGGAGAGACTCTAAATGAACACTCTAATGCAAATACTAACAACATGGAAATGGGTTTGAATTAAGAACACATGTGAAACCCAGTGGAATTGTGCATCAGTTATGGGAGAGGTGAGGGGGGGAGTAAAAGAAAATGATCTTTGTTTCTAATGAATAATGTTTGGAAATAATCAAATTAAAAAAAATAGAAATTCTAACTGGTTCAGAGGAAGCCTAAGCTTTTTCTATCTCTCTCTCTCTCCCCTTTTCTCTCTTCCTTAAATCTTTCTCTATTGTAAAAGTAAACTACCATAATTCCATTTAGTTGAGTAATTCATTTAGGGATTTAAAAATTAAATCCTTGGCGATGACCAATTAAATATATTCAGTCAAACCATATAATAACTAACAATGACTAATTGGCATATATATGGCATATGTATATATATTTTTTGAAAGAGTAACATTGCAAAAGACCATCAAGGAGAGAGTGGTCAGCCATGTCAAATGAAGCAGAAACATTGAGAAGAATTAATGCTGAGAAAAGACAATAAGATTTATCAATGAAGAAGTCAGTAACTGGAAAAAAAATAGTTTCATTTAAATGATGTTGAAAGATAGATTTTCAAGTGCTGAAGAAGAGATGAAGAGAAAACAAAGTATGGACTAAAATTTCAAGATATTTGGCAGATAATGGGAGCAGGTTCTGGCAATGATAGGTTGTAGTAGATAATTTTTAAGGATAAAAAGTATTGGGGTATATTTGCCAAAAAAAAAAGAAAGAAAGGAAAATGTTAGTGAAAGGGAAATATGATTTAAGTTGCAATTTGGTAGCAAGGAGGAGGTCTGATCAAGTGCATATACACAAAGGTTTACCTTAGCATTGATAAAGCCCTTTACCTTGTTAGACACTGGGGAAAGGAGGAGAGAATAAAAGAGGGTAACAAGGTGTTTTGACATGGAGACAATGGGAAAAGAGAGAACTGGGTCAAATGGCTTCACTTTTGGGGAGGTGGTTAAAGCCTTTAGTTAGGAGCAGGGAAATGCATTGGTAGTGCTTCATGAAGTAAGGGGCTTGGAAACTCCCCTATGGAGAACGAGAGAGGAAATATGACAGGGAATTAGAGGAAACAAAAGATATCGGAATCAGATAGGAAGCAATTGAAGACCTACAGTGTCTCTCACTTATATCATCTTTTACTTATCACAGCTTCACTATATTATGGGTTTAAAAAAAATCCAATTCTGTGTCATGAAGTTTTTGCTATCATGAGGGATTTTATGCATGAATACCTCACTATACACAATGGAAATGCATTACACCACTACCACTTGTGGAAGTTTGCCAATGTGAGATTGTACAAGGCACACTATTGGTTGATGGAATGAAAGGTAATCAACCATAGCATTATGTTCTGTATCCTGAGCACTAATTGGCTCAGTGATTTTAACATCAGCTTATTTGCTCTCCCTCACTATACCCATGTTCAGCATCTCTCCTGGTCCACTTCACATAGATGTAGTGTTGCACTGTGGTATTGTGTTTTTGTGAAGTTTTTGTAAAAGTTTGAATTTACTTTAAGCCCTATGCCATCCAAACATTCTGCACCTTCTAAGGCTTCTTGCAGTGAATGCTGCCACTTCATGGGGTTTTCATCCTTTTAGGGGCGGGGTCTCTGGAATGTAAATCCCGAGATAGGTGAGGGACACTCTACCTTATTCTAGTGAGTGTTCATATCTATATACTGCTACTGCTTCTGCCTTCTGGGGAACATTACAAATATAAATCTTCCTCCCCATGACCTCCTTTACAACAAAAATGCTACCATCATTTTAAAAAATATCATCATTGCCTAGTTTGTTCTATTGATAAAAGTCTTTATGTGCTCTATGTTTAAAAAAAAAAGTAAAAATTAGTTGAATAATTATTTTTTTTTTATTTTGAGATTCGGTATTCCAAACCTTTTTCTTCATACTTTAAGGAAAATATTTCCCTGGAAAATGATGATTCTTTTGTTCTTAAAGAAGAATTGTATTATATTTGGGTAGATCTGAAGTTTTTGTAGTTTGACTCATATGACAATAAATAAGTTAACTTAAGAAATTTGTCTTAGACCAGATGTGAGAAATTAATATTTATCCATTTATTTAGGTCTGTCTTTATGTCTTTCAAGGTTTGTAGTTATATTCATTGCTTCCTAAGTTATGTATCTAAGTAAGTATGCTCCTAAATACATTACAAATTCTGGGTTATTTTGAATGGGATTTCTTTACTATTTCTTCCTGCAGAGTTTTGTTGGTTTTGTGAACTTGTTGAGGGAGAGGGCCTATTTTTCCTTTCTTTGTAGCTCTATTTCTTAGAATAATGCCTAGCAAAAAAATTGTACTTAATAAATGCTTGATGATTGTTGATTGTTTCATAAAAAAGTTTATGCTTTTATTGGCTTATTTTGAATACCATCACTTTGCTAAAATTGTTTTTTAAAATTATTTTAGTTGGCCCATGAAAAGGATATCATCTGTAAAAAGGGATAATTTAGTTCTCTCTTTTCTTATATTTAATCTTTCAATTTCAGTTTTTCTGTTGTATTGTTATAGCTGGCATTTCTAACACTGTATTGAATGCTTGGAATGACAATAGATATCCTTGCTTTGCTGTTCCTGATCTTATGAAAAGACCTATAGTTTATTTCCATTATATATAATGTTGTCTCTCAATCTGAAATAATTGTAGTTTAGCATATTAAGGAAAGACCTATTTATTCTTATTTTTTTAACAACAAGGAGAATTATATATATATATTTAAAAATCTATTGATATGATTGTGTAATTTTGATTATCTTTATTAATATACTCATCTATATCTATATTTATCTATATTCCCTTGAATTAAATCAAATTGGTATTCCTGGAATAAATCCTACCTGGTCATATAGCTTCTTTGCTAATTAAAATATTTATGTTAATATTGAGTACACTATCTTTCCCCTGAGGCAAATCAATAGATTGGGTATATAAGGGTGGTAGGTTTTCCTTATGATTTTGTCTTTCTTGGATGGGTTCTGGTGTTGTTGGGGTCAGAGGAATAGGTGAAGGGGAAAGACAAAGGAGAAAAGGTTATTAATATCCTTTAACATTATAATATCTATTTCTCCTTCTAAAGCAATTAAACTTTTCTTTAAGTGTTTAAGTGCTATGCATACTATTATTATTAATATTATTATATTGATTAAATATGGGCAAGTCATTGTCAACAATGCGTTTAAGTATAATATAGTTTCCCTCTTTATCTCTTTTAATGTAGTCTCTTTTCATTTTTTCATTGTGAGACCACATTGCTACTTATTTGATTACATCAAATTAAAAAGATTTATACAAACAAAACCAATGCAACCAAAATTAGAAGGGAAGCAACCAATTGGGAAACAATCTTCATAACAAAAACCTCTGACAAAGGTCTAATTACTCAAATTTATAAAGAGCTAAACTAATTGTACAAAAGATCAAGCCATTCTCCAATTGATAAATGGGCAAGGGAGAAGAATAGATAATTTTCAGTTAAAGAAATCAAAACCATTAATAAGCACATGGAAAAGTGTTCTAAATCTCTTATAATCAGAGAGATGCAAATCAAAACAACTCTGAGCTATCACCTCACACCTTGGCTAACATGACAGCAATGGAAAGTAATGAATGCTGGAAGGGATGTGGCAAAGTTGGGACATTGATTCATTGCTGGTGGAGTTGTGAATTGATCCAACCATTCTGGAGGGCAATTTGGAACTATGCCCAAAGGGTGATAAAAGACTGTCTGCCCTTTGATCCAGCCATAGCACTGCTGGGTTTGTACCCCAAAGAGATAATAAGGAAAAAGACACAGACAAAAATATTCATAGCTGAGCTCTTTGTGCTGGCAAAAATTGGAAAATGAGGGGATGCCCTTCAATTGGGGAATGGCTGAACAAATTGTGGTATCTGTTGGTGATGGAATACTATTGAGCTCAAAGAAATAATCAACTAGAGGGATTCAATGTGAACTGGAACAACCTCCAGGAAGTGATGCACAGTGAAGGGAGCAGAACCAGGAGAACATTGTATACAGAGACTGATACACTGTTGTACAATCGAATGTAATGGACTTCTCCATTAGTGGCAAGGCAGTGATCCTGAACAACTCTGAGGGATTTATGAGAAAGACCACTATCCACATTCAGAGGAAAAACTGTGGGAGTAGAAACACAGAAGAAAAACAACTGCTTGAATACATGGGTTGAGGGGACATGACTGAGGATGTAGAGTCTAAATGAAGATCCTAATGCAAACACCAACAACATGGAAATAAGTTCTGATCAAGGACACAGGTAATACTCAGTGAAATTGCGCATTGGCTGCAGGAAGGGTGAGTGCAGGGGAGGGAGGGAAATAATATGATTATTGTAACCAAGGAATAATGTTCTAAATTGACTAAATAAATTAATTAAAATTTTAAAAACATATTGTGTTCAACACTTATGATCTATATATTTGATGCAATCTACTTTTATTTTCTTACTCCTCTTCTCCTCACCTAATTCTTGATCACAACTTATTTCCTTTCCTTTCTTTTCTTTTATTTAGGTTTTACTCATTTTACAGGTGGGAAAATTTTGCTCATGATTAATTCATTCTCCAGTTTATCCTCTCTTTTAATTTGTCTTTCTTCTCTCCAGGTCTCAGCCTAATTTGTTGTTAAGTTTAGGAGATTTCTATACTAAACTTTTTGGTTCTACCTGCATGTGTATTGTATTATGCATTCAAATGTCTTTTGCTAGACTGCATGAAAATATTACTGTTCCCAATGGTTCTATATTTAAAATCTTTTCATATACCCTTATTATGTAATGCAATAAGTCCCCCACATCCTCTTTTTCTTCTCTACTATTTTACTTTGTCTTTCCTTTTTGGGGGGTCTCTTTTATGCTTTGTCATTGCCCTCAAAGTCATAGCCCTACAAGCCTCTCAGCCAGTAGTTTCACAGTTGTGACTCCAGGAATCCATCTAGGCATCTATCCAATTTCCTGTCTCTCTGCCTCTGACAGGCAACAGTAGGATTAAGGCTTCCCTGGCTCCCCCCTCATCTATGCATTGGAAAACTTCCATTAGACTGACCCCCAGATAGGATTTTCAAGGTAAATCCCTCCCCTGTGCTCACAGGTTTCCTGCTGTCTCTTTGTGCTGATGAACTGGCAAAGTATAATTATAATAATTACTCCTCAGATTATTGGATCATTCCTTATCTAGAGTATATGCGTATTCTCTCTCTGTCTCTCTGGTACTTTCATAGACACAGTAGTTTTGAGAGAACATGACTTTGAAAGCCTGGTCTAATGTGACCTATTATTGATGTATTTATTGAGATGTATACTAATCATCTCTTTAATGATTTACCCTGTAAATTTTCTGGAATCAAAGTCAACTTCATGGACCAATAATTTCGAGACTTTTGTTTACATTTTTCCTTTAAATGAGGAAAATATTTGCCCCTCTTCATATTTGTAGTATCTCTCCCGTTTCTACGATAATAATAAAAAAAAAACAGGCCAGCTACAATGCTAATCTACTAAATATTTTATTGACTCTTTATATGAGTCTAACCAAAGGAGACTTGATGCAGAATGATCATTATAAAGTGAGAAAAATAGAAGACAGACTACCAGGAAATAAAGCATCAGGTAGGAAGATAGAAGCATTGCATTTCACTCTTCCTTCTTCTCTGATTTTATAAGTAACTGAATTCTAAGTTCTAAATATAAGCAGTCCATGCATTCAAAACACAGAGTTTTCATTAGCTCTTTCCTGAGATAATCTTAACTTTTGTGTGTCTTTTCTTACAAAAAGCTTTCCTTTCTCTGACATTTCATACAACCATTTTGAGGTATACTATATAAACCCTTAATGTGAAGGATGCTGAATTCACTGGCAGAGGTAGAGCTAGAAATAATGGTCTCATTATTTCTTTCTGTTTTGTGTTCTGTAGCTCCCTTAACCTAGGTTCTGAAAAACACTTCACTGACACACCAAGAGTCAACATCACCTAAGAAGCATTCCCCAAATCAGAGGTACTGTGCGCATTTTGGAGATACTATTGGGGTCACATTATATAGCCAATACCACCTTCGTTGTGACTTAGAGTCTTAGAAAAGCACCTGGAACCCCAAGAGGTTAAATGACTTGCACAGGTCCACATAACAGATGTATGTGAAAAACAGAACTCTGGTCCAGTTCTTCCTGACACCAAAACCTACTTTCTAGTCATTATGTCCTGTTGATTTTTTTGGTTTGCTTTCTTTAGAAAAATAAAAACAAATGTGCTATATTTTGAACTTATGCTAGGGACATCACAACTTACTTTATATTTTAAAACAATTATATTTATATGTAAATGACATATAATATAGCAACATAATATATAAATACTATAAATAATCAAATATTAATATGAATGAATCAATAAATAGTACAAATAATATATAGATAGATATTTATATTTTATGTCTTTTTTTTTTAAACCCTTACCTTCCGTCTTGGAGTCATTGACTCCAAGGCAGAAGAGTGGTAAGGGCTAGGCAATGGGGGTCAAGTGACTTGCCCAGGGTCACACAGCTGGGAAGTGGCTGAAGCCAGATTTGAACCTAGGACCTCCCGTCTCTAGGACTGGTTCTCAATCCACTGTGCTACCCAGTTGCCCCCTATATTTTATGTCTTATGACAATTTGTTTTCATCCTATTTGTCTGTTGAGTGAACAATCTGAAGCTGTCAGAGATAATTAAAAAGGTAAAAACAGAAGGGAAACTTGCATGGAATATATATATATATATATATATATATATATATATATATAAATGTTTATACCATAAAAATAACATAATAATAAGACAAGTATATTTAAACTATTTCATTTAATAATGTTATCAGAAGACTTTTGAAGTTTTTGGTATACACTAGGAAAAGAAACTATTGCCTTTTGTTTAACTTTTAAAGGAGTAACTCATGACCAGATGAAAAATTTAGCATTTGCTTTTATTTGAAGGAAAATGCAGTATGAGTTTGAGACATTGAAACAATCTGAAACTGGAGAAAAAACTGGCTATCTAATTTCCATGTGTTGTAAGGGTGAATCAATTGATGTTATTTATTTATAAAGAAAAGGACATAAAATAATGTCTAATGAAGAATTGTTTTAGTATAAATATTCTACATTTCAAGAAAATTTGGTGATTTTCACAATAACCTGTTTTAAAGAATTTTTTGGGATATTTTAAATTACAAATGGTACTCTTCACCCTCCATATTAAAGTTTTTTGATTTACATATATGAATATATATATATATATATATATACATATATATTGACTTCCTTAATTATTGTCCCTTCTCAATTTTGGGAGCTAAAATTTATAGAATTATAGAAATTAGAATTTTTAATTTGTAAGATTATATATTATGGAAAAAACACCTCTTTCAATATGTCTATCTCAATCATTGAAACATGAAAAAGATAGCCACATATTAATGGTTTAAGAGAAATAAAATGCATGATTGTCACATTTCTAATCTTCCATTTGAAGTTGAACTATCATGGCTAAAAGGAATCTTTAATAAATAATGATAATAAAAATGAAAATATTCTTGTCTTATTTTTCCAAAAAAATAAGATGTAGAATACTGAACCATAAATTGTCATAGTATTAACATTTATTTATAACCAATAATAGGATCAGAATTTTTAAATATTATTTAATGTTAGAATAATTTCTACAAAAATAGTTGTCTACATACTACTACTGACACTACTACCATGGTTAATACAATTATAAAATACCTTTAATTAAATATTTCAAATAAGCATTAATATATTTTAAAATTGTCATTTGTAAGACTCTTAAAACTAATTTCTTTTATTAATAGCATCCCCTTAGAGGAAATTAAAAAACAAACAAACTATTTCAATGAGAATATATTTTGAAATCACTGTGAAAATTATCAGAAAATTATCTTTCCTTATTATTACCTTTTCCCACATGTGAATCTGATTAAGATAGCTTTAAAATGAAAGAGTGAGTATGGTGAACTGTCTACTTTTATCTCTCAAGTCAAATACCATAGAGAGCAGCAGCTAAAAATGGGATAAAAATATTAATTGCATATTTAATTAAAGTGAAGAGTTATCAGTAAAAGAATCAGTAACTGTAGGAGTCAATAGGTAAAACTGAACCAACAATACAATTCAGGCCCTTAGATCTCTACACATAAATGAACATAGTTTGGGTAATAGAGTGAATTAGAGATCCTAACAAAAAGATATCATTGCATCCTGGAAAACTTTTTTTTGGGGGGGAGGGGGGTTGTGAGTCTTAGTTTTTCTCTGTTCTAAAGAAAAGGTATTCCTTAGCCAGACATTCACATAGCTCCTCTCTTCATACTGAACTCTTAAGTGATGTGACCTTTCAAATTGCCAAGAAAAAGAATCTTTTGCTTTAGTATTGGCTGGACCAACCAATTCCTCTAAAAATCTCTTTTACTTCTAATCATGGACCCAGATAGAAGGCTATTAATGATCACTAAGTATGTCACTAAGACTTGCTGAAATGGTCTCCCTCACTGTAGCACACCAACAGAGATATAACAGAGAGTCCTACATATAAAGAAAACACATTTTCTCTCCATTTTCACTATAGTGTCGCTGTGCTAATTATAACACATGAAGCCAAAGTAATTATAGTCTAAAAACTAAATGCTTGATGGATCCCCACATCCCCACATCAATAGTAAACCATCCTTTGAGGATTTCTATATGAATCAACATTGTGAAACTAAAGTGCTTTAAATCAGTATTTAAATTGTATTTGAAATCATTAATATTGAAATTTTCAAATATAATAAGTGTATATCTACTATAAATTGTATCTATTATCTATCTATTAATCTAGATATAAAAATTCCATAATTAATGGCGTTATGGATATGAGGGAAAATTTTTAAAGATGCCCTTTGGAATTAAAATTCAAAAGTATAAAATATCGTGGAAAATGACTTTGCTTATTAGTTTATTGGCAATGACTTATTATTAGTATTTTTGCATGTAATGCAATAGAAATAGGATAGGAAATGAAGCAATGAAATTAAAATCCTAGAGAAAAAAATATCACAATATTATACTGTGTTGGGAAAATCTGTATAATAAGTCCTATTTAGGAGAGAATTATAATAGAAATTATTATTACTATAAATAGAAGTATATATTTCACCTACATATTTGGATAGAGTATACTGTCTTATTAGCTTTCCTGTGCCTAGAGGGCATGTGATACTTTCAGGAATTTATTCCCTTGGAAATCATAAAATACAGTCTAAAATTGGGTCAAAATGGAAACATATATAATTCTTCCACTATCCAGCAGTTATACTGTCAAATTCTCCTCTGAGTAAGAAAATGTTCAATTACTTCAAAGTTCAGAAGGTAAAAGGGGATCTTCTATACCAAGGAGATTGTTGGCTAATATTTGTGTGTGTGTGTGTGTGTGTGTGTGTGTGTGTCCAATGGGGAGATTTTTGCTTAGTAATAAAGCAAAGTCATACTTATAATAAGCATATCCTGACAAATATTGTGCATGTTTATTTAACTTCACTTATATTAACTATGAAGAATATTTTTGCTGTGGAATCCAAATAAAAACAGTAACATGCAAGCTATGATGGTGATTCTATATTTTCATAACTATTATACTCCAATACAAATTTGCTGCCTTTCATTTACGAGGAAATCTCTTACTTTGCAAAAACCTAAGTCTGGATTATGAGCATATTGATGACTTTCGGTTAAATGATTCAGGTCTAGATACTTTTTCAGAATTTCTGTTTATATTTGTAAGGCAGATGAGAGTAAGTAGGTAAGTCCTTGATCAATTTGAACAGTTTCCCAAACCACCTGATGAGAGTACCATGCTTGGACCTCTAGTTAGACACATCTGAGGAGCATTTATTTATGGAGGCATTGCTACTGAGCAGATCTGCTGGCATTTTGCTAATATTAAATAGGGACTTCTGGATGATTTAAGTACTGAGAAATCAGTAAAGCAAACTCTGGTCAGAGGGCCACCATAGCAAAGTCTTGTCTCTCTACCCATATGTCTTTCTTGGGTAGGACACAGGAGAGCAGATCTCTATCCTGAAGGTGCAGAGATGGGGAATATGAACATACATAATTTCCATTCCCTCCAAATCTTTAAGTGTCACTTGCAATAGAAGTACATGGAATAAATAGGATATGCTTCCATGTGGTCTGTCAAGACAGAGTCTTGTCTTTCTCTAAGAAAGTGAACTTTTCCAGTCAGATAGATAGATGTTAGCAACTGGAGCACTGGTAGATTTCCTTAAGAAAGTAATGATAGGCAAGTGAATGACCACTTGGCCTGAGACCTTAGTTCCTGGACAGTAGACATGAATACCAACTCCTATGTGGAGAAAAAAAAAGGATTTTGATATTCTTAATCTATATGACTGTAGAATCTAACCTTCTAAAGAGAGAAAAGTGATTTCCTCAAAAGGAAACTACAAAGCCCAGATAGGGAGGATACTAGGGAGTACCTGGCATGGGGCCATCTTGTTCTGTGGAGTTGAAACCAAGCAGAACTATGAATAAGAAAAAGTGAGCTAGAAGTCCCATTTATGTTCTCTAGAAAAGAAAGCTTTGAAAAAAATTAGTGCTCTACTCTCTATTCTTCTAGATAGAAAGACTAGGAGGCTGAGGTAGGTAGGGAAGTATTGATCTAAGAGTTAGTAGCCTAGTGTACTTTTAGATTTTCTTTTCAGAATTTTCATCATTCCCCTGAGATAGTCCCTTTCTCTCTCATCTCTTAATTTCAGTTTATTTTATGTGTTGTCTTCTTCCATTAGATTATAAAGTCCTTGAAGGCAAAGAAAAACTTTTTTTTTCATATTGGTATCCTAAATGTTAAACACAGTGACTGAAACTTAGTAGGTATTGTATGAATGCTTATTGATTGGCTGTCTGGCCTGCTGAAAGTCCCCTGTCATCATTCCTAATGATTTATATTCAATGATGTTCCTATATCATTATTTGTTTAGCTATATCCCAATTGATGGATAGGTACTTTTTTAGTTTCCAGTTCTGTTCTACTACAAAAAGAGCAGTTATAAATATTTTTGCATGTATAAGTCCTTTTCCTTCTCTGGTTGATTTCTTTGGTATCAAAGTATACATATTAATTAAATAGTATGCATAGTTTAGTGACTTTTGGAGTATAGTTCCAAATTGCTTTACAGGATGGCTAGGCTAAATCACAACTCTATCAGTAGCATGCTTTTATGCCTATTCTTCCATAGTCTCTCCAACAACTGTCATTTTCCTTTTCTGACAATTTTGTCAAATCAGATGTGAGATAAAACTTCAGATTTGTCATTTTTTTCAAATTGGAGATTTGGAATATTTTTCACATAGATTTTGATGCTTTAGATTTTGTCCTTTGAGAACTATTTATATCCATTGATCATTTACCCAAAAAGGTCCTCCATTCTTTCTTACAGTAGTCAAAATGGTCGTGATATAGGATCTTCCAGCTCTTTAGGGACCTAGTTCCATTACAATTTTCAGTTTCTATAATAAGGCTCATTTTTCTTTATGTATGAACTTTTCTCTGACTGTCATATAGACACATATAGAAAGGTGTCTAAGTAAAGTTCCTAAACTTCTAGTATTTAACTTTACTTTTAGAAATTTCATTTAGCTAATGAGTTCATTGTAGCTCCTGATTCCAATCACAGAATGAGTTCAGATTAGAGAATCTTTCAATTACCCTTATTGAAGCACATTATTTCAGTTTTAGATATATGGGATGAAACAGAGCAATGTAAAAGTAGGTGTTTCATTTGATAAATGTAAATACATTAAGCCCAAATCA
The DNA here is from genome assembly GCF_027887165.1 of Monodelphis domestica. NCBI lineage: Eukaryota > Metazoa > Chordata > Mammalia > Didelphimorphia > Didelphidae > Monodelphis > Monodelphis domestica. Next base: position 243,409,869 of record NC_077234.1, read on the forward strand.
GATATTGTAATAAATTATGGTTATTTTTGAAATGTTGTGAATTGCTTTCTTCCTTGTATTCCTTCCATGTTCAGGCTTATATTTGCAATGATTTATAGACTTATGGAACTGAACATATTGCTACACATTATAATTGAGACTAAATTATTCACAATGGCAAGCCACTCCTTTCATTATACTGTGCTGTCCTACAAAAGAAAATGAAATAAGTTACAGTGTAATTGGGAAAATAGATAACTATGAAATAAAGCTTAGAAGACAAAATAATTGAAAAAGATGAAATGTTCTTTCTCAAAGAAATATGAAATGTGGGTTATAAATCACATACAAAGATATCTGTATCTTCAACGTTTGTGAATTAGTTTTACTTCTAAGGGTTTAATAATGTTCATTAGGAAATAGCACCTTCAGAAATCTAAAAACATGAAAAAATTAGCTATTTATTGATTTAAAATTGTTTAGTATGAAATGAATACAGTAGGAAACAGCTTGTTTCAGCTAAATACTGAAGTAAATTCAATATTGGCTGTTTTCTAGCATGAGAAAAGCATAATAGTTTTTGGCTATCGCTCTTGATGTCTATTAGGATATAAAATATGAGTAGCAATTATAATAATTAAATGTAATTACATTAAAATACTTAGCACTTAAGCTATCAATGCAGTGTTCTACTTAGCAATTAAATGTGCAGGCAAAATCTCAACATAATTTATATTGCACTATTATTCATTCAGTAAATGGTGAAAATAACTTCTTTTTATTGAATATATGTTTTCAATTAAATCATCATTCTGTCACACTTTTCATAGCAGGAAAAGCAAAGAACATATGGTTCATTATTACTTTGTAAATATTATTTAGACTTGAAACACAATAGCTGAAATAATTGAATGTGATTGCTAGTCCAAGTTGTGAATGCCATTGTTATTCTGCCCTCTGACCTAGAGTCAATAAGGTTTTGGTGGAGATCTGAAGAAAAACACAAAAGTAATTAGGCTGAAGGGGAAATCAGCAAGGCATTCATTGTGTTTAGCCAACTTCAGGTAAAATTATAGTTCTAGATTTGTAAAATAATTTATCTTTTGTTTAAAATGGCTTTAATCTTCCAATGCTCATGGAATTTTAAGTATAACTTTATAAGATGTCATAGGATAAGAAATATATGTAATCTGACCAGTAATTATCTTCTTACCCCACCCCTGCATTCTATTTTTGAAAATAGCACTATAAGATTTTTGTGCAAAGTCATTAAAGACGCACAGATTCGTAAAAAGGCCAAGTACCAAAGACTTAAAAAGTACAATCTCCCCTAAGAACAAACCAATGTTAGAATTATTCAGGATAACTATTTAAAAAAAGGAAAACACACTTCTCTCACCCTAACCTGAGAATATCAGATGCTTATAGCTGCTGTTCTAAATAATTGCTTTCAGATGCAATAGCAAACAATGAGGGTACCATTTTAGGTAGGATCATCTCTGTTATGGGTATATTGATGCGTGTGTTCCCTTTCTGACCTCTCATTTTGAAAACTTTGGCCTCTGTTAATTAGTAGATAAGGTTTTTCAAATGTGGGTATTGATTTGTTTATTACTTCTAAATGCCCAAATTCTGATGTCTTTATTTGGGGAACAAATATTAGGCACTGAGAATATGTGAGCCAGAACTAAAGTATTAAGTTCCTTTTAGTAACTAATTGAAAGATCTTATATCCTTTAAGTTAGCGAAAGTCGTCACTAAAATAAAAAGCAGTTGACTCTGTATCACTTCTTATGGTAATAATTTCTATGAAATTACTGTTTATTATAAAGAAAGAAGGAAAGATAGATGAGGAAGATATGACAGAGTCCTGTTAGGTCATTACTGATCTAGAAAGGACCATGACTATCATGTCATTTAATCTGTTCATTTTATAGATGAAGAAAATCAGAACCAGAAAGGTGGACAGATTAGCCAAAAATTAGAGAGGAAGAAAGTACCATAGCTAGGGTTTCAATGGAAATCTTCCAATTCAAATTCTGATGGTTCTTTCAACTGTACAAAACTTCCATGGATATACAGTTAAAAAAATAATTCTTATTGCAATATTAGAAAGAATACAAGAAGAGCTAATTCAATTTCATAGTCTTCTCCTATTTGGATAAAATATATAAATAATAATATATACAATTTCCCTGCTTCTTTTGGAAGAGATATGAGACCTATCATTCTTTTGATCCTTGTCATAATAGGAGAAATAGGGGAAACTGACTAGAAATAAGGAACCAAATATTACCTAGTCATCCCATTTAAGAATGTGAAAAGTTAAGGAGTTTGATCCTAACAAGAAATTCCAAACCTGGTACTTAGAAGAAATAAGCAAATGGAGAAAGACACAAATTTTTTTCAAAAGATATTATAGGCCAAGAGATAGAATTAAGTTTAATATAGAAGAAGAGAGTAACTTTAAAAAAAAAAGGCAGTGAAGGACAGACATATTACTTCCCTTATATATTGCAAATGAAAATCACAGTTCTTCCCTTTCCTTATATTCTACGAGCATGAGAAATTAAAAGAGTATGTGTGTGTTTGTGTGTGTGTGTGTGAGAGAGAGAGAGAAAGAAAGAGAGAGAGAAACAGAAAGAAGAAGATATAGACAGAGAGAGATGAAAGAGGGGAAAGATGAGGGAAAGGAAGAAGAAAAATATATATTTTGTGTTTTGGGATACAAACTGCATAATACCAGATGAAGTTTCTCTAAGTCTGATAAGTCATTTATACCATTAAAATATTTACTACATCATTAACACACTAAAAGATTACTGATGATGCAAAATGAAGCTACCATAAACTTGAGCTAATCAAAACAAACCCCTAATATTCTCAAACTCATTCTCATGCTTCTATCTTGATTTTGGTTATTTCAACCAAACTTTCAAATATACCTACTTCACCAGAAACTCTTGATGCTTTTTGAAATTACTCAAAGATTACTTAACATTTGCATAGTCCCCACGAATTTTCTTATTTTTTTTAGTGGAGGAAGGCAAGATGTTTTACTTTTTTAATAATAAAATCTTTATTTATTTCTGTTAACCAAATTTTATTGGTAACACCTACATTTTTTTAAATTTGGTCAATTTCAAACATTATTCCTTGGTTACAAAAATCATATTATTTCCCTCCTCCCCCCCCCTTCCTGTAGCATACATACAATTCAACTGGGTTTTACGTGTGTCTGTGATCAAAACCCATTTCCATGTTGTTGATGTTTGCACTAGGGTGATCATTTAGAGTCTACATCTCCAGTCATATCCTCTCAACCCATGTAATCAAGCAGTTGTTTTTCTTCTGTGTTTCTATTCCCAGAGTTTTTCCTCTGGATGTGGATAGTGTTCTTTCTCTTAGATCCCTCCGGGTTGTTCAGAAATACTGCATTGCCACTAATGGAGAAGTCCATTACATTCAATTGTACCACAGTGTATCTCCCCACCAATTTTCTGCATCTGAACAACTTCAATATTAGATTAATTTACCAGTGAATGAAAAGGCTTTTTTTTCTATATGGATAATGTAAAGTCTTAATGTTACATAACTACTTATAGTAGTAGTAGTAGTAGTAGTAAGTATTCTAGGTTTTAGGTATTCTAAATTTAAGAAGATTAACATGTTTGTTTATGAAATGACATTTTAAGTAACCAACTTGAGTGTGTCTTGAGAAGACTGAACATTTTCAACAAATGTGAACTGTTCAAAGAAATCATCCGAAGACCTACTCACAAATGATTTAACTTTCTTGCCCTTCTGTCTTCCTAATCTTAGAGCTTTGAATCTAGAAGTCTCCATCCAGGAATGAAATAGACCTAATAGCACTGCGCTATAATATTCCAAAGTATTTCCACCTTCAAAAATTGGTCAAAGCGAGAAGGCACTGAGAGATACTTTTTGTGCTTTTAGTGGACAAGATGAAGGTCTCTGCTCTTCATGCTGACCTGTCTAGTTATTGTTTTCAGATCTATGATTCAATCCTAATTGGCAGTCAAAATCCTTGATCAGACAATGTTACCTAGTAATGACCAATACAAGTCTGAATATGGAATGCATCTAATATCGAATTCTATCATGAGAGAAAACACTATGTCCAGCTCCTCAAAGAGAGAGTATCTGACAAGATAGTGTCTGTATCAGTAATAGAAGTCTCAAATTGGCTCTAATGAGAGAGTGAGATCTAGAAAAACACCTTGTTAAAAGTTTGATTAATGAGTTAGGTCCATCCAAATCACATTTTTTTTGTCTTCTAATCAATCAAGTCTTGTTTAGGATCCATGATCATAAGCTTTAGAGTTGGAAAAGACCTTAGATTACATCTACTTTGAATCTTTAATTTTAAGAATGAGGAAACTGAGACTTAGGTGATAAAGTGAAGTAACTTGCCTGATGTCATATAATAAATAATAGAAATGAAATTTGAACGTAGGTCTCAGCTCTAAAACGTAGGTCTCAGTAGAACATAGCACCTGGACCCCCAATGAGAAAAACAGACATGACAGACAAATTGTTGTTATAGGAGGTAATCTTCAGAATTATCCATGACAGTTGCCAATGCAAATGACAAAAAATCAAGGATCTCAATTCCAGAAAGTTATGGAAAGTTAGAAAAATGTAGCAATAATCTATAGAGGATTGATACCTTTCTGACACTGGATATACATATGTTATCTTACTTGATAAAGAGATATTATAGTGTGCCTAGTTATACTTGATGAATTCAAGTCATGTGACCCAAAATGAGCTTCATCCTCCAGAGATGCTGAAAATATCAGCAGATCTGTTTGCTGAGCCATTGAGTAAAAATGGAAAGAATAAGGAATATGAGAGAGATGGCTGGGGATTGACTAATGTTTTCTTTTTTCTTTTTGAAAAAAGGGGAAGATAAAGAATACTACAAATTCTAGGCCAGCTTAGTCAGCTTTACTTGATTTCAGAGAAAAATTCTACAGTATATCAGTATGTATGTGCTTGATGAACATCTAGAAAAAGAAATAGAGATTTTAAAAAGCCTTACTGGCATCATCAAGGATAGGTCATGACAAACATTGTATGTGAATGGCATAAATTCACCCCTTAAAGGAAGCAGATAGCAGAGTGGATTAAAAACCAGAATCCTACTAAATGTTGTTTACAAGAAACATATTTGAGGCAGGGTGACATACACAGATTCAAGGTAAAAGGCTGGAGCAGGATTTATGATGTGTCATCTAAAGTAAAAAAAAGCAGGAGTGGCAATCATGATATCAGACAAAGTCAAAGTAGAAATTGATCTGATTAAAAGAGATAAGGAAGGGAATTATATTCATTATAAACAATGAATTAAAATCATTACTAACCATTTATGCACAAAATGGCATAGTATCTAGATTTCTAGAGGAAAAATTAAAGGGACTCAAGGAAGAAATATATACTAAGACCATAATAGTGGGTGATCTCCACCTTCCCCTGTTAGAACTAGATAAATCAAACTGAAAAATAAATAAGGAAGAAATAAGGAAAGTGAATGAAATGCTAGAAAAATTAGAGTTAATAGATATCTGGAGAAAACTGAATAGGAATATAAAGGAATATACCTTCTTTTTAGCAGTTCATGGTACATATACAAATATCGACCATGTACTAGGGCATAGAAATATTGCAAATAAATGCTGAAAAGCAGAAATAATAAATACAACTTGTTCAGATCATAATGTGATAAAAATTGTACTTAAAAAGGGTCCACGGAAAGGCAAATTTAAAATTAATTGGAAACGAAATAATATGATTCTTCAAAACTGATAGGTCAAAAAAGAAATCACAGAAACAATTATCGACTTCATTAAAGAGAATTAAAATGAAAAGACATTCAGGATATAATCAAAGCCCTACTCAGGGGAAAATTTATATCTCTGAATGCCTATAGCAATCAAATTGAGAGGATGAGATCAATGAAATGGGCTTGGAACATAAAAAAATATTAGAAAAAGAACAAATTAAGATAGGTCATGAAAACTTACCTTATTTACTTTAATTACATCATGACAAATTCCATTTCCATTTTTTAAAAGCAATGACTAAACTTATAGAAGAGCTAAATAATATAGAAATAACTAACCTATGTTTTATAAGATCTTTTAAATAAAATATCCCAGACTGTGTTTATAGAGAAGATGGGTAACTGAGGATAAATGGATAACTGTTAACACAATTAGATGGATTCAGAACCGGTTGAATGGCCGGAAAAAAATAGCAATACCTAATGGTTCAATGCCCATGTATCAGAATTGCCAATTAAGTTCCTGAGAGGTATCTGGTTGGTCCTTTTTTTTTATCAATAGCTTAGATAAAGGCATAAAGTTATGTTATCACATTTCATGTAATACTACATGGGGAGAGATAACAGACACTGAATGAGATAATCAAGATCCAAAAAGATAAACCCAAAGCCTTATACTTGAGAAAAAAGTCAACCTCAAGTAGAGGAAAAGATGGCTAAATAGGACAGCTAGATGAGATGTGGTCTGATGTTGCTAGATAGAGTGGGTTATCTGAGATTACTTTCACTCACTAACCCACTAATCAAAACAGGTTGATTAAGGATTGGTAATTTTTTTTTCTTTATTGCAAATCCCTTTAAGTATACTTTCTTTTTTTAAAAAAAATCAAGATTAATTCAGAAAATCAAGGTTGTGGAGTCACTATATTTATACCTTTTTTTTTTTTACCAGATAGAAGGAATGTTGAAAAGTCCTTTGATTTCCATGCTTTTGATTTCTAGTTCTAAGAATAAAAGGAGCAAAACTTAGTCTTTAATAATAATTTAATTTTAAAAATGCATTTAACAATCACTAAACCAAATAAATGTCTACAGTAGAAGAGACATTATCTTTTCCGATTTGAAGATATGCATATTTCATGGGCTTTATTTTGAGCATTTACAAAGAGATTCAAAGTAATTAGTTCAGAAACAATTCAATTTAAAATGTCAACTATGTTCAACATTTAAAAACTGATAGATAAATCCCTTTAAAGATTAGGGAAATGTAGTTTAGTTCAAAATAATTTTATAGCTTTATGAATTTACCACACATTGTTTGCATATTTTAAACTATTTTGAATAATGAACTCTCTGAAAAGATTCATTAGTTCAAAGATTTTTGACAGTCACCACTCAAGATGTACATTTTCATATTGTATGTATAGTTTCAATTGTCAGTAAATTTTCAAGAGCAATATAAAGTTTTACTCAAATAATCTATATACAATTTTAAATGGATTTTTTATCAGACAAGAAGTGTATGGTGGATGTAATCAAGTTGTAACATATTTTAAATAAGTAATCTTGAAGGAAAAGCTGTGTAAGGAATGTCATAAAAGAAATATATGACCAAAATATGGGTGTATTGCAATAAAGTGAGACTGAAGAATAACAAATGGATAGGAGATGTGCTTCATCAGTATTTTCAAGAATGTGATGAAGGCCTCTTCTTTTATGGATGGATCCCCTTGTGATGAACCTATAGGAAGACCATTGAAAAGAAATTCAGAGGGTGAACATGGATGTATGGATTGTAACCAGCATCACTGAAAATAATACCCACAAAAGATAATAGATTCATTGTTAAATAAATGTTTAAAAAACTATCACAATTATTATGGAGTAGAATTAAGGAATCAATTAATCTCCTTTTTATTTCTACTAGACTTATTCTTTCCAGAAAGAAAAAATATTATAGGAGAACATATGATGCATCAAGGGTTGTAAAATACCAGTGTTTGGGTTATAAGACTTGTTGAAGGATTATGGTTTAGCTGAGCTGATTCTATACTTTCCCCAAAAGAAAACAAAAACAAAAACATCTAACTTCTTTAAATGGGCACTTTTGACCACACAGCCTTGAATACTCTTTAGTATTTTAATTAATTTGTGATCTTAATGATTCAAGAATTTTTATTTTGTTTTACTCTTGTTCATGATCTCACAAATCTTCAAAAGGGAGTTCATATTGTGTGGCTGAAAGTCTCCTGTAGGCACCATGTGATATGGAAATCACTTTAAAAAGACGGATATATATTAATTTTAATCTTTACAACTAATATTTCACTCAGATAACTGTGGACCTAATGGTTGTTAGAGAGTTTTTATCTCCTTTTCTAGTACCATTTTAAAACTTCATATCATTTATGCCACATCTTGAACATGCTGAATGTTTGGAAATAAGCTACAAGTTATTATATCCACCATAGAATCCTGCATTATTTGTTGTTGCCCCATACATTTGATTCCTCAGAGGCAATTTCATGATAAATAGTAGCAGAATTTTTATATTAAAAATATTTTTGTTATAATTGTTTCAGAGAGAAACTGGGGTTTGATTAAAGCCTTTCTGATTTTTTATGTGCAGTATCTCCTTTTCCTTTTATCCCCCAAAGAGTTTAAAATATGAATTAATCATATAAATATTTAATAGAATTTGCTTATAAACCTATTTGGTCCTAAGTGTTATTTATCCTTTGAGAATTCATTACTGGCTTTTTCAGTGTTTTTTCCTTTGCTTATGTTTCTTAAATCCTTTATTTCTTTTTAGATTGCTTCAGTAATTTTATATTTTTAGTTTGACAATTTAATTGGCATATAATTGAGCAAAATAGTTTCTAGTAATTGATTTCACGTCTTAGCATTGGTTGCAAAGCTTTTGTAATTGGTTGTTTTTTCATTTTTGATATTAGTAATTTTTATTTATTTTTTTTCTTTAAAAAACAAAACTAGCTATTTTATTCTTTCTTTAAACTAGCACCCAATTTCACTTGTTCATTTAATGAGTTCTTTCCTTTCAATTGCATGGATCACTTCTTTGCTTTTTAGGATTTCTGTTTAGGTAATAATTAATTTTTAAAAATGTGCTTCTTGACTCCCAAACTAAGATGGCCAAAGAGTAGAATCAAGGGTCTTTGTCTCTTCACCACTTACCAATATAAAGAGCCTCAAAAGGACAAAAATCAAAATCCGATGAGAGAAGGGGCTCAATCTCACCATGAAAAGTAGGATAGAGGAAACTGAAAAAGGAAAATCAAAAGATCATAACTGAAAATCCATCTTTAAAGACTAAAATTGGGCAAGTAGAAGCTTATATTTCACAAGACAGAAAGAATTAATAAAGCAAAGTCAAATGAATGACAAAATAGAAGGAAACATGAAATATCTCACTGAGAAGATAATTGACCTCAAAAACAGGTCCAGGATAGACGATTGAGAATCATTGGTCTACCTGAATACCTAGAAATAAATAGAACCTCGACATCAGACTTCAAGAAATTATACAAGAAAACTGCCCTGATATTCTTGAATAAGAGGGCAAAATAGACATTGAAAGAGTCCATAGATCACGCTCCACATTAAATCCTCAAAAGACAAACCCCAGGAATGTAATTGCCAAATTCAAGAGCTTGCTAAGGAAAAAAATTATATAAGAAGCCAGAAAGAGACAATTCAGATATCAAGGAGCACTGATCAGGATTACACAGGATCTGGCAGTCTCCACACTAAAGGAACACAAGGATTGGAGTATGAGATGCAGAAAGGCAAGATAATTGGGTCTACAGCCAAGGATCACCTACCCAATCAAAATTGACTGTATGCATCCAGGGGAAAATATGAATATTCAGCAAAATAGAATATTTCCAAGTATTCATAAAGAAAAGACCAGAACTAAACAGAAAATTTGATATCCAAATACAAAACCCAAGAGAAACATGAAAAGTTAAATAAGAAAGACAGGGGGAAATATCACCACAAAATGAATACAGGAGTGAAAGAACCAACCAGGGGACAGAGTGAAACAGCTTCGAAGAAAAGAAAAACCCCAAAACTAGGCAGAGATCCTCTAGGGAACTGAGGTGAGAAGAAAGCAGAACCAACAAAAGGCTGTAGCAAAGAGGGAAGATCAAGCCAAGAGCATGTCCCACCAGCCTCCCCCCTTCCCCTACATCTTCTGTCCCAGGTTTGGAACCTGAGCCCACGTCAACATTCAGGTCTTGAAATCCTGCCTTGGCAATAGTGGTACAAGCCAACAGCCCCCCCTCCCCCGAAATGTCAAAGCTATGGAATGTCTGGATTCCCAACCCAGGGTAATATTGGTCAAAGTGGCCTACCTATGTGGGCCCAGAGAAACCAGGATTTCAAGTATGAGCTTCGGATAAGCATATAGTACACAATTTGGGGTGACTGACAGTACTAACTACTGATCTTTCTTCCTAAAGTTGAGGGCGAGCTCCAAGACAGGGCAATCAAGAGTGTGCCTGATTGGATCATGTACACAGCAAGACCAAAAATTGAGCCTAAGCCTAAAGCTAGAATTTGATCAGCCCCTGACCTGATCGAGGTCAAAGTGAAATCAAAAGGTCATGCCCAAAACTGAGCCAAATCCTTAAGCCATCAGCTTCTCAAGGGTCAATTAATTGAATTAGCAGGAGGAGAGGCCTTTGAGAGCTCTCAGCCCTCAGACCTAGAAAATAAGCTAAGAAGAACATCAAGCATGAACTGACATTTAAGAAGATACCCCAGCTTCCCAAAAAACAGAGTCTACCTATAATTAGATAGGAAAAATCAGCAAATAAAAAAGCACTTAACTCTAAAGACTTGTTATATAGATAAAGAGCAAGGTACAGACACAGAAAGGGGCAGTGAAAGTAAAGGAAATACATGCAAAGCTTAATAGAAAAATATGGATTGGATACAGAATCTGGAAGATCTCAAAAAATAGACTTCAAAAACCAATTATTAGAGGTAGAAGAAAAGTGAGGAAGAGAAATGAAAGTGGTGCAAGAAGAAATAGGCTAACTGAAAAAGGAGAACCAAAACTAACAGAGGAAAATCAGGCCTTCAAAATCAGAATGGATCATTTAGAAAGTAATGATTTCATAAGAAAAAAAGAAACAATAAAGCAGAATCAAAGGAATAAAAAAAAGAGAGGAAATCATGAAATATCTTATTGAAAAAAACTGATAGAGAAAATAGATCTAGGGGAGACAATTTGAGAATTATTGGACTACCTGAAAGCCATTATCCAGAAAAAACCTTGGACATTATATTCCAAGAAGTTATCAAAGATAGCTGCCCATAGATCCTTGAACAAGAAAATAAAATTCAAATTGAAAGAATTAATATATCACCTACAGAAATCAATCCTCAAATGACAACTTCTAGTAATATAAAACTAAATTCAAGAGCCACCAAGCTAAGGAGAACATTCTTCAAGCAGCCAGAAAGAAATCATTCAAATACCATGGAGGTACAATGAGGATCACACAGGACTTAGCAGTTTCCATATTAAAGGATTGAAAGGCATGGAATATGATATTCAGGAAGGCAAAAGATTTGGGTTTACAACCCAGAGTTACTATCCAGCAAAACTGATTATACTCTTTCAGGGAAAAAATCATCATTCAATAAGATAGAAGATTTCTATGCATACCTGAGGAATAAGCTAGACCTAAACAAAAAATATGAAGTCCAAACACAAGACACAGGAGAAGTTCAAAAGCAAATAAAAAAGAGAAAATTTAAGGGACTCATTAAGATTAAAATGTTTATATGTCTATATGGAAAGAGGATTTCTGTAATTCTCAGAAGTTACTCAGTAAAGAGAAGATGTTCTAAATCCCTCCTGATTTGAGAAATGCAAATAAAAACAATTTTGATGTACTATCTTAAACCTAGAAGATAATCTAATTTGGCAGCAAAGGAAAGTGATAAATATTGGTGCGGATGTGGCACAATTGGGACACTAATGCATTGCTGGTGGATTTGTGAATTAACCCAACCTTTCTGGAAGGCAATTTGGAACTATGCCCAAAGGGCAGTAAAAGTCTACCTACTCTTTGATCCAGCCATAGCACTGCTGGGTTTGTATCCCAAAGATATAATAAGGAAAAAATACTTGCATAAAAATATTCATAGCTGTGCTCTTTGTGGTGGCAGAAAATTGGAAAATGAGGGGGTATCCATCGATTTGGGGAATGGCTGAACAAATTGTTGAATCTGATGGTGATGGAATATTATTTTGCTGAAAGGAATAATTAACTGGAGGAATTCCATGTAAATTAGAAAGACCTCCAGAAATTGATGCAGAAGTGAGAGGAGCAGAACCAGGAGAACATTGATCACTGAGGCTGATACATTGTGTCACAATTGAATGTAATAGACTTTTCTACCATAGCAATGCAATGACCCAGGCAACACTGAGGAGCTGATGGGAAAGAACACTATTCACATCCAGAGAAAAATCTGTGGGAGTTGAAATGCAGAAGAAAAAGATATGATTGATCACATGGTTCAATAGGGAAATAACTGGGGTTTTGGTGTTAAAAGATCCCTCTACTGCAATATGAATAATATGTAAATGGGTTTTGAAAAATGATACCTGTATAACCCAGTGGAATTGCTTGTCAGTTCTAGGATGGGGGAGGGAAGAAGGGTGGAAAAATCATGAACCATTGAATGAAAAAATATTCTAAATAAATTATAGAAAATTTTTAATTATGGTCTCTCCATTTTTATGGATTTCAATAAACTATAATATATCATTATAGACATCAACAAAAAATTAATAACAGTGTTTCAGAATCATAACATTTAAGAAAACCTAGATACAAAATGGATCTTTTAACCAAATCCTTTGACTGTTAAGGAAATAGAGGCTGAGGAATGTTAAGTCAAATGGTCCCAAGATCACATCTTAGGTTGGGGGTTAAGTCATGATTAGGTTGTCGGTCTTCTGATTTCTGGTGAAATGCCCTTTTCACCCAACCATTTAACTTCATATTTCCTGGAAGTTTTTATTAGGTTTTATATTGAACAATATTGCAACTTTCTTTCTAAATCAGCTGAGAATAGAGAATGTTGTAGATCAAGAAATATTAGTTATTGATTTTTTAAAAAAGGCTTTTATTATATTGGAGAGGATATATTTCACATATAATAATAACAATAGAATCACCAACAAAAACCCCTTGAGGTATTGAGGGGTTATTACAGTACCTTAGCTATGTTTGGAATTATTTTTAGTATTTCCATTGGTTATTGGAAACTTTTTGTCTGGATCTGTGATTTCATTAGTTTGAGGCATTTCTAAGAAAATTCTTTCTACCAAAACAAATCATCACTTGCTATAGACTGCATATACCCTAAACATATCTGGTGACTTGTGAGAATAAGTGGCTTGCCTGACATCCCACACCTAGTAAATATGAATCTAAAATGGGACTCAAATCCAGGTTTACTTCAGTCTAAAAATGGTTGTTAAACCATTATTTTTGCCTCTTAGCCGGGGAATTTTCCAAGGGAAAAATCAAACCCTTTTAAAAAAACTGAGATAAAACATCTAATTCTCTCCCTCTTCCATTTTAAAGCAAACAAAAATATTTTGGTTATTTATCATAACTAACATGCAAATACTATTTTAAGTTGATGATGCCTTTTGAGTTGTAGGTTTACTTTCTGTGTGTATTTTGTATTTTGGATGTCTTTAATAATGAATGCATCCAGATCATGTACTTTATATTTCTCAGAACATAATTTTATTGACTTCAATGATTCTAAAGTTTTATTGATTTTCTAGCTTTAGTTACATGACTTGTTTCTGTCATTATCTATGATTCATTTTTTTTCAAGTTATCAGGCAGGAACACAACCCCTAACTATGATGTTGTTCCTTTGGGGACTGATCTTATAATAATCCACCTCATGGCAATAATTCCAGGGAACAAAATGAGTGAAAATGAGAACTATTTGGATTCTTAGACATTATCATATTTGAAAATGATCTATCCTCATTATTCCAATCCACTTAATTAGTCAGAGCACAGAACATTGCACTAATGAAACAATGCATTAATAAAATTGGGATATATCACATTATCAACACACTAAGGTGTCTGTGACTTACTTTTCAACTGAAAGTAGTTAGGACGAAGTAAGTAGAAGCACAATATCTTCCCAGACACGCTTTTTCTTTCCTATGGGCTATTAAGAACAACGGCCAATTCCAATTGAGGGTAAAATGTGATTCTTGCATGTGAGGTTCAATGCCTCAGCAAAACAGATACTTAGTGCTACATATTTGTTTGGATTTTTCTTTCCTCAGGGTCCTCTCCCTTGGCGAAAAATACAATAATAACCTCTTCCTTTGCTTTGCTTAGACTGACATATTATTGTACTTTAAGGGCTGCTTTTCCTTTATCTTTAGTTCTCTGTGTTTACTCTAAAGATTTCGACATTCAGTAAGAGATAATTCAAGCACAGTTATGATGTGAAAAACCCAAGCTCTTGAGGTTAGCTTTCCACTGAAATCAGAAAAACACTTTACCTCCAGCTTTCTTCTAATCTGTTTTTGTATGTGACAAATTATCTTTAAGGTTTAAAGAATCCTTCCCTACTCACTTCCAGTTCACTTAGATAAGATTAAGAGCCTCCACATTGGCTGGCTCAATCTGGAACTGTAAGTCCATTCTTTTCATAAATGTTATTTATTTGCACATTTTTACATGATAAAAAAAATAGCTCAGTTATAGTCCAAGTAGAGGTATGCAGAAAATAATTTTAGTATTTATTGTACTTTTGACATTAATTGCATTAGAATACTGATTTAATAAATTACTTTGAAAAGTCATTTTTTTATTATTTTAATACAGACTTTTAAAAGAATGATATCTTGTGCAATAGCACAAATAACTTTGTAAATAAAAAATTAAACCAAAATGTAATAGATATTCAAAGCTTTTGTAAGACATTTGGTACATTTTTGCAAAAAGTGATTGTAAAAGGTGATTGCTGAGTTTTCATAGTTGAAATGTGCAAATTGTGGAACAATATCTAGTTTTTATTTGTTAATATTAATTTATTTAGTCCATTTAGAACATTATTCCTTGGTTACAATAATCACATTATTTCCCTCCCTCCCCTCACCCCACCCTTCCCACAGCTGATGTGCAATTTCATCGGGTATTACTTGTGTCCTTGATCAGAACCTATTTCCATGTTGACTGGTGTTTGCATTAGGATGTTCATTTAGAGTCTACATCCCGAACCATATCCTCATAGACCCATTTTAGACTCATTTTTTTAAAAAAGCATTCCTTCTGTGACATTTCTCCAATTTGAGTTGGAACTTCTGGACTGAGTCCCCAGAAGGATGCTACCTTAAGTTCCAGGTATCCACTGCAAGTGCCCATTCCTAAATCTATAATTCATGCGCCTTTGCAACTTGTATCCTATCAATAATCGCGCAGTAGATACAATTAACTCTTATCGAAGGCATTTGCTAAGAAAACATTCTAAAATAGCTACACATTCTTCCATACACCTAGGAAAGTTTATTTCAAATACAAATAGCATTTGTAGGAAAAGTAGTCACAAACATAAACAGGTACATTGGTAGTATGGCTATCACCATATCTGGTCAAATTAACTCATGACTTTGTAACTGGAAGTCCATTCTGCCCTCCCCCTGGAATGATTACAAATATATTTCTTAGGCATAATGTCTCTGCTAGATATATTGCTCAGTTGGGATGGTATCAGCTCAGTTGTTTCCCATAGTTCAGTTCCATTTACAAGGGCTCTCTCTCTTCCATAGCCATCTTGCTTTATTGCTGCCGGAAATTCCACTCCTTTGAAAATATGTCCTCACCTGGGTAACTGTCTAGTTTTCTCTATCCATGTTTGCTTGGAGAATGTCTGTTTCCTCTACTGTGCCTTAAATTTACTTGAGATAACTTTCTGACTGCTAAGTGGAGGATTATTCCCTGGAAGAGTCACTCTGATGCTCGATGCCATGGATGAACATGAGTGAAGAGAGTGGGTCCCTTATCCCCCAGAAGATGAATATCTTGGTTATTCCCTGAATGCTGAATCTTTCTGATTCATTCAAATGGAGGAGTGTAAGAAGAAATTTAATTAATTAGATTCTAATCATTTTATTAATTACTGTTAAGTGGTAACTGTGATTTATAGTAAAAGATAGTTTGAGTTATTACCTAATTTGAATAACTGTGCATAGAATATTTTAATCATAGGAGCAGATAGAACTCGATATAGTATGGCATGTTAAAAATAAGACATAAAAGGAATAGGAATAATATTAAATGTCTCTACAAAGCTGAAAGTACCTGTTTACTTTCTCTAATCTTGCCATACATTTTACACGTTGTGACATAAGGAAACTGGGTCGCTGGTCCTTGAAGATTTTGATCAAACCACCAAGGAAAGGGAGGGGAGACAGAAGGTGGTTCCGTGTTCAGAATCCCTGCTCATCACTCCTGTTTACCACCACAGAACCCCTAGTCAGAAAACTCTGTTTGAACATATTGAATCACACTGCCTATGTTTATAAAATCTGTAAACCCTAAGACATATAAGGTATCTGTAGACATAGGCTTTTGTGATATGACTTTGTAAACTGACTTTACGACAATGTCAGTTTTGTTCAGATCTTTTTCTTGTTCTTTTTTTTATATGAGCTGTCCAACTTTCTGTAGAACTTGATTATTTAATACTATTTAAGGATCTGTAAAAACAAGTGGACAAATGGGTGTTTTCCCAATGGCACTAGTCCCTTCCAAGACAATCAGTGATGTATCATAATTCTTCAAAAGGATAATCATGTATTAATAATAAAATAATTAGGCATTAACTCTGAATACTTTAAAATTTAATAGCCTTTGATTACATTCTATGACTATGTCAAACAAACTGGGGTAGGAGAAGGAAGAACACAGTATTGTTTTCAATTCATCCTTTCAGTTAAAAAAAGTGGGGAAACATTATTAACATTAAGATAGGAAATCAAAGGAAAAGTTTATATTTTTTGGTGGGACATACCTATGATTTCACCACTTTTTAGAAATCTCATCTTGGAAACTCATTTTACTTATCAGTAATTTTCTGTAAATTATGAGTTTATCAATTTTGAGGGGGCATTGGAAAGTTAGTAAACTTTCATACTCATATATTGAATATTGAAGCAAAATCAGAATTTGAATCCAGGTTCTCCTGACTCTAAGTCTGAACCTCTATCCATCCAGTAATGGTTACTTCTCTGGAGAAGCATAATTAGCAAATATAGGGGAAATAATTAAAACAGGAAAGAGCTCTCATCCAATAACTTCTCCCTTTCACAAGCAAACTTCTCATTAAAAAAGCTAACCAGATTCCTCATATCTATATTTTTTCTCCTTAACTCTTACAAAAATGCTTTGCCACTTCACCATTCTATTTAATCTCTCTCTGTGTGTCTCCCTGTCTCTGTCTCTGTTTGTGTCTCTCACACACACACACATACACAAACTTACACATGAGTAATCCTATCAATGCTTCTAAATTACAAGTGTTCCTGTAAATGGTTTAATATATGATAACTGCTCTATATATCAATCCACTGTCCTTGTGATCCTGAAACACCCCTTTTCTGGTTGCCCCATCAATATATGTAATGATTCCTTCTATTAGATTTTGAAGTCCTTGAAAGCAAGGATTATCATACTCTTACATGTACCACCCCTATTTTGCACAGTTTCTGAGATAAAGTAAGTATTTAGTATATAATTTTTTCACTAACTTTTATCAATTCATTTGTGGGAAGGGCATTTCTCAAGTCATTATACCTTTTCTAGTTGGGAGATCTACTTGAATGGGCATCTAAGTAGTGGACTGGATAGAGTCTTGGACATGAAGTTAGGAAAGCCTAAGGTTAAATGCTACTTCTGTCATTTACTAGCTGTCAAGTCACTTGACCTCTTCCAGATGCCATGTAAAATGGGTATGTTAGTCATGTCATCTCCTAGGTTTATTGTAAGGATACAATTAGATCACATATGTGAATCACTATGTAAACCACAAAGTGTTGTGTATATATGTTATTTATTAATTATTAGTTATTCTACCTCTAAAACACATTCTCACGTTTCTTCCTTCCCCACCTCCCCCCAAACAGCCTTGATCTTACTTAGGCAAACTGCATTAACTGTTGCTTCAATTAATATCTCTTTAATGAGACTCAGGTTTTCTAGTCTTTCTTCTCTCTAGTCCATCCTCCATATAGCTGTGAAAAATAATTGTCCTAAAGGAGAATACTGACCATGTTACTCCCCTCCTTAAGAACTGTCAGTGATTCCCTATTGCCACTCTGATTAAATTTAATCCCCGTAGTTTGACATTTAAAGCATTTCAAATCTGCTCTACACTAAGGCATAAGACATGGAGTCCTGTCTCAGATAATAACAAGCTGTGTGAACCTGGGCAATTTACTTAACTGCTCTGTGCCTCAGGTTCCTCATCTGCACAATGAGAAAAATAGCAGCTACCATAATAATAATAATAATAATAATAATAATAACTTCTCAATTATTCATCTTGGTAATCTTAGAATCACTATATCTGACATCTGACATTCCCATTTGCCAACATTTGATAGATGTGCCTCAATAGTATTTTTTTTTCCCTTTCTACTACAAGTATCTCATATCTTCTTCTTTTCCACCCTCCACTCTGCTTCACTACTTTATACTTCATCTTGATCCCAGGATCATAATCATTAGGAAACTTAACATCTTTTAAGACTGATTTAGTCTTGACACTAACAACTCATCAAGGCTGGACCTCTCTAATTAAAAGGCTGAAGGAGAAAAGTATGAATTTATCCCAATATCTCAATTTAAAGAGGACTTCTAGGACAATCATTACTTTATTTCTCCCTCGGCTGAACCTCTTTGTACTGGACTTTTTCCTCTTGCTTCTTCAGCTTTCTTTTTGCCCTCCATTTATTAGATTGTGAGCTCTTTTTCAGCAATGATTTGTCTTTTTTTCCCCCATATTTGTATCCCTAGCACTTAGTATGGTGGCTGGGCCATCATGGGCCTTAGTGAATGTTTTTTGACTATCTATTGAATGACATTGAAATGACTAAGATAGTCACCTAAATAGTTTCACTGCCTTTCACATGTATCTTTTCTAATCTATACTTCATGCCACTCAGAAATTACTTCTCTGGTCAAATCACTATCTAGTTATAATCTTTCAGCATCTCATTATTACTCCCTGACTTAAAATCTTCTCATCCTGACAGTTGAAGCCTTTTAAAATCTGAGAACCACCTTCCTTTTCAGTCTCATGTCAATATTCATTTTCCCTACTATTATTTAGTTTAATAGAAATGTACATCTCCATATCATCTATATCTCTATTAAATTTTTTCTTCTTCAAGTTCCCAAAATTCAAATGCCAACACTTCTAAGAAACTCCCTAATCCCTCATTCTCCTCTCAAATTTCTCATAGCACGCACTATGCTTTGAGAAAATTGAAGAGGGTGAGAAGACTTTGTAATCTTCTCTGCTGTCATAAATTCCTTGAGAAATGTGACTGTTTCATTTGTTGTATTCCAAGTACAGAGCCAATAGCAGCACTTATTGTTCTCTTCTAACACACACACCTATACAAAATGGTGGTTTCATATATGTAGTGAATTTCCAGTGAAGAAACTATTCTAGCCATGCAGTTTGGAAACTGATCTGCAAATTACAGTTTTAAAGAGTTTGGGGGGAGAGAACTGAGATTTTGTTCAGAGTCACACAAGTCACTATACATCAGAGGTAGTATTTGAACCTAGATCTTCCTAACTCTAAGATCAGCTTCATATTCAGTATGCCGTGGAACCTCCCACTGTTGTTCCAAAAATAGAAGTGAAGGCTTTCTCCCCCAAAAGCTCCCATTTTGCCTAAGAAAAGAAGGGAGGCAAATCAAAATGTTTATAGACAATCAAATAGTGGATTTGTACAAAGGAAATTGAAATGGTTGAGGGGAAAATTCTTGGGGAAATCAGGACAGTTTTATGAAGGAGGTGGCAGTTAAGTTGATCCTTGATTTATAATTTAACTGAATATTTAATAGTCTTTGGACTTGCCATTTAAATTATGATTAAAAAGATTTCCCCTTAAGAATTTTCATTAGAACAGACAAATGCATGTTATCAAAATAATTTATGGTTAATTCTAAATAATATTAAATCAAAAGTTTTTTTATTTTAAAATTCTATATTATGCTATGTCAAATTCTTTCCCAACCATGTGGCATTGTGTTTAGACTACTGAGTTCAGTTAGGAAGACCTGAATTCAAATGTGACCTCAGATATTTGTAAGCTATATGACCCTAATCAAATAAACTAACCCATTTTCTTCAATTTCTTCAACTACAAATGAAGCTAATAAGGGGACCAATGTACCAAGGTTGTTATGAGAATAAAATAGGGTCCTATTTGAAAAGTGCTTTTCACCATAATAGTAGGTACTGTATGAATGCTATTGTTACTCTATTGCCTAATGGGATTGTCTAAGATTATCCTATGCTTTATACATTAGTTATGTTGGCTCTCTATTATATTTTCCCATTGCTATTTCTTCTTTAATTAATCATCAATAATCAGAAAATTTACTTTATGAAAGTCTCAAGAAATCCAAAGAATTTGAAATGGAAAAGAATCTGAGAGAATTTGATTTTAATAAAATTAGCATATTGTAAAAATTACTAACTTAGAGAAATTTTTTTCAACCATTGTCTAAGAAAATCAATGTCCAGAGGGTCCTTTCCCCCTCAGGATTGCATATTATTTTCTTCCTATAGTTTTATATTCCATTTAAGCACTCAGCTGTTCATTTTGGTGTCAGTGAACAACCCTTTCTGTTTTGCTAGATGATTTGAATTCCTGGAATATTATAAACCCTTCTAAAAAATGAATGATTCAGGAAAATGTCTATGAGCAACCCATCTTCATCTTATGAATCTTAATATGGACGGTCAAATAGATTTCCTCAGGTCTAATTTTTATGGAAAAAAATTTACCTTTTATTGGCAGACTCATAACTGGCATGGAGGTAGCTGGGGCTTTATTATTCTAGGTTATCAGTATGAGAAATGTGCTTTTTCCCATATTGAGGCAAGTTTTCTTCTCATGAGTTCAGGTTTCCTTCCAATAACAACCATTGTCCCCTTGTGACCATCCACTAGCATCTGCTTCTATGTTGTTAAATCACCCTTTGCTGCCACCCACAGAATACCCTTTTTAAGGAATAATTTTCCTTTCGGGGTTTTATCTGGCTACTAAACCCATCAGTGGCAAAATCCAAAAATCTCTCTTAAAGCATAACTTCATTGAGTTCAACTGTCTTCTGCTTCTGGTCAGACTGTCTTGTGGCTTGTCACAGCTTCATTCCACCATTCATTTGCCCCTCAAATGAAAGTTTCTGCTTGTGGTTCAACTTAGTAATTGCCTGACCATATGTCTGTACTGTTTATAGGGTCTAAATCAAACAAGTTCTCACAGGAGTCGTGATTTTGTATTACTTTTAAGATCTAATTTTATTGTCCTTCTCCAAGCTCATCCTTTAACAAAGTAAATTCATGTGGGTAGAAGCCTTTGCCTAGTATACTTGGAGACAGGCAGGTCAAGGTAATTCTGATCCAGTCTCTCCTACCTTTGTTCAGATAGAAAATGTAAAGGGAAAAGAGGATTCCAGTAATACATTTTTTATATATGTCACTGCCATTTCAGTATGTTCAAAGCTTTGACTCATTAATTATGAGAAAAAAGGAAAGGAAACTAGAAAATTTGCACTTAATTTTTAAAGAGGAGTATCTTTTACATACATAATTTATTTAAAAATTTGGGAGTATTAAAAACTTATTGTAAATTTTATCATAATTATATTATTATGTTGTTATGAATGTAATTTCATTATCTTTATATTTATTGCATTCATCATATAGATACATATATAAATGTATATGTAGAAATGTATTTACATAATATGAAATGTTATATAATTATATTTATTTATATTTATGCAGATATATTATTATCAATAAAATAAATAATTAAAATTTATATTTATAAAATCATAAATTACAACAGTTTGACTCTATTGAGTATAGAATAACTTATCTAGCCTGCGAAGCTTATTATATTCTATACAAAATACCATTATGCCAGTTTATCATATATTTTTCTAATAGTTATGATATGACCTGAAGAAATGTTTGAATGTATGTATCCTATGACAAAGTTTGCCTTTCATTTCTCCTCAGTATTTTAGTGTGATCTATAAACATACCAAGTGTATCTGGTTTTAAAAAAACATTATGAGAGGAACAGACAGTCCATTTTCTCAGCACACACCAACTTTCAAGGTCACATTGTCCACTGTTTTTTGATTACCAAATAAACTTGAATGGTAGTTCAAAATTGAACCTTAAAGGTTGATATCCAATAAGGACTCTCCACTGCATATCTTAAAATCTTATAGGATTACTTGGTAAATGCAAGTAGAGATAACTCAATCAAGGCATAAAAGAGAGGTGAGTGTTCTTAGGGTCTGCCACTGTTCTAAAGGAGACCTCGTACCAGCTCCAAATGGAAGGGGATTCCCTATAGTTGCAGTATCCAGATACTTTTATTTACAAATGACATTTCACTGATTGCAATAAGTCCCCGGACATTATGGAGCTTCCTCAATTCCATCCCTGGTTGTTCTAAAGAGGGAGAGGTGGAAAGACTGGATGTCACACTGGTAGTCTGGGGTGGTGTTATCCCACTGAAGTATTAAAATCTAAGATGTAGTAAGCAGTTTCATTCTGCACTGAATTAAAAGTTCATTGAAGGCATATATACTTTTTATCTTGGAATTATTAGCCCACCTAAAATTGGGATCTCAATTCAACTTGCATAATCCTTTTCTCATTGGAAGAGGATTATTTATTCCATGTTCTGTGCCCAGGAGAATAGCAGAGCTCAGGTTCAGGAACATCAAATAATCATTCTTTTACCAATGAGAAGAGCCTTATGCAAATTGAATTGATTTCTGGCATACAAAATAGTGCCTTAATTAATGCTTGTTGAGTAGAATGAATAATGCCTTACATAGAGTTGGTGCTTAATCGATGTTTGCTAAGTTGAATAGAACACTATCAAAGGACATAGGTAGAAAAAAGAGAGGTAATTTGGCATAGTGAATAGAATGTTAGACTTGGACTAATCTGAAACTCACCTGAGCTACTCTCTTTCACAGGTGAACCTCATGTCAAAATAGCAAAATGGGGATGATGAGAGCACCTGACAAGATTGTTGTGAGGATCAAATAACATTGCAAACCTCAAAGTCTTAAACTGTTATATTAGAAACTACCTATTATTATTATTGTAAGTAATTATTGTAAGTAATGGGGCAGCCAGACAGTACAGTACAAAGAATTTTGGGTGAGGAGTCAGGAAGATTCATCTTCCTGATTTCAAGTCTAGTCTCAGAAAATTTACCTGTGACCCTAGGCAAGTCATCTTATCCTGTTTGCCTCAGTTCCCCAAACCACTCTGATATCTCTGCCAAGAAAACCCTAAATGGGGCCATGAAGAGCCTAACATGACTGAAAAATAAGATTATAGTGATATCTGAAGAAGATTAAATCAAGTAGATTAAACCAGCAATTGTGAATAGTCAAGACATATTAAGAAGAGGCTGAAGATGGAGAAATCAGTTAGAGGGCCATTTTAACAATCTGAAGGTAAGGTGATAATAGACTGTGATGGAATGTTGCTTAAATAAATCAAGAGTGGGATTTTTGGAGATATTGTGAGTAATGATATTTCAGTGAATTGATGCCTGATTAAATGTGGGAATCCAGGAAGGAGAAATTAAATACTTTCCAAGTTTTAAAGCATGGATTAGAGAGGGAAGCCAGTCTTCAACCATGATAGAAAGTGTGACAGACTGATTGAAATCCCTCAAAGAATATATCAGAGAATAAAGGGTGAAGCTTGAGGGATACTGACTATTAAATGAAAGATGAACAACATAGAAAGCATTTAGAGAGCTAAAATGAAAACACACACAAAAGAACACAGCATTTATAGTTCATTGTGGTCATTCTAGGAGACTTTTCCCACTTTGATCCAATCGATACAAAAGGATATGAGACTACAAAGCAATATGCCAGATAAAGTACTATAAGCAGCTATGTTGGCTGGATTTCTCATTCCACTCAACTGTTACTATAATCCATAGACATCCACACACAACCTGGCAGATCCATCCTCATTATTTTCTGAAAGCTGCAGCACAGACTGAAATTTAGGAGTAACAAAGGGATCTGGAACACAATGAATGGGCCTCTCACCCACATTCTTAGCCTAGTTCTGCTTTTCCCATAGCACATAACAGTCAGGCCATGAGTCATGGGAGAGTAAGAGAGACCTGATAGAATATTCTTGTTGAAAATAAATTACATAACATTAAAAAGAAAATTATTCTATTAAACATTAGTCCTAAATAAAATTTGGTATATTATGTGAAAATGTATATTTTTTTTTAGAAAAAGCTTTTAAGTAATTGTTAGGTTAGATAGAACCTGTACTAGGATATGGAAGACTCAGGGTTCCATCATATTTTAATATGACCAAGACTATTTATTATCTATTTGACACTGGGCAAGTCATTTAAAACTCTTTAGATGCCAGCAGTCTTATTTGTTAAATAGGATAAGGATACCTCATCTACATATTAATACAGCAAGCTTTAATGAAGTGCTTACTATGTGCCAGGCATTCTGCTTATAAAAAAATAAAACCATGAATGAATTTGTTTTAAAAATGAATTCTCATAATGGAGAAAAAGTAATATCTATGATATAAATGTTTATATTTTTATGCTATTTCATATTCAGGTTAATTTAATTTCATAATCAATAATTGGAGGTAAAAGCTAATATAATAAATAAAATAAATGCCAAATATATGCATGTTAAAAATAAAAACATTAAGAGTAGGGAATAGAGCATGGATGATATTTGCTAAATGCATTTATTTATCAAGTACTTGCTTTGTGCGATCAGATACCAGGAACACAATGGCAGAAAAGCTCCTTGGTCTTAACTTCTCAAGGCAAATGATGGGATAGGAGAAAACATGTACACATATAAATGGGAGAGAAGTTTGAAAACTGACTGGCAACCTGAGCTTGGTAGTTGAAAAGGACAAGCGTTGCTTCTTGGCTCTGGAAGATGTGGGATTGTCATGATTTTTGAACTGTAAGGCAGGCATGAGTCTTAAAGAGTCTTTCTACAAGAGATGGATTGAGAAGAATGCAAGAACTGAGCCAAATCAATGGGGAGACAGTATCTTCCACCCAAGATTTAACTAGATGAAGTTGAAAAAAGCTGTTGGCATATGGTAACAGGCAATGTAAAAGGAGAAGTTGAAGGGATGAGCTCTGGTAAAGGAGAGATTGAGGAGAGCTATCAAGCCCCAAAAGGAATCTTGAAACCAAAAACTCAGCTTAAATATGTGAATTGGATCCACATCTTCAAGGACTGAGGGAAGTTACATCATTTTAAAATTTTGTATCCAAAATATATCTTGAAAAATAAAAATTTCCTGTAATTTTCCTCTGTAAAATGTCTAATAAGTACTGTAACATTTAATGCCCACTTGTACTATTTAAATATTTCCTACATTCTGATATTTATATCATATATATATATATATATATATGTATATGTATTCAAATATAAAGAGGCCAGAAATTGACTAAAGAAAAAATAAATTTAAATGAGGGCATAGAACCAATTCTTTGTCTGAATGTAAGGAGTGGATTCCTCTTGTGACTGTAGTCTTTGAGCTATTGTGAATGTACTATTTAATGAATTTTTGGTTTGCTATAAATTCCACAAATCACAGGGATCTTTGGGTCATTCTATTGCCAAAAATCTAAAAATCTAAATAATTTTTGTAATAGGATGTGGTTATTGAAAACTAAAAAAAAATGTAGGGAGAAGAAAGTGGTAATCCAAAAAAAAAGGAAAAAAGATGACATCATAAACCATCTTGTCAGGAAGGAGGACAGAAGCATAGCCCCAGGATTCCTCTCTGCCCTATTCAGCAGGGAGGAAGAGGCTAATCTATACTCCATAGCCACAACCAACTGTGTGACTTAAGCATATAATATACACATATATATGCATACATGCATACTGCATGTATTATGTATGTGGATATATGTGTAAATATGGTTGTGTCTATAGAAGTATATGATTTTATGCATGCATACATGTGCAGATATAAAGGAAACATAAGGTTATTTGGGGATAGAGGCACTAGTAGTTGAGCAAATCAATCAGGAAAAGCCTCATTTGGGAAGTAAATATAAGCTGATCATTGAATGAAACAAGAGAATGTAAGAAGCTTAGGTGAGAAGAGCATTTCAAGAATGCAGGAAAAACCAATGCAAATGTATTGAGATGGAAGGTCACTTTGCTTGGTCCATAATCATAGCACATACATGATGAGGAAAATTGCATTATAAGCCTGGACAGATGAATTGGAGACAGGATGTGGGGGACTAAAAATGCCAGAGAATTGTCTATTTGTTCTTGAAGTCATAGGGAGCCAGTGGAGTGTACACTTAAAAGGCAGAGGTTGGACCATATATTCTCAGAGCATACCTTAGAGCTCTAAGTTCTAAGATCCTTTGAAAAATTACTTCCACATTTTTGAGAGTACCTTATATCTCCAAATTCTTTTAGGTTAATTTAATCTGAATATGAAATAGCATAAAAAGATAAACATTTGTATTATCAATATTACTTTTCTCTTTTTCTCAGTTATGAGAAGTCATTTTTTAAAACAAATGTGCTAGTTATATTTTATACCACTTCATAATTTTGTAATTATTTATCAATCCCAAAGGGGAAATAGATAAAGCAAAACTAATATGCTTCCTGTTGCTACCTCTAATTTACCATCTTTAGACAATTAGTAATATTGCTTCCCAACAGTCTCATGCTTATTGATTCATAGATTATTAAAGACTTCAGAGTTCACTTGGTTCAACTCCCACATTCCTTATGGGAGGAAATAGAGGACTAGAGAGGTGAAATCACTAAACTAAGGTTATAAAGATAATTGTTAAAAGAACTGGGATTAGAGCCTAGGTGTGACTATTTATTCATTGTTTCTTGCACACAACTCCAGAAACAAACAAATGGAAATAATCATGAAAATGAAAGGTAGTGTAACAAAATAAAGAGTCCTGGACTGAGACTCTGGAGAGATGTGGATTGAAATCTTGCCTCTCATATTTACCAGTTTTGTGAGGTTGGGTAAATCTCTGATTCTCAGTGACCACACCTGTAAAATCACAATAGCCTTAGTATTTATCTCATTGGATTGTTATAGAGACAAGTTAAGAGAGTGTTGTCAATCTCAAATAAAGAAGACTACCAAAATAGCAACAATAAGGGTCTTTTAATTAGGGTGAAAGAAATGAAATTTATGGCTACCATACAATATCAACTCTCAAGCAAAGGACAAGTCTAAATATACTTGCTTAAGAGAAGCAGCAATGAGTGACTAATATCTTATCAGGTGAATGTGCTCCAGGTTCAGTAAGAGTTTCCAGAGACATCATAAGACCTGCTCTAACCATGAGGTCAATAAGGTCAAGGTAGCCCCTTCTGGTAAGTCCATTTACCATTGTACATAAATGACTTGGCAAAGGAAAAAAAAATTAAAGAGTTTCCCATGAGGCTAAGTTAGGCTTCATGAGTGAATGAAATTTCTTGATGATGCTAAATAACCCAAATGGAATGGGTTTCTTCCAACAGTGATTTCCCCCTCACTGGGGATATTTTGTGCAAAAAATTATCAGGAATGAAATAGTGCCTGTGATCTATTCCTTACATTAGGTGGCAATCCTATAGTGAATTTATGGGAGACCATGGACAAGAGTCAAAAAGGATAAAGAGGCATCTGCCTGCATCACTGGAGTAAACAATCAGATCGGTGAGATCATAGATCCATTTAAATGTTCAAATACTTGACTTCAGTTATACAGCTTTTGATGTCCTCTATGAGATAATAAACAAGCACTAGAAAGAGATAGCAACTTGATTCTGAATTATAGAACCTTAAAGTTCTGATCTATCCACTTATTTGTTGTGTGATCTTCACACCAAGACTCTCCGACCCAGTATTCCGTGGCTCCTCACTTGCACTATCCAAACTCCTTAGATTCCTGGCCAATTGCTTGCCTCTAGGCTAAAGAATAAAATTCCTTCTGGTGTGGAATTTCCTGTGAACCCTGTGTTTTCCTCTAATGCACTAGTTAGATTAGCAGTATTACTGCTACAATTTCCCAGTGAAAATGTACAATTAGGGCACTAGTCTCCAAGTGTATTCTTGATATAATGGGGATATTCCAGGGAGTCTCCAAGAATAAACAAGAAAAGGAATACAGTGAAATAGAAAGCAATTTATTTGGAGACTGAAGACCTGATTTTGAAATCTATCTCTGATACAAATATAGATAGATAGATAGATAGATAGATAGATAGATAGATAGATAGATAGATAGATAGATATGGAGATTCATTTTAACTCCCTCGGGGACTCAATTTGCACAACTTCCAAAGTCTCTCTTAGTTTTAATTCTAAAGATATTGATGCCCAAGTTCCACTATGACCACAATAGCTGACTTGCTTTATGAATGCTCTTTCAACTTTCTTGTAGTTATCAACCAGCCTAGAAAACAGAAGTCCAACCTCAAAAGGCTCGCCATTGTCCCCTCATGACAGGTCTGACTCTTTGTGGAATATGTCATCTCTACAACATCAGTATTTGGTTTCTTCTCTCTGTAGCTTTTGCAGATATTGTAAAGCATCTGGTTCTAACCAGTATTTTGACTTTGACCTCTCTTATCAATGCTTACCTGAGTACACATTCCTAAATGTAAGACCCTTTTGAGACCAATCCATTCTTGTGCTAATGAGGGATTACTCAGCCCAGTACTTGACTCAGAAATCTTCAACACAGTTCCTAACTCTGTTCACAGTTCCAACATGAAAATTATCACAATAAGCTTTGAGAATTCAACTTGAGGCTTTTATTACACTCAGGCTCATCTCCATGCTTCAAACCATACTCTTGTTCAAAGGTCTAATTTTTACATTGCAAAAGCTTTAAAGAATTGTAAAGGCACTGACACATGAATGACACCTAAAAAAAGGACAGCCTCAATATTACCAATAATTTGTCATGCAGCTTTTGCATAAAAACATCTAATTAAAAAAAATTATCTCCCAAGGAAGCCTTTTATACTCTGTCATCATGTGCAAAGCTACTCTTTTGCAGTATTAGACTGCACTCATTAACAAACCATCTATACCTTTTTCATAGCATGGATTAAAATTTTTTTTAATAAAAATTAAATTTAAATTTAAAACTTTTTTTCTCAAAAAATTGTTTTTATTTCTAATACCCTATAAAAATATAAATTTAGTAATTTCATTTTTTGCCATTCATTTAGCCATTCATTTTTTGGCCAGGAGGGGGCAAGGAAGGTGGATGGTCAGAAATATTCCATAAGTGATGGTTGAGGAAAGTTGGATTTTAGTGAGGGAGGAATGATTCATAAAGAAGCCAGAGCTGGATGAGGAGAGAAATGGCAAATCAAGAGTGATGGAAAAAGGCTCCTTTTAATGGAGGATATCACATTATACAATACATACATGTGCAAAATGTTCATCTTAAATAAAAGAACTCCTCCCCCCATATTCTGAAGGTGTGAACAACAGCTGAAAACAGTGTTGGATATTTAGAAAAATTCATCAGATTAAATTGTCCTGGGGG
The DNA here is from genome assembly GCF_027887165.1 of Monodelphis domestica. Classification (NCBI taxonomy): domain Eukaryota; kingdom Metazoa; phylum Chordata; class Mammalia; order Didelphimorphia; family Didelphidae; genus Monodelphis; species Monodelphis domestica. The sequence goes on from NC_077234.1 coordinate 243,439,600, forward strand.
ATTCTACATGCTTAGGATAAAACCCAGGCCCCCTAGTGAATTTTGTTAAGGAAATATGGGCAAAGCAAGTTGCTGTTCTAGCTGAGCTTCAAATCCAGGCTCCACTGTTATCTGAGAAATGGGATTTGAGTAGGAAAAAAAAGAGCAAGAATATGTTCAGGGCAATCCTTTAGAAGCTTCCTTTCATATTGTCACCAGTCCATTAATGAATGTTCTTTTACTATTAACCATAAGGTTAATCATCCTAAAAACAAAACAAAACAAAAAACCAAATTGAATAAACAAATAAAAATATTCAAAAACCTCCAATGGTTCTCTATTCTGATTAGAGTTACCTACATGGCATAGGGTACGTAGGTGACATAAAACTCTGGACTTGAAATCAGGAAGACCTGAGTTCAAAGCTTGATACAGAAACTAAATATAGCTAGTCACCTAACTTATCTTAGCCTCAGTGTTCTCATCCCTAAAATGAAGATAATAATAGGACTTACTTTATAGGGTTGCTGTGAGAATTAAATAAGATTTTAAATATATATATATATATATATCACTTTTCAAATCTTAAAGTGTTATCTATATGCTAGTTATTATTATCATTAAAATGGCCATCTTAATTATTAAAGTTCATTTTCTGATAGCCCTTGGCTATCCACAATGAATCCCTATCTAATTTTATAGTCTGCTATTTCTGTTAATCTTTTCTTCAAGCCAATTCCTTGTATTCTAAATTGTGAAGAGGGAATCAAACTTTCTTTGTTTATCAATCAGCAACTTTTAAATTAATCAATCAAAAATTAAAGCAACTCCTACTTAACTCTAAGCAAGAGAATTCATGAGTTGCTTACTAGAGTAAGCTCACACTTCCAAAGAAGTCACCTCTGGGCAGGAAGTTCAGGATTTTTTATAGTCCTTTTTCCATGTCACTTCCTGTCCCTTTCTCAACTTTACAGGAACCAATTGAAGATTTTCAATTTGCCTAGCACTGGCCTAAATTCCATGTACAATATCATCCCCCAGAGTTCAGGCCAAGTTGAAAGAATGAACAGAGAACTTAAGACCATGATTGGAAAATTTTACACTGACTAATTTAAAATAACCTGAAGCTTTCCATCTAGCTCTATTTTAGGTCTGAGGCAAACCCAGGGTAGATCTTTGCATCTCACCATTTGAGATGCTTTTTTGATATCTCCCTATACAGGCTAAGCCTTTTTCTCCTGAACATACATCACTACTGGGGGTGTAAGGATGGATGCAGGAGAAGAAAATGGAATTTTGTCAGAGGGGCTTGAGTGGCAGAAATGTCAGTTGGAGAGCAAAGCATGCTGGGAGAGAAGAGACCTGGGAAGGATTGCTATGGAATTCTAGGTTTTTTGTGCTAGGACCTTTTCTAAATAGGACATAAGTTCCTTGCTGAGGGCCTCACCAAGAGCAAGAAAGAGACATATCTTTTTCAATATTCAAGTTTCTTCTGCAAAAGTTATCATCAGTCTGATGCCTCAAACAACATTTCTATAGAGGATCAGATTCCTCAAACCCCGAGTGAGCTGTGGACTCATTGACAAGGAGAGCCAGCCTCCCCTTCCTCTTCAGCCCTCTTGCACTTATATTATTATTCTCTTAGGCTAGGTATATTAAAGGTAAATTGGGAAAACTAGCTAAGTGAAACTCAAGCCAGCTATACAGTGACTTGGGCCATGGACCATGATTAGGAATCAAATTAGGGACACTGAGTTCCTCTTTCCATCACCCAACCTGCCTTTAGTTACATCATTAAACATCTAAATAGCAGTCAGATATTCTGTCAAGTGATTTGGTTTGAAACTTGGGAAGGTATCTGAATTCACCTTCAACTGAGAGCCATCAAGACCCTCCCCTACTGAGGCAAAGTCACTGGTGAGGTTTGTCTCTGGATCCTCTCTGAGCCAGGGAATCTAGGGTTACCCCTGGGTATATTTTAGAGGGAAGATCTTCCTTCAACTCTCCATCACCCTTTCTCCTCAGGGAATCCCTAATTACTTGTGCAGCACCTATGGACAGTCTCACTGAAGGGAGGTGAAAGGAGAATAGGTTCCAATTCATCCAGGTTCCTATTCTTTTCCACATTCAGTTCCTTCTCTATAAACTCTTTGTACCATCTAATATAATGGAAATTATCTTTATTATTCTCTCTGAAAGTCACTATTATTACAGGGGAGGCACTTCTATTGCTTCATATATACAAGATTTGCAGATCAAATTGTGAAAACTCCATGAATCCAGAGCTGTAGCTTTTACTGCAGTACAAGCAGGACCTATAGCCTTTTCACTTCTAGACCTGCACCCAGGAGACAAGGTGTACATAAAGAATTTCCAGTGGACTGGAGCAAATCAGCCTACCTGGTAGGCCCATTTCAAGTACTGTTAACCACTCCAACATTTATCAAAATTGGAGAAAAGGACTTGGATTCATTGTTCACATGTAAAAAGAGAATCTTCTATTGACACTGATTGACTGTATCCTGTCACATGCATTGGAGATAAAAGTGCATAGACAAGTGGACACTGTTTTGGCTGACACAATGAATTTCTGGACCTTTTTGTATTTTATTGCTTTTCTTTTTTCAATAGAAAATTTGATTTTTCCCTTTCTTATTTCTTATACTTATAGTACATATAATCAATATTAATTTTTGATAGAATAAGTTTAAAATGTCCATTTGCTCTAATATCAATACATACCCCAAAGCTTTAGACTATGTAAACCTGCCATTGATTGATAAATATTGTGGGACTGTGCTTAATAACTGTGTCTGATTCAAGGAGAAGGGATCACAAAAAAGCCATTGTACAGTGCAAAGAAGCACAAGGTCAAGAAGATCAACAACCCTTGTGGTATTAATGAGATCTTCACCAAGACAGAGAACTTGTTTGAGGGTTGAGGTAGCAGCTATTTGACATACATTAGACACAAGTCTTCCCCTGCCACATTCTGACATGTACCCAAGTTTAGTTGCCATTTTGGCTCCCCCATCCCTGAGAGTGAAGGTAGAAACAGACCAGTGAATGATGCTTCCCTTTTACATCAAAATCGAGTCCTTTTCCCTCTCTCACAGTATGGCAACTTTCTGTAGTAGTGGCTACTGCTGGGTAAATGCTATATTACTGTATTTGTCTTACAGACTTGTGGGACAGAAATCACTTTAATTGGACTCTGATTGAAGAACCTGTTATGGATTTATTCTTTTTTTGCTCAGAAATTTTTATATACATATATTTTGATATTTTGGTTTTCATTTTGATATTCGTTTCTCCCAGAGTTTAATTTTTCTTTGATTTGTTTTTTTTTCTTTTTCTGCTTTTAATTTTTCTTTTGACACTTGACTTATATACCCCATAACTCAATCATGTATCCTGAGTTGATTCAGGTGTTGGTCAACACCCTCCTCAGGGAGGATAGTATAATTTTCATAAAATCCAAGATTTAAAAAATTTTGAGAGAAATTTCAGGAAGAAAAGCTTGCTAACTCCTTGAATGAAGAAAGAAAGAATATACAGAATGAACTTTGTGATGTAATTGCTTGAACTAAAGGGGGTTGAACACACTTATTCTGAATGTAAACTTATGCCAAAGGGGATTGCCCCCTAATTGACTTTTTGTTGATGTGCCTAGCAAACACTGTTCTTTCTCTCTCTTTTATTTCCCTCTTATCTTCAACTATTGGAGTTTCCTTTTAGAAAAGTACAATATTATATGAGCCTGTAGTTTGAAGATTTTTAGAGGTATGATCTGGTTATGTTAAATGATTCAATAGGGAGACTAGTCTCTCAAAGAATCACAGAGGGGATTGTGAAGAGTGAATCAAAGTTTCTTTTTCTATCAATCAGCAACTTCTAACTTAATCAATCAAAAACTTAAGCACCCCTACTTAACACTAAGCAAGAGAATTCATGAGTCACTTATTAGAGTAAGCTCACAAAATGCAGTTTGTGCTATAATACTCTTCCATGATTTTAGCTGTGATATACTAACTGAAAAGTTATCTTCCATATTTACCTAATCAAAGTTTAGGCATCATCTAAGGTTAGATCAAATGAAAATCCTGCTTAAGTAGCCTATATAGAAGTTATCTTTTCTTCCTCTGTACTACTAAGGCATTTAAGAAAAATGCCATAATTACTACATATATTTCTCTCCTTCCAACTGAAATCTGAATGACTATGCATGTGATATAGTGTTATGAATATAAAATACACATATTTTACTACATTAAAGAACTTGTCATTGGCACTTAGTGATGTTACCTTTATTTGACTTATCTATGATTTTCATAGTTATTTTACAAGCAGAAATCACTTTGTTAGAATTTAGTGATAAAGAAATGAGGGACTGCTTATTTATTAACAGTTTTGCAGATTCTTTTGGTGTAAGGTATTGCCATCTTCAATTTTCACAAACCTCTGAGGGTCCTGATTAACCTGCCTGAAATGGTATTATAAGACATGTTTCTTGACTAAACTTATTCTTTCTGACAAGATCTATATTTTAAATCAATAGGTACTTTATTCAATGTGATTCCTCATACCACAGCTAGCTAAATAGAAGTTCTCCAGAATTTAATGAGTACTTTATCTGTATCTTCACACAGTAAAATCTTACTTATTTACTACAAAGTTAAACCGAAAATGATAGACTATATTACTACTTACTTTCCCGTTACAATATAAATACTCTTTACTATTCGGTGGGTCAAAATGGAGGATTAATCCTCAGTTTTTAAATCTTCATTTTACTCCCTAAAACAAACAAACATACAAAACATTTGTAGGCCCAGTTCCAAGGCCCTGTGGCTTTGTGTGTGTTGGTTGGTTGTGGGTAGGAGTCAGAGTAGGTGAGAATGGAGGAAGGCTCTTCAGTTCTAAAGGAGTTATTTCAGTTCGCTTCAGGAAATTCTGGCTTACACATTCCAGACAGAAGAAAGAAGAGGTCAACTTTGGTATAGGTTGTTGAAGGGAAAAAGACTGTGAAGACATGGGAGGAGAAAGAGGTCTTTATCATGTTCCTTTATCATGTTGGGTGAGATCTAAGACTCTCTTTCAGGTGATCTCTTCACAATGGGAAAACTACTCCACTTTGTAATGTCTGGTATATATCCTCCCATGGATATCTTCCCGGACTTCTCTTTTGCTATGATTTGGATTGATTTTCTTTTGTTCTTCACTGTGGAATTGGTATTTAGTGGGAAAGGGTTGAAATTTTGAATGTAAAGTTTAGGATCCCTCTTCTCACCAGTTAATGATAGAATGATTAGATTGAACCTGGTTATATCCTCTAAATTAACAATATCTAAGTGAGTAGATTGAATTGTAGCCCAGAATACACTTTTTCTGAGGAGAGCAGGGCGGCCTCTGGTCCCAAATTCCTACGTCCCCTCGTAAAAATAATTGAAGTCTCCTCTGGAGAAAACTAAAGGGGGAAAAGAGGCTGAAGATATCTATTCAACCTCTGCAAAACATATATTTGTAGCCACATGTTACGTGGAGGGTGGGGATAGCCCTTCACCATCAATGGAGTCTCATCACACATTAAGAATACTTGTGGGGAGTTTGAGTCAATCAATTCTACCTATCCTACTTAAAGTAATTAGAGAGGATACTGTAGAGAGAGACACCTATATCAGGCAAGAATATCCCTTCTGAATCAGTAAGGTGGTGCATTTAGATTCATTGAAGAGACAAACAGGTCCTGACAAATCTCATCAATGTGCCACCATACTACAGATGCAATTTATCATTTTCTAATGACATGTCAACCTTTTTAAATCAAATCACAATTAACATTTCATGTGAAAATGTTAGGGTAAAATCTTGATTGAATGCACAGAGTGACCGTGAAATGTCAGAATCAGATCTTAGAATTTGAGTCCATATTTTTTAAAAGTGTACAACGGAAAAGAATATCCAGACTTTTAAAATTTATGCCAAGCAGCAGCACAATTCCATCTTATTATTTTCACACCTGGAAAATTTTATTTTTTAATAATTTTTTAAAAAGTCTTAAGAAAAGTAAAATATATGCATTTTAAATTGAGATATATGTTATATATCAATATTTCTGTAACCAGGGATTTCTTCCTTCCAATAATTCATATTTACAAGTCCTCTATATTTTTTACTGATTTTTCTTTGTGTGAGAGTGAAATGGAGAGGGAGAGAGAGAGAGAGAGAGAGAGAGAGAGAGAGAGAGAGAGAGAGAGAGAGAGAGAGAGAGAGAGAGAGAGAGGGAGGGAGAGAGACAGAGAGACAGAGAAAAAGAGAGAGAGATAGAGAGGGAGGGAGAGAGAGAGATACAGAGAGACAGAGAGAAAGAGAGAAAGAGAAAGATAGAGAAGGAGGGACAGTGGGAGGGAAGGGGAGAGAGAGAGAGAGAGAGAGAGAGAGAGAGAGATTGCTGAAAATTGAAAAATTCACTATGTGTATAATCTGGCAATGTAACTTGCCACTCTTAGCTAGGCTGATTTTCAGAAAATAAAGAACTAGAATATATTTAGGTTATGTATACATATATAATAACAACTAGCTAGCATTTATATAGAAATTTAATGTTTAGTAAAGTGCTTTACATAAGGTAAATCATTTGAAGATATAAATGCATATATTTTTATTCATGAACACAATTGGAAACTATCTCCTATTCTTGTTCCAAGTAGAATAGACACCACACCTCTGGACTGGTGCCCTCATTCTATTTATCACTTATTCATTTATTTGTATCTCTCTGTCTCTTCCTGTTTATCTTTCTGTCTCTCTCTGTCTGTATCTCTGTCTATTTTAGTTAAGTCCAGGCCTGTGATTTCATTGTAAGGTATTAGGTAGTACAAGGAAGAAATCTGCTTCAGCTAATTTGGACCAGCAGCTTTTCTCCATTTTCTCTTTAAAACCTTGGGATCCTGGAGATTAAACCACCCACGACACAGACCTGTTCCCACTGGCAAACAGCTTTTTGGGTACTGATTTTATTGTACAAATAAATGAAAGGTCAAGATAGAATACATGCATGCATTTGTTGATTATATCAACAGTGCAGAAGTATTTCTTAATCCCAAGTTTCATATCCCTGGGATCCATGAAGGCTTCATACCAAAAGCAGAGAAGATCATAAAACAAGGCTTCTAAATTTTATCAGTCATGGATTCTTTTGGCAGTCTGATAAAGCTTATGAACCCTTCTTCAAAGTAATATTTTTAAATGAATAAAATTTTTACTCTTACAAAGAAAATCAAATATACTGAAATAGTCATCAAACTACATTTTTTTTAAAGTTCACAACATCCCCAGTTAAGAACCCCTTTGTAAAGTCTAGGTATCCCAGAGAATTCCTTTCATCCTCTGTTGACTACAAGTAAGAATGACTGAGAAGATGAGTCAGTTTTGTCCCTTCCAGTGTTTTAGATATAATACTTCCAATGTTTAATTAGTGGCATCTGTGTGATTTTTAACACAAGAGAATTCTGTGGAACATAGATGTAGATAAAAGCCATACTTAAAAAAAAAAGTGGAGGAAGGATATATTATTTTTTTGGTTTGGAAAATTTTATTTAATTAATTTAGAATATTTTTCCATGGTTACAAGATTCATGTTTTTTCCCTTTCCTTTCCCCACGCCCTTCCTGTAGCTGAAGTGCAATTCCATTGGGTTTTATATGTGTCATTGATCAAGACCTATTTCCACATTATTGATATTTGCACTAGGGGGATCGCTTAGAGTCTGCAGTCATATGCCCATCAACCCATGTGATCAATCAGTTGTTTTTCTTCTGTGTTTCTATTCTCACAGTTCTTGGAGGAAGGATGTATACAGGATTCTAATTCTGGAAAAATAAATTGAGAGGTTACCTTACTGAACCTTCTCAATTTACAGGTGAGGAAACTGAGATCCAGGAAGGTTTATTAATAACAGCACTACTAGTTATCAGTTAGGGACAGCTTCAAAGTTTTCAAGGTATTTACATGTACTATCTCTTTTGAGCATCACAAAACCTAGTGAGGTAGATGTTATAATTATCCTGGTCCTACAGAGGAGGTAACTGAGGTTAGGTGATGTTAAGTGACTTGTCCAGGGTCACAAAGCTAGTAAGTGAATGATATAATTTTCACAGTGTTAGTAATTAGAAAATAAATTTGCCACTGAAGAATGTGATCTAAACAAAGAAGCAAATTATTTACTTAAGGTGGCACCTTAATGTAGAAAACTGAATCCTTAGATCATTATATATAGATTAAAATCATTTAAGATTGATCTCAGAGACATAGTTTAAAAAGAACTAAGAGGTAAAAAATAATTTTCTTCTCTAAGGAGAACAGATTCTCACAAAAGGTAAATTATAACATATTTTTCAATCCTTAAGAAAAATGGCAATTACAAAATAAAAACAGCTTACACTAACATAAGTACTTATTTCTTATTTCTCAATTTATAAATTATCAAGAAGAAATGACATTTCTGAAGAATTAAAATTCTCTACCTATTTTCACATGTAGAAAAATAATTTGTATATTGTCAAGAATATCATGACTAAACTATTGCTCCAAATTATTTTAAGTAAAATATCTATATTAAATGTTAAGAGAAATATTTAGTTTTCTTTTCAGGATAACAAATATTGGATTTGGAGTTAGAGGACCTGGTTTAGGCAAACAAGGGAACAAAAAGCATTTATTCATCCCATCATGAGTGCCAGACACTTTGTTATTTCATGGGGAGATTAAAGCTAAATACTTTTACATGACATTTTATAAAATGGAGGGAGAGGGACTAGATGACTTCTAAGGTTCATCCTTTCTAAATCCTCTAATCTTTGACATCTCTATAAAGACAACAAAACTAAAAGCTGACAAAGCAACTTACAATAAACAACTAAGAACTTTTGGACAGGTAATGTTCAGGGCATTGGTTAAAGGTTTCTCTTTAATAGAAAAAGAATCAGAGCTAGCAGATGTGGAGATATATAGCCATTAAAATGTAGGAGAAGATTTTATAATTTTTAACCTAAGCATTGATATTCTTTAAATGCTTCTCTAAGTTGTATACGATTTAAATATATGTCAAAATGTTTTAATACTTTGTTATTTTAATGATTTAATAATTTATTTAATTCATTTTAATAATTTACTATTTTAAATTTACTATGTTTAAAAATAATAAAGAAGTTGCCTTGCTTGCTTGTATATATATGTATATATATATATTCTTTGGAAATAACATAATGTTTTGTATAAAGAAGGAGCTTACTAAATGTTTTTCATTGCTTGATTTTCTAAGGTCAAACAAACAGTAATTGGTATCACAAACATTTGAACCCAGATCTTCTGCGTATATCTAGTCCATTCCCCATATTCAGTCTATAAAATATAGTTCTATAAGCATTTAATAGAATATGTGTACATTTCACTGAACTGCTAATTTTTTCATTTTCATTTATTAATTTAAAAAATTCAGAAACCATAAGACTAGATCATGTATGAAATTCCTACATTTTTTTTTCATTTATACACTATTGGGACAAATTTCACTCAGAGTTAGAGTCTAGACAACCAAAATTATATAGAAGTTCTATTGTGCTAGGAATTATCTCAGCATAATATATAAAGCCTTTAAGATATGACTCTTAGTTATATTTTCCAGAAAAATGCATATTATTCTTTAAACACTCTATGCTCTCACCAAGGTGAACAACTAACTCCTCCCTGATCTCAGTGTCTGATGTGCAATGTCCTTGTCTTTGCACAAGATGACATCAATGGCCAGAATGCACTCCTCTACCACTTTTCAAAATTCTGCATTTTCTTCAAAGCTTAGGTTCCCCCCATTCTCTCTAGTTTCTCCCCACCATTTCCCCCCCTTTTCAAATTATCTAGTATTTCTTTATGCATATGTAGTAACCCCTATTACCTTCCCAATATAGAATTTTTGAATGTAGGGAAAGGTTTAGTCTTTTTTATCACTGGTACCTTGCACACAATAGGTACTTAATAAATATTTCTGAATTAAATTGAATTGGCATTTCATCTCTTTAGATAATACAGTCTAAAACTGGAAGGGATCTTACAGACCATCTATTTCAATTATTTCATTTTATAGATGGGCAAAAAGAAGCCCTTAAAGATTAGGTTAGTTTCCCAAGGTCACACAATTAGGAAGTCACAAAGTCAGTAAATGGTAAAAATTAAATGCTTATCCTTTTTCCATTCTACTAAATGGCATCTATTTGATAGCCAAAAGCACAATCTGATTTTATACTTTTTCTGTCCAATGGTAGTCTGAGTGAGGCAATTGTCTTAAAACTGCTAGGTGCTCCATATGTAATGGATATCAGGTTGATAGGAATCCAATCTTCAGAGCATGAATTGCAGCCAGTGAATGTTATGCCTCCCCTAAAGATGGAGCTTCCACTGGGTACTCTGTTACACATATCTATGCATCATTATGCAACAGTTATATAGCCATCTAATTTAATATTTTAAGTACACGATATCTCTATCCAGAGTGATTTTTTTTTGTGCTATGGCTCTTATAATACTTTAACATGGGGTTACTGAAGCCTTTCAGTAACTAATTCACCTTTGTAATCATGATAATTTGAGGTAAGAGATTAAGCATGGCAGTCAAATGGAAGCTGAGCTTTGGTGGTAGAGTGAGAATGCAGAAAGAGCACTAGTGTTGGACCCAGAAGACCTAATTCAAACATTAACTTCCATTTATGAGTAAGCCAATTAAATTCTAGGGACCTCTGAAGCGATTTTTGGAGAAGTGACCTCTAAGACACTCTTCTAAAAATCTGTATAAGTTTTAGTGGATAAGACCATTCAAGGAGGAAAGTAATTCTAAATGAACAAATCTATTAAAGGCACAGACACAGCCAAAAGAAGGAAAACTTCATCAGAACATTTTTTAAAAGAATTTTTTTTGCCATAATCTTTTTTGCCATAATCAACACATAACAGATTTTCTTTCAGACAGGACTTCTGGAGGGGTCAACTTGAAGAAACAGCAATTAATAAAATAGCCCAATAACAAAAGGACAGTCAAACAGTGCCATTTTTCAGAAAATTTGTGTCATAGAAGAAAATTTTGGAATAATTGACATAAATGAATTCAAAGTTTTCTGTAATATCTGTCAGAACCAATGAAGCTAAACAGAATTTTCTTTTAAGAGAACGTTGAGTTGAGTTGAAAGAGAAATTGTTTATTCAAATTGGAAGACTGGGATAATACACAAAGAATTATTTGCCAGTTCCTAGATTGAAAGGAAAAAATAAACCAGAAGAGGAAGATATGAACATTTATATCCAACTTGGTAGCAGATATGTTACAATTGAAAGAAATAGAAATCTAATGATGATAAACATGTTTTTATGGAGGTTTTATCATCAAAGCTCTAAACCTACTCAAGGTGAGTCATGGCAAGATTTTTAGACAGGAGGATCAAAGATAAAGTACATAAAAAACCAATGGCATGGGGGAATTCTTTTGATAAAAGAATAAGCATTTCCTAACATTTCAAGATATAACTCTTGAGACATTAAGAAAAAATAGGGGAGGCAACAGAAATCCTTGTGACTGTAAATGTTAAGTACCACTAGAGCTTTCCTTTTTTGAATCCATATTCTATAGGAAAAATAAATTTTATCTATAATGGACCCCATTGGGGAATGTGAATTGCTGAAATCGAGCTTTCTTAAAACATTTATTACAGTGGGATGAAGAATGAAAATGGGGGGAAATGTATTCTGAAAAGAGTAACCCATTGGTTAGAAATTTACTCCTTTTTCCATTTTTTTGTTTACATACTATTATTTGGTAATTCTAACTTATAGACATTTGGCAAGATATTCAAATAACTTAATTAAGCATTTCTAAATTTCTTTTATTGTTTGAAGCTAATGCACATATTTCTTTAAAAACTATCAAATGTATATAAGGATTATTGCCATAAAAGAGATAGTAAGGGGAGAGCATGATAGGAAGGGATTATAAAAATGAAATTGACATATTGGACATTTATTTGTGGTTATTTATTTCTTATAAATGATGCTTCATTTTTTGAAACAGGACTGTAGCTAAAGACTAGTCTGTAGTTTTCTTGTAAGAATACTCATCCATTTAAGCAATTCTGCCAGAAACTCTAATAATATAGTACAAAGGAACAAAATAAAGAAGGGTTTAAACAAGAAACTGGTTATTTTTAAACTGACCCAAACTAATTAACCATGGGTTACTAAATTATAAATAGTTTGAATATTAATTCTACTGCAAGGAAATAAAAATAAAAGGTGTTGTTCTCAAGAAATAAGCACTGTGAATGGAATTCTGAAGCTGTAACCAGGAAGACCTGCAATGGAATCTGTCTCAGACACTGTGTAATCAGGAATTCATATGAGTTTGCCTTTTCTCATCAGTAAAATAAATATATTGTTACCGATAGTCTCTATCTCACAGATAGACATGTCTTAAATGAACATATAATACTTTACCAAATGTTGAAACTAAATATGTTGACTTGGTAGTTGGCACATAGGAGGATAAAACTCTGAATCTGGATCCAGGAAGACTTAGCTCCCCCGAGTCCAAATCTGGCCTCAGACTAGCTGATTGGTCCTGAGCAAGTTTACTCAACTGTTTATCTCAGTTATTAGAGTAGGAAATGGCAAATCACTCCAGTATCTTTGCCAGAAAATCCCAAATGAAATAATGAAGAGTGGGATATAATTTATACAAATAAACAACAAATATTACATTATATATATGTGTGTGTGTGTGTGTGTGTGTGTGTGTGTGTATACACACCCATATATATACACACACAGGCACACACCCATACCCACACTCACACAAATCCCTCCCCATATACATTTATATGTACACATATATGTTATTATTATTTTCTTTTTGAAATTTCTCACTTGATACCTAAGGACTTGAAACAAATTAAAATGGATTCTTGAAAGAACATACCATTAATGTTAGATTTAATTTATACTCCAAATTCTCTCACAAGGATATTTACAGATGATCTTTGAGATATTGTAAAACTTTGGAGACATGAAATGAATAATTTCTGGATTCTTTAAAGCAATAATGAATGTGAAGAAGGATAAATCTGTACTATTTGTAACTCCAAAAAATAAAGATGTAAAATTCAGTTTGCATATAACTGTAGATCCTATAATCTCAAACAGCTGGAAAGCACAAAACCCATTTATAAAAGACGATATTTTTATTCATATAGCCATGCAAGTTACTCAGGATTGGATTATAATTTAATTTCATGAATTTTATCATTTTATTATGTCAGATGAGCTAAAAATAATATAACTCACCAAGCTCTTATTTTTAAAGGATGAAAAAGAACAAGATCAAAGTTTTTTATAATTCCATTTCATGGAATTATTTTTATGGAATTTATGGAATAATTATACAGTAGCATGATTAAGTCTTCATTAAAAAATAATGACTACTTTTGAGTTAGGTAGGTGGCTCAGTGGGGATTGATAGCTGGGTCTAGAGATGGGAAGTCTTGGGTTCAAATTTGACCTCATATACTTCCAACTAAGTGACCTTCTAACAAATAACTCACCCCATTGCCTAGGCCTAACTGTTTTTCTACCTTGGAACAAATCCACAGTATTGGTTCTAAGGTGGAAGGTAATAGTTTTTTTTTTTTTAATAATGATTATTTTCAACAAGCTAAAAGATATAGTTTGAAAAGCATTTAGAGCAACTCTTGGAGAAACATCAATCAATGCCAACTACTGAAAAGAAGAGGCAATAAAATATAGAATTCTGGTAAATAAAAAGGCACCTGAACACCAAAACAAAGAAAATGGAAGTATGAATGTTAATAAGAAGACAGGAAAAGGAAACTTAGACTTCTTAGAGAGATATAAAGAAAGGACAATAATATTAGCAAATTAATTTCCAAAAAAATCATGCCAATGCCTCTCTAAACAACTACATTATTTTGTAGCTTTAACCAAATTAATCAAAAATCAGTTACAAATGCTACATTGTAGGAATTTGAAAAATATTATAATAGTCTTTCCCACTAAAACCAACACAATCACCTGAAATTGATTACTCTTTTAACTTGATGTCAATTACTTGATTTTCTTGAAAGGAGGATTTATCTGATTTCTTTATTTGGAATAAAGGTATAGTAAAACTCCTAACAAAAGAAATTAAGGAAACTAAAAAACAGATAAGATTACATAAATACAATAGTAGTAAGGGGCTCATCAAGAGAAGATTGGTTTAATAATGAATTTTAGTCATGAATTACTTAGTCCTGGCAATCCATGAAACAAAGAAAAATCTTTAAAATATTTTCAGGCTTGTGCCACCCCATTCAACTTTAGAGCAACAGTGACAAAGTGGCAGAAAAGGGGCAAAAAAATTCCATTTATAAACCATCCCTAAATGTTAGCTTAGCTCTTTGTAATCATGTTACTGGAAAGAGTGAATTAAATTTATATGGATATTCTTGCTATAAAGAAAACAAAAAAGACAGAAGAAACTGCAGTTGACTGGAAGGATTGTTCATAGGTTATTCTTCAGAGACAAATAAAGGAGTTTGTTTCATCATGTACAAAACCAACAAGAAATATGCTTTCAATGGGCCCTTTAGTAATATCATACTGTAGTTCTCATGTTTGCAAAATCATTGTGTTTGTAAAATCACTACCTTGAATATAGCTGAAACTGATGCACAAACATCTGTTGCAGAACTTGAAGTAGAGAAATTCTTCGAAGAACACATTAAGACTTTTCAAATTAAATCAACATACATTTTGAGGGTCTGTGACTTTTTTATAATGGTTAAGAAAGGGGAACTGAAGAAGGAAGGGAATAAACATTTACATAATGCCTAGTATTTGTCAGGCCCTATAAACATGTTGAGAAATTTGGTGAGAAACTACAGATTAAACACAAGGAAGGAAAGACCAAGACTTGTAGTTGACTCAAAAGCTTATATTATAAGGACTTTCTTTGAGAATAGAATCAGCAAGCACAAAATAAAACCTCAAAACAAATGGAGTTACTACTAAGTCCGCTGACTGTGAATGATTAGACCAACAAACTATTAGAAAAAAAGGGAAAAAATAGTTCAATGCTATGAGAGACAGTAAAAACAAGAGTATTTTTGAACAAGTTTATTTTAACTCATCAATAAATAAGTAATTGATGATAAACATGGGATGTTCATGGAAGAAAGAGGCAGCAACAACAATAATTCTATAATAAAGTTTTACCTACATAGATGAATTGTCCAACAGAGAGATCAAAGGAACCTAACGAGTATCTTATTTTTTTAATATTTATCTTACATGCCAAGTGGAAAATTATAGTAATCAAAGGCAATAGTGATTGAGAATATAAACTCATCATTAAAATCTTACATGGAAGGGTGATGGAGCATTATGAAATAAAGCCCCTCATAAAATAAAGATATTCACTGGAAAGTAAAAAAGTCAGGCTCTAAACCCAAACAACTTATCAAGGGACATAAGTAATTATCTTGTGGGTATTTAAGAATGAACATGTAAGAACAACAACAAAAAAAAAACCCAGAAGATAAAAATCAGAAAATAAAACACTAAAAATATCTTTTTAGCAAACTTTTTTTCACCTTCAAAAACTAGCAAGGCAATAAATACATAAGAACTCTAACAACACCCCCAGAACAAGATGTACTTATGAAAGGAAGGAAAAATAACATTGAAGGGAACAACATTGGGTAAGACCTGTGTGTTTGGCCAAGGGTAAATTGAGAGAATATTTACTAAAGACAGAATAATTGCAAGACATTGAGAGGCTGATTGACAAGAAATCTGAAGGAGAAAAGATACTGAAAAGATGGGAAATTCAATACAAAACTTCATTAATTTAGAAAAATAGGTGTCTTAGAGAACAATAATAGCTACCAATCTCTAGGTTTACTATCCTATAATTATATTTTTTGAAATCGTCTACATATGCTTCAGTGACATTCTAGATAAGGGTAATAGTAGGAAGTACTGAGGCTTTTATTAGCAGCATTCCACATTGGTCTATAACTTTTTCATCCTTCAAATGACTCAAAGATATAAGGAACATGAATCCCACTGTACATATATTGTTGGGTTATAAAAAAAAAAAGCATTTGACTGAGTAGAGCAAAATGTTAATGCATTTATTTGTTTGTTTATTTTAATCAACTAATTAATGAATTAAGAATATTTTTCCAGGGTTACATGACTCATGTTCTTTCCCTTTTCCTCTTCCCTCTTCCCTCCACCCTCTCTGAGTGGACAAGGAATTCCACTGATTATACATATATCATTGTTCAAAACCTATTTCAATATTAATGCTATTTGCAATAGAGTGATCATTTAAAGTCAAAATACTCATTCATATCCCCATTGGACCATGTGAATTGATCACATGTTTTTCTTCTGCATTTCTACTCCCACAGTTCTTTCTCTGGATGTGGATAGTGCTCTTTCTCATAAATTCTTCTGGATTGTCCTGGATCATTGCATTGTTGCTGGTAGAGAAGTCCATTACCTTCGCTTGTACCACAGTGTATCAGTCTCTGTGTTCAATGTTCTCCTGTTTGGCTTCTTTCACTCTGCATCAATTCCTGGAGGTTGTTCCATTTCACATGGAATTCCTCCACTTTATTATTCCTTTTAGCACAATAGTATTCCATCACCAACATATACCACAATTTGTTCAACCATTCCCCAATTGATGGGCATCCCCTCATTTTCCATTTTTGGCCACCACAAAGAGTGCAGCTATGAATATTCTTGTACAAGTCTTTTTCCTTATTATCTCTTTGGGGTGCAAACCCAGCAGTGCTATGGCTGGATCAAAGGGCAGACAGTCTTTTATCGCCCTTCGGGCATAGTGCCAAATTATCCTCCAGAACGGTTGGATTAATTCACAACTCTACCAACAGTGCATTAATGTCCCAACTTTGCCACATCCCCTCCAGCATTCATTACTTTCCTTTGCTGTCATGTTAGCCAAACTGCTAGGTGTGAGGTGATACCTCAGAGTTGTTTTGATTTGCATCTCTCTGATTATCAGAGATTTAGAGCACTTTTTCATGTGCCTATTGATAGTTTTGATTTCTTTGATTGAAAATTACTTATTCATGTCCCTTGCCCATTTATCAATTGGAGAATGACTTGATGGAAAATGTCAATTGAAAATCTCTCTTCAAACTAGGTTCCTCTCATCAAGAAAAAATAAGAAAAACATTTAAAAGTCATTCAATTATAACTCATAAATCTAGTTATACATTCATTAAATATTAATTTCCCAATAGTCATGAAACAGGAAGATACATGTTCACCAAAGGTGTTTGTTAAAAAGATAAGGCTCTCAGGAGATTGGGTGGCCTCCATATGATGAACTAAAGACATGGAAAACACAGGACTGACAGATATAAATAGGTTAAGATATCCTTCAATGGAGGGAACATTTCCATAATGAGATAACAGTTCTGTTTGGATGTTTGATCACAGAAAATAATATTTATATGATGACCTTATGTCATTTAAAAAGTCAAATTATGTTCAGTAAACTGACTAAGACAAGGGATTCATGATAAATTTTAGAAATATTCCATTTCGTTGATGAAACTAAATTAAAAATTGTAGGTTTTTAGATATCAAGCTGTCAACTATTTGGATTATTAGGTTATCCAAAACAACTTTGGAGGAATCTGCTGTATTCTTCCTATTTTAAAAATTAATATTCTTTGGCTAAGTCTTAGTTAAAGATGCTGTCTGGTGGTATGTTTTCAACATACTTTTTAAATGACTTGCTTTTGTTTTCAATTAAAAGAAATTGGAATTGAAAAAAGAGTGAAGGAAAACAATTATTTTATGAAGTGTATCTATATTGTCAGAAAAATTTTAAAGGTGACATAATGAATAACTACATTTTATTCAAGCATTTTTCATTAAGTGATATTAATTGGAGCAACTGCTTGTACAAATGATTAATTAGTTTCAGTAATCATGGAATAGATACATAAATCATTTCCATACATAAATTTATAAAAACTAGTTAAATGCTTCACTTATATTTTATGAATGCAAATATATAACTCTGAAATATAGTATATTAATACAAATATATATTCTGGTGATTTTAAATACTTGCATCCTCCTTCTTGTCTGCCAGACTTCCATTCATATTTTTTTTCAAGTACAAACATATGTAGTCAAGGAAAGCAAATTTTGAATCGATCATACCCCAAAACAAATGCAATGAAAAACCTATAAGCACTGTTCACTGAATCCATTTGTTTTCTACGCAGAAGTGAGTTCCACGTTTCATTATAAATCTACTTGGTAATAGTGTTAGTCAGTGTTTTAAAGTTTTTCAAAGTGGTTTATTTTATTTTTCCAGTATGTTTATTACCATATTAATTATTGTCCTGGTCCTGTTCACTTCATTCCGAAACAGATCACAGTGACAAGTCTTTCCAGTGTCAATGTGGAATCTGGATGCCTCACGTTTACCCCTGCCCTTGGAGACCCCCCAGTACTAGGCACATCTGTTTGGGGTCGAACTCTAGACCTTAAACACGTTGGGGACCCAGTCTGGGTGGGATTAGTGAATATAGTCCCAATGTTGAGTACCTTTATTTGTTTAGAAGCTTCTCCCATCACTGTATTAAACTCCTCTCTCAGGAAGCCCAGCTCTGAGTTTGACCCTTTCGTATGTAATTGTTATACTTGACCTGTCCCTGCTGCCCCTGCAGCTGGCTGCATCCTCTTTGCAGTCTGCTTGCAGTTTGTCTATGTAGGCATGCTGTACCCAGAACTGGAGACCAGTTCTCCAGAGGGTATAAAAGACACCCAAGTTCTGTCCCTCTTTGGAGGTAGCATCTAGCCAGGGACTTCTCCCAGCAACACTTCACCAGAGTCCCCAGGGTGCGGGTACTGTGCAGATCTTGGCGCTGGGCTCTGTGTGGTGGCTTAATTTGGACCTCTCCCTCTCCAGATTGAGGACTTGGGTTTGTAAAAACCTTCCCTTGACCATTTCTCATAACAAACCAGTAGTTCATTACATTTATCCGTGGGAGCTTGTTCAGGCATTCCCTACGCATTGAACAGTGTCATTTTCCATTTTTTGCCTCCATGAAGAGAGTTGCTATGAATATTTTTGTACATGTGAGTCCTTTTCTTTTTTTATCTCTTTGGGATATCTCTTTGGGACTCCTAATCCATAGTTTAAAAGCTTTATTTGGCAGAGTTCCAAATTGCTTCCCAGAATAGTAGGATCAGTTCACAGTTTTGCCAGCAGTAGATAATGTACAAAAACACAAAGGATCTGTCTATTGTAGTTATGGCTAAGCCTAATGTCTGACTTTCTTGTATAACTCAAAAACGATTTCTTTATTTTATAGTTTATATGAAAGAAAGGAAAATGCAATTTTCCCGACTACCAAACATTTTGAGCCCAATAGGTGTTTCCATATGCTACAGTCATCAAATTTAGTACAAATAAATTAGCTTAAGGAAAAAAAAAATTGGTTTGCTACATAGTTTTGTTTTATTTTAAGTTGTAATACAAAAAATACTTTAAAGATGAAATGAACAAGCTACTGAATAAAAGAACGTAAGTTTTCATTTTTATCTTCATTTAATTATTTCTTATAATTTACTTGGGTGATAGACATAATTTTTCTAAGCAGTATCATTATTTCTTCACCTTTATTTGTATTAGGAAAACAGTATTGAGGGTATCATTTTGTTTTAATGTTTTTCACAAACATCCTTATACTTTTCCTCTCATAAACAAGAACATTTATTTGTCTTCCTTTTTACCAACCAAATCATCGTCTTTTAAATTAGATACTTTGGTCTCTTTTTCTTTCCTTGCTAAGTTAAATCAATATGGGAACAGAGATACGTTCTTAAGAGAACATTCTATTCTCTTATACTGTAATCAACTAAGCAGTTTTCAAACGGCTTCCGTCTTTCCCGGTGACCCTGAGCTTTCTGCTACACTGACCTTCGGATGACTTTTCCTGTACATTTCTGCATTGCCTTGCAAGTGAATGATCCCTTTGGTGATAAATTCAACCAGAAATATCAGAGTATTTTCATGATTTGACTCTGGTTAAAAACAAATAACTCACTTTCTTCAATGCTTGCTATGATGTTTTAAGACTCATAAACATTACTGGATTTCATTTTCAATAAAACAATGTGAGTCTGGGCAGGCAAAGAAGGTAGACTTTAGTTTCCTCATCTGGAAAACAAAAGGACTGACTTACACCAGTGGGATCAAACTCAAATGGAAGCAGAGATTAGTGATTCCTATATCAGAATACTGGGAGTCATATTTTTATTTAGTTTTAAAATAAAATTTTATCATATTTTATTTGTTTTCTTAGGTATTTCCAATTTCATTTTAAACTGGTTTGGGCTATTCTCTGAAGGGAGCTCGGACTGTGTGATTGACACCCCTGAACCATGTCCCATTCTAGGTGTAGATCTAGGACTTTATGATACCTGGCAAATCAATCCTATAGAATTCTGCTAAAAATGTCAATATTATTATTTAAGATATTCTCTCCTCATCTAAGTTTCGGACAAACACCACCACTTTCTCATAATGCCACAATCTTTGTCTTATATGTAGCCTCTTTCTTCATTAAAAAAGGTAGAATTTGTTTTTACAAGAGATAAAAGTAAATAATTTTTGAATGATTAAGTGATAATTTGATTTTTCATGTTAAAAAGTTTAGAGTATGAAAGCATTTGTGTGATTAAATTGATTAAAATGAAGGTTATAACTACTTCTATTGAATTTGAGCATCAGACGTCAACCAAGTACCTCATAGGCAATTATTATAATGCTTTCATGAGAAAATAAGATTTGACTCATAATTTTAATTTGCCAAACTTTATAGAAGTGTATCTCTGCAAAAGCTTGAAATCTGCTTTTGTTATTGTGATGTAAAAAATAGACTTGAACTCTGGACTTCAGTCCCCACAAGCCTTTGCTCCACTTCCCCAGAATGCTTTGTAATCTCATGGAATTCTGAGATGGGTGAGATTGAGAAGGGATTTAAGCTGATTGCAAAGGCTTCTGTAGCCTTTTGGACTTCCATTTTGGGGCAGACATGGCTCTTTCCATAATGTAGGTGAGGTCTTGTTTTTTTTTTTAGTCCAGGTGTACAAATCTCTACTTAGGTTATTATTATTAGTAGTAGTAGGAGTAGGAGTAGGAGTAGTAGGAGTAGTAGTCATAGAGGAAGAAGAAGTAGTAGTAACATGCATAATATTATAAGTTTTCAACTGTGTTCTCTATACATTTTGCGATATGTGCTTCCCCAAAAAATGGTAATTGAATTCTCTAATATTGTCATTCCTGTTACATAGTAGATGAAACTAGGAGCTACAATGACTTGCCAATAATTGTACAATTAGTATATGTCTAAAACAATATTCAATCCCATGTCTTCCTAATTCCATCAGAATCATTTTCTTAAAATTTCCCCCAAAATTATTTGTTTGCAAAATCTCTTTACATTTAAAAATAATTCACAAGTCAAACATAATTTGTCAATCCCTTTTATCATGTTCACGATAAATGAATTAACTGATAGCTTTGATGTAGTTCAGTGATGCTTGACATGAGTTTTCTCTTTATAGATTAAATAAATATAATCTTATTTATTCCTGTATCACTTATTCAGATATTGACTTGCTCTGCTTTTGCCCCTCAACACACTGTTCAAGTTCTCTATTATAGTTCATTTATGGGGTGCTATAATAGTGCATACATTTAAAATGATATAGAGTTATATCAGGAAGCTAACAAGTGCTTAGTAAATATTAATTGAATTGACTTGAATGACCAAAGAAAATGCTAATAATGATACTAAGGTACCCATTTCTCTTTTTCCATTAGTAATGGTCATCTAGGAAACAAGAGCATTTTATTGAAAGGATCATAAATGTGGGTTATTATCCTTCTTGATTAAGAACTATTCAAAACAAAAATGGGTTATAAACAATGTGTTCAATTCCAATACTAGTTATAGCCATGAATGGTTGTTGATAAAAATAGACTGTCTTTACAGGTTATTCCTTTGAGACATAAACAATTTCCTGAACAGTTAGTGCTAAGAGGAATCAAGAAAATTGCAAAGCTTCATAAAGTTGGATTTGGGTACATTAAGCAAGCAACTGAATCCTATTTTGAGAAAGAAATTTTATTAACTTGTTAATTCACTTTATTCATATCACCTTTAGCTAGGCTTGAAATAGCTAATAATTCAATTAGATTTATATTGTTAAATCCACATTAATGCTTAAGTTTTAAAGAAGTATTTAAATATTATTTTCCTCAGATTTCCATATTATCTTTTCCTCTCTTCTCCTCTGTTCTTCTTTCCTGTATTTTATTCAATTCATCAATCAAGAAGGAATTAGGAAACATCTACTACATGTAAATGACTTTGTTAGTTGCTGCATTTATGATCACAATCACAAGGAATGAAAAGATTCATATCCACAAGATTACATTCTGCTGAAGCAGGTAACAAGTATATACTTGAGTTTATATAGAATAAAAGTTAAAAAGATATATATATATATATATATATATATATGAATCATTCTCTTACACACACATGAACTCATACATAAATTCTTAGACATATTGTATGAGGAATTTTAAAAGTATCTTTGTGAAATTTGCTTTTCTTAAAATATTACTATTTCTTTAATTAAGTAAATTTAATTATTTTGAAAAGAATGTTATTAACATTGAAATGAGACAAATTACTTGAGAATTTCATATATAAAATGCATATTGAAAGAAAGGAATAATGGAATGCAGGAAAAGGTGATGTGTGGCAGACAGAAAAGCAGATATGGCTTGGGAGGCAAGGGAGAGAATGTGCAGAAGAAGATTTTGGAATTCTGTAAGAGTGTTCTGGAATAGTTAACTGATAGCCAGGGGGAGGGAGTGAGAGAGCATTGAGACAGTCACAGCTGTTGGACTTAGCTGTCCTTCTAATGAAGATTTCTAATCTCCTACTTTGATCCTGTGTCCCTGTAAAATCCCAGCCAGCAATTCCTTCATCCTAGAGACATCTTGTGAACTCCTGAGAAGACAGCAATGACTATCTTGACTACTTGAGTCTTCTAATTTATCTCCATTAATCTCACCCTGACCTTTGGATGACTTGATTAGTCAGGTCACTAGATTCCTGATCCAGCTACTAGATCTGATAACTCATCAAAGACTAAATTGGATGGGTTCAGATTGGCAGTTAGAGAGAAAAGTTGGAAAAGTCAACAGAAAGGAAGTTAGCAAGCTCCTGCTCTTGTTTGAGACTTAAGATACTCTTGTGGGTCAGGGGGATCTGGGACAGAGAGAGGTTTAAAAGCTTAGTGAGTGTCCTAGCTCATCATCCTTCCCCAATATCCTAGTTATCCACTTTAATAAATAAACTGTTGTTAAGAGAAGAAGTCAGATCACCTTTGTTAGAGCTTCAGGCCTGAGAGTAGCCATCTTGCCCTTAGGCCAGGGAAAAGCAGATTCAACAAATTGCTATTTTACAAATCTTTTGGAAGGGTCATTATACCATCTTACAATATGAAAACTGAGTATTCATCATGATCCTATAGTATGAATTTATTGTGATAGATTTTACATATAGCAATAAATAAACATGAATTAACCTTCTAATATGTGCATTGAATTGGCATAGAAAGTAGACTGAATCAGGAATCATAAGATATGGGTTGTAGTCCTAATCATCACTGATTGACAATTTTTAAAATTAAGTTTATTTAATTAATTAATTTAGAATATTTTTTCATGGTTCCATGGTTCATGTTCCTTCCCTCCCCTCCTACTAACCCCCTCCCAAAGCCAACAAGCAATTCTATTGGGTTTTACATGTGTGATTGACAATTTTTTTGAGATTCAGTCTGCCAGTCAATAAACATTTAATAAACAGATATTTATGCCTAAGCATACCTGAATGTGAAGCACTTTTCATACAAATAATGACAAAGAAAGACCCTGCCTTCAAGGAGTTTACAATCTAATGATGTTAAAACAAAAAAAAGGAAGTTGAAAGGAGAAGGGGAAGAAAGGTAATCAAGGCAGAAAAGACAATATTGAAAAGGCCAAAGGATGCAGCTGAATTAGAAATAAAATAGTAAATATTCCAAAAATATTATATACAGATATATTTTATCTGTTACTTAAAAGTATTCAGTATCAAAAAAGGAAAAAAATGCTAAGTGGAAAATGACAAGAAGATTTAGAAATATTGTAAATAAAGTTATTTCTATGTTATTTTGATTTTTCTGAAGACATAAAACAAGTACAAATTTTATATGCAGAAACATATAAACATAAATTATAAGCAACATGGAAGGGGAAAGTCAAACTGACTTAAAAGTGGAGAATCCCACATTTATGATCCTTTTCTTAAAACTGTTCTTGTTTCCTAGATGACCATCACCAATGGAAAGAAAAATGGGTTCTCTAACCATGTCTATTAACATTCTAGGACAACCTCCCTAATAACTACAACTATCACCCAATAGGAGCCCAGGGATAAATCAGCATGGCAAATTGAGAACTTTTCACAAGAAAATTCTCAGTGGGTTTCTAGATAGCTATAAAATACATAGCTATAAAGAACTTATTGGAATCCACTTGGAGGCAATATATGTCATGGAGAGGCTGTGCAGTTACCCTTGTCTTCCTGCTTCAGGTAAATTAATAATAATAATAGTAAGAATAACACCAATAATATACAATGATGATAAGGATGGCTAGCAATCAACCAATTCAAAAATATTAATTAGATGTTTAATCATTAACAGACACTGTGCTAAGTGCTGGAAATGCAAATACTAGTAGAGACCTAGTTGTTGAATCCAAGGAGTTGGTATTCAAATGGAAGAAGTCAACACAAAATGTTGCTGAAAAGAGAGGTGTGTAAAGAAGAGAAATATACTTTCGTTGGGACATGGTAGAGAAAGTTCAGGGGATATCCCAATAATTCCAAAAGTTCCAGGGAAGTGAGAGCTAGAGTGAAGTGACATCATAAAGAATGTCCATGATATAGTTGGAAGAGCACTTATTAAACTCTTAAAGTTTTACCCATGGAAGCTTAGAGCTTCCATGATTCACACATGAGGAAACTGAGGGTTGAGTAACTTGTCCAGTCATACAGTCTCACAGAATTCAAAATTAGATCTTCCTGAGTCCAAATCCTATAATGCATACACTATAACCTCTAGCTACTCCTTCAATCTAGTTTCCCTCCTAGAAGAGAGGTGAAAGGTTTTGAAGACCTTGAGAATATGAATAATGAATGATGACTATAAGAAAAAAAGTATTTTATGTGAATTACTGGAAATACATATTCAAAAAGTGAGAGGACTCCTGACATTAAGGAGCTTAAAGTCTCATAGGGGGATAAAGTACATATATTAACAAGGTATCTAAGAGGATGAGGTACCCAGGCACCAGTAGGACAAGCCCTTTTTAGGAACACTAGTAGGAGGCAGATAGATACATAAGGCAAGAAAATTTTAAAATCCTTTAGAGGAATATTGGTGAATTATATTAGCCAGTTTAGGGAAAATGAAATGATAGCTGAATTGGATTTTGGATGGCATATGAAGCATGGTTTGGACGCTGAAAACCAGTAGAGAGAATGGGCAAATTTAATTTAATTTAATTTGTGCTCATACACATTTATCAATTAAGGAACAACAGCATCAACTTGAGAGTTCCAAATTGATTGCTTTACCTTCCCCAGGGTCTGAGAAGTGGTGGTGGTGGTGGTGGAGGGGTAGAGGGGAATTGAGGGTAGAGATTGGAATGTAGGAATATTTTTAGTCCTCATAGTCCAGTTCAGAGGTGAAGACTATAATAAGTATGGCAGCACCAGTCCGGAATAATTTATCAAGTATTTATTATGTTCTAGGCCCTGGACCAGCACAAAACCTTGGGGATATAAAGAAAGGCAAAAGACAGTCTGTTCCCAAGAAGCTCATGGGGAGATGATAACATATAAACAAATATATGCAAACAAGATATAAGAAAGATAAACTGGAGAGAAGCAACAGAAGGAAGATATTAGCATTTAGTGGTCAAAGGAAATGTGTACTTTAAAATATAGCATTTTCGTTGTGACTTAAAGGAAGTCAGAAAATGTAGGAGGATAGAGATAAGGAAGGATAGAGATAGAATTTCACATATATATTCCAACCTATAGGGACCTTTATTTAGGAGATGGAGTGTAAGGAGAAATGTGTGTAAGGAATAACAAGGAGGCCAAAGTCATTAGATCACAGAGTGAGTGAATTGAGTAAAGTTGTAAGAAGACTGGAAAGGTGTGTGTGGGGGGCAGGTTATGGAGGGCTTTGGATGCTTAATAGAGGATTTCATAGTCTATCCTGAAGAATGCAAATAAATAACAAGATAGTTGAAGTGAACAGCAGAAGGATATTCTTTGTTGTGTGCTGACTTGTTAGAGAGCATCAGTGGTGGACCTTCCCTGAAAAATGGTCAAATTTATAGGTTCAAAGCTTCACCTCTAAGGGTGACAATTATAAGTCAGTGGCCTAGTTAAAATTCAGAGTTATTCCAAAGAAATTGGTTAGTTCACTACCAACTCTCTAGTCATATTCGGGGAAATCAGATTTAGTCATATCTCCTTCCCTCATCTTAATTTGACTCTAATGTTTTGGAAACTTCCCACTCAAACCAGACTGGGATGGCCTCCAGCATTTAAATGTTAAGGGCATAGACATGTTGAATACCTGAACACAGAGAAGAAGGAAAATATAGTGCTTTTCCATCACCAATTCTTAGACTCATGAAGAGTGCTTCAGCTTTGAAATAGTCAGGTTTGGTGGTAGTTCTCTTCCCTTTTAATATATCTGATTCTTTTGACATTACTGACAGTCCTTTAGAAGATGTTCACTTTTCTTTCCTTCTCCAAATAGTATTCTCTCCTGTTTTTCCTCATATTTCTTTGACCTCCCCTAAATCTCTTCTGTTGATGCATCATCCATACCTTATCCTCTAAACAGAGGCATTCAACAAAGCTATTCTTAGTCTTCTCTCTATATCCTTTATTGGTGATATTTATTAATTCCAAAGGATAAAATATTTCATCTTTTAATATCGCTCATACTTCTACATTTTTATATCTAATGTCTTGAGTCCTACGTGCTGCTCATCTTTAACTGAATGACAACTGGATCTCTACAGGCAATCAAACTGAATATGTATAAAACTAAATCAATTATTTTTCCCCTTTAACCTTTATCCCTCCCAAACTTTACTATTTCTGCTTCAAGAACCATTATCATTAAAGACATCTAAGTAGGCAACCTGGATATCATCCTTAATTCCCTCCCACACTCTCCCTTTTTCAGCAAAACTTGTCCAGTTGTTCCCCAAAATCAGGATTCTATTTATTGCCTCCATGCTTTGGTAGGAATTGTTCCCTATAGCCTACCCTTCTTCATCATGGAAATGCTCTTTGACCTTATCTATAACTCTTAAAAATCCCTAGCTTCCTTTAGCTCATGCAGCACCTTTTTTATAGGTAGCCTCTCCACAAATGCTTAGCTATCTTCTTCCTCAAAAAAAAAAAAACATACATATACTCATCTCTCTATAGAATGAATAAAGTGTAGACCTTGGAAGGGAAAGGACTATTTTTGATTTTACCTCCATATTTGATATAACTAATACTATGCCTTAATCAGACTGAACAATTACAAAATGCTTGTTGGATTCTAGTAGAAATAACCAGATAATAATAGGGAAGGAGTCCTGGTCCTCCTCTCATCACAATATGTTCTGGCAAGGATGAAGGGTTCTAGATATCAAGAAAGAAGTGAAAAACAAACAAGAGCTAATGTGTCCAATGGAAAATTAAAGTTTCATTAAGATATCAAGATACAGGAATAATGGACTAAAAACAATAAAGATGAAATTTAATAGAAGGAAAAATAAATACCTATACTTTGGTTTTTAATCAATTCCATCATCACAGGACGACGACAACCTGTCCAGTCATGCAGTTTCTATTTCTCAGAGGACATTTTTAGCTGAATACCAGTTTAATATTAAAGAATGTAATTGTTGATATGTTAATAGATCTATAATCCTCAGATCAAAGAAGACAATCGCTGTATTTTCTAAGGTTGATATGCTATCTAGAAAATTATATTCATTTCTTCAGGTAACATTGAAGAGGGGCATTGATTAGGGGAGGAATGGGGTAAAGGAGAAGGAAGAAGAGAAGGAGAGGTGAGAGATAAGGAAGGAGATAAGAAGGGAAGAACAGAGGAGGAGAAAGAGGCAGACAGAAAGAGAAAGTGTGTGTGTGTGTGTGTGTGTGTGTGTGTGAGAGAGAGAGAGTGAGAGTGAGAGACAGAGTCAGAGACAGAGACAGAGATAGGAAAGAATGAATACAAATTTATAATGTGGTAGGCACTACATTAAACAGGGGGATAGAAATATAAATGTATAATGAAGCCCTTTGCTTCAAAAACAGCTTAAACTCTAATGGAGGGGAAGATAAGACACAGAAGGGTTCAAGAAAAAGGAGAAATAATTTTTAGGAGAAATCCAGAAAGAATATATGGCAAAGCTCACCAGCAGGAACTGGGGACTAAGGGACAGAGCTTAAGGTTTAAGTAAGAGGGAAATGAAGATAATAGTAGAAAGTAGATATAATGGCTAAGAGACAGCAGAGTTTGGAAGCCACTGTTATATGATAAAAGTTCAAAGAACCCAGGATATTTTGCCTGCAAAAAAGGAGACTAAAGAGAACATAATTCCTGTCTTCTGAAGAACTGTCATGTGGTAAACAGAATACAACAATTTCTTCTGCCTCAAGAAGAGTGACAGAAGGTTAAAATGAATCTGATTTTAGCTCAATAAAGTATTGATGAGTTGTTATCTGGCATGACATTTAACTTTCTTTAGATCTGATTAAAACTTCTGAATTAGAGAATCGGACAACTTCTGCACTAAGGATTCCTTCTATGGGGCAAGGTAATGTAGTAAAATGGCCAGTGACTAACTTACATATGTGTACCACTGAAAAAGAGTTTGCTGGTCTCCAGTAGAATAAAGGATTATACCAGGGCAGAAACTATGAATCAGTTGTGAAAAACAATGAAACACATAAGGCAAACAAACAAAAGAAAACGAACACGAAAGGATAATCAAATTTGGTAGTCTATGAAGGTGTGCTTTCATTGTATCAAAAGATGGCGGATTCATAAGTGACAAAATGAAATGAAGACTCATTAGCCACTGTATAAAATTTGAATGGAATGCTGTGAGATATGAACTTTCCATTACTGAAGAAAAATGCTCAAATAGAAATCCATTTTTCTGGTACTTTGTATAGGAAATTACTTCATCACTTAAAAGTGTGGAGTAGATAACATTCAGTATCCCTCCTTCTGCTAAGAGGCTTTAGGTCTAAAGAGTTATGGCTCCTCATTGTAAAATAACAAATTTGTAAAATGTCATAAAGCAAAATCTACTATTTTGCTCTACAGTTTAGAGCCCTGAGAGTTTGAGTATGAGATTGTAATTATCTTATTGTTCTGGTTAAATATTTTCATTTTAGTTTACTTTTAAAGATTGGTATAATTTTTTAACAATAATTTTCTGACATTTTGCCATCTATGTTCTCTTATGTATCCCCCCAAGATGGGAGGTTATATGATAGGGTTATCATAAAATGCATATTTCCACATTTGTCATCTTATGAAAAAATACGTTACTCTAAGGGAAAATTCGTGGAAGGAATAAAATTTAAAATGGTATGCTTCAATCTTCATTCAGACTGTCAGTTCCTTCTGAAGGAGTAAATAGTCTTTTTTGGCATGAGTCCCTGGGAGTTGTCCTGGATCCTTACACTGCTCATAATATTTGTTCTTCACAACTGATCATCATATGTATACTTTATTTATATCACTTCATATGTGCTTTACAGGCTTTTTTTTTGTCTTGTCCATCACTTTTGACAGCTTTCTAATTAAATGTTAACTAAGGCATCGGTAGACATATGTATGAAACTAAGCATGGCATTTTTAACCTTAAAATTATAATATTGAAAATGTTTTGCATAATAAGCCATATAAATTCACACAAGAAACTTGCCAACTTACTAAGTACATTTGATGTTCCTTGCCTATGATTTGGTTGGAAGACAAATAGCAAAAATCACATTGTGGATTTAGAACAGAGTATAAAAATCATATATGAACAATTTGAGTGATATTTACAATCATATTTATTTCACAATTCAAAAGAATAAAGAATTTTCTCATATATTACACACATGAAATGCGTGATTTGTTTTCCCCACTCTACTATTTGTATATCTAATCTCAATGGGGAGAAAGTAGCAGATGGAGTTATTTATGTTTATTTGTATCAGGACTTTGAAGTGCAAATTTTTTCCTGAGAAATGAACTGACCAGATAGTCTCTATCTACAAAAGAAAGATGTGCAACCTCTTCCCCTAAGTATATATTGCATGAATATTGATAGTGAAAAGTCTGCCAAAATATTTTATCTCTGAGAGGAATACTAAGGAGAAATGAAACACCTTGCCAGTATTTAAATTTAAATTCAATTAATAAAATTTAAGATAAGCTTAAAATCTTCAGCATATTCAGTGTGTAAATCATGCAGACTTCTCTTATCCATGCTGGATGATATTTTTCTTCCTCCATAATTAAGCTTCATTACCAGTAACAAAGAAAATGGAAGATATATCTCCTTAGTTGAGAAATTGTATGTAATTAAAATAATAACAAAACAATAAACAGGAAAATTAATAAAACTTTCATAAATTAGGTAGATTTTTCAAAGGGTGACACGTATAGGGACTCATTGTATATGTTAGGACCAATGATGGCATCCAACTTATCATTATGTATTAGAATAAAATAAAATGGGAGAAAAGGATTTCACAAAAGTACATAAAATTAAAAAGTTTTAAAAGCATATAAGACATTTTAGTTTAAAATAGAAATAAGGAGTACCAATTTCACAAAAAAAGTTAGATGATATGGAGAGAAAAGGATGCTACTAGGGATTTATTCAAACACTTAATGTGTTCAAAAAGACTTTATACATATGGGATTGAATAAATAGTAAAAGTAATAAAAACCTCATGATGCAAGATAGCAACATTGAGCCAACATGAACCAAAAACTGAACATTTCATTAAATAAAAGAAATCATGCATCAATGAATTTCAAGGATTTAGAAGTGGTATTTTGAAGGCTTTATATGTTATGGGAAACTTTAGATTTATTATTTTATGTATTTAAGTACTTATTATCTTATTGCCATCATACATTTTTCCTTTTAAGATATCTCATTAGTGGATCATAGAGCATTATGGACTCCAGTAATTCAAACTTGTGATTGACTCAGTTGAAAATGAAGGACATAAAAAGGGCTGAAGCCTAATATCAATAAGAATTGCTCAGAACACTTAGAGACTGAAGGACTCACCCAGGTTCAGATAGACAATATGTGTCAGAGGTGTGAATCCAGTTTTTCCCTGGTTCTCAGACCAGTTCTCTATGAGACATGGAGAAATTACTGGTGGTTACTATCATCCATACCATTCAAAAGATCAAAATATATCAAAAGATATATACACATATATATATGTATATATGTGTGTGTATATATAACAGATTGTGTAAGGGAGAAAAATAAATAGCAACAGTGGAAACTGTGTTGGGTTATAGAAGTTTTTGAGGACTGGTCTTAGCTTACAACTGATTGCTTTACCTTCTCAACCTCTTTTATTTTTGAAGACAAAGATGAAAACCCTCAATTTCCCAATTGAGTTTGGTGATTGTATTTTTCTTAACTGATTTCTTTAGATTAGAGTTTGTTCTCCATTGTCTCATGGGTCTTTAACTTCTTTCAGGATTTGTAAAATGGAGTTGGCTTTGAGTGAACTGATGTTTCACTGAATACATAAAATGGAATACTCCCATCCTAGTTGACTTTAGAGATCAGTAAGGGGCAAGGTCAAACCATTATTAATAATTTATTTCTCCATAAACCAAATAATTTCTTAACAAAGAACACTTAAAATAGGTCCTTAGGTTATTTGCTTTTTCTCAGCCTCAGCCAACCAATCTTTAACTTATAGTTCTTCAAGTATCTCTACTTCCTCTTCCCAGACCTCCTAGATTGGTGGAGGAGATAAAAGTGGGTGGGGTTGGGCTAGAAAAGAAATTTCCACTCTCAAATGGTCTAAGTAGATGTGGTCTGTGAGGATGTCCAATCCTCCTGTCTCTTATTTATACCTGCTGAGGTGATTCCATTCTTTTTAAAAATCCACTACCTTCTGTCTTAGAATCAATCCTGAGTGTTGGTTATAAGGCAGAATATCAGTAAGGACTGAGCAATAGGTGTTAAGTGACTTGCTCAGGGTCACACTAAGTACATGAGGCCAAATTTAAACCCAGGATTTCTCCTCTCCAGGCCTGGCTCTCAATCCTCTGAACGATTGAATTTAACTGCCCCCTGAATCCAATTTTACAAAATCTTCCCCAACAGATTACTCCATCAGGCTAATACTATAATTTATTTTTAACTTCTTTCTGTCCACTGATTCATTCTCTACTGCCTAAAACAAGCCTATATCTTCTCCAAGCTCAAAACTATTTCTCAATGGAACTGAACCTTCCATCCCTAATTACACTACTTTATCTGGTTGGTCTTTGACTAAGTTCTTCAAAAATACTGACTACAATAGGTGTCTCTACTTTCTCTCTTCTCTCTCTCTTCTTAACCTTTCTAATGTGGTTTCCAACCTTATCTTTCTGCCAAAAGGACTCTTCTCAAAATTACCAATAATTTCTTAATTGACAAATTCAATGTTTGTTTTTTCTTAACCCTTATTCTTCTTGACCTTTCTGCAGCTGTTGTCCCTGTTCTTTATATTCTCTTTTTCTCTAGGTTTTTGGTACATCATACTCTCAGTTTTCCTACCTGCCTATTTTTATATTCTGTATTGTATTATTTATTTTTATTGATTTTTATCATACCTCTTTGCCCATTTGTCATCCTCCATAATTATAAACACCTAAAAAGCTGAGGCTTTTTATCATTTTCCAAACTATGTTAATATATGACACCTGATGTTCTGTACAATGTTATGTACCCTGTAGATATGTAAAAAAATATTTTCTGATTTAAATAAAAATGAAAAAGGTCAAGAAGCAAAGAAACATCACTCAGCTTAAAAAATAACAACTGGTTTTGGTCTGAAACCAACAGGATTTTTATAAAATCAAGTATATTTTTCTATTAGTAGTATTCATAGAATGGATAAATGAATCAATGAATGGAAATCAGTTGATGGACATAAGGGATACATTAGAGGCATGGAATGCTTTTTCTTAGTCCAATAATGCTATATTTTGGAGAATCTTTGTTGTTGTTTTTTTGTTGTTGTTCAGTATTTTTCAACCATGAAGATAAAAACCCCTAAAAACCTTCTTATCCTATGTGAATCATTTCTATATCTTCCTCTAGATTTTCTAAAGAGAATTTATCTATACTTTCTGACAAGTTCATTGATCCAATTCTCTAGATAATCTTTTCATGGAGGTAATCTTTTCTCCTTCTATTTGTAACAATTCGTAATTCTTTATATTAGTCTTGTCGCCTCAGAGACAGCTTACATATATAGGACTCAGTTTCCTTGATTTCAAAATGAGGATCATAGCCAAGATAGACTCTGAGGTATACTCCAATTCTAGATTTATGACATGTTTTTTCTCTTTCTTCATTTTTTTTCCTTTTGCATTGTATGTAGAGCAGGGTCACACATCTTTTAGAGTTCTGTCTTAATGTCTATATTTTCAGCACGCTGTCCTCATCTTTTATAAAGTTTACATGACATGAAATATTTTCTTCTGATCATAAAATACTAGATATTCTCCCTACTTCAATTTGAATAAAAATTTTAAAAAGTTTGTTGAATATTTTCACAAATTTAATACTTGTGCTATTCCTAACATAAAAAATTCTAGAAGGTAAAAGTAAAAGAAATAAAAATAGAATGTAAACATTTGGCAAAATGAACAGTATATTAATACACACACATAAAATGTATAATATATTACATTCATACATATATAAATAGTAACTTTGGGGTTGTTTTACTGTATGTATAAAAGTATAAAAGTAACTTAATTTGTCATATTACAAATATATATTACATACATATATAATATATATATTACAAATATAAGACATATTATGTAATTCAAAATAACATGAAAAATTACTTAAAATAGATGAAATCTTTGATGTTGGTATAACAAATCCTTGAGATCAAAATACGGTGATATTACTGACGTCAAGCAGCTAGAGCCTCAGGGCTGTTGGTCATATAATGTAAATAATATACCAAGTAAAAATCAGAAAGAAGTAAGCTGTTTTAGATTTTCTGCATTCCCTGCCAGTTTCCATATATTCAGGGAAACAGATGATGAGCAAGACAGACCATATTTTAAATAAAGGTAATCATTTAAATTATATTTTATTTTCACTAAAATTATTCATTTTGAGCCATTAATTATTTAGCAAAAACAATATTTTAGAAAAAAAACGTGTCCAAATTTTGACATCTCCATGCATGGGTGTAGTAAAAATGTTACTTAATTTACTTGTCCTCAGAGGTTTTATTAGTTCTCTTAATGAACTTTGCATCTCTTTAATTAGAATTAACACTTTCATCTTGTTTATGAATATATATAAGATAAGCTTTGAAATATTGAGCATCTGGGAATACAGTCAAGCTGTCACAGCAAAATTAAGATGGTTTACATACAGAACAACTCCTATGTTGCAACCAGATACCAAATAACTAAACCTTTATTATTATCATTTGGGGTAAAAGTCCCTCTCTGCATGCACTGCTTTCTCCTCTGGGAATTTCATCACACTTTGATCTCGATCTCTTTGAAGTTACTACATTCCTTTAAAGAGAGGCATTTCAAGTGCAGTCCTTGACTCTTGTGGATGTTTTACTGGTGAGTATAAGACTTACTTTGCATAATTTATTCTGTACTTAGCAGACAGAACCATGTAATGGTGGCTACGTCAATAATATCTGAGTTTCCAATGCAATCCTTCTTTAGTAAGGATATTTACTTTCCTAGTTACACAATAACAGGGACACTAAATTTAATAGACATGCATTAGAGAATCCTTGTCATTGATACCATTTCCAGTGCAGGCTTGTTCTCTATTCCATATTTGGCACAAGATAAGTTTAAATCATCCTTATTATTTTCTATACTAAAAGGAGAGAAGGCTGGGTCCTGGCTAGCCAAGCTTTCTTATCACTTACCAAAACGACATCCCAAATGCACAGGTTAGAGGAGGTCAGTCCGTCCCCCATTTCAGTGTCTCAACAATGCTTTGGGATCAGATATAATCTCTTCTTTTAGCCATCAGAAACTGTTAACTGTGGCCCCAGCCTATGTTGGAAGACTTCTTACAGTTCATTCCTCTTCTTAGACATAGTCTAGCCATCTTGCTACTCCTCACACAAGGCGTTCCATTTCCTGTGTCTCCACTTTTGCACAAACTCTCCTCCATGCCTGAAAGATGCACATCCTCATGGCTCCACCCTTGAATTCCTGGTTTTGTTCAGGGTATCTGGCTCCTGTGCGGCATCTCTCATGCTTCACCTCCGTTCCAAGTGCCCCGCTTTGGGTGCATTTATTTTGTACATACTTTGCATGTATATTAACATTTAAATCTTGTTCCCCTAATAGAATTAAAGCACCTTGTCAGAAATGGTGGCATTTTTGTTTGTGTGTCCTTAAGAGGCAAATGAGGTGGACAGAAAGCTGTATTTTAAGTCAGGAAGACAAGTTTGAAACCTGCCTCAAACACTTACACTGGCCAGTCCCTCTCTATAATTTCTTTGTGCACACATACACTTTCATATGTGTGCATGCAGACACATATACATATGTTATTGATATACAGTGTATATACACATTATATCTTTTCTATCCTATTACGTCATTATGTATCTTTTATATAGGCAGTATATCTTTTGATGTATTTATGCATATATTTGTAAAAAGCTCAGTCATATTTCTAGCATTTAGCAACAAAGCTGGCATAATGTAGGTAATTAATAAATCCTTATTGGCTAACTAAAGCATTTTGCAAATAATAATATTAATAGTATTATTTTTATTATTTTATTATTATTTTTATATTTTATTTTTTTATTATTATTATTATTATTATAGCTAACATTTATATAGGATTTATTAAGTAATGGGCATTGTGCTAAGTGCTTGACAACTTTCTCATTTGATCCTCACAGTAATTCTGGGAGGTAAGTGATGTTATTGTTCTTCTGTTCTCATTTTACAGATGATGACATTGAGGCAAAGTTGAAGTGACTTGTGCAGGGTTGCAAAAGTTTTCTTCACTCCAGACTTAGTACACCAGCCACTGTGCCACCTAGATGCCCCTATAATTAGTAGTAAGGAATATAAGTAGTTGCCTCCCTCATACTTTGCTTATTTCAAACATAGTGTGACCAGTTTCTGTGATTACAGGAAAAGCATCGGAGAGCTGTTTTCATGAACTTTTGAATATTTCCCCCAGTGTTCTGTTGTCTGTTGTACCTGCTGAAATGACAGTCATTGATTATTGCAGTAGCATTTCAGTTCCCCTTTTTATTGAAAGTGCTCAAGAATTGTTTTTAAATGTTTTCAAAAACAATAAAAACATTTTATATATATATTTTTTAAAAGCTACAGCTCACTGGAAAAGGGAAGTTTTCATTACTTGTGATGGAAGGAGCAAGAGAGCTCCAGGCAAGAGCAACTGACTTTTAGTTTTTACAAAAGGTGTGAACGAAGTTGGCAGGAGTGGCAGGGAAAAAGGTGGCAAAGAGACAGAAAACAGGAGAAAATGAGGGAAGAAAAGAAGAGAAGGGAGGAAGCTCCAATACGCATTCTGAGATGCAAGTCCAGAGACTAGAGACTGAAGAAGAATTCATCTGAAGCCCCCATTTA
Source organism: Monodelphis domestica (assembly GCF_027887165.1). Taxonomy (NCBI): domain Eukaryota; kingdom Metazoa; phylum Chordata; class Mammalia; order Didelphimorphia; family Didelphidae; genus Monodelphis; species Monodelphis domestica. The sequence goes on from NC_077234.1 coordinate 243,476,764, forward strand.
GGGTTGCTGACTTGTCACTTAAGATCTCTGAACTACTAATACAACAATTTTAATTGTTCTCTCCCTGGGCCTTTTGACAGAAGGTCCATTCTATAAGATTTTTTCTGTTTTTTGAGTTGCTTATGATTTCTGATTTTTTTAGTACCTTAAAATCTATCTAACTGTTGATTTAAAATTATGACTGGTTATATAGTTTGGGAGATTTGCATTTGTTCTTACGTGTGAACAGGTGACCTACAAGAAAAAAAAAGACAATGCATACTTTATGGTTAGATATGAAGAGATGTAGAAAAGAGATACTCTAACTCAATTTGTGATTTGAGCTATATGAAAATATTTTCCTCTGGTTGTATGTATAATGTAGCCATGTACATAAACACACATATGTGAGCATATGTACACATATGTGTATATATGCATGTATGGATGATGGATCTTTATTCAGACCATACCTTCTGACAATAGGTGTCCCACAGGGTTCTGTCTTGTGCCCTTTTCACTTCTTCCTCTTTATTATTTTACTTGGTAACCCCTTCAGCTCCCATGGATTTAGTAACCATTGGTAGGCTTATTATTCTCAAATCAATACATCCTGCCCTACCATCTCTACTCATCTCCAATCCCTTATCATTCAATGATTCTCTGTCACCTCGAACCAGATGTCTAGTAGAAATTCAGTAGATATGTTCATAATGAAACTCGTTATCTTTTCTCTAAATGCTCCCAACTACCCTACTGTTATCGGGGGCAACACCAACTTTCCAGGACTTCAGGGTCATGACTTAGACTGCTTCTCATCTCTCATATCTAATCTATTCCTGTGGCTTGTCAAATTTACCTTTGTTCCACCTCTTCAATATGTTCTCTTTTCTCTTCTGACATGGCTGCCATTTTGGTGGAGGCTCTCATTATCTCATGTTCTTACTATCACAATAGCCTTCTGATGTGACTGCCTGCACCAACTCTCCCCACTCTTATCCTTTCTCTATTTAGACTCTAAAGTGATTCTCTTCAAGTAAAGATTCACCTAATGATCCTCCCCTACCTACTTAATATACTTAAATGGCTCCTATCACTTCCAGAATAAAAAATAAAATCCTCTATTTGGCATTCAAAATCCTTGAAAACCAACCCTTTATACCTTTGAAGTCTTCTTATTCCTTAGTTCCTACAATGCACCATTCAATCCAATGACACTGACCTTGCTACAATTTTTTTTTGTGACCTTCTATTGGAACGTTTACCTCTCAGCTCAAGAAATCTGGCAGTTTAATGAAAAAAATATTACTAAGAATACTAAACATATAAGAGTATTTGAAGGACACAAGATTAAATAAATACAACATCCAATGTACAATTTGATGAAATACTAATGAACTATATATATGAAATTCTATTCTGGTCATGACCAGAGCTGGAAATATTTTTCATTCCTTACATAATAATAGAAACTTATAAAACATTTCACATATAAAGAAAACATAAAAAGCAAAGAAAAATATTCAGCACAGAGAAAAGTATACAAATTATGCAGGGCTAAACACACTTTAAAATTCAGACCTAAGCCCCCAAAAGAAATATAAGTTATTATGCTATATGAAGATGTTTTGAAAAATGGAAATTCAATTGCAACTCGAAATTGTACTTTTTCTTTCTTGAGACAAAGAGCTTAGTAGAAGAAATGTGGCTGTTAACAAGTTCATATTCATTTTCAATACTCCTAGTATATTCATTTTAACAATACAAATATATGTTAACATGAATTAGTTAAAGCTTCATTGGATAGTTTGGAGAGCAATTTAATGTACACACACTACTTTGTGAACCTTAAAGTTTAATATAAAATTGAATTATTATTTTTATTGTCCTTACTGTTATCCTTATCTTCATCTTCATCTTTATCATCTAGGTTTGTTAAAGTTCAATTTTGCTTGAAGGTAGGAGGGAAAAAAGACAACCATATAAAGTTCTTTTCAATATTATGATACACAATCTTTTTTATTTGTAGTCTCCAATTGAATTTGAATCTCAACTATACATAAAATTATTATTAGTTTCTTTTTACATTCAATTACTAACATAAAAATCTTTTGGGGATATTGTAAAATGGTGTCTACATTGCTAGTATTAAAAATAATTCTCTTATACAATCTGATACATGCACAGTATAAATGATAAATATATCCCCCTCTTTTAATTATCAAGAATAGACATTTTCTTTTTTACTGAATGTGAACTTTTTCCCTAAAATGTGTCAGCATACTTATGCAAAGCCATCTTGTGATTCCCAAACCATATCATGTAAGATGAAATCCTTTACTGATTGCTTTTGAAATTACATTTCTCTGCATAAATGTTTTAATAATTGACTGAATGAAATGATGGCTAACCTCTAAGGGAAACAGTTCCATTAGAGTTATTGTTTTATGGTTTAGTTGTGAATATGTTACTCACTAATAACCTGCTTGAAAGGAGAGGTTGATGGTGTTCTTTAAATTTCATTGATTCACATTACACATTTTAATGTGGATATTATTGTCTGCATGGCATTAACCATAGTTTGTAATGTCTAAAATTTAAAATAACTCAATCTAGGTATTTCCTCACATGAGGGAGTTTGTGTTCTTTAATATTTAAGAAGCTCTTAAGTAAAAAAATAAAACCATCAATATTCTGTCAATGAGAAACTCAAGTACTGGCTCTTACTCTATTTCCTTTTTATGCCTCCAAGTATGATAATTTTTTCATGGATATGCCTTTTTTGATGTTCACAATTGAGCATTTCTTTAGAGCTAACCTCATAGATGAATGAATTAGTTATAGGAAAATATTGATGAAGCCCTTATATTCTAGCTACTGTGATAAATGTTAGAAATAGAAATAGGGAAAAGTCCCTGTCCGCCAGGTCACTGGGGAAGACAACATAGGTATTAATATTAAATTGTAAGGGGAATGGGAAGGCTCAGAGGTCTTAAGGCCAAACAAAGGAGATTCAAAGTCTGGGCATCCTTTGGATGTAATGAAGTATCAGATCCATATGAGCAATTTATCATTGAAGAGATGTAGGTTTAAGGGTTGGAGTTAAGGGGTCATTCTGTGGTCCCTCTGACAGGAGTTAAAAATAGGGTAGTAGTCGTCTCATATTTGTCTTAAAGGATTCAGAAAAATATTTTCTTAAAAGAAATATTTTTTATTATTCAAAATATAGTTGTTTCTTCAGATGAATTTCCTTTTTTAAATTTAAAATAATGTATTTGTTTTGGTTGTGCTCAATCCAGATAAAGTCATTTAAAATTTAACATTCTAATCTCTCACATCAGTCATTTCATATATCACTTCTGAATGAAAATATAGAATTTGTCTAAAACCACTGGAAATATGGAAAATGAATATTAATAATCACTTGAAAAATTAAACATTTTTCTTTCTTTAGTGATATGTTTTATATGAATCAAAATGTTAGAATATCATTTATTCAAGGGAGAAGAGGACAAAAAGCTATCAAATTCCACAATTCTATTTATATGATAAAAATCTTGGAGAACATAGCCTACAGATTAAATGAAATTATGGTAGATAGAGTCTCTCATGAGAGAAATAGACTAGTGCTGTTTCCCTTTTCTTTATATCCCCAGAGTTTTTCTTTATATTTCTCATTATAGCCCCAGCCCTGTACCTGGGACATAGTAGGTACTTTATAAATGTTTGTTGATCATAATTCAAAGCTGGAAAAGGTTTTACTCATATATAAGCATACCATAGGTAGTCTGGCTGGCAGAAGAACACGACCTTGTCTCTGACCTTAGTTGTGTTTTTTAATATGTTTTTTTTTCTTTTGCAATACATCTACATGGGAAAGGTGAAAGGTTGTGGGGAATAGGAACTGGTATTCCCAGCCACTGGTTCAATTTAATATGAGGGTGTCTTCTATGGTCAATTCCGATTAGATGCAGTCTAGTCGTTGGAAATGAAGTAGGGAGGCATATAGAATTTTGGATTAGAATGATATTTCTAATGGAGAGGAAAGCCCTGGTGATGCCAGAATAGGGTTCAAATAACAGAATTTAGTTTGAATACATTAATTAGCAAATTCTCTGTTTGCCATTGAGATGGAATTGGGGGGAAAGTAATTTCCTTAAGAACAAAAAGAAAAGAACAATACTCCTTTCTATCCACAAATCTGAGAAAGAGGGCACTTTCTGAGAAATAAAGACCAGAGAAACTCTTCATCCCATAGTTAACATTTTTTTCTTAATCAAGTAAAAGAAAATGTTAAGAAATTTTGCTATTTGAATATTTGTGACAGGGGAAAAAAAGATGGGGAAAAGGTCTCTGGATTTTAAACAGAAAAAAAAATGCATGGAAGGACTACTCTTCTTATACCTCATGACGAAGAGATGAAGTATTTACTGGATGTTTTTATAGCCACTAGAAACAGAGCATCTGACTGGCCAGCAGAATTGCATCCTGAGTTGTCCCTTCATATGTTTTCTTTGATCACATGTGTCTTTTTTATGACCTTCCATATGTGTGTCCTAACTAGTGTTCCTTTCTTTCTACTCAGGTACTGTGTTTTTGTGGCCCAAATTCATGGGAGAAATATTTTAATGACCTCATTATTCATTGAATATTTTTACTTTAAACTAATTGTGTCTTTATTGATTAGTTGCATTCTGAAGTATGATTTTCAGTGAAGGTAGATCCACAGAGTAAATTGCTAGAGTTGTCAGTAGACTCCAATCTGCAAGTTAGAGCTAGGGTTGTTTCTTTCTCTCTCTCTCTCTCTCTCTCTCTCTCTCTCTCTCTCTCTCTCTCTCTCTCTCTCTCTCTCTCTCTCTCTCTCTCTCTCTCTCTCTCTCTCTCTCTCTCTCTCTCTCTCTCTCACACACACACACACACACACACACACAGAATTATATTAACAAGTATCTGAGAACCAAGCATTTATATCAATGTACCAATGTTGGTCACAGGAAAAATTAGATATAAAAATAACATTCTATTGAGTTATTTTGATATTTTCATCATTAGATAGCTTTATAAACTATTTTGTTCATTGAACAATTGTTGACTTCTTTTCCCTCTAATCTCCCCCACCTCTATTGAGAAACGAAAAAAGAAAGAGAAAACTCGTGCACCAAAGATGTTTAGTCAAAGAAACAAAAACCTCATGTGGGTCTTGTCCAAAAATACACATCTCATGTTCTATCTTGCATCTATCACTACTCTGTCAGGAGGTGGGGAGCACAATAATATTTAACCGGCTGATATATAATAACTGAATCTTGCTAGCTTGCTCGCAAGCTGAAACTTCAACCTAACATTTTCCTTCTGACTAGAGTCTTCATACTCTATAATTAATGTTTATTGAAGATGCACTATAGTTAAAGGCATCATAAATATTTTCTTTCTTGTATATATATATATATATATATATATACTTATTTCAAAATATGCTGGGATATACTCTTCTATCATAAAGATTATCCACTTCAATTTATAAAAAAGACTTTAAAATTTTGTAAAAAAAACCATCATTTTTACTTTGGTAATATAATAATACTTTGGTAATAAAATAATAAGGGCTTCTATTTCAATTTGTATGTAAGAATATGTTATTGAAAAGGTAGATGGAGTATTCATATAGGTAGAGAAAAATCTATAATTCTTACACTTTTTTGATTAAAAAGATGTTTGATATCCCCAATTACACCTTTGTAACTTTATAACTTTCAACATACATTTTTGAAAATTATAAATTTCAAGCAGTCTCCCTCCCAATTTTATCTGCCCCATCTGCACACTTCCATAATGGCCCTTGTTGTAAGAGCACACACATACAAAATCAAAATCCCAAAGTTAAACCATACTGATGTGAGACAGTAAGCTTTGATCTGCATCTGTTTCCCAGTTCTTTCTCGGGAGGTGCATAGCATTCCCTGTCAAATGGCCTTCAGAATTGTCTCAGAATATTGCCTTGTGGAGAGTAGGTGAGTTTTCACAGTTGATCATAGTACAATATTGTGATTACAGCATGTAAATGCTTTACTGGTTCTGCTTATTTTGATCTGCCTTGGTTCAAGTAGATCTTTCAAGCTTTTTCTGAAATCATCCTGCTTATACTTTAGTCATTCTCCATTTGAAGGACATCACATCAATTTCCAATTCTTCACCACCACAAAAAGAGCTGCTATAGATATTTTTGTACAAGTAGGTCCTTCCCCCTTTTTATGATCTCTTTAGTATATAGACTGAGTAGTGATATTATAGGATCAAAGTATATTCTCACTTTTATGGTCTTTTAGGCATAATTCCAAATTTCCCTCCAGAATGGTATCAATTCACAACTCCACTAACAATGCATTAGTGTCCAAATTTTGCACACCTAGTCCAACATTTCTGTCATATTAGCCATCTGAGGGGTCAGCTGGGTAGCTCAGTGGACTGAGAGCCAGACCTAGAGACGGGAGGTCCTAGGTTCAAATCTGTTCTCAGTCACTTCCTATCTGTGTGACCCTGGGCAAGTCAATTAACTCCCATTGCCTAGCCCTTACCACTCTTCTGCCTTGGAAGCAATATATAGTATTGATTCCAAGATGGAAGGTAAGGGTTTAAAAAAAATATTAGCCATCTGATAGGAGGTACCTCAGTGCTGCATTTCTCTAATCAAGATATATTTAGAACATTTGTTCGTATAATTATTGATAGCTTTGATTTATTCATCTGAAAATGGCTAGTTCATATCCTTTGATCATTTGTCATTTGTGGAATGGCTTGTATCCTTATAAATTTGAGTTAGTTCTCTATAACCAGGAGTAATTAGACCTTTATCAGAGAAATTTGTTTGAAAGTTCCACCGACCATAACTTATTATTTCTTTTCTAACCTTGTTTACATTGGTTTTGTTAGGGACTCTGCACCTCTCCTTGGGCTTGCACAAGCTAGGCTCTTTGCTAATTGTGTTGTGCTCAGGCTTGGGTCCTTAGTTTGGGCTCAGAATGTCTCCCTGGGCTTGCACCAGCAAAGCACACCATGCAATGCTCTGACCTAGGGCTTGGGGCCTCACTGCAGGCTTGGTCTGGGAACTTTACAGGGTCAGAGTAGTGTTGCACTACTGTTAGCCCAAGCAAAGTGTTAGGGTCTGGACATTGGCTTGAACCCAGGTTGAAGACTTGCAAGAGTAGATATGGGGGCTTGCTGATTGTTTGAGTTGGTACTCCTTGGTGTGACCTCCTGTGAACTGTGCCCCCCTCTCATCCCAGTGAACCAGACCCCCTTTGACTCCCTTCCAAGTAACCCTCTGCATGAAAAGTTGTTTTGCTCCCTCTCCTTGTTGGTTTTTTCAATCCAGTATTAATTTTGAAGTGTTATTTTTAAGGTTAATTGGAGAGGATTCTCATAGTTGTTCAAGGTTTTCTAGCTTCTACTCTGCCATCTTGGGTCTAATAACTTTTATATGTAAAACCATTTTGGATAACAAAATTACTTTAGGAAATAAGTAAAACTGAGCTAATTACCAAAGAGTATCTATGTACTAATGACTAGCCAATGGAATTTAAAGGTCGTGCATTCCTTAGGCAGAATATAGAATTAATATATAGTTCAAAATACCAGCAACTTAAATAGATAAATGTTACCAAGCCATTTTCAATTTCTGTAGCTGTTTTCTCATTACAAATTAATGAGGGAAACTTTATAATCACAATGTAAATATGAATGGAAAAATTGGAACAACTGAGAAACTAATATAGAGAGAGAATTTTGCCAAATGTATAAGAATATGAGCCATTCCCAAATTGATAAATGGTTAAAATATATAAATAGATAATTTAAAAATGTTATCACAGCTGTTTGTAATTATATGAAAGGGACCTTTAAATTATTAGAGAAATAAAATCAAAACAACTGAGATATTGTTTCATGCCTCTAAAAATTGAATAAAATTACCAAAAAAAAAGACAAAATGACAAATGTTCAAGGGGATATAGAAAAATAAGAACACTAATACACAGTTGGTGAAACTGTGAACTAATACAACCATTTGGAGAACAATCTAGAATCATGCTCAAAGAGTTATAAATATGCATATACCCTGTGACCCAGAAGTATCACTATTAGGTTTATTGTTTAAGATGATCAGGGGAAAAAGAAAAGAACTTAAATGGTAAAATATTTGTAGCAGCCCTTTTTATGTTTGCAAAAAATTTGAAATTGAAGGAATGCTCATCAGTTTGGAGAATGGCCAAAGAAATTGAAGTATATGATTGTGATAGAATACTACTGCATGGTAAGAAATGAGCAAATTAATTTTGGAAAAACATGGACAGATATACCTGAAATTATGAAGAGTAAAATGAGCAGAACCAAGAGAACATATACAGCAACAGAAGTATTATTTTAAAATGACTTTGTAGATATCCACCTCCTGAGAAGGAACTGATAAATAGAAATAATCATGACAAAGTTTATATATATATATATATGCATGTATGCATAATATTATATATTACATATATCTTTTTTGCCAAATGATAGGAGGAAAGGAGTGAATTGGTATTTTTAGTGCAACAAGTAAATAATTTTAAATTAAAAATAACATTATATAGTTGGTAAAAAACAAAAGAGGAAAGGTTTAGCATTCAAATTAATTTTACTAAAACTACTTTTTATTTGTTATAGGAACTGCAGCCGCTTTGATTTTACTTGGAGGATTAAACATTTCAGACCATGATTACCAAACACCAACTTCTATTTCCAACCAGATGCCTGCTTTCCTTTCATACTTAGGTGCCATATGGTGTTTGGTGTGATAGACAGAACAAAGGAATAATAAATGAAGCTATAGACTATAGGATTCATGATCTTTTGTGGCTCTAAATTTTAGCTACTAAGCCTAATTTAATATTTTTTAAAGTTTTATTTTCAAAAGAATTCTTTTCTATTATGGGTACACACACATATGAATGTGTGTGAGTGTGTATGCTAGTACCCACACCAATGTAATTGGTATATAAATTGGCATACAGCAGTCAACTGCAGTTATAGTTTTATCAGTATATTATTTTAAAAATAATACATGTATATAACTCAGCCACAAAGAAAATTCCATTTGAAAAATGAAGCTTTATATTGGTTGGCACAAATAAAAGATATAAAGAAAGTACTGTAGAAAGTTTGGATAAGTGCTATGCTAAAAAATGTTATTGCAGATTACAGCCAGTATCATAAAGATATTTTTGTGAGATTTATGAGATGGAATATTTTAAATCCTTTACCATAGGTACAGTAACTAAAAGTAATATTTATTTTTGAGTCCTACAATGGATAATAATAAAATAAATCCTTCTAATACGTTTTTGTACATAGTGCGTTCCTAATACTTGGCACAGTATATGTCTAACAAAATAGTTGACCAAAAAAAGATTGATATAAAATTTATTTGGGGGTACAATATCTGAAAGATTTTACTAATACATCTTAAAACCCTGTTTTTATTTTCATTAGGTAACTAATATTAATTAAATTAATTTACAAAGCAGTATTAATTAAAATAAAAATAATTATACTTATAATTAGTACAAGATTGACCATAAGTCTGTAAAATGAACAATTAGGAGATTCCAGAGTTTAGGAAGCATACCATTGAAATTCAGTCTGAACAGTGTAGGTAGTCTAATTTCATTACAAACCATATAACGTATAAACATATATGGTTTAAAATAAAATCAGTCATAGGTTTCCTGACTTTATATATAACAGCATCTATGAATATCTACATATGTTGTTTTATCATTCATGTATTTTTATGTTTCTAAGATGTCACTTGGCCTGTAATGCTCATAAATAAAATAAAGAGGAAAGGGGAAAGGAGAAAGTTTGTGTCTGAGGGTAATTAGTCAGCAATTGAAAGAGGAATGGAAGAAAGGAATTATAAAGACTGTGAATAGATATCTGAGTAGCTAAAGTCAGAGGAAAAGTAGTGGTCACATATACTGTGTTCATATTCTGGGGAAGATATGCATTCTATTTCAGTCAATGGTAAATTAATGAATTCTATGTATTTTAGATATATCTGACTGACTTTTCCCTTAACAAAGAGTCGAGCAAGGAAAACTTATTAGATAAAAATATATGTTCCTTGTAAAGACAGAAAATATAGTAGAGGCAGTTAATGGGACATATTGATGAAAAAATTATTCAAATAATGAGAAGAGTTATAGTTTATAATCTCTTTCCAGGTTATGCTTTTAAACTTTGTTCTAATGTCAAAATTGAATTACCTAGATACAAAAAAGGGAGTCTTTGTGAATCCCAAGAACTGATATACAATTCTCAAACTTACATTTTATTTTATATCTAGAATCTCAACTGATAAGCAGTTCTGCACAAGTGAAATTTAGAATATTTCTATACAAATATTAAGTGTTTTTATTTAGTCATGTAGTTTAAATCAAGAACAGTAAAATGAAGTAGAGAATTAAGATAGTTATACATGTGTTGCAAATATCATAGAAATAAACATAACTGTCTCAGAATATGGATATAATCGGCAGAAACCTACTTTTGGCTTCTGGTCACTAGGAAACTACCTCAATTTTCAATTTTCTTTACTAAGCCTTTAAAATGTTAAGTTCTGAATATTTAATGCTAGCATTTAATGCTCTATCTTTTCTAGGCTCTCTATATTTTTAATATTACTGTATTTCTACCCAATAACATGTAAACACAAATTTTAACATTCATTATAAAAAATTGAATTCCAAATTCTCTCCATCTCACACTTTCTTCTCTTCCCTCCCCCAGAGGTAAGCAATGGTAAGCAATCTGATAATGGATTTTTAATCTAGAGCTCATTCTTGAAACAAATAATCTGTTACCTTATTCTCTCCTTGGAAAAATAGTTTGTTGTGAACTTGAGGATGCAAACTCAATTGTATAATTTAAAATAATTAATTGTTGTGTTTAAAATTGCCAACACCTGTACTTGCAGGTAAACATGACTGCAGTTTAGAAACAGGAATCTACCTCTCCTCATCACCTACCAATATAGACTATATCAAAAGGCCAAAAAAAAAAATGAATTCATAGGAATGAAGGGACTCCACAGTAGGGCACAGCATTGAAGGTATGTGGGATTTGAACATTTCCACACTATAAGGGGGTGAAATAACTTCCAACAATATGTGAGCTGATCTATCCTCCCCCACTCCACCTAGAGATCCCGTGCACTAGACTCAGAACCAGGAAGTGCTAGAATCAGTGAGCAACAGAGGGGCACCTCTAGCTCCTTGTCAGCTCACTAAGACCACCAAATACCTACCCCTGAAAGCAGCTACACTTCAGACCCCAACAAATGGAAGAGTGCAGACCTTGGGTGAGGAGATAGTGCAAAGAAGGGCTGCAAACAGTAGAAGCACCAGAGACTTGAGAAGTGGCTTCAGGCAGAAACCCCACTCCTTAGGTCCATAAAGAGATAGGTTGCCTTCCTCACTCAGACTTCTGACTGGAAAAGGAAAGAAAAAACAGCATAGTGGTGGCAAAAAACACCCAGGAAAAACAACTTCCCAACACCAAGAAGAACAAGAAGAAGGCATTGACTCTGGATAATTTTTATGGAGGAAAAATCCAGACTACAGAGGAAATAGCAGAAGAGGACAAACAAATAAATACATCCAATCATTCCAAAAAAATGGAAATTGACTACAAGCTCTTGAAGAATTTAAATCAGAGTTTATGAAAAAGATGGAAGAATATTGGGAAGAAAAGTGGGAAATAGTTAAAAAATAAAATAACAATTTAAAAGAAAGGAACTCCCAATTTGAGAAAGAAGCCCAGAAATCAAAAGAAATGATAAATAAATTAGAGACCAAAATTAAACATCTGGAAGCCATGGACAGCAGGATAGACCAAACTGAAAAGGAAAATCAAAAGATTATAGTGGAAAATCAGAAGATTATAGCAGAAAACCAGTCTTTAAAGACCCGAATTGGGCAATTAGAAGCAACCAATCTTACAAAACAGCAAGAATTAATAAATCAAAATAAAAAGATTGACACAATAAAAGGAAACATAAAATATCTCACTGAGAAGATGACTGACCAAGAAAACTGGCCTAGAAGAGACAATTTGAGAATCACTGGTCTGAAAACCTAGAAATGAATAGAAACCTTGACATCATAGTACAAGAAATTATTCAAGAAAACTGCCCTGATATTCTTGAACAAGAGGGAAAAAGAGATGTTGTAAGAGTTCATAGAATACCTTTCATAATAAATCATCAAAAGAAAACCCCCAGGAATGTAATTGCCAAATTTAAGAGCTTCCAAGCTAAGGAGAAAATATTTCAAGAAGCAAGAAAGGGACAATTTAGATATCAAGGAGAACCAATCAGGTTTCCACAAAATCTGGCAGCTTCCACACTAAAGGACCACAAGGCTTGAAATATGATATTAAGAAAGGCAAAAGAATTGGGTCTTCAACCAAGGATTACCAACCCCTCAAAACGGACTATATACTTCCAGGGGAAAGTATGGGTAAATTCAACAAAAAAAGAAGATTTTCAAATATTTGTGAAGAAAAAAACAGAACTAAGCAGAAAGTTTGACATCCAAACACAAAGATCAAGAAAAACATGAAAATGTATATAAGAGAGAGAAAAGGGTGGGATGATTTTTATTTAAATTTTCTTCTTTAAGGGTTTGAATAAAATCAAATTGTTTATATAGATATATGGAAAATGTTATTTGTAACTCTCAAAAATTATATTCACTATTACAGTAATTAGAATAATCACTCATAGGTAAATATTGGGATAATAATGATATGCAAAAAATGAAAAAAGGGAGAGGGTAAAAGAAGATAGCACCAAGATAAACTTGAAGGAATAAGATAAATAGGATAATCGATATCACACAAAGAGGCACATGGGAAGGGGAGGGGAAGAATACTGTTATAAGAAGGAGAAGAAAAGAGTGCTAATAGGAAATAATTGAACCTTACTTTCAGTGAAATCAATTCTGAGATGGAAGGGCATTTAGATCGACTGGAGTATCAAAATTAATCTTACTGTACAGTGAAAGTAAGAATGTAAAACTAAAATAGAGAGTGAGGTAGGGAGTACAAAAAAGGAGGTAAAGGAGGGGATTAATAGACACTAAAATGAGAAGGAAACAAAAATGGTGGGGGAGGAAAGGGAATTATAATAAGGATCAGGATTAGGGGGACTGATTAAAGGCAAACTACTGGTTTAAAAAGATATAGCAAGAGAAAAAAAGGGCAGAACTAGGAAAGGATATCAAAATGCTGGGAAATACAGAGGTGGTTATCATAACTCTGAATCTTAATGAAATGAGCTCATCTATAAAACAAAATTAAATAGCAGAGTGGATTAGAAACCAAAATCCTACCATATGTTGTATACAAGAAACATACATGAGGCAGGTAGACATCAAAGAATAAGGATCAGAGGTTGGAGCAAAATCTGTTGGGCATCAACTGAGAAAAAGAAGGCAGGAGTTGTAATCATGATATCTGACAAAGCCAAAGTAAAAATTGATCTGATTAAAAGAGATAGGGAAGGTAATTACATTCTGATCAAAGGCAGTATAGACAATAAGGAAATATCAGTAATTAATATGTATGCACCAAATGGTATTGCAGCCAAATTTCTAAAGGAGAAACTAGTGGAGTTAAAGGGAGAAATAGATAGTAAAACTAGACTAATTGGAGACTTGAACCATCCTCTATCAGATATATATAAATCAAACCAAAAACTAAATAAGAGAGAGGTAAGAGATATGAATGAAATCTTAGAGAAAAATTAGAATTAGTAGATATGTGCAGAAAAATAAATAGGGATGAAAAGGAATATACCTTCTTTTCAGCAGCACATGGTACATTCACAAAGACTGAATATGCACGAGGGCATAAAAGCATGGTGACAAATTTAAAAAGAGCAGAAAGAAATAAATGGAACCATTTCAGATTATAATGCAATAAAATAATATTTAGTAAGGGCACATGGAGAGCCAAATCAAAAATTAATTGGAAATTAAATAATATGATTCTCCAAAACTGGTTACAGAACAAATCATAGAAAGATTTAATAATATCATTGAAGAAAATGAAAATGATGAGGCATCCTTTCAAAATCTATGGGATGCAGCCAAAATACTGCTCAGGGGGAAATTTTTATCCTTGAGTTCATATATTAATAAATTAGGGAGTGAAGAGGACAAAGAATTGGTCATTCGAATTTAAAAAACTCTAAAGTGAACAAATTAAAAATCCTCAGATGAAGACTAAATTAGAGATCCTAAAGATCAAAGGAGAAGTAAATAAAATTGAAATTCAAGTACTATTGATTTAATGAATAAGATTAGAAGCTGGTACTTTGAAAAAAAATAGACAAAGTACTAGTCAGTTTAATTAAAAAAGGAAAGAAAAAAAATGACAGTATCCAAAATGAAAAGGGAGACCTCACCTCAAATGAAGAGGAAATTAAGGCAATCATTGATATTTAAATATTGCAATCTACAAGATATGGATAAATATTTACAAAAATATAAATTGCCTAGATGAACAGAGGAAGAAATAGACTACCTAAACAACCCTATATCAGAAAAAGAAATCAAACAAGCCATCAAAGAACTCCCTAAGAAAAAAATCCCCAAGTCCAAATAGATTCACAAATGAATTCTATCAAACATTCAAAGAACAACTAATTCCAGTATTATACAAACTATTTGACTGAATAAGCAAAGAAGGAGTCCTACCAAATTCCTTTTATGCACAAATATGGTACTGATTCCAAAGTCAGGCAGGTCAAAAACAGAGAAAGAAACTAAAACCAATTTCCTTAATGAATATAGATGCAAAAATCTTAAATAGGATACTAGCAAAAAGACTCCAGCAAGTCATCAGTAGGGTTATTCACTATGACCATGAAGGAATCATACCAGGAATGCAAGGATGGTTCAATATTAGGAAAATGATCCACATAATTGACCGTATTAACAACCTAACTGACAAAAATCACATGATTATCTCAATAGATGCAGAAAAAGCCTTTGGCAAAATACAACATTCATTCCTATTGAAAACACTAATGAGCATAGGAATAGAAGGGTCGTTCCTAAAAATAATAAACATAATATATCTAAAACCATCGGCAAAGATCATCTTCAATGGGGACAAACTTGAAGCCTTCCTAATAAGATCAGGAGTGAAACAAAGATACCCATTATCACCTCTATTATTTAACATTGTACGAGAGACACTAGCAGTAGCAATTAGAGAATAAAAAGAAATTGAAGGTATTAAAATAGGCAATGAGGTGACCAAGCTATCAAGCTTTGCAGATGTTATGATGGTCTACTTAAAAAAAATCCTAGAGAATCCACCAAAATTCAAGTCGAAATAATCAACAATCTTAGGAAAGTTGCAGGATAAAAAATTAACCCACATAAGTCATCAGCATTTCTATATATTTCCAACACAGCTCAGCAGCAAGAATTAGAAAGAGAAAATCCATTTAAAATCACCCTAGACTATATAAAATACTTAGCAATCTATCTCCTGAGACTAACACAAGAACTATATGAACACAACTACAAAACACTCTCCACACAATTAAAAATAGATCTAAACAATTGGAAAAACATCAACTATCTATGGGTGGGATGACAAATGACAATCATACCCAAATTAATTTACTTATTTAGTTCCATGCTCATTGAATTACCCAAAAACTTTTTTACTGAATTAGAAAAAAACATAACAGAGTTCATTTGGAAGAACAAAACATCAAGGATATCCAGGGAAATAATGAAAAAAAATATGAAGGAAGGTGTCCTTGCAGTACCAGATCTCAAACTGTACTAAAAAGCAGTGATGATCAAAACACTATGTTACTGGCTAAAAGACAGAAAGGAGGATCAATGGAACAGACTTAGATAAGTGACCTCAGCAAGACAGTCTATGATAAGCCCAAAGATCCCAGCTTTTGGTACTAAAATCCACTATTTGATAAAAACTGTTGGGAAAATTGAAAGACAGTATGGGAGAGATTAGGTTTGGATGAACATCTCACACCTTACATCAAGATAAACTCAGAATGGGTGAATGACTTGAATACAAAGAAGGAAAGTATAAGCAAATTAGGCGAACACAGACTAGTAAACATGTCAGATCTTTGGGAAAGGAAAGACATTAAAATCAAGCAAGAGCTAGAAAAAATCACAAAATGTAAAATCAATAATTTTGATTACATCAAATTAAAAAGGTTCTTTTCCATTTGAATAAGTTTAGTCATTTTAGAACATCATTCCTTGGTTACAATAATTACATTATTTCCCTCCTTCCCCTCCACCCATTCTTCCCACAGCCAATACGCAATTTCATTGGGTATTACATATGTCCTTGATCAGACCATTTCCATGTTGTTGTTTACACTAGGATGTTCATTTAGAACCTACATCCCCAACAATATGCCTTCAACCCATGTATTCAAGCAATTGTTTTTCTTTGGTGTTTTTACTCCCACAGTGTTTCCTCTGAAAGTGGATAGTGGTTTTTTCTTAGGTTCCTCAGTGTTGTTCAGGGTCATTGCATTGCCACTAGTGGAGAAATCCATTACATTCGATTATACCACAGTGTATCAGTTTCTATGCACAATGTTTTCCTGGTTCTGCTCCTCTCACTCTGCATCAATTCGTGGAGGTTTTTCCAGTTCACATTGAATCCTTCCAGTTGATTATTCCTTTGAGCTCAATGGTATTTGTACAAGTAAAACAAATGCAACCAAAATTGGAAGGGAAGCAACAAATTGGGAAATGATCTTCATAACAAAAACCTCTGACAAAGGTCTAATTACTCAAATTTATAAAGATTTATACCAATTGTACAAAAGATCAAGCCATTCTCCAATTGATAATTGGGCAAGGGACATGAAGAGGCAATTTTCAATTAAAGAAATCAAAACTATTAATACACACATTAAAAAGTGCTCTAAATCTCTTCTAATCAGAAAAATGCAAACCAAATCAACTCTGAGATATCACCTCACACCTAGCAGATTGGTTAACATGACAGCAATGTAAAGTAATGAATACTTGAGGGGATGTGGCAAAGTTGGGACATTAATGCATTACTGGTGGAATTTTGAATTGATCCAACCATTCTGGAGGGCAATTTGGAACTATGCCCAAAAGGCGATAAAAGACTGTCTGCCCTTTGATCCAGCCATAGCACTGCGGCTTTGTACACCAAAGAGATAATAAGGAAAAAGACCTGTACAAGAATATTCATAGCCACACTCTTTGTGGTGGCCAAAAATTGGAAAATGAAGGGATGCCCTTCAATTGGGGAATGGCTGAACACATTGTGGTATATGTTGGTAATGGAAAACTATTGTGCTCAAAGGAAAAATAAAGTGGAGGAATTCCATGGGAACTGGAATAACCTCCAGGAATTGATTCAGAGCAAAAAGATCAGAACCAGGAGAACATTATACACAGAGACTGATACATTGTGGTATAATCGAATGTAATGGATTTCTCCAATAATGGCAATCCAGTTATCTTGAAGAATTTGGAGGAATCTACGAGAAAAAACATTATCCTCATTCAGAGGAAAAGCTGTTGGAGTAGAAACACAGAAGAAAAACGACTGCTTTAATACATTTGTTGAGGGGATATGGCTGGGGATGTAGACCCTAAATGAACATCCTAATACAAACATCAACAACATGGAAAGAGGTTCTGATCAAGGACTGAAATTGTACATCGGATATGAGAAGGATGGGAGAAGGGGAATGAAGAAAATAATGTGATTATTGTAAGCAAGGAATAATGTTCAAAATTGACTAAATACATTAATTCAAAATAAAATAAAATAAAAATTATTGGGAAAACTGGAAAGCTCTCTGAAAGATACCAAGAATAGACCAATTTCTTAATCTATTTAAAAAGGAATAACCAAATAAATATATGAATTAGACATAAAGGTAGATATCATTACCAAATTAAAACAAAGTACATTATATCCATCAGATTTGTGAATAGAATCTTATGAAAAATTAAGATAAAATCCTGTGTGTTGCAAAATGGATAATATTAAAGAAAAAAGTTTTGTGTAATAAAATTAATGTAACTGAAATTAGAAGGAAAGCAAAAAATTGAGGGAAAATTTTATAGAAAAGTCATGTAACTAAAATATATAAACAACTTTGTCAAATTTATGAGATGAGTTATTCCCCAACTGATGAATGGTAAAAAGATGTGATCAATTTTTAGATGAAGAATCAAAGGTATATATAGATATATTATAAAAATACTATAAATCATTACCAATTAGAGCTGCAAATTGAAATAAATCTGAAATATCTCAGACCTATGAGATTGCCTGAAATGATAGACATGTTAAAACACAAATGTTGGAGGTGTGGGAAAATGAGGACACTAAAACACATGAAATATTTTTGAAGGATAACTTGTATATGTTCACTTCCAGAAAATAAACTGATAGATACAAGTGAGATAAAATTTTGTACACACATATGTCAAATGATGTTTTCTGTAATGTGGAGAGGAGAAGGAGGGAGGGAGATACTTGGGAATTTTAATATAACATACAAACAAATATGAAACTGTTTTTTCTTAAGTAAGTGTCAAAGTATCATTGACATAGATGATACTTATTGTTGCTTTTGAGACTGAGAAAACATTCCCTATCTGTATGAGTTCTTTCTCTGGGCAAATGCCACATAAGTATTTGTTATTTTTGAATGTTGTTGGAGAAAGAAAACAGGTAAGGATGTTAAGGAAATTGAATATGTTAAAGGATTCAGTTGTTAGCTATTTTTGATTATTTTTGTGAAACTGCTTTATTTTTTCACTTTTAAAATATTTGTTTTCATGGCTTGCTGATTGTAGATTTCTATATCTAGAAATTAAGGTGATTTTAAAGATAAAAATGTTCTAGTTTAATGAAAAGATATGAAACCTTTAAGATTAAAACCTTTATTTATAACAATGCTACTAAATGAATAGAATTAGATATGTTTACTAGCTTGCTGAAGGGTTTAAGAAATGGATTTAATCTCAGTTCTCCTGAACAAAAGACCAAAATCCCTTTCCCTATACCAGTGTCTTATTAAGAGTATTTAAGTAAAAATAATTATTTTGTTGTTTAGTGATTTTTCAGTTATGACTAACTCTTTATGTTCACTTTTGAGGTTTACTTGGCAAAGAAACTAAAGTGGTTTGTCATATTATTCTTAAGCTCCTTTTACAGATGAGGTAACTGAGGCAAAGAGGTTTTAAATGAATTATCCAGGGTCAACCAGCTAGCAAATTTCTGGGGCCAAATTTGAGCTCAGATATTCTTGACTCCATTCCCACTGTATCATAATTATTACTCCTAATTCCAAGTGTACTCTCTCCATTTAAAAACAAGCTAAAAATGACTAAATTTCATTAAACTTGTGTCATAACTCCAATGCAGTATTCTATAATGTGTAGTTTAGGGCCAAGAAGTTCTAAATTCAAGTCCTACCTTTGACACAGGCTGGTTCTATGATCATGGGTAAGTTACTTTTATTCTCTTTACTGTAGGTAATTAAGTCTTTAAGTTATGGAGGATTTGTACTTCTGCTGAAGGGGAGAGAATCTCCATGCTGAGAGTTCCTTATATTAATAAAATCACATATTTAAGCCATTAACAAATAAACCAAGTTAGGTAAAACATCTGATTAATAGCTGTGGTAATAATAATTCTTATTCTAGGCATCACACACAAATACACACACACACACACACACACGGAGCTATACCATAGAAACTACATTGCTTATATACGTTAAATGGAAGTTTGGATGAGATGTCATATCAATAAAAGTATTATCACAGAAAATCATAATAAACATTTTTGATAACTTGAGTAACCAAGTGGCATAGTGATACATAAGGAAAGACGGCGCTTGATGTGGTCTCAAATCAATCCTCCATTAGGGACAGACCCCAATAACAGCCCCATGGAGGGGAACCTCATGGAAGAGGGGAGTGACCATGACCCCAGCACTCCTGACTCACTGTTCGGGAGAGAGACCTTGGGATGCTATGAGACTGTTTGTGAGGAAACCAATGCACATGGAGGAGCGTGCAGGACCAGGAGTTCACCAACTATCAGTTTCTCTCTCAATATCAATGCCTTTATATAACTACTTGGTAATTCTATCTTATTTATGGCTCTGCTGTCAAGAAATATAACCATAGACTAAATATAGTCCTTGCAAGTCGGGAGAAGAATATTTAAAACAAAAGATCACCCAGAAATTATTTATTTCAAAAACTTGCATCAAACCATTTGTAACATAAAATTCAAGCATTATCAATTGTCCTGGCCATTTACAGTAAGAGGGTTTTTGTGGAGTAAAGTAGCATGGGCTTCACTGGTGATTATTAGCTGATAACTTCCCACTCTGTTACATTTTCTGCCAGGAAATGTCCTTGGCCCTTCCAGCTCTAAATCTAGGATCCTATGACTTGGGGATACAGAGGTAATGTGTAAGTTTTACAATGAGTGAAAAAATGAAAGAGAGATACCTTATTGGGTTCGTGTTGGGAGCAACTGGACAGAACTGAATTTCTGATTTTTGAGCCTGAATGCTTTTGGGGAAATGATGCAGGGATTGAAGAGAATCACACGAAGATGGGGAACATGGGCACCAGGAGCATGGATATGTCTTTCTTTTTGGCTAAAATTTTAACTTCTGTCTTAGAATCAAAAACAAGTATTGACTACAAGGCAGAAGAGTTAGGCGATTGGGGTCAAGTGATTTGCCCAGTCACACAATTTCTGAGGTCACATTTGAACCCAGGTTCTCCCAACTCCAGGACTAGCAATCTATTCACCATGCTACCTGTAAACCTCAAAATTCCTTAGACTTATAAATGTTGGAAATTTCACCATTGGGATATTTCATACTTGGAAAATTTCTTACTGATAGTCTATTGGAATGGGAACCCCATTGGCATGGGAGGTTCCTTCTCTTCCCTTCTTAAGATTACTTTAGGACAGAAACCCTTTGCTGAACAATGGAAAGGACTTTGACCTATGCTTAAGCACAGAACAGGAATTTCTTTGAATCATGATTGATTTTAGAATTGATACAATGGAGATACTTGGAATAAATCTCCACCCTATTCAGTCCTAATAGGATTGAGTAAGGGCTGCAGCCTAGATCAAAATTTAATTATTCCAATTTCTACCCTACTCAAGTTAACAGGATTTAGAAAGGGCTGTAGCAAAGGAGTAAAGATTTAATCATTTGAAAATATGACCTTCAACAGACATGTGCAAAGCCAGAAACCTCTGGGCAGTCCTGGGTTAAGCTAGAGCCTCCATTGACAGGGAAATTGATGGACAGTGATTGGTAGATGGGAGAACTGGGAGGAGGAACTTGGATGGTTTCCTTAAAGATAGGGGGTCTGAAGACTCCAGGGAGGTTGAGGAGTTTTGGTCGGGGTGATTGCGGTGGACTCTGTGAAGGCTTGCTCTGAAGGAAGCTGAAGGTGGGGCCTCTGAGACTGTTTCTCCATTTTGGACACGTGAGTAATAGGGACTGATCTCTTTTCTTTGCTCCAGCTATCTAAGGGCTTGGGCCTTTTGGCCCAGCCTAAACAGAAGGGGTATTTAAGCCCTATTCCCTTCTCTCCCCTTTCTCTCTC
Source organism: Monodelphis domestica (assembly GCF_027887165.1). Lineage (NCBI taxonomy): Eukaryota > Metazoa > Chordata > Mammalia > Didelphimorphia > Didelphidae > Monodelphis > Monodelphis domestica. The sequence goes on from NC_077234.1 coordinate 243,498,492, forward strand.
TATATATATCTCTAATTCCTTTCTTGCTCCTATTGTAATTAAACTCCAAAAAAGGCTGACGGCTGACTTGAGTTTTTCATTTAGGAATTACATAGCTGATTCCTTGGCGACCTTAAATTAATATATATCAGTCTTTTAAAGTGATTCCCTTGTAACATTGTGGCTGACCACACGGGAGTCTAAAGAATCCTCTCAATAAAACTTTTGAAATTCCTTGACTTTTTACTATACCGTCTCACCACTTAGTCCTTTTTTTTAACAAAAAACTTGGCTTAAAGACACAGCTGCTAGAACACGTGAGTATAAAAAACTTTTTCTCTTTTCTCCTTAAGTTAAATTGGAATCAGTAGTTTTTTCTTTTTCTTCCCTTTAATCTTAAGGGACAGCTGGGTAGCTCAGCGGATTGAGAGCCAGGCCTAGAGACAGAAGGTCCTGGGTTCAAATTGGACCTCAGATACTTCCCAGCTGTGTGACTCTGATAGACAGAAAACAGCTGTTTTAAATCTCAGCAACAGGACTCTAAAGTCCTGGCTGGAAGAACTGTTTCTAAATATCCTTTCCCTTAAGGAACAACTTCCTGGATTAGAAAAAAAAAAACCCTGTGGAAAGTTTGTTGCTTTGCCCTGCTCCCCACGTGTTTTGTGAAATTACAAAATATATATATAAAAATGAGTACTACATTCTTTGACAATTATATGGCAGCTGAAGAAGTAGGGGCATTGAGGAATGAAGGATACCTCCAAATTTTTATATTAATAGGTACTGTCATTTTTGTAATCCTCAATACTATATTTAGAGATGAAAAAATAAAAAATATTGAGGATAAAATAAAACAAAATGAGGATAAAATAAAACAAAATGAGGATAAAATAAAACAAAATGAGGACAAAATAAAACAAAATGAGGATAAAATAGAAAATATTGAGGATAAAATAGAAAATGTTGAGGATAAAATAGAAAAAAATGAGGATAAAATAGAAAATATTGAGGATAAAATAGAAAATATTGAGGATAAAATAGAAAAAATTGAGGATACAATAGAAAAAATTGAGGATAAAATAGGAAATATTGAGAATAAAATAGAAAAACTTGAGGATAAAATAGGAAATATTGAGGATAAAATGAGAAATATGGAAGATAAAATAGGAAAAATTGAGGATAAAATGCAAGCCCAATTAGAAGATCTAAAAAGTTTCTTACAGGATCAATTGGCAAACAACCACTCTACCAGAAACAGACCTGTTTCTGAACCTTTGAATGAGGAAATTTCCTTCCCTGAAATAGAGATGGAAAACACCTTCCCTATAGCCCAGTTAACAGACTGCTTCTCTCGTGTAGTGCAAATCTTGTCTGAATTTAATCCCCAAAACCCTTCCCCTGCAATCCCAGCTTCTCATGTTCCCTCTCCTACAGAAAACCAAATTCCAATGCAAGAGAGATCTTGAGGTTTACAACCTAGCTGCCCTAGAACTGATATAGTGTCTTTTTAAATTTTAATGACAGATATCCACTATATGTTTCATATCAACTAAGGACTCTTCATTCTCTATATTATTAGCTTTTGATACAAATGAACCCTGTATGTTGCTGAAGGTTTCCCCTGTCATTTATGGAAATAATTATAAGATGCAATATAATTAAAGAGGTAGTTAATATTCATGGTTAAGCCATTAAGTCATAAGAAAAATGAAAATATTGCCTATATTAATGTGCAGATTTAGTTTTATACCAATTTAATCATTGAAGGGATACTTTTTTGGAACTAGACAAAACAGTAGAAGTAGTTTTGGGAAAATAAAAGGCCTAGAATTATGAGAGTAGTCATTAAAAATCCTATGCATGAAGGGAGCATAATATTTCCTGTATTTAAATGATATATAACAAAAATCACCAATCTATCTTTGTGCTATTTACTTAAAAAAAAACAAAACCAAAATTAAATCAGTGAAAGATATCAGATAAAAAAGAAAACCAAACAAGAAAGAATAGCAGACCAGTATTTAATGATGTCAAGAATATAAATTACTGGTGGAAGTGCTTCTCATTTTGAAAGAAAAAAGCTAAGAAAAATGGAAAGTAGTTTGGGAGAATTTGCATTAAACCTTCAACATTAAGGTCAAAATGTTTAAATTACTTGAATAGAAAAGGTTATATCAGAAAAAAATAGAAAAGAATAAAATGAAATACTTTTTTCAGCTATGACTAGAGAACGTTTTTATCCAAATCAAGCAATATATACATTAAATATATACATAATACAAAATATTTTCTCTATATAATATGTTTTAATTAAATATACAATAATTTCAACTTTGTAAAAATTTTAAAAGTGAACAAATTGCACAGAGAGAAAACAGAATTGTTCAAGTGGGAATATATTGGCTTCAAATAATACTAATCAAATCTGGTATCCAAAATATCTGGGGAATTGACACAACTGTATAATATCATGTCATTCCCCAATAACTGTGTGATTAAAGAATACAGATAATTTTTCATGGAATAATTTTAAGCTATATAATGTATTATGAAAATATGCTCCAATTAAAATATAGTAAGGCAAATACAAAGGAAAATAATCTTAGTTTTTATTTTGTATTTTAATTGACAAAAATTAAAAAAGGAAGATTGAAATAGGTAATGGTGAAGGGACTATAAAGTTATGTACATTGAAGTACTACCGTTAGAGCTGTTGGATGATTTCAATTTGCAGCTGCTAAAAACAAGTGATTAAATTGTTTCCTTTGACCTCATGACAGAAATATTAAAAATGTGTAAAATATGTCATATTCATGGCTATATTCTTTGGAAGTAACATAGAAAAAGCAGCAAAAGTGGTCTGCTTTGATTGAGGAAAAGCTAAAAGAAATAAGTCATGTTATGTGAATATAATTGAATATAATTGTGTAATAAGAAATGGCAAATATGAGTAATTCATAGGAACCTGGAATGATTTTCATAAACTGATACAAAGTGAAATAAAGAACAATGTGCAAAATGCTATGGGTTAGATAGACAGATTGTCAATAGGAAGTTGCCATACATAATGATAAAAATTAATCAAATTCCCTTGGAGGTCATAATAAAAGATACTTCTTCCCTCTGAAATATAGATCTTTTAGTGTGGAATGATGCATACATTGTCAGAAATAACATCTGTATCATATATTTACTCATACTTATTTTTCTTTGTGAAAAGAGAGGACTTGCTTAATCCTTTTGGAGCGATTAATGTGATGATAAAAGTATTAGCAAAGCATATATGTATGCATGTATGTTTAACATACATACATACATACATACACACAAATTAAAGAAAAATTTAAAGAGATCAAGGGAAAAAACTATCCCTAAATCTATCCTATCTCTATTGAAACTTGAACTGATTCTTGTACTTTTCAGGGTCCTTGCTACAATCACTTGACAAATTATTTTGTAATATCCCCTGTCCCTACCCTCCTGCCACAATTTCCATCCTGCTTTGGATTGATAGCCTCAGCAAATGACCAATGACAAAGGACCTCCTTTAGCCCTGTCAGTATTTGTGGTACAACTAAATAATAGCACAGGAGCTAGTGAAAGAATAAATGATAGTTGATAACTCTCTACACAGTATTGTGTTACTGAAATCCATTCCTCTTTTCCATTGCTTGTTATAAAGTGCCATAAATCCTAAACAGTAGCAGAAATTTTGCAGTGCGATAGAAATTGTTCTGTGGAACATAGACCTGAAAACTACAAAAAAATAATTGAATGAGTACAATCATAGTAGATAACATCTATATAGTGCTTTAAGGTGTGCAAAGTTGTTTATATAAATTGTGTCATTGGTCACCACCACCTCACACCATCGATTCTCTTCTGAATTTTGGTTCCATTTTTTCCATGCCCCAAACTTGCACATAAATAAAAAAAAATCCTACATGCATATTTATACAACATCAAAATAGGTGAAAATAATTGAATCATTGAAGGCATATAGACTGAAAAGCACAGAAACAAAAACAAATTTAAAGGGATTTCAAGGTAAACATGGCAGTAGTCTAGACACAGGACGCTTCCTCTCCTCAGCACCTACTACCTCAGAAAGACTACCTTTTATGACCAAAAAACTCAAATGTATTTGAACGAAGGGACTCTACAGTAGGGTGCAGCATTGAAGGTATGTAGTATTTGGGCATTGCCACACTATAAGGGGATGAAAAAGCTCCCACCAAAAGGCAAGCTGATCTACCCTCCCCATCCCACCTACGCTGCCAAAGTCAGAGCCAGCTCTCTCCAGAATCAGTGAGTGAGCAACGGTTGCCTCTAGAGTGAGTGAGGGGGAACATCTAGGTCCTTGGCAGCTGACTAAGACCACCAAAGACCTACCCCTGAGAGCAGCTACACCTGAAACCCCAGCAGGCTGAAGAGCATAGGCTGAGGGAGCTCACAGGAAGATAGCACAGAGAAGGACAGCAAATAGCAGAGGCTGTGGAGATTCGAGAGTTTGCCTCAGGAAAAATCCTTGTTCCTTAACTCCATACACAGAGAGCCTGCCCATCTCACTTAGATTTCTGACTAAAAAGGGAAGGAAAAATGTCCACAGTGATGGCAAATAGTGCCCAGGAATAATAACCTCCCTCCAGCAAGAAAAACAAAAAGAAGGGACTGACCCTGGGAAATTTTTAGAGGAAAAATCCAGACTACAGAGGAACTAGAAGAGGAAACTCAAATAAATGCACCAAAATCTTCCCCCAAAATGGAAATGATCTACCCTCTCGTGAAGAATTTAAATTGGAGTTTATCAAAAAAATGGAATTCTTCGGGCAAGAAAAATGGGAAATAGTTCAAAGAGAAAATAACAGTTTAAAGGACAAGAACTCCCAATTGGAGAAACAGCTGGAAGCCACAAAAAGCAAGATAGACCAAACCAAAAAGGAAACTCAAAAGATTAAAGCAGAAAACCAAAAGATTATAACAGAAAACTAGGCCTAGTAGAATTGCACTTTGGGTATGGGAAGGTCTGGAGAAAGGGAGGGAAGAATAGAATGTGATTTTTGTAATCAAGGAATAATGTTTGAAATTGACCAAATAAAACTAAATTTAAATAAAAAAATAAAAACAAAAACAAAACCACATTTAAAAAACTTTATTTTCCCAGTGCCTTATCTAACAATTTACCTTCTTAAGTTATGAGAATCACTAAAGAAGAATACGATGCTAATTTTAGTTTACCACAGAGTATATGTATTAGATGTTTTCCTGGCCAATTATGGAAGCTATTTTTGTTTTAAGATTTAGTGAATAAGGAATGATAAAACATTTTGAATAAAGAAACTTTTGCTTTATCTTTTATTTTATTGATATTGACGGCATTATTATTGAATATTATTAAGACTCTAAAAATTCTTTTATGACTGGTAACTTGATTACTTCAACTGGAGTAGGTGTCAGTGTTATTCATTCTATTTTCATCAAGGAGCTTCTATCACAAAGCTCTGATCTATATCACATATATATATATGTATATATTTTATACATAAAATGTGTATTTTATATAATTCTCCTATTTCATCACTGACAAAAAGCTATGGAAGGGTAATTGACTTGAAGCATTTTTATTTTTCTAATTAACATTTCAGAGATTTTTAAGACACAAACTAGTGAGAAGCTCTATTTTGGATGATTATAAACATACAAATAAAACTTCTTAGATCACAAGATGTTAACAGTAGTATTGTATATAAATTTGATGATGTTTTCTAGAAGAAAAGTTATAATAAATTTTAGCAAATAATTTAAAATACATATGTAAGCATACACACATAATAATATGAGATATTAAAATATATTTCACATTAGAGTCTGTACAGTACTCCATTCAATGTACTTTCTGGATTTAAAATATAATTTGAAAATTCCAAATTTCAGAGTGTCAAGACTATATAAAAGCTGAATAAATTTATCAGCCCATACACACACACATATTATTCTCATAGACAAATTACATGTATTATATAGGGTATACTTCTTTAAATACTATGAATGCAGAAGTACATATACCTACATGTATTCTCTGTGTGTAAATTCATGTGTACTTATGTATACATATGTGAAAACATACATAAACACAAGACATATATTCTATATTTATACATATACATAGAGAGGAAGACATACTCCTTGACATTAAGCAAGGCAAGAAATAAACATTTCAGAAAGGAAAGATGAAATTAGAAATTACTATAATAAAATAGGAATCTATTAAAAGAAATAAAAGTGCTGCATGGATTTAGAAGAGGGAACTTGTCCTCTACAGTTAGGCATCAAAGGGAGTTTTGTGTAAAAGGTGAGCTGGAATAAAAGTATAAGTGTAATTTCAACAAGCAGGGAAGTGTAAAAAAATAAAGAATGGTAGTCCTGGCTGAAAGAATAAAGTAAATGAATAGAGCAGTTTAAGAGCACATTATGCTGTAAGAGCACATGTTATTCTAGAGCAACAGTGAGTAGTTTAATTTGGACAAAGCATCGGGTCTATAAAAGGAGTAAAAGGAGAGGAATAGTTGGGATCATTAAAGGAGAGATTCTTAACCTTTTTTTTTTATCATGGGCTCATTTGTTATAAAGCGAAAGTTGACTTCAGAAAATCTACTGCCTCCTTCTTAGAATGATGCTTTTAAAAGAACAGAATAAAATGTAGAGAATGATAAAGAAACCTATTATATTGAAATGGTTATTTTAAAGTTTCTAGACTTCAAGTAATTCGTTATTATTATTATTATTACTATCATTACTACTACTACTGGTTATTACTATTAGTACATGTACATGCAAAAATAACATGAGAAATTCATGAGAAATGAAATATTAGAATGCATTTGAAGCTTCTTGCCTTCAGTAACCATGCTTTTTGATTCAGAAAGAACCTAATTATTCTAATGACCTTTGTTATAATTGTAGTGAACACCTTCATTGCCTTCTAAAATAATTTTCAGAAATTTAATGCAATTCTTATTAAAAAAAAACTCTGTTTTTTTTTTTTTAGAACAGGAGCAGAGAGACTAAAAAAATGAGGAGGCACTATGTGTGTATGTCTCTACATTTTATAGTTGACTTTCTCAGGAAATGGATATTTATCTGTGCCCAGCAAAAGAGTGGTATGAATCTTTCAAGAGACTTTTTATAACAGTCACTTGTGATATTGTCAGGCAATGTGAATAAATCATGTTTCTTGGCTCTATATTGTAGAAGATAAAGCAAAGGTTGTCTTTATGTTCCCAAAGTTCCCATGAATTGTTGATACTAGATATTTCATTGCATCATCTTTGTATTGGAGAATGACAATTGGCATTCCCCCATCCATATAAATTCATGACCATTGTGTGGTAGAACACTCAGTCATACTGTATCCTTAATTCATAGAACCCCTATTTCTAAAAATAAATATATGAAGCATTGATTTCAAATCATTGATGTGTGTTAAAATGTTATCTTAAATCAAATCATAGATCTAGGGCTTGAAGGGATACCAGGCTCCATCTCGTCCAACCTCCTCATTTTAATAATGAGGAAACTGAATCTCTAGGAGGAGAAGTATAATACAGTGGGGGCCAGCTCTGAGGCCAGAGGACTTGAGAAAAAAAATCTTACTTCTGATTTTAATTACCTGAATGCCATTTTATTGTGCCATCTTTAAAGGAGTACTCTTTTTTGGTAATTACATTAAGTATAATCATCTCCTGAGTGTTAATAGAAAAGATTATCTACTTATAATAGGAATTATTGTGTGATGCATTAAGAAAAAAAGTACTAGAAATGATTATGTATATATAGTACTAGGAACTATTATATACAACATTGTATGTATATATTTTATATGTATGTATATGTGTGTTTTATAGCTATGCATATAATAAAGCATATACAACATATATGTATATAGTGATGTATGTGTATGATAGTTCCTAATACTTTCAGAAAATATATCACACTATAGTTCCTTTACACAATCTTAGGAAAAAACCAATTACAATCATTTGATGGATATGAAGTTCATTAGCTCCAAAGGACCCAGGAGAAAATCTAACCAGGAAACAAACCCAGGTCCCTTCTCAAGAAATCCAATATGCTTTCTATAGCTCTACATATGACACTGCCTCTAATTCCATTGCCTTCTTATACTGAATTTCAAAAATTAATATAATATTAGTAATTTCTATGAACATTTTCAAATCATTAGCAGAAGACTATTTTGAGAAAAATTGTGTTCTTAAGAACTTTAGAAACTGTCACAATGTACAAAATAAAATTTAATTTTTAAAAAAGATCTTTAAATAGAGAATTGCAATCTCTTCATACCCTCCACTCCCATAACTCTTGGCCTTTCTTTTTCCACTTTTTCATCCTCCCAGTCAAGATGAGTTGACAACTCTCTTATATGGAAAAAAAAAATCCCTTTAATGCTTTATTCTACCGTTTACATCGAACTTTGTGTAGAAGTGGGAAACATAAAATCCAACATCAACAATCATATAAAATGCCTCTTTATTTCAACTGCTAGCTTTGGCTACACAATGCTATTTCTTCATAAAACTGGTTTGGAGAAAACTTACAAATGTCCTTTAGGTTGTGCTATGTCACACTTTTCTTATCTGTAGTTGTTTTCTAGAAAATGTGAATTGATTTAAAGCATCTATATCTCTTCTTCAAGTCTTGGTGATTCCATTGAGATCAGTATTTTCTCTTGGTGCTTCAAGATAATGGGAATCTTCTTGCATAACTGTTGCTGGAAAAATGAGTCATCACCTGGAGATCAATCTATTGGTCAGAAGCCTCTCCAAATGTAGCTAGATTGGCCCTTGGACAACAAATACCGAATCCTTTGCCAACCTGTTTGAAGCCTTTCCGGCTTGGCAGGACCTGCCACAGCTCATGTTCTCTTGAAGTTTTTGAAAATCATGTGTCACCTCCAAGCCATGATGATGAATAGGAGTAGGACTTTAGTGGAGGTAAAGTATATACTCCGATGCGTATAAATATATACCCCAACCCCCACTCAAGTCCTTCCATAAAATGACAAGTTGTATTAGAATGCAGTTTTATTGTGTTTCTGAGAGCAATATGTAGAATTCATTTTCTCTTGGAAATTTTTATCATTTGCAACATAAAACACAGCATCGACTTCATACTATAGTAATCCATTTTACTGCTATGCATTGGTTTGTTCTTTGGAAAGATAATTAAGCAAACCTATTAGTAACATAAGTATTTTCAAAATGTTTTATTAATTTAGGGATGTGCCACTATTAGGACACAGTGACCCCCTTAACTCTCTAAGCAAAACCTTATTACAAGCAAGTACAGTAAAAAACAATCATTTACTATCTGCTATATGTCAAGCTCTGTGTTGGGCACTAGGGATACAAATACAGGGCATGAAACAATCTCTCCCCACAAAGGGCTTACAAGCTTGGGGAAAATACAAGTAAATATAAAGCGATATCCAACATTATCATATAGTATATAAATATAACACAATTAAATGTAAGTTGCTTTATGACATAGAGAATTTGACATTAGAGTAGTGGTCAGGAAAGATTTCATGAAGGTGACAGTGACGGAGTTAAATCTTAAAGAGATGGGGAGCACCTAGGTGGCTCAGTGGATTGAGAGCCAGACCTAAGACTAGGAGGTCTTGAGTTCAAATCTGACTTCACTCACTTTCTAGCTGTGTGATTCTGACCAAGTTATTTAACCCTGACTGTCTAGCCTTGGAACCAATACACAGAATTAATTTTAAAACAGAAGGTAAGAGCTTAAAAAAAATCTTGAGACACAAATAATGATAGATTGCTTTCCAGATATGATGCAACCAATGAAAAGACATGTAGGTAGCAGATGTGAAGAATATAAAGTAAGTTAGCTTAATGTTACTCTGGGGTATGGGAAGGGGTTTGATGACCAATGAAGGTGATAGATGGTGATAAGATCGTGTAGGATTTTAAAAGTTTAACAGTTTATATTTTATCCAAAAGTCAATAAAAAGTCACTGAAGTAAACGAACTTGAGAGGTTAGATGCACAATAGTTGTGAAAGTGGAAATGGCAAGTTGTGTTAATTCAATGTTAAATCATGTACATAATGAATACAGACTAATGCCAAGATTATGAATCTTGGGAGAATAAAAGACTGGCAGTACCTCTGACCTATAGAAGTTTGGGAGAGGGAAGTGTATAGGGAGGGATTTGGTTTTGTGCATGTTGAATTGAAGTTGTGCATCTTCTCTCTAACAACAGGTTGGAAAGATATTTCACAGTCCTCAGAAAGCACAATTAATCACTGTTTTGATTGGAGTTCTGAAGTCTTTCAATTGTATAGTTTTCTTAATTTTTATAAATGATTCTGATTATTGCATGAATAATTCTCATAGTTTTACTTACTCTGCTCTGCATCAGTTCATAAAAATTGCAAGTTTCTTTGAATTAAAGATACTACTCATTTGCCATAGTACAATTATATTCTAACATACCTATATAGGCATTTACTTTTCTAGTATGAGTATTTTACATACCTAAGACCTTATCTTTAACCACCTTGAGATATATGTAGCATCCCTGGATGTGTAGAGTTGAATAACTTTTTCAAAGTTCATAATACTTGGTTAACTTCTTTTCTCATCTTTGTCAATTTTATAAATACATAAAATTTAAGGTTTTAATTTTATTAATTTGGTACACTCTTCAGACATTGATAACTTGCATTTCTTCATTTAAAATTTGCTCCCTTTTATTGAGATATTGTGTATTTTCTTATGTGGTCTTTTTAACAATGGCTATATATCATATATAGTATAACTTTATTAGAACTTTTTGTCAAAACTATATTTTTATTAATTGTTTCTGTTTTATAGAGCTTAACTGTTTTTGTTTACCCGTGAGTTCTCATTTCACTTAGTATCTGCTGTCTGGAGCAAACTCACCACCAGGATGCCTTGATGGACATGACTCCCTCAGCCTCTTCTTCTGTCTGACCGGAGGCTGATGTATCAAATTTCTCCCATTCTTTTTCTTTACAGAGAACATAAACTGGATTCAGCACATTCCACTTTGCCTCTTCAGTTCTGCTGGATTTCAACCCGATGGAACCAGACAGATACCTCATGCCAGTTAACCCATGTTGTCCCATCCATCTGTCCCTCCCTTCTTACCTTCTTTTGTGTATTGTCTTCCCCTTTAGATTATAAACTCTTAGGGAGTAGGGAATGTCTTTCTTTTTATTAATTATATCACCAGTACATAGTACAGAATTGTTTCGTGAATGGGATAGGATTAAATTATTTCTCCTTCCCTTCATGTAATATTTATTTTGTAACATTTTGTTCCTATCCCTAAAGAAGTAGTTACATATTCATCAACATGTTGTCTCCCCCCAATAGAAGGTAATTCATTGATGGCAAGGATTATAATATTTTTGTATTTTTTTCTTAGTCCAGTGCTTTGTATATTTCCTGCCATGTTTTAAGCTCTTAATAAGTGCTTATAGATTGATTTGTTTTTCCTAGTTGGGAAGTAATATTGAATTCTTTGAACTAACACTTCTTAATAGCTATGTCTTTCTCCCATTTATTTGCTAAATTTATTGTCTCTGTTGTGTTCGTGTTGTGTTACTAAATATTTGATGGTGTTCTCCCAAGCACAGAATTGTCTACTGCCCCTGAATTTGATTAATTGATGCATTGTAGCTTATATTTAAAAGATATGAATATTTTTCTCTTTTTTGGTGGGGTCTGGAGATAGTAATGCTATAGTATTTATTTTTCCATCTTCCTCAGAGAGCCTAATGATTTTTTATAATATTTAATTTTCCTTTTTAGGAAAATACTTAACTTTCAGTCTTAGAATTTATATAAGTATTAGTATAAGGCAAAAAAGGGGGAAGGGCTATTTATTAGACTTGTCCAGGGTCACTAAGCCATGATTTGTCTGAGGCCAGATTTGAAGCCAGGTCCTCCTGACTCTAGGTCTGGCCTTCTATCCACTGAGTCACCTCATTGATCCTTTAATGTTCAGTTTTCAAGTTCAAGATCTTTGCCTGCCTAATATTATATATTTTGCTATGTTAGTGTCTTTTGCTTCTCTTCTGTCAAATTACCTTCTTCTGAATATTTAAATTTAACTATTTCTGATCTAAGTTTTATCCAAATACTTTATTTTAAATCTTTTATTTTGAACCATTATGAGATTTCCTGCTATGATTTTATAACAAAATTATCTTTTTACATTCACTTTTCTACAAATTTTGTGTGACCCTGGACAAGTCACTTAATTTTTTGCCTCACTTTCCTTGCTTGTAAAATGAGCATAATAATAGAGCATACCTGATAGAGTTGTTGTAAAAATCAAATAATATAATAATCATAAATGGAACACGGCCTCTAGCATATATTAAATAACTTATAAAGGTTTCTTATTATTTTATTATTATATAATACTTATTCAATATATTGAAGCCTTTTGGGAAGAAGTGTGCTTTTTTAATTGCTGGAGAACATATAGTATAATGAGTCTTTTTTGGACTTTTCTTTCATTGTTTTTCTTATATTCTCAATAGCTTTTCTCTTTACCCCAATCTCCTTATTCTTGTCTCCCTATTTTTGTCCTCTGACTTATTTATCTAGTACTGTGGTAGTCTTTCTCCTGCATCCACCTTGACTTGCCATCAACGCAGAATTAATGTCTTCTCTGTCTACTGGAATATGAATTGTAAAGGTGTCCAGACTGAGTAACCCGAGTAACTGCCTTAAAAGAAATGGGAACATCTCTGTAGGGATGGGTCTTTAAATACTGGTTTGCGAATTTGCTTGTTAGTTGTGTCCAGCTCAAAAGGAGAGGATGTGGAGTGTGAATATGAGTCATATAATTTTATAAGAGTTTTACTTTGTGTAGTGTTTCTCTTTTTTAAATTGTGTAATTCTCCTTTATTTAATTTGTGCATTTCCTTTTTTGAGGCTTTCAGGTAGAGAGAGGTAAAATGAAAAGAAAAATGACTATGAAAATAGAAGAATGAGGTTCAAATTCTACTTCTGATGCTTTCTACCTTGGTTTCCTTTTGTGAGTCACTTACACAAACTTTTATCCTTATCTGTATAGAGACAAAGTTGTACGAAATGCCCTCCAAGGTTCCTTCCAGTTACAAATTACTCAATTGATCCATCAATTAGCAAAACATTCTATAAATGTATATTATGTACTAGGTACTACACAATGTGCTGGTTACAAAGACAAAAATGAGACTTTATTTTTTGACATCCTATGATGTTACTAAGAATATCCCCTCAATTTATTTTAAATTCAGCAATATTTTATATACCCACTGTACTCACACATACACACATGCAATTTTTTGGAAGAGAGAAGATGTGTTCCAGCTTTGTAATTCTATCAATATAAGAAGCCCTGGTAAGGACATAATCTCTATTTCAATTTTCAAATTATCTTTAATGGAGAGAATTGCCTGAGATCACTGAGAGGCTAAGTCAGTATTATCTCAGAAGCAAGAATTAAACCCAAGTCTTATATCAAAGGAATGGATAGAGTGCTGGGTCTGGAGTTAGGAACACTCATCTTTTTGAGTTCAAATCTAGTCTCAGACACTGATAATGTGATCATTTGCCTTGGTTTCTTCATCAGTAGAGCAATCTGGAAAAGGAAATGGTAAATGACTCCAGTATCTTAACCAGGAAAATTTCAGATGAAGGTGAGTCAGATATGGTTGCAATGATTAAACAGCAATAAGCAATTGCCTCAAAGCCTCCATTGGGGGCTGCTGGTAAATGTTTAACTTCTGGCTTTCCAAAAGGGGAAAAGTTAACGTTTTCTTTTTCACTTATTTACTTTAGAAAATTAACAAAGCAACATGATTTGTAACAAATGATGATTTCAGAGGTGTAAGTTCTCATTCTGAAAAAAAAAATGAACAATCATTTTGGAAGAGCCTATTTGGGTCAGCTGTAGCATATCCTTGAGTCTCCAGCCATTATTTCTGGATATCTCTCATGTCATAGCATATCATAAAAGGCAACAGATTATATGACCATATAGTTTAAATGTGAATTTTGAACTACAAATTGAGGGCAAATAAAAAATATGTCAGTAATGTGATAACCTAAAGCCCATTATTAATTTAGGATATTTAATCTCATTTAATATTTATACACATTTTAATATTAGAAAGTGACATATGTAATTGAAATAGCATACTGAACTGGAAAATAATACCTACTTCAATTGTGGACAGTTTTGATTTTACATTTTCATTTTCTATGAAAAATTGGATTTGGTTGAGAAGAGAACAGCATTGCTTGAAACTGAAAGTTTTATTGTAAGAATTTCTATTTGGTGAGAGAGAGCCCTGAGAAAGTGGAAAAGGCGAGTTGGGCCAATAAGTCTGCATCTTTGCTGATCCCAATCTTACTTTTCCGCTTTTTTGCCTTATCTTCAAATTCTTATTTTATGTTATCACATTGAGGTGTCTCAAATTACTTTCTGCTCTTTGCTTCCACAGTCAGGTCTGATAACATGATTAGACAGAGGATCATAAATATATAGCATAAATGTTTCTGAACTGCATGGGAGAACTGTGCTACTGAACCTTAATCACACTCTTCAGTAGACCAAACCAGTGGTTATGTCACTGTAAACCCTGTGTAGCCCATTCACCTCTATGAACAATAATGTAATGGTCTGAGACTTGTCACAGTTGGCTGGCTTGAGTTTCAAAATAGTACTATAAAAAGGCATTTTTCTCCAAAGAAGGAAGATTTTTCAATCAGTCTCGATGCTTCATATTGTGATTTCCAAAGCCAAAGTGTTGCTACATACTTAGTGTCACATATTACTTAACGGTATCATGATAGTAAAATTGCGCTCATATTCCCTAGTTCTCAGCAGGATTAAAATTCTAGACACTGACTGATAATATTAAATAACCATGCCACTAACGTAAAGTGATTTACCCTCAAATAAGGCCCAACAGGGGCTTATTACTAATTCAGATCACTTCAGAGCAAATATAACAAGAAAAATTGCATTCAACTTTGCATGTTAATTGTTTCCAAATTTCTCCCATTCTGATATATTTTTAGATATACTAAAGAAACACTGTTCTATGTAAATGAGTGCTTCAATAATCATTTAAAAATTTGAAGTCTTTGGGAAAGTTCAACATTTAATAGGATAAACCAAAACAATTAAAAGAAAAAATGTTTTAATATACAATCACAATATGGTGCTATATGTCTTTTTCCCTTATGAAATAGAGTAGAAATAACATAAGTAAGAAATGAGGAAAAGAGTAAGATCTGAGCCAGGAATAAAGTATAATTAATTATGGGCAAAGTTTTGTTTCTGTCTCTTAACATCTCTGTTTTATATTATAGGTATTTGAGTCCCTTTTGAGGACTGTGTTAAGGCTGGTTAAACCTTGATAAAACAAATCAATAAATTTAAGATTCTACCTCTCTTGTTAGCTCTTTTAGCTGGAAATGGGATAGCCTCAGATTATGCTAGAATAGAAAAAATATTTCTACCTGAGTTGCTAAATGACATGGAATTACAGAAATTGCAAATACACACTTTTAGAGGTAGACATTTTAGGGATTATATGCTATATTAACATCATTAGAAAGAGTAACAACAATAATATTTTATTTTATTAATGGGATTAATCTCTCTCTCTTTATATATATATGTATATATATATATATATAATTAATGCTTCTCAAAAATTTTAAGAATAGAATTAAGTTCCCAGAGCACCCACTCCTCAGTTAATTTTTTATCCTCACTTCACACAACACAAATGAAAAACTTTTTGAGTATAAACACGTAATTAGAGTTCATTATTGAGCATGCTTTACCATCTACTGATAGAACCTGCACTTCTTTGGGAAGGAGTTTTGATATGAGAAGAGAAATTGTACAAAGTTCTGTAGCTATCATTACTTAAGTCTCTCTTTGGAAACAACAGTTGTCTGTAATACAAACAGAAACCCTATCATGTTGGGTCATTACTTCTCTAGTCCAAGGAGTAAAGGGAAGAATATAAGAGACTGCCTTAGTATGTATCTCCTCTGGATGAAAGGTAGAATCAATATAGCAAGTTCCTTTATCTCTTGCTGCTAGACAACTTCATGGCTTTCTGTAAGTTACTGAATTTCTCTTGGCTTTATTATCCCCATTCCCAAGATAATAAGAGTAACAATAGTAGCTAACATTTCTATAGGACATATGTGTGAGACACTATACTAAGTACCTTATAATCATTATTTCATTTGAATCTCACCACAATATTGGAAGGTAAGTAATATAATGCTCATTTTACAAATAAGGAAATTGAGGCAAATGCAGGTTAAGTGACTTGCCCTAGATTACAAGGATAGTGAGTGTCTGAGGTTGAATTTGAACCAAGATCTTCTTGACTCCAGATCCAGTACTCTAGCTGTAGCAATTAAATATAATTAATACAAGGTGGTTAATAGAATGCATGCTGAAATTTTAGAAGAGAAATGACTTTTGAGATCACCATTATTTTACAGGTAAAAAAGATGAAATATGGTAAACTGACACAGGTTTTCTTTATTAGTGACTCAACAACGGGATAGAGAGATAGATGATTTATGTGCTCCCATCTAGATGTAAAATTTTATAATTCTATTTTACTTTTGTAATTCTTATCCTGGCTTCAGAATCATTAGACATTACTTGTTTGTTTGCTGTCCCTATAATCATTCTCTGTCAATGCTATAACTAATTATGACTCTATTTTGCTTTTCCTCAGTCCTTAGCTTTTCTCTTTCTCCAAAGTTATGTCCTCGACACTCTTGCACTTTCTCCTTTAGTGATCTTACTCAGTCTCATGTCTTCAGATGTTATCTCTATGCAGATATATCCCAAAGTGGCATCTTAAGCTCTCTGACCATACTTCTAAGCTTTAGATCAAAATTTAAAACTATCTACAAACTACCTGCCCTTCGATTTCCTTCTGGTATCTCAAGGTCAGCATTCCCAGGACCAAAATCATTATGTTTTCAACTCAGCTCCTTCCTTTCTATCTGAACTTCCTTTCCCTTCTGATATTGCTCTTTCAATTATAAGAACCCTAGTGTGCTCATTCAACTCTGTTTTTAAAGTTAGTATCATGTCTCCCAAATCCAATCATTTTAATCTCATATTTTCAACTTTTATAACTTTTCTTCATTCATCCTCTCCTCTCTATACACACTGTCATTACCTTTATTTGTGTCCTCATTATTATTAGAACTATCTATTGTAATGATGTGCTAATTGATCTTCCTGTCTCTACTCTCTACTGTTTAATGTATCCTTCACATAGCTGCCAGATCAATGTTTTAATGTACAGTTTTGATGTTGTCATCCAGTTCAAAACCCAGAAATTACCCAATGAATGATGTTTAAACTCACATTTAAGATGACCAGAATCTTGTTGCATTCTCCTTTTCCAGGATTATTTCATACTACTTCCCTTCATGTATTGTGCTCTAGCCAGGATAATTCACATTATTTTAACTTTACTTTTGTTCTTCCCCATGTAAGAAATATCCTGTATCCTGCCCTCTCACCATATCCCTGTCATTTGAAATGATGATGAGAATAATCTCCTTTCAAAGATTTTCTCTAACCTCCCCACAACAAATCAGGAATAGTTCCTCTCTACCTCTGATTTCATACAATTCTTTATTTTGCTGATATGACAGCTTTACTCTAATTACCTTTGTATCATTTTACCTCGCAAGATCATGAGTTTAGAGTTCTTATCTGTTTAACTTTTCTTTCCTCAAGTACCTAGAAAATGTTACCTTCTACTATACTTCAGCTAAAGTAAAAAAAAAAGGCAGGGATAACAATTATGATCTTAGACAAAACACAAGCTGAAATTAACCTAATTAAAAGAGAAAAGGAAGGAATTTATATATTGATAAAATGAATCATAGATGATTAAGTAATATCAGTATTAACCAAATGCAACAAATGGAATACCATCCAAATTCTCAAGAGAGAAACTACATGAGTTACAAGAGGAAATGGTAAATAAAACCTTATTAGTAGGGGACATTAACCTCTCACTCTTGAAATAAGATAAATGAAACCAATAAATAAACAAGAAAGAAAGTAAGAATGTAAATAGGATTTGAGAAAATTTGGACTTGATAGATCTCTGGAGAAAACTGAATGGAAATAGAAAGGGATATATCTTTTTTTTTTTCAGCAGTAAATGAAACCTTCACAAAAACTGATCACATATAACATAAAAGCCTCACAACCAAATGCAGAATGCAGAAAAAAAACATTACATTATTAAATGCATTTTTGACAAAAGGCTTAGAAAATAAAGACTAAAAATAAATTGGAAGCTAAATAGCCTTGTATTAAAGAATGAATGTGTCAAAGAACAAAGTATAGAGATAATCAAAACTTTCATAAAAGAGAATGACTACAAAGAGGCAGCATACCAAAATTTTGGGAATGCAGTCAAAGCAGTACTTTGGGGGAAAATTATATTTCTGACTAATTATATCAATGAGATATAAAAAGGATATCAATGAATTGGATTCACATGAGTATTATACCAAACACTTAAGGAACAATTAATTATTCAGAAAAATAGCTGAGAAATTAACTCTACAAAAATCCTCTTGCAATATAAATATGAAATTGATACCTAAACCAGGAAGAACAGAAACACAGAAATAAAATTACAGACCAATAAACCTAATGCAGAATACTAACAATAAGATTACAGCAATATATCTCAAGGATCATACTCTATGACAGATAGGTTTTATACTAGGAATTCAGGGATGGTTCAATATTAGGAAAACATAATTAATCATATTAACAACAAAACCAAGAAAAAGCATACTATTATTTAAATAGATGAAAAACAACACCCATTCCTATTAAAAATACTAGACAACATTGGAAAAAATGAAACATTCCTCAAATGATAACTAGAATCTATCTAAAATAATCAGCAAACATCTGTATTAGGAATAAGCTAGAAATCTTCCCAGTAAGATCAGGAGTGAAAGAAAGATGCCCATTATCACCAATACTATACAATGTATTAGAAATGCTAACTATAGCAATAAGGAAAAAGAGTATTTGAAGGAATTGGAATAATCACTGAGAACTGATATGATGATAGGATTGTATACCTGGAAAATCTGAGATAAGCAATCAAAAACATAATTGAAACAATGAACAACTTTGGTAATGTTGCAGAATATAAAACAAACTCACAAAAATCAACAGCATCTCTCTATGCCTACATTGAAACCCCAAAGCAAAAAAACAAAACAAAAAAAACCAGAAATAGAAATACCCTTTAAATAACTGTAGACATTATAAATTATCTGGGAATTTACATGAGAAGACACACCTAGGAACTACGTGATCACAACTACAAAACACTTTTCACACAATAAAGTCATATCTAAACAAATGGAAAAACATTAAAGGCACATGGGTAAGCTGAGTTGATATAGCACAAATGACACTTTTCCCTAAATTAACTAACTTATTCAGTGCCATACCAATCAAATTATCTTGTAGAGCTAAAAAAATAATAACAAAACTTATCTGGAAGAACAGAAGTATAGAATTTCAAGGGAATTAATGGGGAAAATATGAGGGAAGGTTGCGTAGCTGTACTTGATCTCAAAATGTATTATAAAGTAGCAACCATTGAAACAATCTGGTTATTGGCTAAGAAACAAAATGGAAAAGCAATGGTTAGGCTCTCAAAACACAATGGTAATTGACCATAGTAACCTAGTGTTTGATAGACTCAAAGACCTAAACTTTTGGAAAAACCTCATTTGGAAAAAATATCTGACAAAATTTCTAGGAAAACTAGAAAACATTATGGCAGAAATTTGGTATAGACCAATACTTTTTGCCATATAACAAGGTGAAGGCAAAATTAATGCATAATCTGGGAAAAGGGTGATATTATAAATAGATTAGGGGAATACAAAATCGTTTACTTGTCAGATCTATGGATAAGGGAGGAATTTAGGTCAAAAAAGAAAGAGAAAATTATGAGATGTAAATTGACTACATTGTATTTAAAAGTTTCTGCACTAAAAAAAGCAATGCAAATGAGATTAATAGGCAAAGAACAAATTGGAGAAAATATTTAATAGCAAGTGTCTGAAGTGTATAGAAAACTGAGTCAAATATATAAGAATACAAAACATTCCCCAGGTAACAAACGATTAAAGGATAAAAAAAGGCAATTCTAAGAAAAAGAAATTAAAACTATTTTTAATCACATGAAAAATGCAACAAATTATTATTGATCAAATAAATGCAAATTAAAATAATTCTGAGGTACCACCTCACACCCATCAGAAGGGTTAACATGACAAAAAATGAAAATAATAAATATTAAAGGGGATGGGGAAAAATCAGGACACAAATATACTGCTAGTGGAGTTGCAAACTGATATAATCATTCTGGAGAGCAATTTCAAACTATGCCCCAAACACTACACGGGATAAACCATTTGACCCAGAAATACCATGACTAAGTGTTTCCCAATCAATGATAGGGGAAATGCTCCTACTTGTGCAAAAATATTTATAGTATCTCTTTTTGTGGTGGCAAATAACTGGGAAGTGAAGGTATATTCACCAGTTGGGAAAGGGCTGAATAAGTTGTGGAATAAACTTGTAATGGAATATTATAGTGCTATAGGAAATGACAAATGATAATCTGAAAAAAAGAAAAAAAGCTGGAAAAACGTATATAAAATGTTGAAAAGCAAAGTGACCAGAACTCAACATTATATACAGAAACAACAATAATGTATGACAATCAACTTAACTGTGAATGACAACTCTCATAATAACAAGGCAAGGATACAGAACAACTCCAAGAAGCTCATGACAAAACAAAAAGTGATATCCTTTGCCACAGAAGGAATAGATGGATTCTGAATGCAAATTAAAAATACCATTCTTAACTCTATAGCCTCCATGAATTTTCTCTAGTGTAAGCTATATGTGTATTCTTTCACAACATGATAAACATAGAAATATGTATTACTTGATAATACATGTACAATGTATGTCATACTATCTGCCTTCTTGGGAATGGGGATTGGGAAGGGGGCAAGAGAACATAGATGGAAAAATATCAGAAAATTAACATTAAATATTTTATTGATATGTAATCTGGAAAAATATGTAATAAAAAGTGTTTTGCTTGAAGCAACTTCAGACAAAAGGGGTGGCAAGGTTTTCTTCCATATCTCATTGCAGTAGATCAACTCCTACAAGCAATCATTTTTTTTTTAACTTTAGTATTTCAGTACTGAAGGAGAGAATGGAATAAAAAAAAAGCCTTGAAACATTGATATAAGACCTGTTGTGTGCCAGGCACTGTTTAGTACTTTAAACATATCTTATTTGCTTCTCAAAACAATCCTGTGAGATGCTTGCTCTTATAATCCCTATTTTTATGGATGGAAAGTTGAGTAATCAAAAGCTAATTGATTTGCCAAAGATCGAACAACTCGTAAATATCTGTGGCTGGATTTTGACTCACTTCTTCCTGACTCTAGGCCTAATTCTATTGACTGTGCCATGTCTATAATGAAGCCTCATTAGAAAGAGTAGCAACAATACCATCTCACTGGTGCCTCTTGCTCCATGAATATTTTGAGTTCAGAGCTCTTTCCATAGTCAATCATTCTTTCCCAATCCAAACAATTTATCTTCACTATCATTCTCCCTGTGCTTTCCTGAAAATAATATAATAATATAATAAATTAAATATGCTCAATAATTTAAAAAGTAGAAGCCAACTGGGGATATATTACTATTTTAGATATTTCTGGAGGCAACTCTTGAGGGACCTCTTTTATCACCATCAGCTGAAAAATAACATTGTTTTTTTTCTTCAAAATTGATCTGTTTCAAATGTTCTGATTGATAATTTAATAGTGACTACATAAACCATGCCATTGAATGTAGGTATACCAAGGAAGATAGACAAACAGGATATCTGTAACAGGCAGATCTCTTCAGCATAAAAATCCTATAATGAATTGTTACATAATTTTTTGGTTTTGTCCATTGTTATCTTTGTGAAGAAGTAGCAAATATAATAGAGAACTGAAATACTAAATATTAGAAAAGTATGATCAGGGAAATAAAATTTATTATAATTTAAATAAATAAAAAGGAAGTGCTTTGAAAAATTTAGCCTTTTGATGACTACAATTATAGCTATCTATCATTTATCTTTCTTTCTGTCTGTCTATCAAACATGTTTATATGCTAGAATAGTTTAGTGGATACAGTCAAGCTTAGAAATGGGAGGTCCTAGACACAAATCTGACCTCAGAAACTTTCTATATGTGTGATCTTGGGCAAGTCACTTAACCTTATTTGCTTAGCCTTTCCCATTATTCTACCTTGGAATCACTGCTGGAAGGTAAGGGTTAAAAAACAAAACAAAATAAAATGCTTATATACCTACTTTATCTGACAAAAGTTTAATAGTGCTAGGTCTTTGAAAATGTTGCTTGAACTAAATAAAATTGTTGAAAATAGATTAACACAATAAAGGAAAGAAGATTGGACTTATTAATCAATCAATGAACACTTGTTCTGTACCCATTTGCCAATCACTGTTACATTATCAAGAAAACAAATAAACAAAAAGATCCACATTAATAAATGCCCATCATGTGCCAGGGACTGTACTAAGCATCTTCTACATATTGTCTCATTTGATTTTCACAACCTTGGGAATTAAGTATTATTATTATTCCCATTTTACAGTTGAGGAAATTGAGGCAAACCAGAGGTTAGATGATTTATCTAGGCTCTCAGTGTCTGAGGCTAAATTTGAACTCTGATCTTTCAGACTCCAAGCCATCCCTACTCACTGTATCACCAAGCTACAGCAGGAATATTGATTAAAAAATTAGATAGTCCTTGTCATTAAGGGGAATATCACATGCTCACAAATTTAAAAACATGTACACGAAATAAACACAGAATGATGGGAAGTACATGAAATGTTCTTGAAGGATGTGGCCCTCTTCTAAGTTTTGAAGGGAGAAGTTTCAAAATAACAGGTGAGGACAGAAAACATTCTAGGCTTGAGAACACATCTGGTGTCTGAGGCAACGCCTAATCGTTCAGTTATTCTTGATTTTACATCCAATTTGAACTCTACCTAAGTGACGAATATTGTTCTAGATTTTTCTTTCAGTGGAGACTTTACATATATATAGAATATATATATTTATAGGTGGAATTATATCTGAATACATATTTCACAAAATATGTATAATTATATAAAAATACACAATATTAGCTAACTTATGTTGGTCGCTGGGAACGCACAGATTAGGGCCATGCTCTACTAGTAGCCCTGTGGTCTCTTCATCTGCACATTTCTGAGAATGACTTGAAGAACAGTGAGAAGTAAAAAATAATTTAGCGCCAGATTCCCCTGCCTGCAGAACGGAGCTGCACCTAGGAGCGCCATGCACTTGATCATTCAGTCAGAATCACGAGTGCCAATTACCTGAGAAAATAGTCTAGGGATAGTGAAATGGAGCATGAAATTCCACATCTACAAGCATGGAAAGGAAAATCCATCTTCTACATTAAGTAGAAATTTAACAGTGCTTTGACATATGCCCAAATCAACTGAATGGAAGCACCCAAATAGAAAACATGAGGGACTCGCTTCAGGGAGAGCTAGGCTGAGTTCCCTGGCAACCCGGACCACAAGAGCCTTTCCACTGGCTCTGTAACTGGAGCAGACTATCTTCAAAACACCAGACCAAGGAGAGTCTCTGTTTTCCTCTTTCTAATTGCATTCTCCCATGGCACGGATATCAGGAATTAAGCGGAGTGGGTGGAAGGGCTCCTCAAACTCTTGTGTAGTCCCTATGACCTGAAAATCGAGCTTTTTCCATCTCGGTGGAACAGGCAATGGCGTCCCAGGTACCCGGGTTACCTTGAATGTGGCATCCAAGGCTGGATATGACTGCCAGCTCCTTGGGGAAGCCACAGTGCCTAGAACCAGAGGCCAAAATGTGTTTGGGACTTGGAACGTGGCACTACGATGCTACGTGGGGACGGAGCTCACCTGAGGTTCTAATCTCTCTGTTCCCAGAAACTGATAGGGTACAGAGAGAACGACGGTGCCCACGTATTAGGAGGTGATTGTATATTGTTTTTGCTATACGTTTGAGGTAAATATTATTTTATAAAAGCTACTCTATGCAGTGATAAAATGGAACTGAGTACAAAGAGATCCACTAAGGTTTGGGGGATCAAATTGGGAGGAGTTGGAGTTAATGGAAGGGAGATTAGATGTCTATGTCCCCTTTAGGGGGACAGAGAACACTGGGGAAGATGGGTGAAATGTAGCACACCTGGACTCCAGGCAGTAAGGACCAAGGCTAGCGTCAGGACACAAATAATCTGACTAGAACCAGCATAAGTGATCCCTGAGGGCAGCCCCAGAGCCTTAATCAATAAGAATTATAGATGATTCAAAGATCTTCTTGAATCTTCTGTCTATGAGTGTCAGAGCTAAGCATAAATTGATATTTTAGAGAGAAGGGAGCCTCAGTACTTGAACTAATTTGTGTGGCCTTTTGTAAGACTGCACTGATACACTTTTCTTTAGTACTTCCCCTATTCATTTTCAAATCATAGAATATGTGCAATCATTTCCAATCACCCCTTATGAATATTGTTATACTAAAAGAATTCAAGGATGAATCTGTGCAGATGAACAAGAAGAAAACTAGTCACTTTTCAATGAAATAAGTAATGAGGCACTGGCAAGCTATGTTTTTAAGTATACAGCAACAAGTGCAATGAAGAATTTAACAGACAAGTTCATTTGGGTTTTTATGAAAGAAAAAAAAATTGAAGTATTAAAATGAAGGAAGAATGAAGTCTTTGTATATTTTTATGAATATAAAAATGAGCCCATTATAAAAGAATACCATATTTATGCAGTTAAATTATAATTGATATACCCTCACTCTTCTATTCAATATGAATAAATATCAATAAGCAGATAAGTAATTCTGTCTAATAAAAAGCAAAATTCAAATATTATACAATTTGGAGAGAAGACCTTTTAATACTTTTTATATTAACTGTGATTCACTATTTTATAATTGTCCAAATGAAGGTATAGCTGATGCAAATAACAAGAAAAAAGCTACTACATATTCTAGTGAAACTTTATTAAAATTATTTTAAAATCATTGCTGACCAAAATGAAAATGGTCCTTCTTGGAAGCTATGTGTACAATCATCACATAGCTAAATGGAAAAATTAAATTAAGCTCCATAGACATACTATGACAACCTTAACATTTCCTGACAAAGTTTGTATGTGTATCATTGCTATTGAAATCATAAGGATAAAATATTATGTTTATTTTTTTAAGTTCCTTCAAAATTATGAAGTAGTAGCAAAAGAAAAACTGGAAACTGGAGAGGTTTCCACCATATTAACAAGATGCAAATGAGCATTAAATTACATTAAAAAAACTCAAATTTGTACTTAATTTTACATAATTTAATTTAATGGACTGAAATTTAATTCTCCATAGTTGAAGTACTAGTAGAAGTTATTTATAAGCATTCATATCATCTGAGGATTGGTTTAATAAGTTTGCATTTCCAATCTATTCATATAATTTCTTTAAAAAGTAAAAGGACCAGATACTACTGAAATATTCACATTGTTAATCTGAAATTTCACTCAAATTTACCTGAGAAACATTTTATAAATTGTAAAATATACTCCAAACTTCTATACTTTTTAGTAAGGTTGGGGAAATGGAGGAAGACAGGTATTTCGCATCAATTGAACATTTGTCAGCTCCTTATAAAGCTCACTCTATTATAAATGCTATTAAAACTTTGATTCTTTGTTAAATAAGTACACAGCATACAAGCCCTGCATATGCATTATCTGTTAAGTGCAATATAAATTATATATTCCTTCCTTACCATGGCAGGAACCATCTACTTCCTCATATCCTACACTGCAGATACATCGTCCCAGAGGTACTAGCCAATCTCCATCAGCTCCACAATATAGTTTTGGAGTATCCCGCTCTTCAGCACTCTTAACACAGGAACCCCGAACTTCTACCAAAGAGGAAGAATCAACTCTTGGAATGGTATCAGGAAACATAGCCAAGTTGCGGACAGTGAAAGGGCACTTTTTGTAGAAAACACGAACAGAAACCAGAGCAATACATGCTCCAATGTCCTGAAAAGCAAGAAAAAATCCTTTCCTGTTTATTGGTCCCACTTCACGAACTTCAGTGTTGAGTTTAAGGATGCGGTCCCCCAAATCCATCTGTGTAAAACTCTCATCAGCAGCAATAGTATCAATTTTTGTATATTGGCTTGGCTTGAATTTAACTCCATGGGACTCATCAGATTCCATGTAGAAGAGATTAAACGTTTCTTTACAAGTTCCTAAGACCCAGGGAATGCTGTTGCAATCTCTCAGAGTAAATTTCATTTCCACATAGATTTTCTGGGCTGCATCTCGTGATATCCAGTTTGTACGAAGCCAGTTGTTTTGGTTTGGTTCCATTACATTGCATACCTGGTACGTGTGAATGGGTCGATTATGTTCATCCATTTCAGTGATGGCATCCCACTGAATTAAAAAAAAAAAAGTTAACAAGTTAAACCAATAAAAGAGATGACTATTGTGAAAAGCTTCAACTGTATGATCTGATATCTACCCAAACATTAAAATAAAGTAACATATGAAATTTCTCAAAATTCATTGCAATATGTTCAGTTGAGAGGTGGTATTCATTTGATCAAATTAAGTGAAACAGCAAATTCAATCTGATTATATCAACATCATTAATACTCAATTCTGATTAGCATAAGCCTAGAACCAGATATAGCATAAAACTTGAAATTATCAGCAATAGCATATATACTTTGAGGTTTATATATAAGAAAATATTTATATTAATAACCTTATCTTAATAATATTAATATTACAATATAACAATAATCTTATTAACCTCTAAAACAGCTATAATGATATTGTGCAAATACTCACCAGTCAATAAATATTAGGAACAAGACTGAGAGGAAACAAGCAATTATTAAGTGTCTACTGTATGCCAGGTACTGTAGTATGTGCTTTACATACTACATTTGATTTCACAAAAATCTAAGGAGAAAGATGCTACCATAGAACCTTCATTTTACAACTCAGGATATCGAGACAGACATGTTGAATTATTTATCCAGGTTCATGTTGTTCCTAGGTGCCTGAGCTTGTATTCAAATATGTCATTGAATTAAACACCTAATGTGATATACATTATGCCACCTACATGCCTAGTAGAATAACAATTATTTTTATTTGTGGATATATCAATTTTCCTAACAATTATAACTCTCAAAAATAAATTCATAGTCTCAGGACAGTATGACATTACTACTCTTAAATTCCAACTAGAGGTTCCCAAACAAAAGCTGGGCAAGTATTTGGTTATATTTTATAAAGTCTGATAATTAATTGTTATTCTTTAAGCTCTTTGAAAGCAGGGCAGTTTGGGGTTCTTTCTATATACCCCGGTACTTATAACAGTGCCTTGTAAATATTACATACTAAATAGATTTTTGTAGGATTTTATTTGAATATAATTAAAAAATTCTAATGTATTTTATGACACCAGATTACATATTTACATAAGCATATTTGAAAGACTGCTACCTTTGGAATGGCATAAGAATTCTTCATTGTTAACTCAGCTGGTGTTATATGCTTATATATCTAACTGCTTGGGGAGTCTGATGATGGTGGACTTCTTGATTTCAACAATTCTGAGATGTAATAGGATCAGTCGATTGGGTGTCCACACAAAGTTTAACATTAATATGGTGAACCCTAAGGAACAAGGGGCAGGGAAGCCCAAAGTTGCCTAAGAAGAACAATCCCCCCCTTTTTGGAAATTGAGCAAGTCAAGGCAATAATGCAAATTGAAGCTTCCATGCAATGGGATGACTAGACCCTTCACTACCAGTCTGAGTGCAATAGGAAAACACAGACATTTTGTTTGTTTTTGTCCAGACTACATATAGATACAATTTTCATAATCATTTTCTTACATTTTGTAACCCACCATCATGTTCTCTCCCACCCTCCTAACCACTTGCTAATGCACTTGGCTAGTTTAGACTAAGCCCTGACTTCCTGTTTGCATCCTAGCAAACCAAGCTGGGGTTTTCTATACAGATTTGCTGAAACAGCAGTGGGGATTGGCTATTTGCCTCTTCCCAGTATTTGTGGCTTGAGGGAAGGCTCTGGCTTTGGCCCTGCCCCTAGGGTGCAGTAATATTATATCGGTTGCACATATATTATCATGCAGTACATATTTTCCTATTTGAAATATTGTAAAGGAAGGAATATATCACTCATACTAGAGAAAAAATCATGAAGGAACTAAAGTATGGGACACAGTATAGTTTTTAAAAATGTTACCTCTGACACAGAATAACTATTTAATTCTGAGGAAGAGGATTCTAACAAATTTACTATCAATGGAAAGTTTGCTAATGTAATCCTTAATGAAAAAAAAGTCACCCAAAACAGCAAGAATAAAAAACTTATCTTCTGTTCTAGAATCAATAATTTGTGTTCCAAAACAGAAGAGTAATAAGGTTTAGGCAATTTGGATTAAGTAACTTCCCCAGGGTTACATAACTAGGAAGTATCATATTTGAACTCAGGTCCTTCAATCTCTAGACCTAGCTCGTCTCTACTGTGTCACCTTAAGCAATTTAAAATACATAATTTAATTCTTCCTATTCAATTTGTTAGGAGCAGCCTGCCCAGACATGTTTAATAAGACTAAGGACATTTTTGAGAGTAGAAGAGTAGAACGTAGAAAGAACTTTTTAATGCCCTGCTTTGGCATTGTATGAACCTACATTAGATCCTAGGAATCACATGTGATTAACTTGAAGAAATTAAAAGCAAGATGCTTCCTACTTTTCAGTGTTGATGAGAGGTTAAGGTGGCGTCATCTAAGTCTTTTTAACTAGACTACTAAGTCCTAGATTTCAAGGACTATGCATTTACAAATGGAATTCCCATTTATCAATGTAATTACCCCCAGTACCAATCTTCAATTTCTTCATAGTTTGGGACTTGCTCTTTCAGTCTAGAAAGAAATGTGTATTTCTTAGACAAATCCTAAGGCAAAGAGGCACATCACTTGCCAAAAACTATCTATAGGGTATGCCAGAGTGCCTCAGTGAAAAAAAAAATGTATACTACAAACATTCCTTTGTAAACCATTCATAATTGTAAACTCAATGCATTTGCTGTGGTAATATTTTTTAAATTTTTATTTAATTAATTAATTTAGAATATTTTTTCGTGGTTACAAGATTCATGTTCTTTCCTTCCCCTCTACCCACCCCCTGCCACAACTCATCTGCAATTCCACTGGGTTTTATATTTGTCATTGATCAAGATCTATTTCCCTATTATTAATATTTGCACCAGGGTGATCACTTACAGTCTACATCCCTGATCATATTCCCATCGACCCATGTGATCAAGCAGTTGTTTTTCTTCTGTATTTCTATTCAGTGGTAATATATATTGAAAGATACTCTGTGCTAAAAATATTTTAAAATCATAAAGCACTCCAAGTGATCTTGTTATGTTTTAACTTTGAAGTAGCATCCTCTTTAGACCACTTTAAAATTCTTTCTTCCAGAATCACAGATTAAGAGCTACAAAGAATCTTCAAGGTCATCTAGTTCTTTCACTTTACAGATCAAAAAAATGAAGCTAAGTTCAAACTGCCTAAGGTTGTACAGTTTGCTAGAACAGGAAAAAATTGTGAACCCACATCCTCAAACTGGAAATCTCTGCATTCCTCTTTTTCTAGTTTTCTCCTTTTCCTAATCCTCTCCTTTTGTTGTATTAGTATCTCTCTCAGAGGTGACTTCATCAATCTCTAAATCAAGAGAGACAAGTTCAAATGTGGCCTCAAACATCAATTAGATGCCTAACTTTGAGCAAGTTGCTTAGCATCTATTTGCTTCAGTTTCTTCAAGTGTAAAATAGAGGTAATAAAAGCAGCAAAATAAATAAAGAAATAGTTAAATAAATAAAGCAATAAAAACTATCTTTCAAAGTTCTTATGAGAGTCAAATGAGATGTTTGTAAAATGTTTTAATACAATACCTAGCCATAGTGCTTAATAAATGTGCTTAATAAAAATAAAGGTGCTTAATAAATGCTTGTTTACTTTTCTTTCTGTTTCATTGCCCTCTGCATCTCTCATAATATTATTTTCCAGTTATATTATGAATCAAATATTATTTTGTGGAAAAAACTAACACTCTACATAATACCTATAGCAATAGTTCTATAGTAAAATGCATTTTGCATGGAGAAATGTATTAAAATGTCTATGTGGTAAGAATCATTTAAGGACTAGGGCTATAAAGACAAAAATGAAACATTCTTCTTTTTTAAGGAGCAAATATTCTGTCATAGAACATTTGACTTCAAATAGGATCGCTGAAGTAGATTAAGAAGAGCTTTCATAAGTGGGCACATTTAAAAAGAGCTTTGAGAACTTCCGGGTAAACATGGCTGCAATCTAGATGCTACACGCTTCCTCTCCCCAGCATCAAACAAAATAGACTACATCAAAGGAGCATAAAAATCACCTTTGGAGGAACAGAAGGAATCCCCAGTACTCCCCAGTACCCCCACAGAGGCGAAGGTACATGGGGTTTGAACATTTCCACACTATAATAAGAAGGAGGAAAGCTTGCACAGAAACATGAACTGAGCCACCCTTCCCCTCCCCCATCTCCTCCACCAAATCAGAGTGAGCTACCGGAGAGCTCACTGGGACAGCAAGACAGTGGGGAATGTCTCTGTCTGGGGAGGCACTCCAGGGTCCTTGGGATCTGGGGACTGCCAGGATAAAACATCTCAGGGTGGTTTCACAGGAGAATCCTGCACTGAACACAGGGGGCCCATGGAGCTGTACTCAGGGCAGTTGCTCTGAGCATCTGGGCGGAGCTAAACCCCAGGGGCGGACCACGCACTGATTATCTGGGAGGAGCTGATCACCTGGGTGGTTGGGCTGAGAACAGGGGCCCAGCACACTAAGAAACCTCAGAGGCAGGGAAGAACTAGTCTGAGGCAACCTAATTCACAGAAAACCCACCCATATCACCCAGACCCCAGATCAAAAAGGAAAGAGGAATAAAACCACCAAAGGGATGGCTCACATGGGCCAAAATCAAGCCTCCAGGAAGAAAGGGAAAAAGGTGACTATTGAAAAATTTTATGGTGGAAGTACCTAAGCAAAAGAAGAGAATGAGGATGAAATCCAAAAAAAAAAAAAAATCAGAACATGCCTCCCAAAATGGAAACTATCAACAAGCTCTGGAAGATCTCAAACTGGAGCTTAGCCAAAAGATGGAAACCTTCTGGAAAGAAAAATGGGAGAAAGAGATCAGCAGTTTGACAGATAAGACTGCTCAATTGGAAAAAGAGCTGGAAGCATCCAATAAAATAAAATAAAGCTGAAAAGCAAAACCAGTCCCTAACGACCAGAATTACACAACTTGAAGAAAGTGAGATCATAAAACAAGAATCAATAAAGCAAACCCAAAAAATGAATAAATTAGAAGAAAACATAAAATATCTCACTGAGAAGGTCACAGATTTGGAAAACCAAGGAAGAAGAGACAACCTCCGAATTATCGGTCTCCCAGAAAAACCAGAGATAAACAATAAACTTGAAGTTTTTCTACAGGAGATTATAGAAGAAAATTGCCCACACATTCTGGAGCAAGGGGGAAAAATAGAAATAGAAAGGGTTCATAGAACACCCTCTATACTAAATCCCCAAAAGACAACCCTTAGGAATGTAATTGCCAAATTCAAGAGCTTTCAAGAAGAGGAGAAAATCCTACAAGAAGCCAAGAAGAGGAGCTTCAGATATAAGGGGGCTCCCATAAGGATCACACATGACTTAGCGGCTAACACACTAAAAGACCGCAAACCATGGAACATGATATTTAGAAAGGCAAGAGAGCTGGGTCTCCAACCAAGAATCAACTACCCAGCAAAACTGACAATATACTTCAAGGGGAAAGTATGGGCATTCAACAAAATAGAAGATTTCCAAGCATTTGCTAAGAAAAGACCAGAACTTAGTGGAAAATTTGATATCCAAGCACAGAAAGCAAGAGAAACATGAAAAGGGAAATAAGAAAGAAAGGGAAAAGAAGATAAATCTTATCTTTTGCTTTAAGTCAAACTCTCTTCTATAAGGACTATATTTTCATCAAATTATATATATAAATATGTGGGGAAAATGTTTTGTGTAACTCTCAAAAATTGTATGCATCATAAGAGTAGTTAGAACAAACATGCATAGGGAAAGATTGTGGCATTAAGAAGATTTGATGAAAGTGGGTGCAAATAAAGGAAAAGGGAGGGGGGAACCATTGATAATACTAAGATTTACTTCAAGAAATAGAAGAGACTTAATAGAATAATCTTTCCCATATAAAGATACACATGGGAAGGGGAGGGGAAGAACTCTCATATGCGAAGGAGAGGAAGAGAGCGAGAAGTAGAATTACTTAAACCTTACTCTCAGTGAAATCAAATCTGAGAGGGAAGAACATCTAGATCCAGTGGGATCTTGAATTCTATCTTATCCAACAGGGCAAGAAAGAAAGGAAAATTAAGTAGGGGGAGTATAAAAAGGGAGGGAAGTAGAGGAGGGAGGGGAAGGGAGCATAAAAATAGAAGGGCTAGAAAGGGAAGCATATCAAGGGAGGGGACTAGGGGGACTGACCTAAAGTAAATCACAGTTTCAAAAGGAGATAGCCAAAGAAGAAAGGTCAGAACTAGGGGAAGATATAAAAATGACAGCGAATCCACAAATGACAATCATAACTTTGAACATGAATGGGATGAACTCACCCATAAAACAGAGACAAAGAGCAGATTGGATCAGAACCCAACACCCTACCATTTGTTGTCTTCAAGAAACACATATGAGGTGGGTCGATACTCACAAGGTTAGAATTAAAGGTTGGAGTAAGACCTTTTGGGCCTCAACTGATATAAAGAAGGCAGGAGTTGCAATCATTATACCAGACAAAGCCAAAGCAAAAATAGACCTTATCAAAAGGGATAGGGAAGGTAAATATATTCTGTTAAAAGGGACTTTAGATAATGAGGAAATATCACTAATCAACATGTATGCACCAAATGGTATAGCATCCAAATTTTTAATGGAGAAACTAGGAGAATTGAAGGAAGAAATAGACAGTAAAACCATAATAGTGGGAGACTTGAACCAAACACTATCAAATTTAAATAAATCAAACCAAAAAATAAACAAGAAAGAGGTAAAAGAGGTGAATGAAATCTTAGAAAAATTAGAGTTAATGGACATATGGAGAAAAATAAATAGGGACAAAAAGGGATACACCTTCTTCTCAGCACCACATGGCACATTCACAAAGATTGACCATACAATAGGTCACAGAAACATGGCACTGAAATGCAGAAAAGAAGAAATAATAAATGCAGCCTTTTCAGATCACAAGGCAATAAAAATATTGATCGGTAAGGGTACATGGAGAGCCAAATCAAAAATTAATTGGAAATTAAATAATATGATACTCTAAAATCAGTTAGTTAGAGAAGAAATCAGAGAAACAATTAATAATTTCATTGAGGAAAATGACAACGGCGAGACATCCTTTCAAACCTTATGGGATGCATCCAAAGCAGTACTTAGAGGAAAATTAATATCCCTGAATGCATATATTAACAAATTAGGGAGGACAGAGATCAAGGAAATGAAATTCAAATAAAAAAACTTGAGAACAAACAAATTAAAAACCCCCAGAAGAAAACCAAACTAGAGATCCTAAAAATTAAGGGAGAAATTAATAAAATCGAAAGTGATAGAACTATTGAGCTAATAAACAAGACTAGAAGCTGGTACTTTGAAAAAATAGACAAAATAGACAAAGTACTAGTCAATCCAATTAAAAAAAGAAAAGAAGAAAGGCAAATTAACAGCATCAAGGATGAAAAGGGGGATCTCACCTCCAATGAAGAGGAAATTAAGGAAATCATTAAAAATTACTTTGCCCAACTATAAGGCAATAAATATACCAAACTAGGTGATATGGATGAATATTTACAAAAATATAAATTGCCTAGACTAACAGAAGAAGAAAGAGATTTCTTAAATAATCCCATATCAGAAAAAGAAATCCAACTGGCCATCAAAGAACTTCCTAAGAAAAAATCCCCAGGGCCTGATGGATTCAAAGAACAGCTAATCCCAATACTGTAGAAGCAAAGAGGGAGTGCTACCAAATTTCTTCTATGACACAAATATGGTACTGATTCCAAAGTCAAAAATGGAGAAAGAAAACTACAGACCAATCTCCCAAATGAACATAGATGAAAAAAATCTTAAACAGTACTAGAAAAAAGACTCCAGCAAGTGATCAGGATGGTCATTCACTAAAATTAAGTGGGATTTATAACAGAAATGCAAGGATGTTTCAATATTAGGAAAGCAATCCACATAATTGACCATATCAACAAGCAATCCAACAAAAACCACATGATTATCTCAATAGATGCAGAAAAAGACTTTGATAAAATACAACACTCATTCCTTTAAAAAAAAACAGTAAGAATAGG
The DNA here is from genome assembly GCF_027887165.1 of Monodelphis domestica. Classification (NCBI taxonomy): domain Eukaryota; kingdom Metazoa; phylum Chordata; class Mammalia; order Didelphimorphia; family Didelphidae; genus Monodelphis; species Monodelphis domestica. Next base: position 243,533,319 of record NC_077234.1, read on the forward strand.
AATAGAAGGGTCTTTCCTAAAAATAATAAACAGTATATATCTAAAACCATCAGCAAACATCATTTGCAATGGGGATAAACTAGATGCATTCACAATAACATCAGGAGTGAAATAAGGATGTCCATTATCACCTCTATTATTCAACATTGTACTAGAAACACTAGCAGTAGCAATGAGAGAAGAAAAGCAAATTGAAGGTATTAAAATTGACAACCAGGAGCAAAGCTGTCACTCTTTGCAGATGATATAATGATCTACTTAAAGAATCCTAGAGAATCAACTAAAAAGCTAGTGGAAATAATCAACAACTTTAGGAAAGTAGCAGGATACAAAATAAACACACAAAAGTCATCAGCATTTCTATATATCTCCAACTCATCTCAAGAGCATGAATTAGAAAGAGAAAATCCATTCAAAATCACCTTAGACAATATAAAATACTGAGGAATCTATGTGCCAAGACAAACACAGGAACTATATGAACAGAACTACAAAACACTCTCCACATAACTAAAACTAGACTTGAGCAATTGGAAAAACATTAATTGCTAATGGGTAAGACGAGCTAATACATAATAAAAATGACAATTGTACCCAAACTTATCTTTCTATTTAGTGCCATACCCATTGAAATTCTAAAAAACCTTTTTTACTGAAGTAGAAAAAAACCATAACAAAGGTCATTTGGAAGAACAAAGGATAAAGGATATCCAGGGAAATAATGAAAAAAAAATACAAAGGAAGGTGTCCTTGCAGTCCCAGATCTCAAAATATATTATAAAGCAGTGGTCATCAAAACACAATGTACTGGCTCAGAGACAGAAAGGAGGATCAGGGGAATAGACTTGGGGTAAGTGACCTCAGCAAGACAGTCTATGACAAACCCAAAGACGCCAGCTTTTGGGACAAAAATCCACTATTTGATAAAAACTGTTGGGAAAATTGGAAGACAGTATGGTAGAAATTAGGTTTGTATCAACACCTCACACCATACACCAAGGTGAACTCAGAATAGGTGGATGACTTGAACATAAAAAAGGAAACTATAAGTAAATTAGGTGAAAACAGAATAGTATACATGTCAGACCTTTGGGAAGGGAAAGATTTTAAAACAAGCAAGGCTTAGAAAGAGTCACAAAATGTAAAATAAATAATTTTGACTGCATCAAATTAAAAAGTTTTTTTACAAAAAAACCCAATGTAACTAAAATTAGAAGGGAAGCAACAAATTGGGAAACAATCTTCATAAAAAAACCTCTGATAATGGTTTAATTACTCAAATTTACAAAGAGCTAAATCAATTGTACAAAAAAATCAAACCATTCTTCAATTGATAACTGGGTTATGGACATGAGTAGGCAGTTTTCAGTGAAAGAAATCAAAACTATTAATAAGCACATGAAAAAGTGTTCTAAGTCTCTTCTAATCAGAGAGATGCAAATCAAAACAACTCTGAGGTAGCACCTCACACCTAGCAGATTGGCTTACATGACAGCAAATGAAAGTAATGATTGCTGGAGGGGATGTGGCAAAGTCGGGACATTAACTAATTTCTGTTGGAATTGTGAATTGATCCAACCATGCTGGTGGGCAATTTGGAACTATGCCCAAAGGGAGATAAAAGACTGTCTGCACTTTGATCCAGCCATAGCACTGCTGGGTTTGAACCCCAAAGAGATAATAAGGAAAAAGACTTGTACAAGCATATTCACAGCTGTGCTCTTTGTGGTGGCAAAAAATTGGAAAATGATGGGATGCCCTTCAATTGGGGAATGGCTGAACAAATTGTGGTATATGTTGGTGATGGAATACTATTGTGCTAAAAGGAATACTAAAGTGGAGGAATTCCATGGGGACTTGAACAACCTCCAGGAAATGATGCAGAGGGAGAGGAGCAGAACCAGGAGAACATTGTACACAGAGACTAATACACTGTGGTACAATCGAATGTAATGGACCTCTCCATTAGTGGAAATGCAGTGACCCTGAACAACCCAGAGGGATCTATGAGAAAGAACACTATCCACATTCAAAGGAAAAACTGTAGGAATAGAAACACAGAAGAAAAACAACTGCTTGATTACATGGGTTGAGGGGATATGACTGCGGATGCAGACTCTAAATGAACATCTTAGTGCAAACATCAACAGCATGGAAATAGGTTCTGATCAAGGACATATGTAACACCCAGTGGAACTGTGTGTAAGCTACAGGGAGGGTGTGGGGAGTGGAGGGAGGAATAGATTATGATTATTGAAACCAAGGAATAATTTTTTAAATTGACCAAATTAAAAAAAAAGAAAGAAAAAAAGAAAAAAAATCACTTATTCTTACTTAAAGACTAGATAGATGTCTCAGTGCATAGAGCACTTGGCCTGCAATCAAGAAGACTTGAGATTAAATTTGGCCTGAGATATTTACTATCAGTGTGACTGCTAAAGTTTCTTAAACTGTATTTTCCTTAATCCACTTAATCCATGGAGAAGGAAATGACAAGCCATTCAAATATCTTTGCCAAAAGAGCCCCATGGACACTATGGTCCATGGAATCATAGAGTCAGACACACCTGAAAGACTGAACAGAATACATATCCTAGATAATCAGATTTTTCCTTTGCCCAATTTTATCCAATGAATAAATTTGAACAATGAATAAACAAAAATATGTTTCAATGCTGATTTAAGGTTGCCAAGACATTTTCTTCACCAGTGCCTTGTTAAAGAGGTAGTTCAGACATCAAATTTATGAATTTCCATTTTATATTTAGGGAAAAGGAGCCTCACGGAGATTTATGTACCTGTAAAATCAGAGTGGTTACTAACATACTCACAAAGCTAGTTTTGGGCACAGGATTTAAATCTGGGTTTCTGGACTTAGTTTTCACTTTCAATATATTCTATTCCATTAATATACATTGTTCCTTATACTATCAATCAATGAGTAAGTGTGTGTTGAAGAATTACTGTGTATATAATTTGTGGGGTGTGTGTTTGCGCATGTGTGTGCATGTGTAATAAATCAAGTTCTTGATCTAATCCATGGTATTTGGTGCCAGTATATAATTATATGTAGTTGAGGACGGGTGTGTATATATTATGCTCTATACATAAATATATAGCTAATTATTGAAAGTATATATACATATATAATATGACAAATATAATATGTGTAGTAGTCTTTCATTGAAGGAATATATTATATACCTTGAGGTGAGTATATTATAGAAATCTTCAAGAAAGAACCTGAACTTAACTTAGACTAGGAATAATGGGCTAGAGAGGAGTAGGTAGAAAGAACACATCATTATCACATTATATTATTTGCCAAGAATAATTTGTGTATATATACATATTAATGTATACATATACATATATATACATATATTACAGTTTGCATATGGCAATCTGCCTCTAGCCTGCTGCAGTATTTTCTTCTGATGGAAGGGTATTTTATAAATTTCAAGGTTTCCTTCCTATAAGAATGACAATCAATTTGCTCACTGGATTCTCTTGTAACATGGTTTGAGAATTCTCTGAATGTATTCCCACATTTCCCTGTGACATCCATAGTAATCTTAATCCTAAATTCCCTAGAAATTAAACTTTATTTTGTCCTAGAGTAAGTTGGAATTTAAATTAGCTGACTAAAACCATTAAAATAATAAAGAATTCTATTTATAGAAATAATTACATTCTGCTGACTCAATTCTTAACCTGTGTCTGGTATTTAGAGCCAAACTATTATTTTTTACTATCGTACAAGAAAATATTTTTATTCACTTTCCTATAACTTAAAAAATAATGCTCCCTATTCTGGCAATAAAGAAAATTGTAGACCTTGACAGTTTGGATGCAGAATAAAGTATAGATTGCATTGTTTTTTTTAGTATTTTGTGATTCACACCTTCTGCCAGAGATGTCCAGGTAGTCTTAAGAATTGTCCAGATAGTACCTAGATCTGTGGTGGATTAGTACACTTAGCTTTGACATCTGTCTAATGTAATGTAAGCTATTAATTAGTGGAATTTGAAAGCTTCACTTTCCCAGTTCTTTAAAGAGTGTACACACACACACACACACACACACACACATAAATATATTATTGCCTCGCTAAGTATAAGATTTCCAATGGGTTTAAAAAATATATATATATATACATAGTTCTGAGATAAATGTATGTGTTTGTGTTTATATCAATAAATAACATGTTTATATAGGTACATTCCTATATCCATACACATACTATACATATACATAGTCCATACACACATATATACACATATATATTATATAAAATAACTCACTTTGGGTGAGAGCAATTCTAAATCTGATGAAGGTATCTGGGAGTTATAGGCTCATCTATATTGGAAGTTTGACTTTCTGAGAATTGGTGTCATATAGCCTTGAATAATATGGTGAATTGAATAAATGAAATTATTTTTTGTCACTCAAAACAAAATAGAAATAGAGTCTCATAGAAAAAAAGAGGCCAGTGGTGGTAGTGGTGGTGGCAGAGAGGCTGCTAAGCCCACAGAAGAGGGACTGGGTTGGGCGGTACTAAAGAGATGAGGTTAAGATGGCAAAGTAATACTTGAAACCCATAAACTATCTTTTGAATAACCAGAAGAACAAAAATGCCTCAACATGAATACTAGAGTCACAGAACTAGTAGGAAATGGGCGAAGCAGTGTTCTAGCTCAGAACAACATGGTGAAATAGTAAGGAGGACTCATCTCACTGAGATACAAGGAGAGAGCACCAAAAATGTCTCAGCAGAATTCAGACTCAATACAGCACCAGCACTAAGGGAAGGGGGACAGCCAGCTTGGCCCAGTCTCAGCAGGGTAAAACAAGAAACCAATGAAATAGAGGACAGGCAGCACTAGGAGGAAAGAAGCTCTGCATAGTACAGCCAGAACAGAATCCAGATATGACCCATCACAGGCAGCAGTAGCAGGAACTCAGCTCAGCAAGGTCCAGACTGCAGGATTGGGAAGAAACCAATTAAAGCCAGATGAAATGAACAGCTGCAAATATCCACACAGAAGACCAACCAGTTTGTCTCTGTAGAGTGCAAAATCTGAGACTGAAACAGTTGGTATGATCCTAGGCAAAGCTCAAGAACAGTATACTCCCTCTACCTCAGGAATGCAGAAAGCTGCAGCATATAGACAAAGTTAAGGGAAAAAATAATCCCCAAATGAACAAAAATCAGAGAAAAAGCCCGTGCTGCTCTAGTTAAACCACATCCGGCATAGAGTACTTAGTTTAGTGCTAAGGACCATATTTTAGGAATGAATTTGACAAATAAAGTATTCAAATTAGGAAAAACTGATTTAAGGAAATTGGAAAATATTCAATGAAATGAGTATGTTTATCTAGGAAAAGTAGAATAACAGGAAAAGGGAGAGGAGAAAAGAATGAGAGAAAATAAAAACTTTCTTCAAGTATTTGAAGGACTGCAATTGAATAATTGATTCTGGGTGGTTCTCTTTTTCCTTACATCTAGGGGGAAAATGGTGGAAGATGTTTACTAGCAGATTTAGGGAATTATATTTAGTGACTATGTAAGAAATATCTCCTTTATTATTTCAGTTTTCTAAAAAATAGAATAGGCTATAATAGGAAGTTAAAGAATTCCTGATCACTAATGATCTTTGAGCAAAGAAAGGATAACCAGATGTTGTGGATCATTTAGAATAGATTCCTGTTTAGGTAAGGTTGGATTAGTTAGCCTATAAAGTCTTTCCAATTCTGCATTTCTATAGTTTGCAGATAATCCTGCTAGATTGGAACTTTTTTTCTTACTTTCAACAGCTTATGACTCAAAAAGGTCTATGTAAGAAATAGTTTTCCATTCACCATTTTTTACTCGACTAGAATTTTCCCCCATCCAAAGAAAATTGCTCAGAAAATGATCCGTAATGATCACAAAGCTGCCTATCAGGAGCAAATTCAGTTGACAATATTATTTCCAAAAAAACAAACAAACCCAGAAACCCTTATTTTTAAAAATTTTCTTTTTACTGAATACTTTGCTATATTGCTATGAATATTTTATTTTGTACTAAGCCACATATAAACAGAATCTCTAGGATATGAAGTATTTAACGTTGAGTCTCTTTTAAGGAAAAAGACAGCTGGCAGATTTATCAACTCAATGGCAGAGTTAATAATAAGTTTGATATTCCCATCATGCAATTTACACAATTACTAAAATTTATACGCATCCAAAAATTGCACAGTTGGAGAGTAAGCTACATATTTTGCAAGCTTCCTTTGAAGCAGGGGTGGGGGACTTCTGACTGCTAGCTGTATCTGCTTCAGGGACTTTATTTTATATACCAGGCATGCATAAAGACTAGGGCACATTTATTGCTATAAATCTGGGAAGAATTTCTGTCCTAAAAGGCTATTGGGACAACACTTTCTCACTCATTGTGGGCCCTTAGTAAACGTTTACTGAATGAGTGAAACATTCTCATTGAATTGGGAAAAAAAAACAGTTGAAAAGCTGAATAGATTGGATAATACACTAATTCCCGGATATTTTTATTTTCACTTTGTGAATCTGAATTGCATTAGCCTACCTCCAAGATTAAAAATTATATTTACATAGTGCTTATTCTTTGTCAAGTACTATGCTAAAGCATTTTAGAATTATTTTATCATTTTATCTTCATAACTCTTAGAGGTAAGTTTTACTATTATCTGCATTTTAGTGATGAGGAAACAGAGAAAATTGAAGTTAAGTGACTTATTCAGGGTCATATAACAAGTAAATATTTGAAGTGAGATTTGAACTCAGATCTTCCTGATTCCAAGTCCGCCACTCTTGTTGAGAAAAATAAGATGACCTAAATTTAAGGACCTGAAATAGACTACCTGGACAAATTCAATAGACTTTTTCTGGCTTCTCTCACCTCTTTCTTTATATATCTGTCAAATAATCTCTCCCAAATGCATGGATCTGACCATACTACTTCCTGTTTTATAATCATTAAGAAATTCCCCATTAGGATGTGACAAAATTGGAACATTAATACATTGTTGGTTGAGTTGTGAATTGATCCAGCCATTATGGACGGCAATTTGGAACTATGCCCAAAGGGCAATAAAAGACTGTCTGCCCTTTGATCCAGCCATAGCACTGCTGGGTTTGAACCCTAAAGAGATCATAAGGAAAAAGACTTGTACAAGAATATTCATAGCTGCGCTCTTTGTGGTGACAAAAAATTGGAAAATGAGGGGATGCCCTTCAATTGGGGAATGGCTGAACAAATTGTGGTACCTATTGGTGATGGAATACTATTGTGCTAAAAGCAACAATAAGGTGGAGGAATTCCATGGAGTCTGGAACAACTGCCAGGAAGTGATGCAGAGCAAAAGGAGCAGAACCAGGAGAACATTGTATACAGAAAATGATACAATGTGATACAATTGAATGTAATGGATTTCTCTACTAGAAGCAATGCAATGATCCAGAAAAATTCTGAGGGACTTATGAGAAAGAATGTATCCACATCCAGAGGAAAATCTGTGGGAGTAGAAACACAGAAGAAAAACAACTGTTCAATCAAAGGGTTGATGGGAATATGATTGGGGAGGTAGACTAAGTGATCACCCTGATGCAATTATCAATAATATGGAAATAGGTCTTGATCAATGACACATGTAAAACACCAGAGGAATTGTGTGTCAGCTTTGGGAGGAAGTTGGATGAGGGAAGGGAAAGAACATCAATCTTATAGCCTTAGAAAAATATTCTAAATTAATTAATTAAATAAAATTTTCAAAGAAATTCCTTTAAAATGCTTAGGCTAGGTTCAAAACATCTCCACAAGTTTGCTCCAAATGACTTCTCCTCACCTTCCCTCCACCTCTTGACTCTATCTCCACTATCATTTCCCCCTCATTCCTTGCCTTTTGGTCAATTTATTAATTTTTTTCTGGTTCCCTGTTCTATTTTTTCTGTCTCTGTTTCTTTGCATATTTTGCTCATGCCAAAAAAATCCTCACATCATGTCTACTGAAATCTCTATTGTCTTTCAAGAATTTACTCAGTAAAGCACTTCATGAAGACCCATGATTCACCCCAGCCCCACTAAGAACTAATTCTTTTCCTCTTACATCTCTCATAATACTTTGTTTAACTTCCTCCATGTATTATACTTATTGGCATACATTTCATGTTTCCCCATATACAAATCACTACTCCATTATACATTTTCTGAGAATAGGAGCTATTTTCATCTTTGCATCCCCAGTCTATTACAATGCACTATACACAATTCCTGAATTTATAATTTCATGTTGGTGCATGCTCCTTCTACAAATGTAGCAAAACCATTATATTTTAGAAAATAGTCTTCAACAGTTGCTGTTTCATAACAACTAGGGCCATCCTTATGAGAAACTTCTTTTATTTTAGAGTACTCCCTTAAAATTAGGTACACAAAGTCTCTTTCTAAACACTTGTTGGAAGTCTTATTAGCTTAATGGGAATCTGCCAAAGCTCACCAAAAGCAAAGGAAGGACTTTGATGAAGACTGCACATAATGTGAGGTTTAAATAATATTTTGTTGCATTGAATGGAATATAACTTTTAGAACTTGTAGAAGCCTGCCCCTCAAATATTTCAAAGAATTAGGATAAAAGCTTTGAATAATTTCCCCAGGACATTCAAAGGACAGTTGTTAAATTGACTCACAAATAAAAGATTTTAGATTTAATTTCATTCCGTCACATATGAAAACATCTATAGAATTCCACAGAACCATATATTTTTATTTTTTTGTAAACTCTGGAGTATGAAAACAAATCAGATTAAGCAGTGTTCCAGCACTGTGGCAACATATATAAACTGTTGGAAAGCTAATGAATATTTCAAAGCTTGGCATTAATTGACATGGATTCCACAGCCCAAGAGAAGTCCAAAGTGTGAAAAGAGCAATTAACCTCAGAAGAGTATACTAGGCTGAGCAGATTGAAAGAGAAAAATAAAATATTTTCAGTTCTTGCATATAGAGAGATTCTAAGTAGTCAGGTCACATGTTCCCTTGATATCATGTACATATATCCATATGTGGATAGATAATTTCAAATTGACTTATCACTTAATTGCCTCTTTGTAGTTGTAAGGATAAGATTGAAGGAACACCATTTGTCTCCACATCTTGACTAATTAAGAAGACTTTTTAATTGAAACAATCAGGGATGAGTGTGAACAGGACCTGTACATCTACTTGAATCAAAGTCATTATGTGAGAAACTAAGCAATTTGTACAAAATGAAGAAAGTATATCAGAATAGGAAAAAAATTCTGAAATTGAATTTGAAAGGTTAGAACAAGTATGAAATATTGGAAAATTGGTCTGTCTTAGAAAATGGAGACAACAAGGAGAATTGTTGGAGGCATCTGAGAGAGGAGCGACTAGCATTAAGGGAGGCTCAAGAAAAGGTCAACCATTTTCCCCAATTCCCTTCAGGATTCCCATCTTTCACATAATGGCTTGATTCAAAGAGGCCTATGAATTTTTTTCATTTAATTCTGATTTTATCATTCAATTGAAGTTTTCTCATCTAGTCTAGCCACTCTAGGTAAAACAAAACATTTCAACTCCATCCTCACATAGGGACCTGATCAAGAAGGATCTTATAGACATTGAGAGAAAGAGAAGGAGTAGACTTTTGGTCTCTCCTTCCTATTTCATTCCAAACAAATCAATACAAATGTGTCTGTATTGTGTATATATACACAATATACATGTTGTGTATAAACTGTAGTGGTTAAAAATGTTTTTCTGCTACAAGTATTATAATTTTTATGAGGTTTATTAAAGATTAAGAATTTAAGAAAATATAAATAAGAAAGCATGTGCCTAGGAGGGCCAAAAGGCCCATTCAATTTCACTTACATCATAAGAGGCATATCTGCTTGGAAGTGGAAGTAGGAAGAGAACAAGCTGTAAGTGGAGACCCTTTAAATAGTAATTTGTTCTTGGCCCAGGTGGGAATTCAGGTGAGGAATTCAGAAGTGGTCAAGGACTTCTGGGGATTGAAGTCCGGGGTTCAAATCTCCATTTTTACAATTCACCGTATGATCCTCTGGGAAATAGGTTTTTCCCAAAGGATAATGAAAACATAATGAACTTAAAGGTTATAATAATTTGAGGGTAAGAGGGAAAACAAACAAAACCAATAATTGCTAGACGCGTTAACAAAAAGCCAGTTAGGGGGCAGTCCCCTTTGGCATGAAAGTATAGATACAAATAAATGAATGTTCAATCAACCACACCCAAATTTCATTCTTGATCTTCTTGTGCAGCTTGTGGTCTGGAGGCTTCTTCATGGTGTCTTCTCCAAACAGTTCACTTTCTCGGTTCAGAGAGGCAGCATCTTTCTTAACCTAAAATTCTTCTTAAAAGGAATTTAAACTTTGCAATTTAAATAATAATATTTTTACAATTCCCCATTAAAAGGGTGATTGAAAAATACAGGATCACTTAGGGATGAATGGCTGAGGTATGAGGTATTGACTCAATTGGTAAGAGATATTGAAAAGACATCAGAAAAATCCAAATAAAAAAGAAAATTACTGGATGAAAATATAGACTATCAAAGTCTTATGTGTAAAAATTCTAAGTAAAGGAAAAAATAAATCTATAACAGGTCATTGAATGAGGGCCCAATTAAAATGATCTAAGCAATGATGCATTTACCCAGTCAGTAGCCAGGACTACAGAAAGTTTGCACACTATGAAAGACAGGAAAGGGACCAGATTATAGGTGCCAAGTAGGAGCCACGTTTGGGGATACTCGTCTGTATTTTTAGAGTGAGTTGTGGACACAAGGAAGGCCTATGTCTTAACAATGTTAAACATAGCAACCTCGAGTCTTCACACTAGGTTCAAGTCCTTTGTATTGGCTTGGAAGTGCATTAATCCATCCTGAATTGGTTTATCTTTGGCCCTATGCAATGGCTCTTTTGTGTATATCTTGTCCTGGAATCAGACAGAATTATTAAGTAAAGTCACATAAATTTTTTAAATGATTAGTGGCATCATTTTTATAGTCTCAAGATTTGGGGGCATGCATTAGCAAATATATTTTAAACTTATATTACTGTAAAATAAAAAAAAAAAAACTAAAGAAAATCTTAATACTGGTGACATGTGCTTCAAATATAAAAAAAAGAGAAAAAAATAAAAAAACCGAAATGGTATATAGCACATGCAAGAAAAATATAATAAAAGTTTTTTTTAAAAATTCAAAAATATAGCTTATAATCATTGACACATTGTGTCAGCTAAGAAAATATAGAATACAAGGCTTTCCCACCAAAAATGAGATCAATTTCCTCTTCATATCTGGCCATGATCCACTGTGAGTACAAGTAAATGAATTGAACAAGGTAACAGTTTTCATTTTTAAAGAACAATAATACAAATATGTAGGAATCAGTATCCCCAAAATTCTCAATAGCCCAATTAATTACAATAGCAAACAAACACACTATCTCATTTCACATAAGTTGCTGTATGACATTTCAAAAAATCTATGAACTGATCAATATTTGTCACAATTTTTACAAATGTAGCAAATTTTTCAACCTTGGTGAATATATTTTTAAACAAAGTAATACTCATTTTGGGGTTTAGAATATCATCAAGAAATCTAGATATCATTCTGGTTGAAGTAAAGTAGTGAGCTAAAGATTTATGAGAGTTGCTCCTTTTTTGGAGGCTTTTGAGGGGTAAAAATGCCCTGAGATTAACTGCCCAACTTCCATTCACATTTTTAGAAATGTGGGATTTGGGGTTAAATTTGTATTTCACTTCAACTACTAGAATGGGCCTTATACCTCCTGTTAGGGGCAGGCAAAAATGACCAGAGATTGTTAAGAAAAAAGCTCTAAAAATAATGTCTAAAGAACCCTTAAAATCAGTTGAGATATTTATCACAGTAAATTTTCAAAAGGTTGTTATAGCAATTTTTCTTATGGGGTCCATCTATTCTCTATGTGTCAATTTACAAAGTCAAAAATAGAAATGTTTTTATATGGGCTTATTCAATGTTTGTTCATTCAGTATGGTTATAGGGGAAAAGCAACAGAATTTAACAGTAGTTAAAACTCAGTACATTAAAAGGAACAGTATAAGAGAATAATATTGAATGCAGTAACATATGAACTTAAAATCACAAAGTTAAATCTTAAACAAAGCAAACAGTAAAATGCAATAGAATACAAAGATTTTATTAGAGTCTGAAATGCCTTAAAATATAATCTCCAGTCTCTTTAAAGTTCCTTGGGATTTTTTTGTTTGTTTGTTTGTTTTATCCATTTAGATGCCTATTATCACAAGGCAGATTTGTAATGGTTAAGCAATGGCATTTAAATGACCTGATTTTAACCAAGGACCTCACGTCTCTAGGCCTGGCTCTCAATCCACTGAGACACCCAGCTGCCCTTCCAAAGTTGAAGTTGTGGGGAGCTGAATTTTTCCCCTGGCATGCAGGTGAAGTAAATAAAATTACCAGAACAGTCAAAAGATATCCTTTTAAATAGACCATTGCTTGTAAGTTCCTGTTTTGGAGAAGTCTTTTCCTTCTTTCCCTTTCTTTCTCCCCTACTATGATCCCCTGCCCCCAGTCCACGTGGAGGCTAATCTTAGCCTAAGGGAAAATTACCCCCCCACCCCTGTTTGTTTTTTACCAACTGATAGAAATGAGTCCTATGCTTGGGGCAATGAATCAGAATTGCTGGGGCTGCCAGTTCATCTGAGTCAGGATTGCAGGCATCAGAAGCAAGCAGGCCTGGGCTGGGAGCAGGGAGCTTGCTATGGTGCAGAAGCAGGTAGACAGCCAAGCAGGCAGGCAGGCAGGTGGGAGAGTGGGCACCAGGTGAGAAAGAAGCTCAGCTGGGCTCAAGAAAGGCTCAAGAAAGTCCAAAGGGGATGGCTGCAGGCCAGAGCTGATCAAGATGGTTTTCTAAAAAGCATCTTGGAGAAATGTGGCTTAAAAAACAAACAAACTAGGCACTAGCTATTAAAGGCTGAACTTAAAAGATCAGAAAATTGAGGGTAGTTCATTTTCCCGAATTGGTTATGGCAAACTGTGGCTGTTAAAATTAGTTTCTCTGGTTTATTAGAGGTTGTTTTTCCACTACAAGTATTATAATTTTATGTGGTTGATTAAGAATTTAAGAAAATACAAGTAAGAAAGCACGTGCCTAGGAGGGTCAAAATGCCCATTCAATTTCACTTACATCATGAGAGACCTGTCTGCTTGGAAGTGGAAGTAGGAAGAGAATGAGCTGTAGGTGAAGACCCTTTAAATAGTAATTTGTTCTTGGCCCAGGTGGGAATTCAGGTGAGGATACAAAGCATTCTGGGAAGTGGCCAAGGACTTCTGGGGATTGAAGTCTGGGGTTCAAATCTCCATTTTTACAATATACAATACTTTTGTATATATGCGAACATGCAAGTGTGTGTAATATATGTATACTATGTGTAATATGTGTATAATATATGTGTGTAAAAATACCTATATTATATCATGCATGATAAAAAGTCTATGTTGTGCACCTATAATTATGCTGAATTATGGTCTGATTCCATTTAAGGTAAACCTTAACTGAGTAGTTAAAACTTAAAAAAAAAAATCTGCTGCAAATATAGAAGTCTTAGGTGGTATTTTTTAAAGTTTTTTTCTTAAGGTAAAAAAAAAATCCAAGATCTGTTTTATAAAGGATGAGGGAAACTATGTATTGTATGTTTTTCTTAACCTTGTCATTGTGAGGGTATTGTTAGGCTAGGTATACCCTACCTGACAGATGTAACTCCATAGTTGACCACAAATTGGTCCAACTATGTATGGAAAACCACCCAGGTAATGAAAATGGTAGTTTAGTCAGTTGCATTTAGGAAATTAATGAAATGTTGGGCATAATCAGTTTAGCAAGTGTCACATAATCCATAAATGTAAGGTTAGCACACTTTTCTAAAAATGATGCCCCCGGTATCCAGTAAGGGAGGAGGCCTAAAAACAAGAACTTCTGCTTATTCACTGCCTCTAAGTTCACACCCAGTACCTGTAAAACTTTCCAACAACAATTGTCAGATATAAGGGGAGACCCAGAGACATGAACTTTTTGTTGAGGTAGTAATCCCACAGAATGACCCAAAACAACTCCTATGTTGCTGGTGAGATTGTGAATAACAAACTCCTTAGATTTAAGTGCTGACCTTCTGTTTTGCTGTGACATATTAAAAAAAAAAGAGGAAATTCCCTGGTTTCAAAATATCAGGGAAGGCAGAGTCAAGATGGTGGCTTAGAAGGAGCAGAAGTTCAGATCTCTGAATACCCTTCCTTACCGATCAAAAACTGAATGTTCCTAGGGGACTGAAAATCAAACCTCACAATAAGACACAGCCAAGGAACCTTACTTCTGGACTCAATTCAAAAGAGACGTCTCCTCAAAGCCAGAATCTGAGAACACTTGGGTTTAAGGGGAAGGCAAAAGGAAGGTCCTAGGACCCCTCCCCATGCCCCCCTAGAGAACTGAGACTTCAGTGGCAGTGGGAAAGGCAAAGGTGCTGGTCTGGAGTGTGTACCTTGTGGGCAGGGCTGTGCCAAGAGCAGAGTGTTGAACACAGATGGCAGGGAAGGAGCTAGAGAGGGAACATAGACCTGGAAGCCTGGACAGAGCTGTGGAGATCCTCCATATTTGCTCCAGCCTTCCAGGAGGTTTTGAACTCAGAGCACACCCAAGTTGAACTTAATCCCATCAGAAGTCTTCAGAAGTTAGGGAAGGCCAGGATCCACATCCCTCCTCATTGACTGCTGGACTTTAATCCAATCAAAAGCCTCTAGAGTACAGGGAAGCTCAAACCCCCAACAATCCTCCCCCAGAGACTGCACCAAGAGATCTTCTGTTAAAGTTCCAAGAAGGGAGAGTGACAGAAGCCCCCAAAACCAAAAACTTGAGAGGAGCAAGAGCACAGACAAATACGGGGAACAAAGAAAGGAAGAATAGGAGCAAACAACAATAATAGGAGAAAGAAATTACAAAAGAAAAAGCCTGGACATAAAACTACAGGAAATTATTCAAGAAAACTGCCCCAATATCTTAGAACAAGAGGGAAAAGTGGAGATTGAAAGAATCCAGAGATCACCTCCTGTACTTAATCCCCAACTGACAACACCCAGGAATGTTATAGTCAAATTCAAGAACTATCAGACCAAAGAAAAGATATTACAAGCTGCCAAGAGGAAGTCATTCAGATCCCGTGGAACCACAGTGAGGATTAAGCAGGATTTGCCTGCATCCACACTGAAAAAAAGAAAGGCATGGAATATGATATTCTGGAAAGCAAGGGAACTAGGTCTACAACCAAGAATCAACTACCCAGCAAAACTGATTATATTCTTACAGGGGAAAGTACAGTCATTCAACAAAATAAAAGAATTCCAAGCATTTGTAAAGAACAGACCTGAACAGAAAATTTGATGTCCAAGCAGAGTACTCAAGAGAATCAACAAAAGGTAATTTAAAAAGAGGGGAAAAAGAAAAACAAAACAAAACAACAACAACAAAAATTTTAAGAGACTCAATAAGTTAAAATGATATGTATCCTTATAAGAAAAGAGGTCATTGGTAACTCTTAAAAACTGTTGCTATCACCTGGGCAGCTAGAAGAATTACACTTAGAGGGAACAATGACAAACTGAATAGGATGAAAGGAGAAGACATAAATAAGTATATAGATATATGCATGCATAAATACATATATGTGTGTGTATATATTTATATATACACAACTAGAGCTAAAAAAGAGGTTAATACTGAAAGAAATGGGAAAAGAAACAAATGGGGGTAAATTTATATGTCACAAAGGAGTGCATGACAGGAGGAGGGAGAACATCAATACAATGAAAGGGTAAAGAGGTTGGAGATAGGAAGTACTCAAATCTTACATGCTTTGAAATTGACCCAAAGAGGGAAGAACAATCCAATCCATTGGTGCAGAGAATAGATTTGCGCCCTATATGGGAGTAGAAGGGTAACAAATGGAATGGTGGGGAAGGAAGCAGTACAAGGGAGGGAAAGGGTTGGGGGCAATTTTAGAAACACTACAGGGAAAATATGAGGGAGAATAAGAAGGGAGGGGGTAGAAATGGAAGTAAAATAAGGGTGGGAACTAAGGGGACTGATTAAAAACAAACATTGGTGTAGAAGGAAATAGTGAAAGAAGAAAAGGCAGGACTAGGTGTAGAAATCAAAATGCTGGGAAATACACAGTAGTAATCATAACTCTGAAAGTGAATGGAATGAACTCACCCATAAACACAAGCGAATAGCAGAGTGGATTAGAATCCAAAACCCTACCATATGCTGTTCATAAGAAAGCCACATGAGGAAGGTAGATACGCGTAAAGTGAAAGTAAGAAGATGGAGACAAATCCGTTGGGCATCAACTGATAAAAAGAAGGCAGGAATCACAATCATGATATGTGACAAAGCCAAAGTAAAAATAAATCTAGTTAAAAGAGCTAGGGAAGTTAATTATATCCTGATAAAAGGCAGTATAGACAATGAGGAAATATCTGTACTCAACATGTATGCACCAAATGGCATAGCATCCACATTTCTAAAGGAGAAACTAGAGGAGCTTAAGGATAGAAAAACTATACTAGTGGGAGACTTGAACCTTCCTCTATCTGAACTAGATAAATCAAACCAAAAAGTAGATGAGAAAGAGGTAAGAGAAGTGAATGAAATCTTGGAAAAATTAGAGTTAGTAGACATGTGGAGAAAAATATATAGGGACAAAAAAGAATATACCTTCTTCTCAGCAGCACATGGTACATTCACAAAAATTGACCATGTATTAGGGCATAAAAACATTGCAAATGAGTGCAAAAGAGCAGAAATAATAAATGCAACCATCTCAGATCACAATGCAATGGAAATAATTATAAGTAAGGGTACGTGGAGAGGTAAAGTCTATGATAAACCCGAAGATCCCAGTTTTTGGGACCAAAATCCACTTTTTAATAAAAACTACTGGGAAAATTGGAAGACAGTATGGGAGAGATTAAGTTTGGATCAACATCTCACACCCTACACCAAGATAAACTCAGAATCAGAGAATGATCTGAATATAAAGAAGGAAACTATAAGCAAATTAGGTGAACACAGAATAATATACTTGTCAGATCTTTGGGAAAGGAAAGACTTTAAAACCAAGCAAGAGCTAGAAAAAATCACAAAATGTAAAATCAATAATTTTGATTATATAAAATTAAAAAGTTTTGTAGAAACAAAACTAATGCATCCAAAGTTAGAAGGGAATCAACAAATTGGGAAACAATCTTCATTACAAAAACCTCTGACAAAGGTCTAATTGCTCAAATTTATAAAGAGCTAAACCAATTGTACAAAAAATAAAGCCATTCTCCAATTGATATCCAATTGATAAATGGGCAAGGGACATGAATAGGCAATTTTTAGTTAACGAAATCAAAACTATTAATAAGCACATGAAAAATGCTCTAAATCTCTTATAATCAGAGAGATGCAAATCACAAGAACTCTGAAGTATCACCTCACACCTAGCAGACTGGTTAACATGACAGCAAAGGAAAGTAATGAATGTTGGAGGGGATGTGGCAATTTTGGGACATTAATGTATTGCTGGTGGAGCTGTGAATTGATCCAACCATTTTGGGGGGCAATTTGGAACTATACCCAAAGGGCAATAAAAGACTGTGTGCCCTTTGATCCAGCCATAGCACTGCTGGGTTTGTACCCCAAAGAGATAATAAGGAAAAATACTTATACAAGAATATTCATAGCTGCGCTCTTTGTGGTGGCCAAAAATTGGAAAATGAGGGCATGCCCTTCAATTGGAGAATGGCTGAACAAATTGTGGTATATGTTGGTGATGGAATACTATTGTGCTCAAAAGAATAATATAAGTGGAGGAATTCCATGTGAACTGGAACAACCTCCAGGAATTGATGCAGAGTGAGAGGAGCAGAACCAGGAAAACATTGTACATAGAGACTGATACACTGTGGTACAATCAAATGTAATAGACTTCTCCCTTAGTGGCAGTGCAATGACCCTGAACAACTTGGAGAAACCTACAAGAAAAACCACAATCTACATCCAGAGGAAACACTGAAGGAGTAAAAACACCGAGGAAATCAACTGCTTGAATACATGGGTCGAGGGGATATAGTTTGGGATGTAGACTCTAAATGAACATCCTAGTGCAAACATCAACAACATGGAAATAGGTTCTGATCAAGGAAGGACAGGAGTAATAACCAATAAAATTGCCTTTTGGCTGTGGGAAGAGTGGGTGGAGCAGAGGGAGGGAAATAATGTGATTATTGTAACTAAGGAATAATGTTCTAAATTGACTAAACAAACTTATTCAAATGGAAAAACAAGACAAAATATTAAGGATCTATTGCTTCATTGATTATTGGCCATAGCTCTACCAATGTACTTCACAAATTACTCCAAGCCATAGCAAATTATCATCATGAGCTGCTGTAACTGAAAAATATCATTACTTAGTCAATCTTTTTGTAATATTCCAAGAGAGTAGTAGAGACTTCTAACTTTAATCCATTGAAATTATCCTTGAGAATGCAGTTTTACTTCTAAAGAATAATATAAGCATCAGAGTATGACATTAATGAATAAAGAATTTAGTATGTACAAATCCTGATCTTTATGAAAAAATAAATTAACTAAATTAATATAGGATTTGCAGTCATGTTTTAAAAATCACTTTATTTCACTTTAACAAACTTTTTAAATGATCTATTCCTCTATTAACTATGTTCATCTAGATCTTAGATTTACAAAAATAAAAACAATGAGAAGCTTTGCTTCAAGAACATTGCATTCACCTACAATCTAACTAGATGAAATAATTTATACCTCCTCTAGCAGTCAGTCTGCCTCAGAGGCCCATTTTTCTTGCAAACTGCCTTGCTGTTGTACCTTCTAGATTACAGGACCCCCAGAGACCATCCCTGGGGTAGAGTGAGGCTTAGGGGCTAATCTATTTAGCTTTCAGAGTTCCCACCTTGATGTTAGCTTCTCTGATTTTTGAGTGAACAAATGAAAATATAATAGAACCCAATATTATCTAGCAAGCTCCATTTCAGAAAACAAAACAAAACAAAACAAAACATGATTCATATGGTAATTAGCTGTCTACCCTAGCCATCCATCCTGCATTTAAACAATACTACTTCTCATTTGTTCTCTCCTCATTACTTTATATTTCTTATTCTGGGCACAACATAAATAGTACAATTATTTCTTAGACATGCATGTGAATTGACTACCTTGTGACTACACTTATCAGCTCTATTACATTATAGTCCAAATTATCCTTCCTTGGATATCTCCCTCCGGTGTGTTATCTTGACATATTAGGATAAAGGCTCTTTGAGGGCCAAGGTTATCTTAGTTTTATATTTGGGTCTTCTATCACTTTCTTTTAAAATACTCTTTATACTCCAATGCTTTTATTAGGTAAGAATTCTTCAATTAAATAAAAAATTAAAGATATACTATATGAGAAAACATCCATCACTCTGGAACCAGAGAAAGCCATGGGATGACAAATCAAATGTATTGATTGGTTGAGGATACTCAATCCACTCTATGGGGTTTATATAAGTTGCATGATAATTTAGAGTTTTGATTTAATTATCTGAAAACTGCCTATTCATGCCCCTTGACTATTTGTAAATTGGGGAATGACTTGATTTTTTTGTACAATTGCTTTAGTTTCTTATAAATTTGAGAAATTAGATTTTTGTCAGAGGTTTTTGTTATAAATATTTTCCCCAATTTGTTGCTTCCCTTCTAATTGTATTTGCAAAGGTTTTGTTTATAAAAACCTTTCAATTTAATGTAATAAAACTATTAATTTTACATTTAGTTATATTTTCTATCTCTTGCTTGTTCTTAAGTCTTTCCTTTACCATAGATCTGAAACATATACTATTCAATGTTCACCTAATTTACTTTCAACTTCCCATTTTGTATTTAAGTAATTTACACATTCTTTAGTTATCATGGTGTAGGGTATAAGATGTTGATCTAAACCTAATCTCTCCCATATTGCTTTCTAATTTTCTAAGCAGTTGTTGTCAAATAGTAGGTTCTTGTTCCCAAAGCCGGAATTTTGGGGTTTATCAAACACTATTTTACTGACGTAATTTACCCCAAGCCTATTCCACTTATTCACCCTTCTGTCTCTTAGCCAGTACCATACTGTTTGGATGACCACTGCTTTATAGTACAATTTAAGATCTGAAGTTGGTAGGCCTGCCTCCTTCACATTTTTATACATTGGTTCCCTTGATATTCTTGAACTTTTGTTCTTCCAATTTGTTATATTTTTTTTCTAGTTCTATAAAAAAAGTCCCTTAAAAGTTGGATAGATATGGCACTGAATAAGTAGATTTATTTGGGTAGGATTGTCATTTTTATTACATTAGCTTGCCCTACCCATAAGCAATTAATGTTTTTCCAGTTATTAAATCTAGTTTTAATTGTGTGAAAAGTGTTTTGTTGTTGTGTTCATATAATTGCTGTGTTTGTCTTTTCCTAGATATTTTATATTGCCTATGGATCATTTTGAATGGAATTTCTTTTTCTAACTCTTGCTGCTGAGTTGTGTTGGAAATATAAATATATATATATATATATATATATATATAAATTCTTATAATTTATGTGCATTTATTTTGCAACCTGAAACTTTGCTAAAGTTGTTAATTATTTCCACTAGCTTTTTAGTTGATTCTCTAGGCATCTGAAAAGAGTGATAGTTTTGCCTCCTCATTGCCTATTTTAATGCCTTCAATTTCTTTTTCTTCTCTAATTGCTACAGCTAGTGTTTCTAGTACAATGTTAAATAATAGAGGTGATAATGGGCTTCTTTGCTTCACTCTTGATCTTATTAGGAAGGTTTCTACCTTGTCCCCATTGCAGATGAAGCTTGTTGATGGCTTTAAATATATATGCATGTTAATTTAGAATGTAGTTATTTGTCAGGGCAACCAACCTAGATGAAAGAACAGTTTTGGCAAAGTCCCTGGAAAGGAACTGTGGCATGAAATGAGAGAAAAATTATCCCCTCATTTTTGTCCCTCCATGAGTCAAAAGATGTCCTTGTGAACTTAGGAAGTTGAGACTTAAATTATGAATCATGTCATGCAAAGAAATAGGAAACTGTGAAGAAACTGCAAAGTCTGAAAGAAAGTGTGAGTTATCTATAGGACATTCAGAAGATATTTATCAAGTAGTTGATAACTAGAGACAAAGAGAGATTAAGGATGAATATACAGACCTGGGAATAATTTATTTAGAGCACGTGATTGAACCTATGCATATAATATGATCTCATAGGAGTGTTGGAAGGAGATTAAAAGGGCTCAGAGAAGAACTCTTGGAAATATAATGATGCCTTCAATAATTAGAGGATGATTCAGCAAAGAAGACTGAGTAGTGGTCATATAAGTAATAGGAAAGTCAACAGAAATTAGTGTTACAGAATTTCAACAAAAATAATCTAGAATCTCAGGGGTTTTATTCCATAATGTTAAATGTTAACAAAGGTAAAGAAGAGTGATAATTGAGAATAAGCTGCCAAATTTAGAAATTCAGAGGTTTCTGACAAATTTGTAGAGGGAAATTTTAATATTGGGGTAGTCACAAAGCAAATTATAAAGGATTTAGAAGTGAATGAGTTATAAGGATTTTTACCACTGAAAGGATAGAAACATACAGTATGACATCTTAGGAAAATTTCTGGAAAAAATAAAGAGTGTTTTGTTGTAGTTGTTTGTTTTGTTTTTAAGAACAAAGGCAAACCTGAAGAAATTTTAGATAGCCAAGAACGAACTAGAAGATAAATTGTATATGGAAAGGTGAAGGAAATGTTTGATGAGGCAATCTTCTAGAAGAGATCATAGGGATAAGATAGAAAAGACAGTTAGAAGGGTAGTCTTGTGAAAGAGAAAAGCATCCTGTTAATCAGAGATTAAAAGAAGAGATGAGTCAAGTTGAAGAAAAGATTTAAAGTATCAAGATAGAAGTAGTAACTGGAAAAATGACCTTTCTTTTCTTTTTCTTTTTTTAAACCCTTACCTTCTGTCTTGGAGCCAATACTGTGTATTGGCTCCAAGGCAGAAGAGTGGTAAGGGCTAGGCAATGGGGGTCAAGTGACTTTCCCAGGGTCACACAGATGGGAAGTGTCTGAGGCCAGATTTGAACATAGGACCTACAATCTCTAGTCCTGGCTCTCAATCCATTTAGCCACCCAGCCACCTCCTGACCTTTATTTTCTTGAAAAAAAAAATACTCAGTACATTTCTTTTTTTTTTTTTTTTAATTTTAATATTATTTTATTTGGTCGTTTTCATACATTATTCACTGGAAACAAAGATCGTTTTCTTTTCCTCCCCTCCCCTACCCCCCCCCCGCCTTTCCCTCTCCCATAGCTGACGCATGATTCCACTGGTTATCACATGTGTTCTTGACTCGAACCCATTTCCCTGTTGTTGGAGTTTGCATTATAGTGTTCATTTAGAGTCTCTCCTCAGTCTTATCTCCTCCAACCCTGTAGTCAAGCAGTTGCTTTTCAGCGGTGTTTTTACTCCCACAGTTTATCCTCTGCTTGTGGGTAGTATTTTTTTTTTAGATCCCTGCAGATTGTTCAGGGATTGCATTGATACTAATGGAGAAGTCCATCACCTTCGATTGTACCACAATGTATCAGTCTCTGTGTATAATGTTTTCCTGGTTCTGCTCCTCTCGCTCTGCATTACTTCCTGGAGGTTGTTCCAGTCTCCATGGAACTTCTCCACTTTATTATTCCTTTTAGCACAATAGTATTCCATCACCAACATATACCACAATTTGTTCAGCCATTCCCCAATTGAGGGGCATCCCTTCATTTTCCAATTTTTGGCCACCACAAAGAGCTCAGCTATGAATATTTTTGTCTGTGTCTTTTTGTCCATTATCTCTTTGGGGTACAAGCCCAGCAGTGCTATGGCTGGATCAAAGGGCAGACAGTCTTTTATCGCCCTTTGGACATAGTTCCAAATTGCCCTCCAGAATGGTTGGATCAATTCACAACTCCACCAGCAATGAATTAATGTCCCCACTTTGCCACATCCCCTCCAGCATTCATTACTTTGCATAGCTGTCATGTTAGCCAATCTGCTAGGTGTGAGATGATACCTCAGAGTTGTTTTGATTTGCATCTCTCTGATTATAAGAGATGTAGAGCACTTTTTCATGTGCTTATTAATAGTTTTGATTTCTTTGGCTGAGAATTGCCTGTTCATGTCCCTTGCCCATTTGTCAATTGGAGAATGGCTTGATTTTTTGTACAATTGATTTAGTTCTTTATAAATTTGAGTAATTAAACCTTTGTCAGAGGTTTTTATGAAGATTGTTTCCCAATTTGTTGCTACCCTTCTGATTTTGGTTACATTGGTTTTGTTTGTACAAAAACTTTTAAATTTGATGTAATCCAGATTATTTATTTTGCATTTTGTAATTCTTTCTAATTCTTGCTTGGTTTTGAAGTATTTCCCTTCCCAAAGGTCTGACATGTATACTATTCTGTGTTCGCCTAATTTTCTTATAGTTTCCTTCTTTATGTTCAAGTCATTCATCCATTTTGAATTTATCTTGGTGTAGGGTGTGAGGTGTTGATCTAAGCCTAATCTTTCCCACACTGTCCTCCAATTTTCCCAACAGTTTTTATGAAATAGTGGATTTTTGTCCCAAAAGCTGGGATCTTAGGGTTTGTCATATACTGTCTTGCTGAGGTTGCTTGCCCCAGTCTATTCCACTGATCCTCCTTTCTGTCTCTTAGCCAGTACCAAATTGTTTTGATGACCGCTGCTTTATAATATAGTCTGAGATCTGGGACTGCAAGACCCCCTTCCTTTGTATTTTTTTTCATTAATTCCCTGGATATCCTTGATCTTTTGTTCTTCCAAATGAACTTTGTTATGTTTTTTTCTAAATCAGTAAAAAATTTTTTTGGAAGTTCCATGGGTATGGCACTAAATAGATAGATGAGTTTGGGTAGGATGGTCATTTTTATTATATTGGCTCGTCCTACCCATGAGCAGTTAATGTTCTTCCAATTGTTCAAGTCTAGTTTTAGTTGTGTGGAAAGTGTTTTGTAGTTGTGTTCATATAGATCCTGTGTTTGTCTCGGGAGATAGATTCCTAAGTATTTTATTTTGTCTTGGGTAATTTTGAATGGGATTTCTCTTTCTAGTTCTTGCTGCTGAGCTGTGTTGGAATTATATAGAAATGCTGATGACTTATGTGGGTTTATTTTGTATCCTGCAACTTTGCTAAAGTTGTTGATTATTTCAATTAGCTTTTTGGTTGAGTCTCTAGGATTCTTTAAGTAGACCATCATGTCATCTGCAAAGAGTGATAATTTGGTCTCCTCCTTGCCTATTTTGATGTCTTCAATTTCTTTTTCTTCTCTAATTGCTACTGCTAGTGTTTCTAGTACAATATCAAATAATAGAGGTGATAATGGGCATCCTTGTTTCACTCCTGATCTTAATGGGAATGGATTTAGTTTATCCCCATTGCAGATGATATTAGCTGATGGTTTTAGATATATACTGTTTATTATTTTTAGGAATGACCCTTCTATTCCTATGCTTTCTAGTGTTTTTAGTAGGAATGGGTGTTGTATTTTATCAAAGGCTTTTTCTGCATCTATTGAGATAACCATGTGGTTCTTGTTGGTTTGTTGTTGATGTGGTCAATTATGTGGATAGTTTTCCTAATGTTGAACCAGCCCTGCATCCCTGGTATGAATCCTACTTGATCATGGTGAATGATCCTTCTGATCACTTGCTGGAGTCTTTTTGCTAGCATCCTGTTTAAGATTTTTGCATCTATATTCATTAGGGAGATTGGCCTATAGTTTTCTTTCTCTGTTTTTGGCCTGCCTGGCTTTGGAATTAGTACCATGCTTGTGTCATAAAAGGAGTTTGGTAGGACTCCCTCTTTGCTTATTATGTCAAATAGTTTGTATAGTATTGGGGTTAACTGTTCTCTGAATGTTTGATAGAATTCACTGGTGAATCCATCAGGCCCTGGGGATTTTTTCTTAGGCAGTTCTTTGATGGCTTGATGGATTTCAATTTCTGATATGGGATTATTTAAGAAAACTATTTCTTCTTCTGTTAGTCTAGGCAATTTATATTTTTGTAAATATTCATCCATATCACCTAGGTTGGTATATTTATTGCCATATAGTTGGGCAAAGTAGTTTTTAATGATTGCCTTAATTTCCTCTTCATTTGAGGTGAGATCCCCCTTTTCATCCTTGATGCTATTAATTTGCCTTTCTTCTTTCCTTTTTTTAATTAAATTAACCAGTACTTTGTCTATTTTGTCTGTTTTTTCAAAGTACCAGCTTCTAGTCTTGTTTATTAGCTCAATAGTTCTGTCACTTTCTATTTTATTAATTTCTCCCTTAATTTTTAGGATCTCTAGTATGGTTTTTTTCTGGGGGTTTTTAATTTGTTCGTTCTCAAGTTTTTTTATTTGCATTTCCAATTCCTTGGTCTCTGTCCTCCCTAATTTGTTAATATATGCACTCAGGGATATGAATTTTCCTCTAAGTACTGCCTTGGCTGCATCCCATAAGGTTTGAAAGGATGTTTCGCCGTTGTCATTTTCTTCAACAAAATTGTTGATTGTTTCTATGATTTCTTCTCTAACTATCCGATTTTGGAGTATCATGTTATTTAATTTCCAATTAATTTTTGATTTGGGTCTCCATGTACCCTTGCCGATCAATATTTTAATTGCCTTGTGATCTGAAAAGGCTGCAAATATTTCTGCTTTTCTGCATTTAAGTGCCATGTTTCTATGACCTAGTGTATGATCTATTTTTGTGAATGTGCCATGTGGTGCTGAAAAGAAGGTGTATTCTTTTTTGTCCCTATTTATTTTTCTCCATATGTCTATTAATTCTAATTTTTCTAAGATTTCATTCACCTCTTTTACCTCTTTCCTATTTATTTTTTGATTTGATTTATCTAAATTTGATAGTGGTTGGTTCAAGTCTCCCACTAATATGGTTTTACTGTCTATTTCCTCCTTCAATTCTCCTAGTTTCTCTATTAAAAATTTGGATGCTATACCATTTGGTGCATACATGTTGATTAGTGATATTTCCTCATTGTCTATACTTCCTTTTAGCAGAATATATTTACCTTCCCTGTCCCTTTTGATCAGGTCTATTTGTACTTTGGCTTTGTCAGATATCATGATTGCAACTCCTGCCTTCTTTCTATCGGTTGAGGCCCAAAAGGTCTTACTCCAACCTTTAATTCTAACCTTGTGAGTGTCAACCCTTCTCATATGTGTTTCTTGAAGACAACATATGGTAGGGTTTTGGGTTCTAATCCAATCTGCTATTTGTCTGCGTTTTATGGGTGAGTTCATCCCATTCACGTTCAAAGTTATGATTGTTATTTGTGGATTCGCTGGCATTTTGATGTCTTCCCCTAGTTCTGACCTTTCTTCTTTAGCTTTCTCCTTTTGAACCAGTGATTTACTTTAGGTCAGTCCCCCTAGTCCCCTCCCTTGAGATGCTTCCCTTTCTAGCCCCTCCCTTTTTATGCTCCCTTCCCCTCCCCCTCTCCTTCCCTCCCTTTTTGTACTCCCTCCCCCCTCTCCCTCCTTAATTTTCCTTTCTTCCTTGCCCTAATGGATAAGATAGAATTCAGGATCCCACTGGATCTAGATGTTCTTCCCTCTCAGATTTGATTTCACTGAGAGTAAGGTTTAAGTAATTCCACTTCACACTCTCTTCCTCTCCTTCTCATATGAGAGTTCTTCCCCTCCCCTTCCCATGTGTATCTTTATATGGGAAAGTTTATTCTATTGATTCCCCCCCTATTTCTTGAAGTTAATCTTAGTATTATCATGGTTCCCCCCTCCCTTTTCCTTTTTTTGCCCCAACTTTCCCCAAATCTTCTTAATTCCCCAATCTTTCCCTATGCATGTTTCTTCTAACTACTCTTATGATGATACAATTTATGAGAGTTACACAAAACATTTTCCCCACATATTAATATATATAATTTGATGTGAATGTAGTCCTTATAGAAGAGAGTTTGACTTAAAGAGAAAGATAAGATTTATCTCCTTTTCCCTTTCTTTCATATTTACCTTTTCATGTTTCTCTTGCTTTCTGTGCTTGGATATCAAACTTTCCACAGAGCTCTGGTCTTTTCTTAGCAAATGCTTGGAAATCTTCTATTTTGTTGAATGCCCATACTTTCCCCTGGAAGTATATAGTCAGTTTTGCTGGGTAGTTGATTCTTGGTTGGAGACCCAGCTCTCTTGCCTTTCTAAATATCGTGTTCCATGCTTTGCGGTCTCTTAGTGTATTAGCCGCTAAGTCGTGTGTGATCCTTATGGGAGCCCCCTTATATCTGAAGCTCTTCTTCTTGGCTTCTTGTAGGATTTTCTCCTTTACTTGGAAGCTCTTGAATTTGGCAATTACATTCCTAGGCGTTGTCTTTTGGGGATTTAGTATAGAAGGTGTTCTATGAATCCTTTCTATTTCTATTTTTCCCCCTTGCTCCAGAACGTGAGGGCAATTTTCTTTTATAATCTCCTGTAGAATATTATCCAATTTGTTGTTTACCTCTGGTTTTTCTGGGAGACCAATGATACGGAGATTTTCTCGTCTTCCTCTGTTCTCCAGGTCCGTGACCTTCTCAGTGAGATATTTTATGTTTTCTTCCAATTCATTAATTATTTGGGTTTGCTTTATTGATTCTTGCTGTTTTATCATCTCACTTTCTTCGAGGTGCTTAATTCTGGTCATTAGGGACTGGTTTTGCTTTTCAGCCTTGTCTGCCCTTCTATTGGATGCTTCGAGTTCTTTTTCCAATTGAGCAGTCTTATCTGTCAGACAGCTGATCTCTTTCTCCCATTTTTCTTTCCAGGTTTCCATCTTTTGGATAAGTTCCAGTTTGAGATCTTCCAGAGCTTGTTGATAGTTTCCATTTTGGGAGGCGTGTTCTGAATTTTTTTTGGATTTCCTCCTCATTCTCCTCTTTTCCTTGGGTAGTTCCACCATAAAAGTTTTCAATAGTCACTTTTTTCCCTTTCTTCCTGGAGGCTTGATTTTGGGCCATGTGAGCCATCCTTTTGGTGGTTTTATTCCCCTTTCCTTTTTGGTCTGGGGTCTGGGTTATAAGAGCGGTTTTTCTGTGAATTTAGGTTGCTTCAGACTAGTTCTTCCCAGCCTCGGAGCCCAGGTATTCAGCTCCGCCCAGATAATCAGCGTGCGTTGTTCAGCGCAGCCCGCCCCAAGTCCAGGTCCGCTGGATTCTCCAGTGAAAGCGCCCTGAGACGTTTTTTCCTGGCAGTCCCCAGATCCCAAGGACCCTGGAGTGCCCCCCCAGACAGAGACGCTCCCCACTCACTCGCTGTCCTGGTGAGCGCTCAGGTAGCTCACTCTGGTTTAGTGGGGGAGGTCGGGTGGGGGAAGGGCGGCTCAGTTCACTTTTCTGTGCAAGCTTTTCCTTCTTATTTTAGTGTGGAAATGTTCAAGCCCCACGTACCTTTGCCTCTGTGGGGTACTGGGGAGTCCTTCTGTTCCTCCAAAGGTGATTTTATGCTCCTTTGATGTAGTCTATTTCGTTCGGTGCCGGGGAGAGGAAGTGTGTGGCGTCTAGATTGCAGCCATGATTACCCGGCTACTTTCTATTTTTGACTGTAAATATTCCTTATATCCTTATGGGCTCAGAGTCACACCCTATTAGAGATTTCTATCTCTAAAGAATTTCTGCTTACAAGGACAGACTGGCTGAGCAAATCATGAGACTGTCTCAAGGAAGTTGTCTGAGGGAGATCCTCCAGGCTGAGTTCCAGTCCTGAACTGCCTCAGTACATTTCTTTAGGGAGAAAGTGAAGAGCAGTTTACTAAGATAGGGGTATAAATAGAAAATAGAATGATGAGGAAATACTGGCTTAGGGGAGCAAAATAAAGTCAAAGAATAAAATATTTTATATATAGCACTAGAAATGCAATTGAGATCCAATAAGATTAATTTTTAGTGAAGTCCTCTTTAGCAGATGTTTCCTGATCCTTCTAACTGCTATTGCTTTCATCTTGAAGGTTATTTTGTTGTTTATCCCATTAGATTCTGATATCCTCAAAGGGAGGCATTGTTCCCCATTTTTCTTTGTATCCCAATTTCTTAGCAAACTTTGTGGTATCTAGTAAACACTTATTTAATGTTTGTTGATTGACCCATTTGGAAGGGAGTGTGGCTTTTCCAAGCTCTTTTCAATAGATGCTTAATTGTTCCCTTTACAGACAAGGAAACTAAAGCAAAGAGAAGTGAACTGATTTGTCCAGAGTGACACCACAAGTCAGTGTCTGAGGTTAGATTTGAACTCAGGTCTTCTTGATTCGAGGGTTCTATTTATTGTTTTTCCTAGCTCCTCTTCTCTCTCTCTCTCTCTCTCTCTCTCTCTCTCCTTCCTTCCTTCCTTCTTTCCTTCTTCCTTCCTTCCTTCCTTCCTTCCTTCCTTCCTTCCTTCCTTCCTTCCTTCCTTCCTTCCTTCCTTCCTTCCTTCCTCTCTTCCTTCCTTCCTTCCTTCCTTCCTTCCTTCCTTCCTTCCTTCCTTCCTTCCTCTCTTCCTTCCTTCCTCTCTTCCTTCCTTCTTTCCTTCCTCTCTTCCTTCTTTCCTTCCTCTCTTCCTTCCTTCCTTCCTTCCTCTCTTCCTTCCTTCCTTCCTTCCTTCCTTCCTTCCTTCCTTCCTTCCTTCCTTCCTTCCTCTCTTCCTTCCTTCCTCTCTTCCTTCCTTCTTTCCTTCCTCTCTTCCTTCTTTCCTTCCTCTCTTCCTTCCTTCCTTCCTCCCTTCCTTCCTTCCTTCCTTCCTTCCTTCTTTCCTTCCTTCCTTCCTTCCTTCCTTCCTTCCTTCCTTCCTTCCTTCCTTCCTTCCTTCCTTCCTTCCTTCCTTCCTTCCTTCCTTCCTTCCTTCCTTCCTTCCTTCCTTCTTTCCTTCCTTCCTTCCTTTCT
Source organism: Monodelphis domestica (assembly GCF_027887165.1). Taxonomy (NCBI): domain Eukaryota; kingdom Metazoa; phylum Chordata; class Mammalia; order Didelphimorphia; family Didelphidae; genus Monodelphis; species Monodelphis domestica. The sequence goes on from NC_077234.1 coordinate 243,563,469, forward strand.
TCCTTCCTTCCTTCCTTCCTTCCTTCCTTCCTTCCTTCCTTCCTTCCTTCCTTCCTTCCTTCCTTCCTTCCTTCCTTCCTTCCTTCCTTCCTCTCTTTCATTTTATAGAGATAATATTGAGGTATTTTGCTGGGCATCTAGGTGGCTCAGGGGATTGAGTACCTGGTTTGGAGTCAGAAGTATAATTTTTCCCCAAGTTCAAATGTGATCTCAGATCCTTACTATCTGTGTGACCCTGGGTAAATCACTTGATCCTATTTACCTTGTTTTCCTCATCTCTAAAATGAGTTGGAGAAAGAAGTGGCAAACCATTCCATGACCTTTGCTAATAAAACTCCAAATGGGGATACATAGGGGAGTCATACAGACCTGAAATGACTGAATAGCAAAACAACAAAAAATAAGTATTATGATTTTATGTTTTCTAATTAGAATACAGCATATTTGAATATAACTGGTTATAGATTGTTTTAACATTTGCAAAGCACTTTTTATATTTAAAATTTCATCTTCACTATAATTAATAAAGTCTAAAGTTACTCCCTTTTGCAGATGAGGAAACTGAGGATCAGAAAGAGCAATTTGCCTTGGGATTAAGAGCAGCTATTAAATTTCAGAGGTAATATTTGAAGTGAAGAGTGTTTCTATCCATGACCTCTCTACAATATAATTTGCCTTTCTAGATAACTTGTTCCTATATATTTCACACAAAAAAGACTGGGATTAAAATAGATCTTTCAACTTTAGTTTCCATCCATCAATGAAATATGATGTGCTATACTTTATTTTTTTCTGTTAAGATTAGAAAAAGAAAAGAAAAACCCCTACAGGCGTACTCTCAGTACACAAAATATTATGAAGTAAGATTTGGAGTATGAGGAAGGAGGGAAAGTTGGACATAACTAAGATATCTTCTGAATAGTGTTTGGTTTTTGAAAACAAAAAATTAAAATTGTAACTTAGTAAATGATGATGTTAAATTAAGTATTATAGAGAATATTTTTATAAAGTATACAATCTCCTGTTTGGCTAGAGAAAAAGGTACTGGTTAAAATGTTGTTCTTATTCTCATGTAATATTTTTCTTCAAACCAAATAAGATTTCATTTTGAGTTGAGATCTTCACATCATCTGAGAAAATTAGTAATTTGATTCTGTTTGGAGGCCTTTAATTACTAACATAAATCTGTTTTTGCAGTACATAAATGAAGCTACTTCATTTACATCATAGCCAGTTGCAAAGAAAAAAAAGATGAATGCTTTATGTGCAGATAAAATTTCATTTTGCTTTAGGCAAATAGAACACTTTTTAAAGATATAAAGATAATCCATGGAAAGGTAATGACTCCATGGTAGATGTAGAAGATAACTGCTAAAGCAAAGTAAGTTTTAAAGTAAAATATTTGGAGCTATATATTTTTTTCTTTTTTATACAAATCAACATAATACAGGGAAATGCTAGCTAACTAAGAATATGTTGTATCAAGAATAGTACCTGTACATTTTTATAAGAATAAATCAAATATCATCTTGAGGAGTAAGGCTCCATAAATAGTGTTCTGAAGGTCCAAAATATTTAAACAAAATAATGGTATCTTGAAAGTGATTATTTAATTTTCTTAATTAAAAGTTAGGAAAATATAGAAGTTACCTTTAGCAGAAAATGCAACATAAGAGTTTCCTATATGCTCTTCTTTTCTAAATTTATTTTAGCTTCTGTACAATGACATATACACTTTTATATGTTATTTTATTGTTACATGTCATCCATTAATTTTGATTAAAAAATTTTAAGACATTCATAGAACACTATTTTCAATTTTCTTATTTTCAATAAGAAGAATTTACTATATACTCAATAGGAATTAAGCATTTAAGAATTATTTACTAAATACTAACAGTGTACCATGCTAGACAATGCAAAAATGGGTCTTTGGTAGAGACAAGATGGTGGAATAGAGCTAAGCATTCAGCTAAGCATTCCCAACATGACCCTCCAAACAACTTTAAAAATAATAATTCAAATGAAATTCTGAAGTGGCCAAGCCAATGAAAGACCAGAGAATTCCCAAAGCTTGCATTCCAGAAGGTACCACTGGAATCAGCAAAAGTAGGATCCTGGGAACAACTATATCTGCTGTGGCCTTAGCTCTAGAGAACCTTGCTCACCTATGGCTAGGGGAAGAAGGAGTGGACACCACAGAGTATACCAATGTCAGGCCCTGATGACAGGATCTGAAGCATGACTGCTAATAAAGGAGGAACTTTGGGGTTTTGCCATCATACTCCAAGAAATCATCAAGGAAAGCAGCTCAGAAATTCTAGAATCAGAAGGCAAAATAGAAATTGAAAGAATCCACCAATCATCTTCTCAAATAGACACAAAGATAAAACTGCATGGCAACATCATGTCTAAGTTCTATAGCTCCCAGGTTAAGGGAAAATACTGTAATTAATAAGAAAAAAAAACAATACTGTGAAGCTACAGTCAGAATAACACAGGACTTAGCAGCAGCAGTATTGTAAGAATATAGGACATGGAACACAGCATTGTGTAGAGCAAAAGAACTGAGATGATAACGAAGAATAATATATCTAACAAAGAGGAGCATAATTGTAAAGGTAAAAAATGCATATTCAGTATACTAAAGGAGTTTTAATTATTTCTGTGGGGAAACCCAGAACTCAACAGAAAATCTGATCTATAAGAAACATACAAAGGTATCAATGAAAGACTAAATATAAATAACCCAAAAGGTCAAATAGTTAGGTTCCTGTTTGGGACAATGTCATCTTTGACCCCTGGGAATGGCATGATTGTCTGGGAATTTTGAAGGGGCATGTATGAATGGAAGATTTTAGGTCAGTATGAATGCAATGCAATTAGCCAAAATGTTTGTGGAATAAATCAGGAGGAGGTAGAGTGGAATGATTATTTATATGGAGGTGGAATGAATAGAGAAACCACCATGAAGAGGAGGAGGGGATGGAGGGCTGGAAGAACTAGAATCCTACTCTCTTTTAACCTTGAATAAAGATGGACTTTCTAATAATTTTATCCATATTTATGGATTAGAAGAGTTCAACATAGAAAAAGCCCGTGGGTCTGAGTTGATTATATTGGGATGAAGTTAAAAATGGAAAAAAACTAGTAAAATGGATGCTTGGGAAGTGTGGTATAGGCCAGGGAGTGTTGGAGGCCAGATTTGGACCCAGATCTTCCCAACTGCAGATCTAGTACACTATCCACTGAGCGACCTACCTCTCTCTTCTCCAATTAATTTTTAATTTGTGTTTTAATAGTGCCTTATTACATATAATTTTATTCATTAGTGTCTAAAAATGATGTATTTAATAATTCTGCTTTTCTGCATTTAACTATCATGTTTTGTACCCTAATATATGATCAAATTTTGTAGGTACCAAAGTACTGCTGAGAAAGTATACTCCTTTCTATTCTCATTCAGTTCTCTCCACTTATCTATCATATTTAGCTTATCTAAGATTCTATTCACCTCCTTGACTTCTTTCTTATTAATGTTTATTTTTTTTTTAATTTTTAATTTTTTCAAACCCTTACCTTCTGTCTTGGAGTCAATACTGTGTGTTTGCTCCAAGGCAGAAGAGTGGTAAGAGTTAGGCAATGGGGGTCAAGTGACTTGCCCAGGGTCACACAGCTGGGAAGTATCTGAGGCCATATTTGAACCTAGGACCTCCTGTCCCTAGGCCTGGCTCTAAGTCCACTGAGCTACCCAGCTTCCCCCTATTATTAATTTTTTAGTTAGATTCATCTAGCTCTGGGAGGGGAAGTTTGAAGCCCTACTATTATTCTAATCATAGTTGCTACCCACTCTTACTGCATCAGTGGAAGCACAGTATAGCCTGTCATAGCCCTTTATTTTTCCTCTGTTTAGTTTTTTATTCAAATATATTTTATTTTCAAAATTACACTTAATAAAAAATTTAACATACATTACCCAAATATATACAATCCAAATTGTCTCCTTCCCTCATCACATTGGGAAATGTTAATTTGATCTCATTCATACATGTATCCATGCAAAACCTATGTCCATATTCATCATTATTGTAAGAGAATATTCATACAAAACCCAAACAAAAAAATAAAATCATAAACGGACTAATGTGGAAGATATTATTTGATCTGAATCTGACTCCAATAGATCTTTCTCTTGTAAAAATTATATGCAATAAGACATTATTGGAACACAAATTAAAAATTAATTGAAGAAACAGGTAGGTGGCTCAGTGGATAGCATTCCCTGTTATAAGTTCTTCAGAAGTGTTCTAGATTATTGTATTGCTGAACATAGCTCCATCTTTCATAGGTGATCAAAATACAATATTGCTATTACTGTGTACAATATTCTCCCACTTCTACTTATTTCATTCTTCAGCAGTTAATGTAGATTTTTCCAGATTTTTCTTAAATCATCCTGCTTACTATTTCTTATAGCAAAATAGGATTCAATCACCAACATATACTACAAATTGTTCGGCTGTTCCCTAAATAATGAACATTCCTTCAATTTCCAATTCTTTGCCATCACAAAAAGAGGTACTATAAACATTTTTGCACAAGTAGGCCCTTTCCCCTTTTTTTATGATCTCTTTGGAATACAGACTGAGTAATACTATTACAGGGTCAAATAGTATGTCCAGTTTTATAGCCCTTTGGACACAGTTTCAAATTGCTTTCTAGAATTGTGTCTCATTTTTAAGCGTGTTCCTTATAAATAGCATGCTGTTGGGTTTTGGTTTTTGATATTTTCTGCTATCCATTTTGTTTTGTGGGCGAATTCATTATATGTACATTCAAAGTTACTATTTTCCTCCATTCTATTTTCCCCCATTGTCTGTCCTCTTTCACTCTTTTTGTCCTATCCTTCCTCAAATGTCTAATTTCTTCCGACTGCTGGCTCTCTAATCAGCACCCCTTTTATTCCTTCCTAGTTCTTATTCTATCCACATTTCTAAGAGTACTTCCCTAATTCCCTCACCTTACCATCCTATTTCATTGTATGAACTTTTTTTCTAAGATTCCCTCCTTATCATATTCCTTTGCCTTATTTTCTTTTAATATATATGCGTTTCTAAAAGTTCCTCTCTTATCCTATTCCCTCACCCACCTTTTTCTCTATAAGTTAAGATGATTTTTACTCTTATAATTGTATATGCTATTTCCTCTTTACCCAGACAAGAGGACAGTAGAATTCTAGCACTATTGGCCCTCTAGTTTCTCCCCCTCTTCACAGTAGCAGTTCTTCACTCACATCTTTTGTATGAGATAATTGTTCCATTTCACCTCTTCTTACCCTATTTTATTATTCTGTTATATTTGTTATATATGTTATAGTCCACTTGATCCTAAGTCTATCTCCATAATTACAGATAAAATTTTCCCATATAAGAAGTAAAATGCTTGATCTTATTCAGTTCCTAATAATTAGTATTTCATGTTTACATTCTTATGATTCTTGTAAATCAAATTTACTATTCAGTTCTAGTCTTTTCCTCAAAAATAAATACTAAAAGTATTTTAGTTTGTTAAATATCTGCTTTTTCTTATATAATTATGTTCACCTTTGCAGGGTATGTTACTCTTGGTTGTAAACTCATTTCCTTTGCTCTTTGAACTCTCATGTTCTTTTTTCTTTTAATATTGAAGCTAAGTCATTCTGACTACTTTCTTCAGTTTTTAAATTGATTGTTTTTTTTCTGGTTGCTGTAATATTCTCTCATTAAGCAGGGAGCTAGAGAACTTAGTGATAATGTTCATATGCATTTTGGGTTCTCTTTCAGTGGATTCTTTCCATTTCTATTTCACCCAGGAGTTCTAAAACTCAAATTTCCTTAATAATTTCTTGAAGTACAGTGTCTAAATATTTTTTTAATCATGACTTTCTAGTAGTATGACAATTCTTGTATCAGCTCTTCTTAATCTGTTTTTCAGGTCAGTTTTTTCTGTAATAAACTCTTTCATATTTTCTTCTATTTTTTTCATTCTTTTGATTTTGTTTTTGTATCTTGTTGTCTTAATAAACAATTACCATTGCCTTGCCCAATTCTAATTTTAATGATTCTCTTCAATAAGTTTTTTTTATTTCTTTCCCCAATCATTTGACTTTTCTTTCATAAATTTCTTGATTTTATTGCCACACTCTTATTTTTTCTAACTTTTCCTCAATCTCATTAAAAAAAAATCCTTACCTTCTGTCTTTGAATCAATACTAAGTCTCTTATCCAAGGTAGAAGAGTGGTAGGGCTAGGCAATTAAGGTTAAGTGACTCTCTCAGGGACACACAGCTTGGAAGTGTCATTTTTTATATAACTTAATTTCTCTATTAGATTCTATTACAAGTATTTGTTCCAAGGCAGAAGATCAATAAGAGCTAGACAATTGGGGTTAAGCATAGAATCACACAGCTCTAAATTAGCAACCAATAGGCTTAATTGTTAGCCTTATGCTAGATTCTGACTCTGTTCCCAGTATATGGGGAAAATTATATCTCAGGTTTCAGGGTTTTGTGCTATTATTTCCTGAGCTCTATTTGGTTTTTCTGATTTCTATAATCCATATTCAGGTGTGGTCCTTGCTCTCCCCAGATCACATTCCAGTCTGTGAGTGACATCAGGTATTTCAACCAATGCCTTGGCAATGATGGCAATGAATGCAAAATATTTTGCTCCCTGTTGTCCTTAGCAGGCTGCAGGCTCACCTCTCTACCATGGAAACTCAACCAAGGATGCTATTCTCCTGGATAATCAAAAGGACCCTCACCCTCTCAGCAACCACACTCACTTGGGTGCACTTGCTCCTTTCTTCTATCTTAAGGCCAATGTCTGAGATGGAGAGGTGTTAGATAGCCCACTAGGATCCCCAGATTCCTCCCTTTCTCAATTGCTCAACCCCTATATCTGTGGAATTGTGGCTACCTTCAACACAGCTACTTCCAGGACTTGTTTTCTGTTTATTCCAGTATTATTTGTCACTGGAGTGTAATCTCCAAATGAAGATGAAAAAGTGCATTTGCCCACCTGCACAAGTGCCCTAAGGACTTGCTACTTGTTCATTCCATGGTTTTGGGTGGAAGTGTTTGCACTTCAATCAGATGAGATAACTACCAGGAAGTTAGAAACCATCTTTCCAATATATCCTCAGCTATTCTGCTTCACTCCCTAATCTTAACTATTTTATCCCTTTTAGAGTTGACTCTGATGTATTATTATTTTTTATTGTTTGTAGGGGAATTTGGAGAATGAGATAATTCATGCCCTCTTCTACCAGTGTTCCCCCAATACTCAAGATTTCATTGGTCTTGAGAACAGTTGTCTAGAAAATGGAATTTCAATCATTCAATTAATCAATAAATATTTATTAATCTAAGCTCTGAAAATGCAAAAAGATGCAAAGATTTCCCCAGGGAATTTTTTATCTAATTCTTTGATAACAAACTTCTTTTCCAGGTGAAACGTTTTCATTTTTTTCCTATGGCTTTGGGTAGAAGTTACAACCTTGCATTTAAAACTATAGTAAGTAGGATAAATTAAAAAATAACAACAAAAACAACAATAATTAGACAGGACCTAAAGGAAATTTGAAGCCATAAGCTAAGAGAACATGAGATGATTGAAAATTTTTGTTCTTTACCCTTTTTCTTTTTCCTATAAATCATCTTTGAAAGTGTGACCTATTTAATCCTGACTGTATACACGTTGGTGAGCTATCCTACTTGAACAAATAAATAGTTGCCAAAAAAGAGAAAGGATTGAAATGGGCTAATTACTGATACTAACCAGGAAGCAAAGACCACACATAACTGATTAAAATATCTTTTTAGTTACAAGGGTAGAGATAAAATATTTCATTTGTAACAGAATTTTCTGAAAGACAGCAGTTAACATATTATCATGACATTTCCTTATGTCACATAGCTTATGTTTCCCCAGTGACCTGATATTTCACTATCTTCTCCTAATTAATAATATTCTCAAATATTCAATAATTAACTCTAAATCATCTAAAAGTTTTAAAGACTCACCTTAACATAAAATAAACATTAGTGGTTTGCAATTGTTCTACTTTCCTGATTTCTCATGTCATTAGAACAAATTTCTGCCTATGAAACCAATATGAAATCAAGGGAAATTAAATGGATGGGTGGATGATTCACATGGCCAAATTTTCAAAATACTCTGTGTATGTAGCAAATGCCAATGTGGTACAACATGCTCATGTACAAATATATACAGAGGTATAGCCTCCATAGGCTTGGTTCATTTCCTCTGACATATATTAGTGATGTGGCTCAGAGCTTTATAAAAGTGTTAAAAATAGCTTTTTTTGGTAAATCTCAGAAAGAGACAAAAATGAAGGATAATTTTGAAACCAACACTGAATTTATTATTTAACTTAGAAATATATATATATATATATATATATATATATATAAGGTTGTTATACTTTAGATTTATAGTTTCATAAAAAAAAAACTTTATGTCCTCTGTATATATAAATGCTCCATATATGGTGATGTTTGTCTGACTCAGAATGAGAAAATAAATAAAGAAACATCATGCCAGGCAAACCATGAACTGTCAGTATATATTCATACTGACAGAGCAAAATGTCAATATGGGGTGCCTTCAGGCAAAGGATTCCAGAGTTGAGCATCAGAACTGTTTAGACTTTAAAGCCTTAACTAGCTTTGAACTAAATGAAACAGTTGTCGCCTTTATCACCTATTCTCCTTAGGTGGGATAATTCTTTCCTGCTCCATAAATAAGTTCACTATCACAATGTCCCCTGTCCTAGTTATCTGCAGGCTTTGGTGGAAAACAAAGAATAATTTGCTACTGCAAAAACCACTGATGCCTCATGTTTAGGATGTTTTCCTTTTTATGGGAATGTTTACAAAGAATAGAACAGCATCACCTTGACCTCTTTCCTCTAACTATCCTGCTGTGCCAGGCAGCAGTGTCAGAGCAATTTTGTTTTCTTAGGTTCCAGGAAAAAAATGTTTTTGTGGACAAACCCACATATAAAGATTAGGAATTAATATAATGATTGACACTGTTCTTCTTTTTCCTTCCCCACCACAAATTAGCAGTGTTTTAGATTTTAAAACATATTTTGACTCTCTGATGCAAATAAATACTAATACAAGCAAATTCTATATTGAGGGGAAGTGAGAAGTAGATCATTGATTTTGAGCTGGAATAGATCAAATAGATTGTTCAGTTTATACTCTTCATTTACCGGATGTCCTTAAGCCTAAGAGATTAAACACCTGACGTCATGAAAGTAGTAAGCAGCAGAGTCAGGATTTGAACTGAGGTCATTGCATCAAAAATCCTGTGCACCTACCAATGTATCCTCCTGTCATCTCTGAAAAGCTGTATGATTTTTTAAAAATAAAATAAGTGCCTTTCTGAAAATTTTACTTAGAAGCTCATAAGTTACACTTTTTTCACTGACCTGCAAGAACTAATCCAGGGAACAATGGAACGATAGAAAATGAATTGGTTCTGGGGACAGAGGACCTGGTTTGCCATATATTTTCTCTGTAGCCTTGGAAAATTCACTTAACCATTTAAGGACTCATTTTTCTCACGTGTAAATGAGAAGAAATGGGCTAAGTGACCTCTGAGGCAGGTCCTCCAAAGATCAGGTCTAGTTCTATGATATTCTGCCGCTTTCTTGTCACTTGGCGTAATACTTATGAATCATTCAAATGACTTCCTAGAGAATACGTTGTCACATGGACAATCCTGAAGAAATTTGCTAAAAAAGAACTCTAAGAGTTAGAATTTTCAAGTTACATTCATTTCCTTAACTGAAAATTAAGCCATCTCTAAAATTATTTTCATGTTGTGAAAAAAGAGCAAAAATTCAACCACATGATTTCTCATTAAACAAAAATTAAATAAGGTTTATTGTATACAATTAGTATGAAAACATGAAGTAATGAAACCCTAGAAAGAAAACATGCCATAAGTGGACCAGAATTTTGTAAAAATCCTCCTAACACGAATTCAATTTAGTTTTCATATATTATTTTACTTTTTTGATTCCCTTATTGGAAATAAGTGAAATTGGAGTTTGCTTTACCAAAATGAGTTTTTTGGCAGTCAACAATTTGTAAAAATTGGTTTAGGCTTTGTTTTATTTTCCTGTGTGTCCTCTAAAATGCCTGTCACAGAAGTTTGTACTATAGATAATCAATATTTCTTGAATAAATAAATGAATGAATGTTTACATTTAAAATGAACTAATATTTATATGTCTCAGTGCTAGAATAATTATCCTACTCTCTAATATTAGTATTATTAATTTTAATTAAAATTATTTATATATTTAATTATAAAATTAATTATAATTATTAATATTAATCTAATAATATCCTACTCTTTAATAATAATAATTATCTCTCTCTCTAAAACCAAATAATCTAAAATGAAGTGGAAATTTCTTTGAAAGACACTTTCCTCTGTTAGACACAAAATAAATATTTTAAAATTTAAACAATTCAGTGGGTTTTTGGATAAATTTTGTGGGATTTCCATGTAAATACAATCTGGAGCCAAAGCAATAAGATGTGTATCAATAATTATATTGATATATGATTTATTAATACTAGGCATTATCAATTTAATTATTATTTATGTTTAATATCCAAAATATTACACTATTACCATCAATATTAAAATAATGAATCAGAAAGGAATGTAATTCCAACAATGAAAGAATGTCAGACTAAAATGTAAGAAGGAGCTACTCCAGGAAATCATGTATAAATATGGAAGATAGACTAATGTTTCCATAGCAACTTTTCTTCAATTATTTATATTTTTTAATTTTCTCTTTGCCTTAATGGCCACATAATCTGGTTTTGACCTTCACTTTCCAGACTATCTAATATATGCAATTACAGTCCTGCCAAATTATTTAGCATCTCCTTTTTCTTTTACTGATGTCTATTCTCTGTTCTCCCCCAAATTTTCTACCTCTGTTAGATCTCTAGATGTTCCTAATACTATGGTATCAAGTACTTCATGCTTAGAATGAACTCTCTTGTCTCTCTCTACCTTTTGAAAATCTTTCCTTAATTAAAAATTCAACTCAAGTACCACCACTTCCATGAAGCTTTCCCTGATTGTTATAGTAAAACTTATCTGTTTTTTCCCTCAAATTTCACACTGTTCTTTGTAAACATCTCTCCAGCTGTCTAGTAATGTTTTTTCCTGCCTTTATGATAAATTTTGTCAATCTTATTTTCTCTTTTAGAGTGTAAATTATCTGAGAGAACTCTTTTTTCATCTTTGTGTTCCTAGTGTCTAAAACAGAGAGACAGAACCAAGATGGTGTCTTAGTAGCAGTAAAGACTGGAACCCACCTGAGAATTCTCCTAAACCAGCCTAAAAATAGTGCCTCAAAACAACAGGAGTCACAGAACCTTGTGTCTAACACAAATTAGGGAATTACTTTATATTTTGTGGAATCGAATTAAAATTCAATGCCCAATAAAAACTATGCTTACCATACCCAGCTTCTGTTCCTCTATCAGACAGAAGCAGTAAAAACACCAACAGTTTCTGTACCATCTCTTTTATTCCTATACTATCAACTCTGCAAGTCTTTGTGAGATCCCAACTCAGTTCCAGGTTCTGTGCTGAAAATACAAATATGAAAATGGAGCATTAATAGACCTTCTTTTTTTTTTTTGGTGGGTTGAAGGAAACACCTATTCTCTTTTTCTTGTAGTGGCTTGAAGACCATTAAAAACAATGGTATTTAGTTTCTATTTCAGGTGGAATCAAATAAAAAAATGAAGATCAATAACTTCTTAAAACAGGAAAGGAAAGGAAAGTGATTTGGGGAGTATAGTACAACTTTAAAGACAAGAACTTTTGCATTATTTTTTAACTGTGTCATTTGGCTTGAAACAAAAGCTAATCACGTGGAGGTTTCTACTAAAGATTTTCTGCTTAATCAGTTTTGATTCTTCTACAATTATTTGATCATTATGAAATATTATCTTATTGTATTTTGAAATATTATATCTATATCTAATCCTATCAAAAATATGAAATACATATTATACCAAACAAGGCTTACTATTTAGGAGTTTTAATATCAGTGTCAATTTCTCTTTCTAGTTCTTTATTTAATTCTATTTCTTCTTTCTCTTTCATTTTTACTATCTATTATGAAGGATCAAATAATTGTTTTCAGATATGTGACCCTGGTTAAGTCATATAGCCCCCATAGCCTAGCCCTTACCACTTTGCAGTCTTGGAACCAACACATAGAATTGATTTTTAAAAGGAAAATAACGGTTTAAAAATATAATGTACCAGATACATTTAAAATAAATTGTAATATCCAGTTCTATAATACTTTACTTAGTTTTGATAATTCATTTAAAAACCAATATTAGAAAGAAACTATGTTAGAGGAGACATTTTATTCAATAGGAACAAAGTTTAAATATATATATATATGTATATATATATAGACATAGAGATAGATAGATAGATAGATGAATAGATAGATAGATAGATAGATAGATAGATAGATAGATAGATGGATGGATAGCAATGATGTTAAAAATGATACACAATCCAAGCATTCTGGAAGGCAATTTGGAACTATGTCCAAAATACTTTAACAGAATGCTTACCCTTTGACCTAGCAATATCACTCCTAGATTTGTACCCTAAAGTGATAATAAAAAATGTTTGTACAAAAATATTCATAGCCATCTTCTTTATGGTGGCAAAAAAATGGAAAATGAAGGTGTGTCCCTTGATTGGGGAATGGCTAAACACATTGTAGTATATGATAGTGATAGAATTCTACTGTGCTGTAAGGAATGATGAACTGGATGATATCTATATGAACTGGACGAACCTCCAGGAATTGATGCAGATTGAAATGAGCAGAACCAAGAGATAATTATACACGGTAAGTGAAACATTGTGGAACAATCCAACGTAATGGACTTTGCATATACAAGACAATCTCAAGGGACTTATGAGGAAGAATGCTATCCAAATTGAGAAAAAGAGCTGCGGGAGTAGAAACACAGAATTAAAATGAATGATTTATTATTTGTTTATATGGATATAAGATTTAAGGGTTTTTTTTAAAAGATTGCTCTTTTGCAAAAAGATATAATATGGAAATAGGTATGTGATAACATTTGTATAACCCAGTAGAAGTGCTTATTGGATCTGGGATTGGGGGAGGAGAGAAGGAAGGGAATGAAAATGAAATATGCAAACATGGAAAAAAAATGTTAAAATTTAAAATTAAAAAAATGACAGGAGAATTTTTGCTTCTTTTGGTATTTGTATTTAACAACATTTAAAAAGATTTTTGCTTTATATAGTTTATACACTTCCTTTATCTATTCTTTTTTTAAGATCCTCAAAGACATAAATCATAAGATTTTCTTAAAATAAGGAAGAATAAGCAATATTTAGCAAAATATAGCAATATATGGAAAATATTACATTATATATAATATTCCATAGACATATATCTCCTCCTTTTACTTCTGCAGATTAGTGGGAAGCAATGAAAAGAGGAATTATGCTCTCATATTTCTTCTAGGGACTCAGTTTATAATATTAATTTCTCATTATTTGTAGTTATTATTTCTATTTGCATTGTTGCAGTTATTGTTTATATTCTTTTCCTGGCTCTGCCTACTTGATTTTGAATCAGTTCATGTAATTGTTTCATCTTTATTTATTGTAGCTTAGTAACATTCCATTGAAATATGTAAAACATTTGGTTATCCATTTCTCCTATTCTTTGTTATGCTCCCCAAACCCTGCAATCAATACTTTTGTGTGTATTAATTTTTTTAGTTTTAATCAATGAGATTACATATGCCTACAGATCATGTTGGAGCTTGAGCTTGTTTCCATTGTCACTAGTGATCTTATCTAAGCCTATAAATATAATGAAATAAACTCAGTGACAATCCAGGAGAATATGTAATAGAGTGGTAGAATTCACTGTAACCAAAGAGAAATAAAGGGAATAATGACAGGTTAAGGACAAACTATTATTACTTTTTTCCCCAGATGATAAGAAGTATACTTATAAAGAACTAAAGAGGCAATTAAAATTAATTGAAACAACATTTTTAACTAACATACAAGGCATAAAACAAATCCACAAAGGGGCAGCTGGGTAGCTCAGTGGATTGAGAGAAAAGCCTAAAGATGAGAGGTCCTAAGTTCAAATTTGGCCTCAGACACTCCTCAGCTGTGTGACCCTGGGCAAGTCACTTAACCCCCATTGACTAGCCCTAACTATTCTTCTGCCTTGGAACCTATATAAAGTATTGATACCAAGACAGAAGGTAAGGTTTTTTTTTTAAATAATAAATAAATAAATCCACAAAAGTGTGAAGATTTCTATAATATTACCAATAAAATATGGCAAAAAAGAAATAAAACAAATTTTTATTTGAAATTATACTTGGGAGTCTACTTTCCATGGTGAACAGAACTACATAAATATGACACACAATGATAGATGAATAAAGACCTGAATAATTAGATAATATGAATTGCTTATAGTTAAAATCAGTCAAGAGAATAAAATCACAATACTAATTAAATTAATTTGTTTCTTCTAAATTATACACTCAGGGTATCAATAAATTATAATATATACCTAGAGAAATAATAATGGAATTATTATTCTTAGGAAAAGGCAAAATTCTTAACAATAATAGCAAAAAGAAGTGAGAAAGAAAATGACCTAACAATGCCAGATCTCAAACTATACTGCAAAGTAGCTATTAAAATAATTTTGTACTGGCTAAAAAATAAAGTGATTGATCAGGGAATTATATTATATATAGGCATGTGTATATAATAAAGGTATATGTATATATACATATATATATATGTATGAATGTAAATATATCTGTTTTCCTAGTATTTGATGAATGCAAAGACTTCAGCTATTATGATCAGAATTTATTACTTGATAAAGACTCACGAGAAAACTGGGGAGCAGTAGAGAAGACATTAAATTTAGCTTAATGCCTCCTATCCATTACATAAAGGACAATTGCTCAATTAGAAAATTCTCTAAGGACATAAATATTTTTCTGAGGTGACGAATCCAGACTATCTATAAATATCTATATCTATCTATCTATCTATCTATCTATCTATATACACACACACACACACACATATATATATATATATATATATATATATATATATATATATACATACCTAGGCTATACAACTATAGCCACATGAAAAAATTACTAATCATAATTAAAGAAATGTAAATTAAAACAATTCTGAGATTCCATCTCACATCAGAGTAATGAAGATTACAAAATCAGAAAATAATAGATGAAGAGGTGTGAGAAAACAAGTCCATTTTGCATTGTTGGTGAACAAGTGACTGGACCAAACTATTCTGAAATGTAATTTTGAATTATTCACAAAATGTTATTTAGTAGGATATATGCTTTGACCCAATTATACAATTACTAGGCTTAAGTCTAATGAGATAAAGCAGGAGGGAAAGGTAATCTATTTATAAAACAATATTCGTAACAGGTGTTCTGGGAATGGCAAAAATCTTCAAATGAAGATCAGGCACAATGATCAAGAAGTCTAAATAAGTTATAGGATATAAATGTGTTAACATATTACTATACATGTTGAAATGAAAAATAGAAGATTTAGAAAAGATGGGAAAAACATAAAGTTATGTGGAATGGAATGAACAGAATCAAAACAATTTGTAATATCTATTCTAAAATTGAAAAGAAATATAGCATTATTATCACTAAGAAAGAATGAAATGAGAATTAGTATATACAATAACAACAATGTAACAACAAACAGCTTTGAAAGTGATAAGAACAATATCAATAAAATAAGCAGTGCTCCATACTGATGATATAACATATCTTTTGTTTTAGGGGAGTGATGGATATTAAAATTTTAATAGAACTCAGCTCTTCTACTTATTTCCTATGTAATCTCAAACAAATTATTTAATATCTTTGAGCCCCAGTTTCCTCATTTGAAATAAAGCTATTGGCTTAAATGATCACTAAGGTTCCTTAAAGTTCTTAAATTTTGAACATAATGCAACATGAATACAACAATGATTTCCTCCATCCAAATGAAGTAATATTACTCAATAAATATTTTTGATGACCAAATTCTGTCATTTTTCCTTATAGTATATTTCTCAGACACAGTGCAACTAACAGACAATGTATTTTACCACCAACTATGACTGAAGAGTTTCTATGGTACAATCCAATATCTCCCAGGTCAGCAATTAAGGAAAGGATTATAGCTGGGAGATTTCTTCTTAGAGAGGGAAGAGAAGCACGAGATTTCTTGTACAGAATCTGAGGTGATTTCCAGCAATGCAGGGACTAAAAATGAAGGACCAGAAACAGAGGGTAGTTTCTGGATTTGAATTATAAATAGATATTAGGAACAGCATTTGAGGTGTAAGATACCTGTTAGCAACTGGGTAACAGGTTAATTAATTCAATGTACGGATACCATATAGGCTATACAGTCTTCACACAACTTGTGGAATAGTCGATTTCTTGAGGGACTTTGAATATTTTGTCCTTGATCATGTGAGGCAAGTTCAGCTTTATAGCTCTGTTAAATTCAGTGCAACTGAACAGTCCCTGCCACTGCTGGCAATATTATTGTCAGATGAGAAGTCACATATAAATGGTAGTGGGTAGTGTGTGAAAATAACTTTGCTTAAGATGAATTAATGATGTAAATGGACAAGATTAATCGATGTAACCTAAAGTCAATGGTGAGAATATTCTTTTGTTTGACATTTTGTGTTTAAACACAATTTAAATTGGTTAGACAAAGAAAAAAATGATTATGTCAATTAGGAAAGGAAAAAAGGAAAGAATTTTTTAAAAATGTTGAAATTCTTTCTTTTGAAAAAAAAGGAAAGAAAGAAAAAGAAAGAAACAAGGAAATATTACTTACTATGTTTCCTACAGGAATTGTACTAAATTTGATCAACTCTATGAGCAAGATTATTAATATTCCCATTTTATAGGCAAGGAAAATAAAACAGACTGGCCCAGTGTCACATAGCTAGTAAGTGTCAGAGGTTTTATTTTCATTTGGGTCTTCTTGACTATTAGTCCAGCACTCTCTTCATTGTACCACCTACTTACTTGTTTTGGTAGCAGTAGTTTTTATCTTAAAAAATGTTACCACAATTTTATTTAAACTGGTCTTTGCAAGGTCAAATAACAATTCCATTGTGAAAATTCTCTCCCATTCTTTTGGAGCCTTGAGATTTATTTATTTTTCACTACTCCCTCCATCAATTTATTCTCTTGCCTTGAAAAATGTTTCCATTTTGGGCATTCTATTTTTTTTTTTCATTTCCATCACTGACTCATCCCTTACTTGCTAGATATCAGTGCTAGTGTTTTTTTTTTTTAATTCTTCCTGACCTACATTCTATTTCTCAAATCCTGCCTCCATTCCCATTTACCTATCAGGTGCATGCTATACATTTCCAAATCTCTATTATTGTTGTTCTGGATGTCTATCTCCTCAAATTCTCTGTCCAAAACAAAACTCCTCATATTCAATGAGAATTCCCAAAATAATGGACCCTGGGATGAGTACCAAAAGTGTTTTTAAACCCTGTACCTCTCTCCCTGCAATTACATCACAAGGTACTGTTGCTGCCCATCCATAACATAACTCCCTTATGTATGTAACTGGGTAAATATACCATTCTATTCAGACATGAATAAATTCCACAGCTGATGGAAATAAACTTGAACAATTTGTCTGCCAACACAAAGCTTTGATCTTTCTTGTTCCACAACACTGTCGTACATTTCGAGGATCTTGTCCACAACACAGGCCTGTCAGTATTTCCTTCAAAATGTTTTTTAAATTATTATCAAACCTGTTGTTATCATACTAGCTCATGCTTCATTGTCTTCTGTTTGGATTACTGTAATGGCCTCCTAAAATGACTCCTCTGATCTAAATCTTTCCCTTCTCCTATCAATACTGCACATGATTGCTGAAATAATTTCCCTTAAAGACTTAAGGTTACTTTATGTTTAAAAAACAGTAATTTCCAATTTACTATCATAAATCCAAACTTCAATTTGGATTCCAAAGCCCTGATGTACTCCAGCCTCTCCATGACCAACCAAATTTATTCCCTAAGTAGCTCAACAGAATTTCTCTCTCCAGTCAAACACATTTCTCACCAAATATCTATCCAAACCTTATCTATCCTTCAAGGAGCAGTCCAAACTCTACTGCTTCAAGGTTGGTTCAGTGGATAGAGTACTTGCCTTGGAGTTATAAAGACCTGAGTTAAAATTCAGATTTAAACACGTACTAGTTTTCTGACCTTGATTGTTTGCATCAATTTCTTCAACTGTAAAGTGGGGATGACATCCTAAGGATTTTGTAAGGATCAAATGAGATAATATTGGTAAAACATTTAGCACAGTGCATTTCACATAGTAGGTACAATACAACTAGAGTAATTAGTATTATTAAAGAAATTCATGACCATTTGAGCCTCTGCTGATTATCCCCTTGGACAGCAGAATCCTAAAACACCATAGGCCAATATGATATTTAATACTTAATTACACTTTGACACATACTGTTAGCTTGTTGTAATCATGAACTGATTTGAGGTTTTCTTGGCAAAGATATTGGAGTAGCCTGACATTTCCTTCTCCAGCTCATGTTATAGGTGATGCCTAACTGAGGCAAACAAAGTAAAGTGACATTCTCAGGGTCATAGAGGTAGTAAATATTTGGGGCCGGATTTGAATTCAAGAAGATAAATCTTCCTGACTTCAAATCTGGAATTTTATTCACTAAACCATCTAGTTGCCCCGTTAATTACTACCTTTCCATGTTTGTTAATTTCATCTAACCAACTAAACTGTGGATGTTTGAAATTTCCTTATGCCTCTCTGCTACAAACTATAACTATGTGTTAGCAACTCATCTCTCATCTTTACTAAACTCCATTGCCTGCCAAATATCCTCATTTAGATGTGTCAACATTAACTCAAATTCACTATAATTTTAAAAATCTCTATCTTTTCCTTCAAGAAAAAAAAAAACAAAAAGAAATAAAAAGACAAACAAAACTCTTGTGACTAATAAATATCCATAATCTAGAAAAAAATTCTGCATTGGTTATGTTCATAAAATGTTTCATTTTGTATTCTGAGTCCATTACTGCTCTGGAGAAGCATGGTTGGTTATTATGTTGAGCAGAGTTCTTAAGTCTTTGAAAGTTGTGTTCTACACTGTTATTGTATTTATCATTCTCCTAGTTAAGTCCATTTACCTTTGCATCACTTAGTACAAATCTTCTAAGATTTCATTAAAACCATATCTTTCATCACTTTATATGGCACAATATTATGCCATCACATTCATATACAATTCCTTGTTCTCATTTCTCTAATAATAGACATATAGTTGACAATTATTAATGAAGTAAATATTTTCTAGTTCTTTTTCATTATAAAGGAAGCTGTGATACACTATACAAGCAAATACACCTATATTTATGTATGTTCACACATAACTAAATATGCAAAACATTTGTATGATTCATTTCCTTTTTTCTTCTTTTTTGATCTGTTTAGAGTGAATTCAAATAGCAAAATAAATGTGTTACTTTTGCCCTCACTAAGTCAGCTTCCCCTCTTGTTATTTTTTTCTTTTTCTCCTTGTACAACTTAAAATCCTGTGCCTTTATTTTCTCCTATCTGTTCCTGAAGCTCTCTCTTAATCGGATTTCTTACATTCATTTGGTTGAGATGTCAGTAGCTCTTTTTCATTTGATTTGAGTAAGTACCCTCCTGTGCCTGTTTCTTTTTCTTATTTTCTTTCAGTAACTTATGACCACAATTTTTAAACATTCATTTTTAAAAATTTTGAGTTCCCAAATCCTCTTCTTCCTTTTCTATTGCTTAAATATGTAAGCAATTGGATATATATATTACACATGAGTAGTCATGCAAAATTTTTCTATATTAGCCATGTTGAAAAAGAAAATGTGGACAAAAATAAGCCCGATGAACAATAAAGTAAAAAATGCTTTTATCCATATTCAGACTACATTAGTTCATTCTCTGTAGGTGGATAGCATTTTTCAAAATAAATTCCTTGTAATTGTTTCGAATTATTGTATTGCTGAGAATAGCTGTCATTCATAGTGGACCTTTATATGGTGTTGCTGTTACTGTGTTACTGTGTTCAATATTCTTCTGGTTCTACTCGATCCACTCTGTATCATTTCATGTAACCATCTGTGCCTCTCTACTTTTAATTATGAACTATTCTTCTGAAATTTGAAAACATATTTTCCTCTAAAAAAATCAATTCATTTTCTTGACTGATAACTAACAATAACAACAAGTTCATTTAATATTTTGTAGATAATTTACATTTATAAAGTTCAAAGTGATATAGAAAGTTTAGATAAGACATGGAAGCTTTCACATGAGACTTAAACACTATCAACATTCACAAGTATTGTTATGTCATACCTATAAAAGACCCAAGCTATGATCTGATCAAGCTTTTAAACTTCCTCCTCCCTAAGGTAAACATAGAGCAAGAAGTTATCACTAAACTTCTAGTACTTCAAATATATAATTTAATCAGTTTATAACACCATTGTCTGTTAGCGGTAGAGTGATATTTACTAACTTACTCAATCAAGACTTAAAGTGACAAGTGTCCTAAGCAGAGACTTTACTGAAAGTGTTAAAAGTCCTTTGATTGGTAGGGATATTGCACAAGAATTTTGTTTGACTGAGACAAGGAAACCTGGCCAGGTTTTGAGGATACCAGTGTCATTCTCAAAGTGGGAGCAAGTTTGGCTTTTGATCATTGTCCTTAGCTAGAACTGCCTAGAAAAGGCAGTAAAGGAGAGGAGAAACCTTAGCTTTGTTTTTAGGCAGGTCTCCTTCCCTTATACCATTTTAGCTGATGAAGTATATTCCAGGCTTTGAAGGATGTAGGACTTTGAACTTCTCTTTGTCTTTTTATCTCCCTAGAGTTAATCCCTTCCAATGTCTCACAGCAGGTCTTCACTGAAAGTGAAGGGCAGATAAGGAAGATTCACCATGCTCAAAAGTAACTTAATGAGTGTCTCATTAAAAGGGAGAAAAAGTCTTCCAGATATCAGGAGCTGTGAGCGATCTCTTTGTCACATGTGCTTTCTAAGCTTCAGTGTGCTTTTTTCCTGGAAAACAATTTTCTGCTTTAGTCATTTTCAAAAAAATAAATAAATAAAAAGGAAAGAGAAGAAAATGGGCTTTGATTCGTACTCTGAAATAAATTTCTTTTCTATTTGGAAACAAATAGTATGTTTTTCATGAATCCATTGAAATTATGATTGCTTTTTTTATGATCGGTTTCAAAGTTAAATATCTTTGCAATGTTGCTGTGTTTTTGCGTTATTTTCTGACTCTATTCACTTCACATCAATTCACACAGGTGTTCCTTGGTTTTTCTGAAATCATTATACTTATCATTTTATAGAGCAAAATAGTATTCCACTATATTTGTATAGCATCAGAATTTTCAATTATTCCCTAATTGGTGGACACCTCCTCAGACTCCCTTTGATCCCCCTTCCCACAAGCACAAATAAGATGCTATAGATAGTTTTGTCCACTTGGGCCCTTTTCCTCTTTCTTCCATTTCCAGGAGTATATACTTAGTAGCAGAATCACTGGATCCCTTTGCCATGCTTGTCCACATTTTCAAAGTGAATATGATTTCTCTGCCAAAAGGAAGTCCACTTAAAATCTTTATTTCCCAGAGTTTCATCATTATAAAGATAACTTTTGTAATTACTACAATTTAAATCTGGGTTGTAAAACCATAAACTTTCTTAGGCAGTGCACTTGATTGATTACTTATGAATTGCATTCACAGAATATTAATTTACTTGGTTTCTCTTCATCTATTTTCTTACCATTTCTCTTCTACCTCCATCTATCTTACAAAAAACATTTTAACTATGTTCTCTTCTCTCTTTTTCCTTCACTCCACTTGTCTTTTTCTATCCAGCCTTAGTTCTTCATATTTCTCATATTCAACATGCCCATTGTTAGCTGATCACAGAAAATAAACTTGAGATTGAGTAGGAGATTAGATAAACTTAATTCACCATGTAAAATTGCGTACAAATTTGCCATTTATTAATTTAAACTTTTTTTTATTTTTCAGATAATTATGTGACTTATATATATACATTATGATCTTACTTACATCCTTCTATCTTTTTATCTATCTATATGAACTGTTGTTCTTCTAGGGTCAAATTGGCTTTTCAATAACATGCTCCTCCAGGTACAATGTTCTGGCTCATTACAGAACCCCTAAACATAGGGAAAATTTATCTATCTCCTTTTTACAATTGAGTTAACTTGTATACTACAGTCAATAAAGTATGTTTTCTTATTATCATCATAAATATTAACATAGGCTTTAGTTATGTAAATATTTATTGTGTTAGTGAGGAGCCAAAAAGTATACATGAAAAAGCATGTTTTTGTTAAATATGGTCACAAAAAATATTTATTTTTTACCTAGTTAAACCTGACCTCAGGGAAATGAGTATTTAGAAACTGTGTTTTTGTCACATGAAGTATATGTCAAGATATGCCAAATTCTGAAGGGAGAATTCTGTGGGTGTCATATATAAGGCTCACCATCAAGCCTAAATCTCTACTGTCGCTCCTAATACAAAAAAAGAATAGTTATATGGTTTTTGATCAAATCAAACTTTTCATGAGAGAAGCACATGATTTAAAATGTACTAGACATTTTACAAAGGAGAAAAGGTTACAGAGGCCCCTGAAACAAATAAAATGAGAAAAGTATTAGGTGGTAAGGATTTAATAGCAGGACTTAGGTCAAATTATGGGTCTGAATAAACATAACAATTAAAATAAAACCATTAGGTATGATAACATGTTATGAAAGTATTGCTTTAAAATTAATATTTTACATAATAATTTTTATTAATTTGTCGAGTCAGTATGATGTACTCAATCTATAACTTATTTGATCAAGTCATATTTAGATCAGTTTCAAAGTATTAATCATATTCCAAAGACTTCCAAAGTAACACAATGAACATTGCCTCCAATTAACTAATTTTTTGATGAATTAAAAATAATCTTTATGAAATAAGCGTTGATCTCAAAGCACAGAGGGGATTTTAAAATACATTGAAAAACTATTTGGGATGATGTAAGTTATCCTAAAACATATAATTTCTTATACTCAGAAGATTCCTATTGTTAAAAAAAATGAAGGAAAAAAAGTGTGTGTTTCCTAGAAACTTATCTAACCTGGCTCCAAAGGAGCTGCGGCCTGTACATCCATAGTAGACGTAACACCAGGTTCTGTGATGGTAGTTCTCTTCAGGGCCTTCCTTCTTGCCTTTTCCCCCCTTTAAGCAGTGTTGGAAATGGGTCTGGAAAAGCATAGGAAAGCTATATCAAATTTTCCTTAGGGGGTTTTTCATATTCTGTAAGTAATATTGCATCATAAAGGTGCAGGCTGAGATTAAATATTCACTGTTGCTAATGATTCCATATAAAATTATCTTCATCATCAATATTATTATAATGACATTGTAATAAATTGAATTATACCACATTTGAAAGTGTTGGTCTTCGTATGATTAGAAGCATGGCTAAGATCCATGTATTACACTCATATGCTTTTCAAGATGTTATGAATTGAGAATGGTAGGTGTGTATGTATACGTATATATAATGTATGTAAACATATATACAGATAAATGTATATCTATTTCCATATATCTATTTCCATATTAAGCCCAACATATAAATGGAGACTTAAAAACAATGCTTTATATAGTTAAGAAAAAAATAAATTCACATTGGTATGAAAGCAAACAAGTATTAAATGTATTTGAGGAAGAACATCATTAGGTTCTATATTTTCATCAGTATAGTTACTCAATAAAATAATTCCATTATATTGCATAACTACAAATTTTCCTAATTTACAAACTTAATTTTTAATTTAAAAAAATTATTTAGAATATTTTCCATGGTTCCATGATTCATGATTTTTCCTACCCCTCTTTCTTCCCCCTTCTTGGAAGTGATAAGTAATTCCATTGGGTTATACATGAATCATTGCTTAAAACCTATTTTTCCATGATACTCATATTGGCAATAGAGTGATGTTTAAAGATCAAAACTCTAATGACATCCCTACTGAAAGTATATGCTCAATTATATGTTTTTCTTCTGCATTTCTACTCTCACAGTTCTTTCTCTGGAGAAATGCAGACCTTTCTCATAAGTTCCTCTGGATTGTTCTGGAACATTGCATTGCTGCTAGTAGAAAAGTCTATTACATTTGATTGTGCCACAATGTTTTAGTCTCTGTGTACAATGTTCTCCTGGTTCTGCTCCTTTCGCTTTGCATCAGTTCCTTCAGGTTTTTCCAGATGACATAGAATTCTTTCAGTATTCCATCACCATGAGACACCACAAATTGTTCAGTCATTCCCCAATCAATGGACCATCCCCTCATTTTCCAATTTTTTTGCCACAACAAATAGTGTGACTATAAATATTTTTGTACAAGTATTTTTTCCTTATTATCTCTTTGGGGTACAAAATAAGCAGTGGTATGGCTGAGTCAAAGGGTAAGCATTCTTTTAAAGCCCTTTGAGCATAATTCTAAATTACCTGCCAGAATGGTTGGAACAATTCACAACTCCACCAGCAATGCATTACTGTCCCAATTTTGCCAAACACCCTACAACATTTACCATTTTCCTTTGCTTCCATAGTGGTCAATCTGCTAGGTGTGAGGTGGTACCCTTTGTTGCTTTTTGTGTTTTGGGGATTGCTTTTGCCTTCTTTTTTTTTGTTTTTTGAAATTTTATTTAGTCAATTTAGAATATTTAACCTAGGCTATGAGATAAGTTCTTTCCCTCCCCCCCAGCCCCTCCCATAGCCGACATGCAATTCCAATGGATATTACATGTGTCCTTGATCAAAACCTATTTCCATAGTGTTGATATTTGCACTAGGATGATCATTTAGAATCTACATCCCCAATCATATCCCCATCAACCCATGTGATCAAGCAGTTGTTTTCTTTCTGTGTTTCTGCTCCCACAGTCCTTCCTCTGGATATGGATAGCATTCTTTCTCATAAATTGCTCTGAATGGTTCTTGATCATTGCATTGCTACTAATAAAGAAGTTCATTACATTAGATTGTACCACAGTGTGTATAAAGTCTCGTGTATAATGTTCTCCTTGTTCTCCTCCTTTCACTCTGCATCAATTCCTGGAGGTCATTCCAGTTCAAATGGAATTCCTTTCATTATTCCTTTGAGCACAATAGTATTGCATCACCAACATATACCACAATTTGTTCAGCCATTCCCCAATTGAAGGGCATCCCCTCATTTTCCAATTTTTTTTTTGGCCATCACAGAGAGCACAACTAAGAATATTCTTATACAAGGCTTTTCCCTTATTATCTCTATGGGGTATAAACCCAGCAGTGGTATGGCTGGATCAAAGTGCAGACAGAATTTTAGTGCCCTTTGGGCATAGTTTCAAATTGCCCTCCAGAATGGCTGGATCAATTCACAACTCCACCAGCAATGAATTAATGTCCCGACTTTGCCACATCCCCTCCAGCATTCATTACTTTCCTTGGCTGTCATATTAGCCAATCTGCTAGGTGTGAGGTGATACCTCAGAGTTGTTTTGATTTGCATTTCTCTGATTATAAGAGACTTAGAACACTTTTTCATGTGCTTATTAATAGTTTTGATTTAACTGAAAACTGCCTACTCATGTCCATAACCCCGTTATCAATTGAAGAATGGTTTGATTTTTTGTTCAAATTGATTTAGCTCTTTGGAAATATGAGTAATTAGACCTTTGTCAGAGGTTTTTGTTATGGAGATTTTCCCCCCAATTTGTTCCTTCCCATCTTATTTTGGTTACATTGGTTTTGTTTTTCTAAAACTTTTTAATTTAATATAATCAAAATTATTTATTTTACATTTTGTAGTTTTTTCCAACTTTTGCTTGGTGTTAAAATGTTTCCTTTCCCAACAATCTGACATGTATACTATTTGGTGTTCACCTAATTTACTAATAGTTTCCTTCTTCACATTCAAATCATTCACCCATTCTGAGTTTATCTTCATGAAGGGAATCAGATGTTGATCCAAACCAATTATCTCCCATACTGTCCTCCAAATTTCCCAGCAGTTTTTATCAAATAGTGGATTTTTCTCCCCAGAGCTGGGATCTTTGGGTTTATTATAGCCTGTCTTGCTGAGGTACCTTACCCAAGTCTGTTCCACTGATTCTCCTTTCTGTCTCTTATCTAATACCATATTGTTTTGATGACCACTACTTTAGAGTATAATTTGAGATCTGGTCCTGCTAGACCACCTTCCTTCTGATTTTCTTTTTCATTATTTTCCTAGATATTATTTACCGTTTGTTCTTCCAAATGAACTTTGTTATGCTTTTTTTTTCTAATTCAGTAAAAATGTCTCTTGGTAGTTCGATGGGTATGGCAGTAAATAAATAAGTTTGGGTAGGATTGTCATTTTTATTATGTTAGCTCATCCTAACTATGAGCAGTTACTGTTTTTCAAATTATTTAGACCCAGTTTTAATTGTGTGGATATTGTATTATAGTTGTTTTCATATAGTTCCTGTGTTTGTCTCGGCAGATAGAATCCTAAGTATTTTATATTGTCTAGGGTGATTTTAACTGGAATTTCTCTTTTTAATTCTTGCTACTGAGATATATTGGAAGTATATAGAAATGCTGAGGATTTATGTTAGTTCATTTTGTATCCTGCAACTTTGCTTAAGTTATTGATTATTTCCACTAGCTCTTAGTTGATTCTCTGGGATTCTTTAGTAGACCATCATATCATCTGCAAAGAGTGAAAGCTTGGTCTCCTCATTACCTATTTTAATATCTTCAATTTATTTTTCTTCTCTAATTGCTACTGCTAGTGTTTCTAGTACAATGTTAAGGAATAGAGGTAATGATGGCATCCTTGTTTCACTTCTGATCTTATTGGGAATACTTCTAATTTGTCCCCATTGCAGATGATGTTTGCAGATGGTTTCAGATATATACTGTTGATTATTTTTTGGAAAGCCCTTCGATTCCTATTCTTTCCAGTGTTCTCAATAGGAAAGAGTGTTGTATTTTGCAAAGGTTCTTTTGCGTCTATTGAGATAATCATGTGATTTTTGTTGGTTTGCTTCTTGATATGGTCAATTATGTGGATGGTTTTCCTAATATTCAACCATTCTTGCATTCCTGGTATAAATCCCACCTGATCATAATGAATAACCCTCGTGATCACTTGATGGAGTCTTTTTACTAGTATTCTATTTAGGATTTTTGCATCTATGATCATTTAGGTGATTGGTGTATAGTTTTCTTTATTTGATTTTGACTGGCCTGGCTTTGGAATCAGTACCGTATTTGTGTCATAAAAGGAATTAGGTAGAGCTCCTTCTTTGCTTATTATTTCAAATAGTCCCATTGTTGTTTTAATTTGCCTTTCCCTAATCAGGAGGGATTTAGAACAGTTTTTCTTGTGCTTATTGATAGCTTTGATTTCATCCTGTAAAACTTCCTGTTTGTGTCCCTTGACCATTTGTAGACTGGGTAATGGCTGGATTTTTTGTAAATTGACTTAGTTCCTTATATGTTTGGGAAATTAAACCTTTGACAGAGAGTTTCCTTTGTAATTTTAGTTACATTAGTTTTGTTCAAGCAGAAACTTTTTAATTTGATAAAACCATAGTCATTCATTTTACAGTTTATAATGTTCTCTATCTTTTGCTTGCTCTTAAATTCCTTCTCTTCCTACAGATATGATAGGTATACTATTCTGTTTGCCTAATTTATTTATGATTTCACTCTTTATATTTGTCATTCACCCATTCTGCATTCATCTTTGTATAGAGTATAAGATATTGATCTAAACCTAATTTTTCCCATACATCTTTCCAATTTTCACAACAATATTTGTCAAATAGTGGATTTTTGTCCCTAATGTTGAGATCTTTGATTTTATCATAGACTGTCTTACTGAGGTCATTTATGCATAGTCTATTCCATTGGTCCACCCTTCTCTCTCTTAGTCATATAGAGTCTATATCCCCAATCATATTGCCATCAAACCATGTGAACAAGCAGTTGTTTTTCTTCTGTGTTTCACTGCCACAGTTCTTCCTCTAAATGTGGATAGCCTTCTTTCTCATAAGTTCCTCCAAATTATTCCAGATCATTGCATTGCTGCTAGTAGAGATGTCCATTACATTTGATTGTACCACAGTGTATCAGTCTCTGTGAATAATGTTCTCCTTGTTCTCCTCCTTTCACTCTCCATCAGTTCCTATAGGTTATTCCAGTTCACATGGAATACCTACAATTCACTATTGCTTTGAGCACAATAGTATTCCATCACCAATATATACCACAATTTGTTCAGCCATTCCCCAATTGAAGGACGTCCCTTGATTTTCCAATTTTTTGCCACCACAAAGAGCACAGCTATGACTATTCTTGTACAAATCTTTTTCCTTATTATCTCTTTGGGGTATAAACCCAGCAGTGGTATGGGTGGATCAAAGGGCAGACAGAATTTTATGTTACCTCATCCTGCCCATGAGCGGTTAATGTTTTCCAATTTTTAGCTCTAGTTTTAATTATGTGGAAAGTCAGTTGTGTTCATATAGTTCCTGTGTTTGTCCTGGCAGATGAATTCCTAAGTTCTAGAGTGATTTTAAATTGAGTTTCTCTTTCTAACTCCTGCTGCTGAATTTTGTTGGAAATATACAGAAATGCTGATGATTTCTGTGGGTTTATCTTGTAACCTGCATCTTTGCTACAGTCATTATTTCCACTAGCTTTTTAATTGATTTTCTAGTATTCTTTACATAGACCATCATATCATCTTGCAAAGAATGATAGTTTATTATCCTCATTGCCCTTCAATTTATTTTTCTTCTCTAATTGCTACTGCTAGCATTTCTAGTACAGTATTAAATAATAAAGATGATAATAGACATCATTACAATCTTCAAATATCTTTAAGTCATCAAGAGATTAAAGAATTTGCCCCAGGTTACATAGCCATTGTCCAAAGAATTACTCTAACTAAGGTTTTCTTGACTTCAAGCCAACTCTTTGTCCACTGGATACAACATATTACTTCTTCTTATCTCCATATATACTTAAAGTCAAAATATTGAGCTTAAATATATCATTGCTGAAGTTTTCAAACCAGGAAAGAAATTCCACAAAGAATCTTGGAAAAATAACAATATTTAATAAGAAACATTTTTGATGATCTATCTATATCTAATTATTTTATTAAATATATTTTATTTATATATTTAAATATATCTATATGTATTCACACTCTATATGAGCTGACCATACCTTCTGTTTTAATATTAATTAACTGACAAGTTATGGCAATATTGATGACCCAGAGACAGTCATTTTGTAACATAGTAATTGTTGTTGTATATGGTTCTCTAATAACTTAGTTAAAGCAAACTGGATAATAAACATTTTAATGAGGAAGAATGCTAACAGTAAACCATTAATTTAATCTATATCAATTTTGCCCATAATAGCTGTCATTTGAAATTATATATGAACACATGAGGGAAATGGTACTAATTAAAGTCCTTCATTATGAGGAAGTACATAAGATATAAATTGTACCATTTTTCTATTTCCTTATACCTTTTTATATACATTAATTTAAGGACAATAATTCTTTCTTATTGCTAAATTTTGGAAGATAATTTTCTTACTACTCAATTTTCACTGTCTATAGCATGAAAAGTTTTTAGAAATTTTACAGTTAAATTTTATAATTTATTTTTGGGATTTGAAAATGTATTCTTTTACTTAGGTTCTTTTTTTTATTTTTTATTTTTTGATTCATTGCTATTTTAGGTTCCTATTTTCACTTTCAGCCCAAACTTGCAAATCAAATTCAAGATTTTTCAGACTAATATTTTAAAAATAAATTCACATAAAATATTTAATAGATTTATTGACATGTACACACTCAGGGCTTGAAGTCATCTTGTTAATATGACATTTCCATGAATCTATAAAGAATTATAATTTTCCTAGTTCTTTTTTATGAATTTAGTATTTGGATTACAAAAATTTGGACTGGTTTATTTTTATCCTAAAAATCAATATAGAATTCAGATAAAATGGAAAGAATGGTAATCCAAAAGTGTATTTTTGACTAAAATTAATAAATCAATGACAAAATATACTTAATCCTAATATGAATAATTTTGTGATAAATGCATAACAATCACTTTATTATGTCATTTCCATCAGAAATAATCTGAAGAGGGGGCAGCTGATTAGCTCAGTGGATTGAGAGCCAGGCCTAGAGGTCCTAGGTTCAAATCTAGTCCCAGATACTTCCCAGTTTTGTGATCTTGGGCAAGTCACCTAACCCCCATTGCCTAGCCCTTACCATCCCTATTGATTCCAAGACAGAAGGTAAGGGTTTAAAAAAAAAAAAAGATCACAATGGCTTATAATTATCAGCAATTTTCTACTTTCATCATGCTCCAAAGCTAATGACAGGAGACAAACTGTAAGCAAGTATGTATAGGCAAGACATACAGGATAAATTGGGAATCATAATAGAAGGAAAGTATTTCAGTTTAAGGAAGAGTAGGAAAGATTTATTGTCTAAGGGGAAAATTTAGCTAGAATTTGATGGAAATCAGGGAAACCATTATGCAGAAATGAGAAGGAACAGAATTTCAGCCTTGAGATTTGGCTTTTGAAACTGTTCCATGTTAGGAAACAGAGGACTTTGAAGAATATATATGAGTCCAAAATCATTGGATCACAATGTACATGGAAGAGATTAAGGAGTTATAAGAATGGAAAAAGTATAACCAGGTTATGAAGTACTTTAAGAACCAAATATAGGAGTTTTATATTTGATCCTGAAGAAAAGTAATCAATGCAATTTATGAAGTCAGGGTGATATGTAGGAAAATTAATTTGGTAAGTGAATATAAGATGAAGTAAAATATAGATTGACTTGAAGCAGAGTGGGCAACCAGGAGGCTACTGCAACCATCCAGGCAGGGCGCGATGGCAGACTAAACTACAAGGGTGGCACTGTGAGAGAAGAAAAGGAAGAAAATGCAAGAGATATCATGAAGGTAAAAATCAATGATCTTTGGAATGATGGTGAGGAGTTAAATATGGCCCTTAGTTAACAAACTCACATATCTAGAAGGATAGTGGTACATGCCAAAATAACATGTAAGTTAAGAAGAGGAGAGATTTTGTTTGGGGTAATTAATTAAGTTTTAAATATATTGATTTTAAGATGTCTTTGGGATATCTAATTCTAAATATGTAAGAGGTAACTGAAGATGTGAGATTGGATGTCAGTAGGGAGATTAAAGCTAAGTAATAATAATAGTGTCATAAACTAAGATTTCTGTAATAGTTATTATATCTCAGACACTGTGCTTCATATTTTATAATTATTATACACCTAAACACCTTGATCCTCACAATATCCTTTGGCGTTAAGTGCTATTATTTCCTCCATTTTACAGGTAAGGAAACTGAAAAGTGACAGTCACTTGCCCAGTGTCACACAGCTAGCAACTATCTTAGTCTATAATTGAACTAAGGTTTTATTAATTCCAGGACTGACATTCAAGCAACTGCATCACCAACCTACTCAATAATATTTGAGAATGATTAGCATAGGGGCATTCAATGAAACTATGGGAACCAATGAGATCACTAAGTGAGAATAGACAAAAAAGCTGAAGGCCCATGATAGAGCCTTAGAGGAATCCCATGATAAAGGGGAATGGCATAGATTAAAATTCAGCAAAGAAATAAAGGGGTAGAGATGGAGGGGAGGGTCATGGGGAGAGAGAGAGAGAGAGTGAGAGAGTGAGAGAGAGAGAGAGTGAGAGAGAGAGAGAGAGTGAGAGAGAGAGAGAGAGAGAGAGAGAGAGAGAGAGAGAGAGAGAGAGAGAGAGAGAGAGAGAGAGAGAGACCTTAATAACAAAACCAGCTATTGGAGGCAGCAAAAGTAGAAGTAGTTCCAGAAGATTTAGGGATCTCAAGCTAAGAATAATAAAGGGATCAGGCAAATGGTCAGAAAGACAAAAAGTGATTAAAAGGGATTCCTGTGCTAATACTGGCTATAGAACTGAACTTTGGGTGTAGAATTGGAATAGGAAACTCCATAACCTAGAGATCCAGGGAATAAGAGTACTAAGAGTTCCAAGGGAGCCAGGGCCCTAAAAAGCAGTATCAGTTATGGATGCAAGATATCAGGGACATTCCCTGGGTAAGGACCAGAGGGCACACCCAGAGAGCAGAAACCATACCTCTCACTTAATTTCACCAGTTTAGAAACATTGAAAAATTCCAATCTCCCCACTCTAAGAATTGTTTCTAAAAATAGAAGTTAAAAAAAATCCTGAAGGTAAGGACACTGTCATACCCCCTTAGTCACATCCTGGGTAGAGAGATCAACATTAACATAAATTGTAAAGTCAGGAAATAAGTGGGGAAATAGATAAATTACAGAAACAGAACCTTACAATAAAACTACTATGGTGATAAGGAAGATCAAGACATTAACTTAGAAGAAAACAGTGAAAACAAAATAGGTAAAAGAAAAGTCTCAAAGCAAAAAAATTTAAATTGAATAAATGAAGCTGAACAAGGTTTTCTGGTAGAAATATTTTTTGTTTCAAAATCAAATAAGAGTCATAGAGGAAAAATAGGGAAAATAAATGAAAGCAATTCAAGAAACTTTTGAAAAAACAAAATAGTAGCTTGGTAAAGGGGGCATAAAAATAATGCTTAAAAACTGGTTTGTCCAAATGATAAAAAAAGGCATAGAATTTTATTGATGTAAACATCTTTTTTTTTGCAAATAATTGGTCAAATAGAAAAAAAGTTTTAAAAAGTTTACTGATGAGAAAATCTAATTAAAATGTTGGCCAAATGGCAAAAGAAGTACAAAACCTTAGTGAAGAAACTAATTTCTTAAAAATTAGTAATTTGGAAAGTAGAAGCTAATGATTGTCTGAGACATCAAGAAGCAATAAAACCAAGTCAAAAGAAAGAATATATATATATGTATACACACACACACACACACACACACACACACACATATATATATATATATATAAAATTATATATATATACATATATATATATATATAATATGTCACCAGAAAAACAACTGACCTGGAAAATAGATTAAAGAGATTACTTGAGAATTACTGCACTACTTGAGAGACCTGATCAATGAAAGTTCCTATACATTTCATGAAATTTATAAAGTAAAATTACTCAAATATATAACATGTAGAGTACAAAATAGAAAGTGAAAAAATCAGTAATATATCACAGAATGAGGTCTTAGGTTAAAGAAAGCCAGTCAGAAAGCAATGATTCCAATACTAAGGGGTCACAGTAAGGATTAAATAAAATAGACTACCACATTAAATGGGTGGAAGGCTTGGCATATTATATCCTAAAATTCAAAGGAGCCAGGATTACAACCACAAATAATATATCCAGCTAAACTGAGTATAATCTTTCAGAGAAAAATTTATTTAATAAAACAGAGAACTTTTCAACATTCCTGATGAAAAGGATAGAGTCGAATAGTAAATATCACATTCAAATTAAAAAAAAAAACTTAAGGGAACATTAAAATGTAAAAGTGAAAGAGAAGTCACAAATGATTTAATAAACTATTTACATTGCTCTGTGGATAGATGATACATGTAAATCTTAAAGACTTTTATCATTATTGGGAAGTTTGAAGAACTCTACATAAAGAGAGGACATGGGCATTAGGAAATTCTATGGAGACGATCTAAAATAATGAATGAGAAAACAAAAGGAAAGAATGGAGAAAATATTCTGACATAAAAGAGGTATGTAAGAAAGAGATTTACTATTAAAGGTGAAAATGAAAAAGAAGGGACAGAGGATGCTAGAATCTCATTCTAATTTGTATTATACAAAGAGGGAATACACATATTCCAATGAGTAATCTATCTTTTCCAACAGGGAAATAGGAAGGAAGGGGAAAAGAGAAAGAGAGGTGGTGGCAAAAGGTAAGACAGATTAATGGAGGCAGTGTTCAGAAGCAAAATGGGCTTTTGAGTAGGAATGGGGGGAAAAGGGAAAGAAGGATAAAGATAAGAAAATAAAATAGAAGAAGATGGACAGTTAGTAAACATTATTGAATGTGAATTGGATAAATTATAAATAAAGCCAAATTAGATAGAAGAATACATCAGAAACCAGAATCCAACAATGTTGTTTACAAGACATACTTGAAACAGAGAGACACAGTTAAAACAAAGAGCTGGATAAAGGCAAGTGTAGCAATTATGATCTTAGATAAGGGAAAAGAATAAAAGCCTTAATTAAAAAAGATAAGAAGGGAAAACACATCTTGTTAAAAATCACCATCTATAATGAAGTAATAGCAATACAAGTATATCCACTAAATGACATACAACCAAATTCTTGATGGAATAAGTTAAATAGGAGGAAATGGACAAATGAAACTAGACTAATGGTAATCAACTTTTCTGTATAGACCTAGGTAAATCTAAGGAAAAAAAATAAGAAAAGTTAAGGGAATGAATACAATCTAAGAAAATGGAGATATAAACTTCTGGAGAAAACTGAATGGGAATAGAAAGGAGTGCCCTCTTTTTCCCAGTAGTATCTAACACCTTGAAAAAAATTGACCTTGTGTTAGGACACAGAAATGTTACTAAAATATGCAGTAAAGCAGAAATATTTAGTGAATCCCTTTCAGATCAAAGTGTAATAAAATGTATATTCATCAAAGATCTAAGAAATTATACATTAAAAATCAATTGGAAACAAAATAATTTCATACTAAAGAATGAGTGAGGCAAAGAATAAATTCTAGAAGCAATCAATAGTTTCATTAAACAGAATGACAACATTGTGCTTCGGGAAATTTAAACATGAAATGTGTACATGATTAAAAGGGAGAAAGAGTAGATCAAAAGTAAAAAAATAACAAATTATAAATTCTTAATTATATATCAAAATATATTAATTAAAAGTGTATATTTATACATATATAATTTAAGTAACAAATAAAACTAGGAGTTAGTTTTATGAAAAAATAATAAAATAGAGAAACCATTGGTTAAATGAATTTTGAAATAAAGAAAAAAACAAATTGACAGTATTAAAAATGAAATGGATGAACACATCAGTAATTAAGATGAATTTAAAGTAATTATTAGGATTTATTTTGCCTGAAATTATTTCAGTAAAGCTAATAATCTAAGAGATATGGATGAATATTTTCAAAATATGATTTTCCCAAAATAAAAGAATATAATATTTCAGTAACACTATCCGAGAAAATAAATGGAACAAATCATAAACAAACTCCCTAAGAAAAAAAAAAAATTCAGGTCAAGAAGGATTTACAAATGAATTCTATAAAACATTAAAGGAACAATTTACCCTAATAATATGTAAAGTAGTATTTGGAAAAAAATAGGTGAAGAAAGTATCCTTCTAAATTGCTTTTATGACACATATAGTTTTGATACTTGTATCAGGGAGCGTTAAAACTGAGAAACAAAATTATGGGTTATTTCTCTATTTTATATTGATGCTAAAAATTAAATCAAGCCCTAGCAAGAAGATTATAGCAATATAATCACAAAAAATCATTCAAAATAACCAGGTGGATTTATTCTAGGAATGCAAGACTGGTTCAAATAAACTATCAGCATATGACTATGTGAAGAGAGAATTGAACTCTCTTAGTTTATTTTTAAATGCAATCTATCAGCAACCTTTAATTTAATCAAATCAAGAATCTGAAGTATGCCTACTGAGCACTTGGCAAGTCACTAGGTAAGAGATCTCACCAAGTCCCTTACTAGCTCACACCTCCAAAGGCCACTGCGGCCACCCCCAATGCTAGGCAAAGCAGGAGGCTGCAATTGGTTCCTGTAAAAAGGAGGAAAGACAGGAAGTGACATGGAAAAGGGGTATAAAAGGCCAAGCTCAGGAACTGATTCATTCCTTCTGCTTTGGTGAGCCAGGCAGAAGGGAGACTTGTTTTCCTGGACTCATTCTGGGTTGGAGCATTCTGGGCTGGAGAAGCCTGCTGGCTGAGTGACTCCGGCTGAGCCATACTTCACCAAATCAGCACTTAGGTTGATAGGCCAGACAATTCTCTACCTCCTTCCTATATTTCCCACTTTAATATCTCTACCTTGTAACTAAAAGCTGCAAACAGTTTTTCTGACTTTTTTATAAATGTTGAGCACAATCTTACTTTTATAACTCTCATGTGTAGTCAAACCTAATTTTAAATCTTACAACGATATTTAATAAAAACCATGAAAATCATATGATTATATGAATATAATGCAGATAATCCCATTGACAAAATTCAATACCTATTCCCACTAAAAACACTAGAAAGTATAGTAATTTATGTAAAATATATCTAAAAATCAAGAAAAAAACATTATCTCTAATGGAGATGAACTAGCAACTTTCCCAATAACATCAGAGGTGAAGTAAAGATGTCAGTTATCATCATTATAATTTAATATTGTATTAGAAATGCTAACAATACCAATAATACAAAAAAAGAAGGACTACAAATAGGCAATCAGTAAACAGAACCCTAAATCTTTAATATACTTAAAGAACCTTACAGATTCAACTAAAAATTTAGTTGAAAAAATTAATAAATTTAGCAAAGTTGCAGGAGGATATAAAATAAACACCCATAAATCATCAGCATTAATAATTCTGTATATTAACTATGATCCAAAGAAGAAGACACAAAAGAGAAATTCCACTTAAAATAACTTTGGTAAGTATAAAATACTTGGAAATCCACCTTTCAGTCACACTGAAGAACAATATGACATGATTAAAAACACTTTTTCAAAACTAAATAGAGATCTAAATAATTAGAATAATATTAATTGTTCACTCATAGGACTGGCCTATGTAATAAAATGACAAATCTACCTAAATTAATTTAATTTAATGCTATGTCACTTATACTACCAAAGATATATTACAGAGCTTGAAAACTATTATAAAATTAATGTGGAAAAACAAAAGGTTAGGATTATTAATGGAAACAATGAAAAAATGTGAAGAAAGGCAGCTTCACATCAACAGATTTCAAATTAAATTACACTGATAATCCTCAAAACAATCTAGTAATAGATATGTAATAGAATGGCAAATCAGTGCAATTGATTAGATACACAATACACAGTAGAAAATGCCTATGGTTGTCATGGAATATTATAGTGCTATGAGAAATGATGAAGAAGTATAACCAAGATGGAGGAGTAAAGGCTCTCCTAAATTCCACGAAAATTTTAGAGCAAGTTTGATTCAATAATGGATTTAAGTAACTAGTCAGGAATTTTCAGCATCATTAATTTTTCTTTTTTCTAGCAAAAATGCACAGTTCGACTTAATGAGTGTTAATCATGAAACATATATATGTATATATAAAATAATATGTACTACAAAGTTGTGATCACTTATTTTTAGAGCTTTTATTCATCTTCATATCTGAAGAAGAAACCTAATTTGTTTATTTTACTCAGCCTAACAAAGGCTTATAAGCTCCTTTAGAGATGGTTACCTCTATTTCACTAGATTTATTATGTTGGAAAATAATTTTAGGAGCAGCTAAGTGCCTCAGGTGATTGAGAAACCAGGCCCAGAGATGAGAGGTACTGGTTTCAATTTCTATCCTCAGACATTTCCTAGCTATGTGACTCTGGGCAAGTCACTTAACCCCCATTGCCTAGTCCTTATTACTCTTCTGCCTTGGAACCAATACACACAATATTGCTTCTAAGGCATAATTTAAGGGTTTATAAAAATAATTTTACATAGCACATTAAATGGATGATACACAATAAAAGGAAGTCACATAGAAATGCTATTTTAACTATAGCAAGTGTACACATAGTTTTATTTAATAACATAATATGATAATTTAAGAAAATTTACATATTTAAAACATATTTAATAATTAAATTAAATATTTTTAAATTGAAGATAAAGTATTTTATCTGTAAATATGGAATTTTATCTGTAAAAATGGAAAATGGAAGCTACTGATTAATGTAAGTCATTCTGTTTTCAACTTTTTCCATAAGGAAAAATTATTTTTCCTGCTTTTTAAATTTCCAAATAGTTTTTAATTTACAATGATTTACTCCCAAAGGTAAATATTACTTTTGTTTTTAGAGTCCTAATGTTGTTCGTGTTATTTCCAAACTCTATTAATCATATGTGACCTTCAAATTATACTTTCAGACAAATCTACTGAGGTTAACGTGAGGTCCATTCTCATAAGTATATGTGGCCTCAGATAATTTGACAATTTTCTAATTCACTGCTGAGTTTCTCTTGCCCTAACACAGGCATACATTGACTCACAAAGAAGATTTCCCAGGGTTATGAAGAACAACATAATAGTCAATCCTCAAAATTCATGCATTTAACTTTTGCAACTTCAAGTATTTAAGAGATTTTATAGTACCCTTATTTTCATTTTCCTGTTTAAAAAACTGTGAATATTCCAGTCTATGCA
Source organism: Monodelphis domestica (assembly GCF_027887165.1). Taxonomy (NCBI): domain Eukaryota; kingdom Metazoa; phylum Chordata; class Mammalia; order Didelphimorphia; family Didelphidae; genus Monodelphis; species Monodelphis domestica. The sequence continues at coordinate 243,602,330 of NC_077234.1, forward strand.
CAGAAGAGAAAATATATGAGTTATAATATGTACAAGGTTGTGGAGCAGCTGTCATCCTGGTGTATCCTTTACAATCTCCATCACCAGCCATGCAGGACACAGAGTGGCAGAGGAGATGTCTCTTCCAACATCAGTGACTGAAGTTCCGGCAAGTTCTTTGGTTTTCAGAAGTAGTGAAGGAAGAGAGCTTTACAGCACTATAGTACACATTACAATGTTCTCACACTGTCAATGTAATATTCAGGTTAAAAAACTGTTTTATTTTTAAGAATTCTATTTAAAATACAATTTTTATGGCACTGTGGATTTCATGTATTAAGAAAAAAGGATAGTGTCCCAAATCACTTATTTTTAATTAAAATGGTAGCCCAAAGGTCATAGAATTCTAGGGAATTATTGCAAGAAATTCTTTCATTTTACCAATTTTGTGTAGTGCATTTTATAGGCTATTTCATGGTTATTTGGGTAGGAAAAAATATATATATATTAATAGAATTGACATTTTTTATAAATAATTATATGCATAAAATGTATTTTTAGCTATGTCTAGTGAAAGATGAATTTTTGGTGATAGAACCTAGCTCCCTATTTTGTAAAGTTTCAATGTATCAACAATTGTATTTTTTACTTTTGAGCAATTTTCTTGGGAATATTTACTCCAATAAAAATTCAGATTTGACTGTATGTCTTTAGATCTGAGCAAATTTGTTCCCTTTAATGTAAACCAATAAACTATACATTCAAAGGGCAAGGGGATGTTATGACTGCCTTTGGATACTTTAGGGTCAGAGTTCCTTGGAGAAAATAAATGTGAACTCAAGCAAGACTATTTCTATACAAATTGAACAAAAATAACCTATATTTACAGTGAGAAGGGACTTTAGAAACCATTTAATCCTTCACTTTTACAAATGAGAAAATTGAGATTTGGGTAGTTCATGTCACTTGTTGAAGGTCATAAGATGTCAGGACAGCGTTAATATTTGAGCACAGATCCTCTAATTCTAGAACCAGATTATATTTTGTTTTTTGCTTTTTTAAATGTTGAAAGAAATACCATTCTGTGGAACCAACAGATAAAAGCAAACTACAAGAAATATCATAGTGTTATAGAGCATATGCTATAATATATAATATAGATCCTTAACAAATATGGCTGTAGTTATATAGTTTAGGTACTCATAGTGTAAAGGTAAGATTCCATCACTTAAAATGAATTATAGTCTCTGGGTGTGGTAGGATGGACACTACTAAAGAACTTTCTATGTCAAACATGGGAATTTATCTCAAATTATACAGGACGTGAACAAGGAGATGCTGGAATTAGTTGAATAAAGGTGTGATATGGTCAAACCTATGAATAATAAAAATCACGGTTAGCTGTGTAAAGGAGAATTGGATTGGGGAGACAGACAAAATAAAAACCACTGAAGAAGATTTAGTCTAGGCAATGAGTCACTGGGTTAGGAGAGTTGTCATGGAAGTGAAGAAGAGACAAATGTGAGATGATGAAAAGGTAGAAAGGATGATATTTGGCATCAAATTGGTTATGTAGGGGATATGTGAGAAGTGAAGGATAAGAGCAAATGTTCTGAACCCATGTAAATAGAAAGAGGGTGGTGTCTGACAGATATTGGCAAATTTTGAAAATAGGTGAGTATTTGGGGGGAAAGATAATGAGTTCAGTTTTGGATTGGTTATGTTTGAGATAATTATGGCTCATCAAATTTGAAATATCCAACAGGAAGTTTCTAATTGATACTGAAATTCAGGAGTGAACATTGGGCTTGGTTTAGGCCTATATAAGAATTGGTAGAGTAGAGAAAATCACTAGCCCCAATTGAGCCTTAATGGTCACCACGAGAGACATACTATAGAGAAGATGATCTGGTGCAGAGCCTTAGGATATGCCTGTTGCTAAGGAACAGGAAATCAATTTCCATCCAGCAAAGTAGACTAAAAATTTGCCAGACAGGTAGAAGACAGTAGTGTTGTGAAAACTCAGAGGAAAGAGTAGAACTAATCATGATCCCAAAAAATTCTTGGAAGTCAGATCTAGCTAAATATGGAATGGACTCTACCTTGGATGATAGGAACTTTTCCATTCCTTAGAGTTCTTAAATTGAAGGGTAACTGATTATTTATTGGGGATATAATCATCATCATCACCCAGCTAACAAGAAAAAAGTAATTAGTTAAAAACATCTCTATCGTGCTTACTATGTTCCAGATACTATGTTAAGTGCTTTACAATTACCATCTTATTTGATCCTCACAACGATCCTTTGAAGTATCTTTTATCACCACTTCATAGATGAGGGAATTGAGATAAAGAGTTAAGTGATTTGCCTGTGGTCACACAGTAAGTCTTTGAGTGGATTTGAACTCTGGTCTTCCAGACTCTATGTTTTATTCCATGTGCCTCTTATATCCCCTTTTAAAAGGTATTCTTGTATAATTGCTTTTTTGAAAAAACAGCCTCTGATGGGCTGTTTAACTCAAAATATTCCTTGATTCTTTCATCACATTTACATGTAAACAGTCATTATGATATGGACAATAATTTTGATGCATGATACAATTTTTTTACAGCTGTAGGAAAAGTGATCTTTAAAATATTTTAATTGTTAGGAGGTCATTTTAGTGTCCTACATAATTAGATTTTATCCATTTGATTATCATACAAAAATCATTCAAAGCAATATTTGTCTAAAGGAGATTTTTTTCCTTACATGAAAAAATAGATTACCATAAACTCTTTCCCCTTTTGCTACATATTGGTAGGATTGGGCTCTGAACCAAGATCATTTTGGAAAGTCTATACAGTTTCCATCTATGGCCTTTGCAATATAAGGTACATAGACAGTAAAGATAAAAATTACATATGAACTGAGAAAATTGAGAAAGAATGTACCAGTAAGGAGCAGATTGGGTGCAGAGCTTAACTTAGCTTTAATATTTATTTAGTATATAACATTTCTATACTTTCACTTTCTTATAAAAGTTTCAAGAAGCAATATAAAATAAAATGGACATTAGGCTGTCTCCATTATGTTAATAACAATTAATTTAACCTTTTAAAAAGTTAAGACATTCCAAATGTAAAGTATACATTTTTTTTTAATTAAGGAAGTATTAACTTGTGAAGAAGTAACTAGATGAGAACAGTTCTTACAATTAATTACATGATATTTCCCACTTCTAATTTTTAATAATAAAATGCAATTTTCAAAGAAATATTTTCTGTTGATGATAACCTTTTGTGTTAAAAACCAATCACGTATATATGCAATTAATAAAATATTTTAAGACCTTTTTCTGAGAATTGATTTTATATTTTAAATGTAAAAATATATTTATATGATATGATAATTTTACCTAATTTATGCAATATAAATAATTTACTCAATGAGAATAGTATCATGAGTGAATTTTCCAATAATTATAGATATGTCATCATACAAAATATATGCATTATTAATACTTTAAAATGTAATATATTTAAACAGTTATTAATTATAACTTTGACAATTAAATATTAAATTAATGCCATTTAACAAATATCACCGTGGTTCATATGGGTAACTTACAAATACAACAAAATTTTAATGTTCTTCATATCAGTGACACATATGATTAGTAGAAATCTTATCCTTACAGATTCAGACATTGGTATGAATTCCACATATCATTTGGCTTCTTTGCAGAATATTTTTTTATTTTGAATTTTAAGTGGCAATTAGAGATAATTTAAGGAGATATAATTAGCTATGTTAATAATATTCATTATTTCTAAGTATAAATTTTAAAAAGGCACAATGAAAACTATATTTATAAGAAAACTGAGTAAAACTGACATGTATCACATTTCTTTCCAAAGTGACAGTCACCATAGACTTCTAATAGGATATACTTCATACAGGTTACTGGAATAATATTTTTTCAGTTTTAAGACATTTCAAATATGTGTGCCCATGCATCCACATGCACAAGAGTGAACTAAGTACAAAGGGCAAAACATTCATAATTTACTATTTTTGTTCAGAAACTGAGTTATATATTATAAAACCAAATGATCACCATGAAATGTTTGCATTGTTTTCTTGTATATTTGCCTTTCTGTATATTGAAAAATTATCAAAAACTTTCTCTTTAATATATAAGTTTAACAAAATAATCAACAAAGTTCAAAAACAAAGAAATCATAACTAACAATAAAGGTCACAGTTGTCCATAGAGAAATATGGATGTAATAATTTCCCAATGGAAACTAAATATTTCATTATCACTGCAAAAGACAGTTAAAAGAAGGAACCATATAATATGAAGTATATGTAACTATGTGAAATGCATTATATTGAAACAATTATAATGGATTAGGTATAATATAACATGTAAAAAACTCTTGAGTCCTCAAAGTCATTTTTATCAGAGTGTGAATTATTTGAGAAAAGATGGAAAAAAGTCTTAATTTGGTTCTCAACCAGTATTTTACAGGTATATTAATATAATGTTTGAATCATAATCTTAAATATTATTTACAAATATATCAAAAGTTAAATGGAATATATGACTTTGTGAACATACACATACATACATATAGAACTTTTATGATATATGTGTGGATATGTTACACACACATACACATACACACACACACACACACACACACACACACACACACATATATATACCTAATTAGTGTGTGGGTATAAAGCATAAATATGATAGTAATGTTTTTTCCATGTTAATGAAGAATGACTCAAATATTGATTTTGCAACATGTAAATAAATGTTCCTTGAGCTTTAGCTCAACACACATACAAATTGAGTCCTTATTCATTTGTAATAATCTATTTTCTGTATCAAGCTCCAATTAAGAAAAGTATCTCAAGAAGACCTTTTTAAAAATTGGTTACTACAAGAGCAAAACGTTCAGAATCATCGACATTGTTTCCTCTGGAATCACAAAATATCACTTTATACTAATAAATGAGACTTGAAATTAGTGAAATGACGACAGAGAAGTTAGTAATCAGGAGGTGGAGCCAAGATGGCTGAGTAATCCTCAGCAGTTCTGTGCCAACATGACAATCCTCTCAGACCAAGATGAAAATATTATCACAAAATGAATACAAGAGTGAAAGAAGCAACAAAGTGACAGGGTGAAACAACTTTCAAGAAAAAAAAAAACAAAAGGTAGGCAATATACATCTAGGACACTGGGATAAGAGGAGAGCAGACCCAATAAGTTGTAGCAAGGAGGGAAGAGCAAACCATGGGCAAGTCATACCACCTTCACCACACCCCTGATATCCAAGGTTCAGGAACCTATGCCTGAGTAAACGTCCAGAACCTGAGACCCTGCCTGAACAAATAGAGATATAAGCCAAACCAAAGCCCTTGAAATTTCAAACCTGTGGAGAAGTATAGTGTCCCAGCACAGTGAATTCTGGTCTGGGCTTGGGAAAAGGACTTCATTCACACTTTTCAGTGGATAATAGTACTTTTGCCTAAAGCTCAGGACAGAGCTCAAATACAGGACAATCAAGCTTTTGCCTAATTGGGTCAAGTCCACAGTAAAACCAAAAACTTGGAACTAAGCCTGAGGCTAGAATTTGACTAGTCCTAACCTGGTCAAGATCAAAGTGAGACCAAAAGCTTACACCTAAGCCTGAAGCAAGCCTATAGGCTAATAGCATCTCAAGGGTCAACAGAATGGGGGGGGGGGTTGCTTTCAGAGCTCACAGCCCTCAGACCATCAAATCATCCCCACAAGCCTATATATATAATTAGATATGAAAAATGAGAAAACAACAAAATGCACCTAAATCTAAAGAAATTTTATGGAGATAAAACACACAGAAGGGAATAGTAAAAGCAAAGAAAACACAAAGTTCAAAAGAAAAATATGAATAGGTTATGGAAGAACTAAAAAAGGACTTCAGAAACCAATTAAGAGAGGCAGAGGAAAGTGGGAAAGAGAAATGAAAGTGATATAAGGAGAAAGGAAAATGATGAAAGAAGAAATGAAAGTGATGTAAGAAGAGATGGGCCAATTGAAAAAGGAGAACCAAAAACTGACAGAGGACAATCAGGGCTTAAAAATAAGAATTGACCATCTAGAAATGAATGATTTTATGAAAAATCAAGAAAAAATAAAGCAGAATCAAGCGAATAAAAAAAGAGGAAAACATGAAATAGTTTAATGAAAAAGCAACTGACATAGAAAATACACCTAGGAGGGACAATTTGAGAATTATTGGATTACCTGAAAATCATGATTAAGAAAAAAACCTTGGATATCATATTAAAAGAAATTATCAAAGATAACTGCCCAGAGATCCTTGAACAATAAAATAAAATTGAAATTGAAAGAATCCACAGATCATCTCCAGAAAGAAATCCTCAAATGACAACTCCCAGGTATATAGCTAAATTCAAGAGCTATGGCAAAGAAAAAATACTTTAAGCATCCAGAAAGAAACCATTCAAATACCATGGAGCTACAATGAGGATCACACAAGACCTAGTGGCTTCTAGATTAAAGGATCAGATGCCATTGAATATGATATGCAAGAAGGAAAAAGATCTGGGTTTACAATCCATAGTCACCTATCCAGCAAAACTGAGCATATTCTTTCAGGAGGAAAAATGGTCATTCAATAAGATAGCAAATTTCCAAGCATTCCTGAGGAATAAGCCCAACCTAAACAAAAAAAAAATATGAATTCCAAACACAAGACACAAGAGAAGTTCAAAAAGGTAAATAAAAAAGAGAAAATTTAATGGATTTCATTAAGGTCATAATGTTTATAAGTCTACATGGAAAGAAGATTTCTGTAATTCTCAAAAATTACCAGTAGTAATAAAGAAGACAGAAGAAATTAATTCAGAAAGAGGGTGGGGAACTAAGCTGATTATGATGATATGATATCTATATGTAAATGTGATTATATGGATTGATAAGCATGTGTATATATGCATATGAATGACATGTAAAAATCAATCAAGGGCTGAAAGAGAGGGTTACACTTAGAGAAAAGGGAAGTGGGAGTTAGAATGGGATAAATTATATAATATAAAGAGGCATGAAAAATCATTATAGAGAAGAGGAGGATAACAGTGGTAATGGGCAATGCTTAAACTTTAATCTTATCATAAAGGGCTCAGAGAGGGTAAAACAAGTATACTCAGTGGGGTATATAATTCTAATTTATCTCACAGAGAAGTAGAGGGGAATAAAACAAATAAGAGGGAGGTACTTAAAGGGGGGGAATTGGGAGGGTGACAAAACTGAAAATACTGGTGAGGAGGAATATACAATAATCATAAAACTAAATGTGAATAGTATGAGTGCTTATAGCAATAAAATCAAGAGGAAGGAGATAAATGAATTAGGCTTCCAACTTAAAAAATTAGTAAAAGAACAAATTAAAAACCCCCAGATAAAACCTAAATTGGAAATTTAAAATTAATGGAGATAATTAAATAAAAAATTAAGGGAGAAATTAATAAAATTGAAAGTAAATGAACCATTGAACTAATAAATGACTAGGAGTTGGTACTTTGAAGAAAAAAAAAACAAATAAAATAAAGTACTGTTTAACCTAAATAAAAAAAGAAAGAAGAGAATCAAATTACCAACATAAAAGATGGAAAGGGTGATCTCACCTCAAGTGAAGAGAAAATGAAGGTAATTATTAAGAACTATTTTACCAAATTATATAGTAATAAATATGACAATCTAGGTGAAACAGGTGAATATTTACAAAAAATATATAAATTGTGTAGATTAACAAAAGAGGAAATAGAATACATAAATAATCCTATATTAGAAAAAGAAACTGAACAAACAATCAAGGAATTTCCCAAGTAAAATCTACAGGGCCAGATGGATTCACAAATGAATTCTATCAAACATTTAAAGCACAACTAATCCCAATACTATACAAATTATTTGACAAAATGAGCAAAGAAGGAGTCTTACCAAATTCTTTTTATGACACAAACATGGTACTGGTTCCAAAGTCAGGAAGACAAAAAACAGAAAAATAAAACTACAGATCAATATTCTTAATGACTATAGATGCAAAAATCTTAAATAAAATATTAGCAAAAAGACTCCAGCAAGTGATCACAAGAGTTATTCATTATGACCAAGTGGGATTTATACCAGGAATGAATGGATGGTTCAATATTAGGAAAACCATCCACATAATTGACCATAACAAGCAAATCAATAAAAATCACTTAATTAGCTCAATAGATGGGGAAAAATTGTTTTCTAAAATATAACACCCATTCCTCTTGAAAACACTAGAAAGTATAGGAATAGAAGGGTCATTCCTCAAAATAGTAAATCATCTATATTTAAAACCGTCAGCAAGTATCATCGGTAATGGGGACAAATTAGAGGCCTTCCCAATGAGATCAGTAGTATAACAAGGATACCCATTATCACCTCTATTGTTTAATATTGTACTAGAAACACTGGCAGTAGCAATTAGAAAAGAAAAAGAAATTGAAGGAATTAAAGTAGCTAATGAGGAAATTAAACTATCACTCTTTGCAGATGATATGGTGCTATACTTAAAGAATCCTAGAAAACCAACTAAAAGGCTAGTGGAAACAATTATCAATTTTAGCAAAGTGGCAAGTACAAGATAAACTGACATAAATTATCATTATTTCTTTATATTTCCAACAAAATTGAGCAGCAGGAACTAGAGTGAGACATTCCATTTAAAATCACTCTATACAATATAAAATATATAGGAATTTATCTACCAAGACATAATTAAAACTTTAAATAACTAGGAAAACATTAATTGCTCATGGGTAGGATAAGTTAACATAATAAGATTTGCAATCTTATCCAAATTAATCTAGTTATTTAGTGCCATACCTATAACTCTACCAAAAAACTTTTTTAATAGAATTAGAAAAAATAACAAAATTTATCTGGAAGAACAAGAGAACAAAAATATGAAGGGAAATTATGAAAATAATGTGAAGTATGGCATCATAGTACCAGATGTGAAAATATACTATAAAGCAGTGGTCATCAAAACTATATGGTACTGGCTAAGAGACAGAGGGGTGGATCAATGGAATAGCCTAGGGACTAATAACCTTAGCAAGCTAGTGTTTGATAAACCCAACAATCCCAGTTTTGGGGACAAAAACTCACTATTTGACCAAAACTGCTGGGAAAATTGGAAAACAGCATGGGGTTTATGTTAGGTTTACATCAACATCTTACACCTTACATCAACATAAATTCAAAATGGGTAAATGACTTAAATATAAAGAGTGAAATTATAAATAAATTAGATGAACATAGAATAGTATACCTGTCATATCTGTAGGAAAAGAAGGAATTTAAGACCAAGCAAGAGATATAGAAAATAAAAAATGTAAAATGAATTACTGTTTATATCAAATTAAAAAGTTTCTGTATGAAAAAAACAATGCAACTAAAATTAGAAAGGAAGCTCTCTGACAAAGTTTTAATTTCCCAAATATATAAGGAACTAAGTCAAACTTACAAAAAATCAAGCCATTTCCTAATTGACAAATGGTCAAGGGACATGAACAGGCAGTTTTCACATGAAGAAATCAAAACTATCAATAAGCAGAAGAAAAAATGTTCTAAATCCCTACTGATTCAAAAAAAAAAGGCAAATTAAAACAACATTGAGGTACCACCTCACACCTAGCAGACTGCCAATATGGCATTAAAAGAATGTGAGAAATGTTGGAGGGGGTGTGGCAAAATTGGGACATTAATTCAATTGTTGGAGGAGTTGTGAATTTGTCCAACCATTCTGGAGGGCAATTTGGAATTATGCTCAAAGGGCTTTTAAAGAATGCCTACCTTTTGACCCAGGGATACCAGTGCTAGGCTTGTATCCCAAAAAGATAATAAGAAAATATACTTATACCAAAATACTCATAGCTTCATTCTCCATGGTGGCAAAAAATTGGAATATGAAGGGTTGTCCATCAATTGGAGAATGACTGAATAAATTTTGGCATCTGATGCTGCTGGTATATTATTGTGCTGAAAGGAATAATGAACTGGAGGAATTCCATGTGAACTTGAAAGACGTCTAGGAATTGATGCGAAAGGAACAGAACTAGAAGAATATTATACACAGAGATTGATACAGTATGGCCCAATAGAACGTAATAGACTTTTCTACTAGCAGCAATGCAATGACGGAGGACAATCTATAGGAATTTATGATAAAGAATGCTATATACATTAAGAGAAAGAACTGTGGGAACAGAAACACAGAAGAAAAACATATAATCATTCACATGGTTCAATAGGGATATGATTAGGGTTTTTATGTTAAAAGTTTACTGCAAATATGAAAAACAGGGAAATAGGTTTTGAACAATAATACATGTAAAAACCAGTGGAATTGCTTTATAGGTCTGGGAGAGGGAATGAAAAAGGAGTGAGGGGGCAATCATGAATCATGCAACCATGGAAAAATAATGTAAATTAAAAAATGAAAATAAAAAGACCCTAAAAAAAGTTAGTATTCAATAGAAAACAAATGTCCCATTAATTCAGTAACTACTTCTAAAAACAGGCAATGATTCCCATAATGAATTATAAAAATCATATTATCTCAGTTGGAAGGGAACTTAGAAGTCATCTACACCTATCCCTTTGTGAAGAAAAAAATCACCTCATCAATTAAAGTATAATAGAAATATGATTGATGGATTAAAATTATTTACTTTAAAACTTCTACAATTAAACAAACCACGAAAATAATTAATATATGTATATGTGTATATTTTTTCTTGTTTTCTATATATTCAAATAATTCTCTCACAAGTGCTTTGAGTGGAGATGTAGGAAAAGTGGATAAACTTAAATCATCTCTGGTTAATCTCTCCTGGATTTGTTTTTGCCTGCCCCTTTTTAATTTAATTTAATTTTTATCACCTGAGTGTTCTCAACACATCTTAATCAGAATCTTTGGAATATTTTATGTTATATTCCAGGGTCTTTTAAACCTGTATTCAGTGCCGTTGTTTCTGCAATACCATGGCAGTGGCAAACCTAGTTCTCTTTCTTATATTCCAAACTATCCTATTGCACATCTAATCATGCACGTCCTCAATTTCCAGTTCATGATTTCTCAGGCTACTTCTGTATAAGTGTCAATTGGCTCTTCCTTAGAGTTGTTGAATCTGACTTGAAAGATTTTATATACCACTTAGTCCAAAAATGGACCTAAACCCCTTAGGTCTGGTATTCTACCAGCTATTCCAATGGTTATGCAAATACAGGTAGAGTTATGAGGCACTGAAAATGAGGGCAAGATAACTAGAAAGTACATTACAGTGTGATATTGGTATTATTAAGAAAGAAAATGAAGAGAATGCTACAGGGTTTAGGAAAATGTGCACAGAGCACCTTAGGTTGTAGGACACATAGCGTAGCTGAATGTTAGGGAAACAAAGTCTATAGGATATGTGATTGCAAGGAGTAGTGTACAGAAAACAAGGAAGAAATGAAGTGAGATTAAAAGAGTACAGTTGGCAACTAGGTTGCTAAGTAAGCAGGGCCATGGTGTTCCTAGAATAATGAATATAAGGTTCTTGGAATGTGTGGGGAGCTTTCCAACCATGAGCAACTTGGGAATTGCAAATAGCAGAGGGAATACAGATAAGGGCAAATAAAAACAAAGGTTTAAATGAAACTTACCAAAAATGGATGCCGCTTCATGCAATTCGAATATATTGACAGTCTCAGAACTCTGTAGAAGTCTGAGACTACAGGACCTGCAGAAATAAAAGTAAAAGGAGCAAAAAAAGAGAAAATAGAAAGAATGGGAGTAATCCTGTCAGCTATTGTGGTGTCCTATTTAAAATTTCCTAGTTAAATTTGGATCAAGATATTTTAGTATCTAGCAAAAAAAAAAATTAATATATACTAAAGTGTAAAAGCAGTTTTTGGTGACCATTGGGACATTCAGTTTGTCTGAATTAATTAAGTCTTTTAAGACCAAAGCTTCCCATCCTGTTTTCATATTACTATTGAGTGATACAGTGACTAAATAGATTAGCTCCTAATGGACAGTTTCACCTCACGAAAATCTTAGAAGATAAATTCTATAACCTCTTTTGATAACCTATTGCCTTTAATCACTCTGGGAGTCAGTAATTCAGTCATGTCAAAATGATTTCTTCCATTATTGACAATTTCATTCAACTTGCTTTTTTCAGGACTTCACAATGACTATACATTGACCTCTAAATAATCATAACAACTTGATTCAGTGCTTCGTACAGTGGCTGACATTTAATAGTAAGTGGTTAATAAATGTTGACTGATTGTATATTGAATTAATATACTTTTCTATTTGGGGTAATATGTCAAAATTCAGAATAATTTCATGTAGTTTCAAAATCTCAGATATACATTTTTGACCTTATTAAAACATTTTAAGATTTTGTATGAGGTGAAATAAAGTTTGTTAATCAGATATCACTAATGATCTTAAAATAAAGTGTGTTTTCTCATTAAGAGAATTCATTTTTAGCCAAAAGATCTCAGGAAATTCCCATTTTTCCAAACACCCTAAGATATGTAAAATATATTCCATAAGCAAGGGAAATTCCATTATTCACAGGATAACATGTATCCTCAAGTGCTACAATGACCAGAGAACAAGTAGTACAAAGTAGAGCTCTCTAAATCTTATCTTCGTATTGACAAATTGGTATTAAACACATTTTCCAACTTTAAAAATAATTCTTTAACTCAACATATTTCTTAAAAGGCAATATTATTTCCCAATGAAGAGGTGACAGAAATATAGATTAGATTAGAAACCTAAATAGTTTTAACATTAATTCCTCTTGAGAAAGTTTTCATTATGAAACACATTAAAACTAATTAATATCATTATAAAAGCCGGTTCAAAATATATACATAAAAATCACAAATGCTTTTTCATTTTTTGTAAATATATGTATAGATGACATCGATCTCTCTTTTATTTCTCTCTTACCATACATATGTATATCCTTTACATATGATGAACAGATTTCTTACGATGGTTTTTGAATATTCTATACATATGACTTTGGGTCCCTCTTAATTAGGTTTTTAAAAATAATTATAGTTTTATCACAACACGTTTTTCACATGTAGAAACTGTTAATAAATTATATTAATAAGGAACCAATACATTCTACTTAACTATTTAAATTTCTCATTTTGTATTGACTTTTATTTTTAAAATTCCATTTGCATGTTGCAAATCTTGTTCATTTATCCTTTCTGTTATATTTTTACCAGCTTATCACACCAATAGAAGAGTAAAAATCTTTCCTAGCCTAAATTTAAGTTCTCTCTATTCTCTCATAAAAAAATATTTATATAATTAATGCATTAATTTATTTTTAAATGCTGTAAGCACCCACTGTTTACCTGAAAATGAGGATGAAAAGACTAATTAAATCAATGAAGTTGAGGAGCTTTTTCTTAGGTAGGATCAATATGAAAAGAGATGAAGAAATATATTATCACATATACTATAAAGTATTTTCTAAGGAAAGAAATGTGCAGTTTGGTGTTTATAGGAGATAATCAGAATGCACCTTTTATATGAGATGGGCATAAAAAGTAGCTAGAGATTTTAGAAGGGGTAGGTGTAAACAGAATGTGTCTAGGCATGGAGGATAGTCTGTCCCAAGACATAGAGATGGGAGAAAAATATCAAGTACAGGGGAAAAAAAACAAATAGACCAAACCAGCAAATAACTGGTTTGGCTAAACTAGAGTTAATGAAGATTCATGTTAAGTAAGACTTGAGAAATAGGTAAAAGGCAAATTCTTAAGGTCTTAAAATGTCACATACAAGAGGTTGCATTTTAGCCTATAGAAAATTAGGACATCTGGGACTTGCCGAGTAGGGTAATCTATATGATCAGTTCTATGTATATCTAAAGCATTAACCAAAAGGAGAAAACTCTAAAACAAAGGACTTGATTAGCCCCCCTTCAGTTGGATTACTATTAGTTTTCCTATAAATTTGTTTGTCCATTTCTTCTTTTATATCGACAGTCACAAACAAAGTTGTGAATATACTATTCCAGCAAAAATAAATTTCTATCCATGCTCTATGAATTTTACTTTCATAATTTTACTCACACTATTCATGCTTCCCATCATGCTTCTATCTAAATTGCTGCTTCCATCCCTTATGCCTGCCAAAACAATAAAACAACAACAACAACAAAAACTACAAGATATATTTCAAGTTCAGACTTGCCTAAAAAGTTGTCCTTGACAACTCTAATTGATTAAGTCCACATTTTAGAGCTATTATTAATGAGATCATAATATTTACTGTCCATATATACTATTTTTGTTAGGAATATTTTCACACAACACAACTACAAAACACTTTTCACACAATTAAAACTAGAGCTAAACAATTAGAAAAGGCATTAATTGCTCCTGTGTAGGATGAGTTAATATAATAAAAATGCCACTCCTACCCAAATTAACCTACTTATTTAGTGCCACAATTATTAAACTACCAAAACAAACTTGTTTATAGAATTAGAAAAAAATACAACAAAGTTTATCTGGAAGAACAAAAGATCAAGAATATCAAGGGAAATAATGTAAAAAATGTGAAGTATGGGGTACCAGATCTTAAACTGTACTATAAAGCAGTGGTCATCAAGACAATATGCTATTGGCTAAGAGACAGAAGGGTGGATCAGTGGAATAGACTAGGGATAAATGGCCTCAGTAAAATGTGTTCAATAAACCCAAAGACTCCGGCTTTGGGGACAAAAACTCACTATTTGATCAAAACTTCTGGGAAAATTGGAAAACAATATGGGAAAAAATAGGTTTAGTTCAACCTCTTAAACCCTATTGCAAGATAAATTCAAAATGGGTAAATGACTTAAATATAAAGAATAAAATTACAAGTAAATTAAGTGAACATAGAATAGTATACCTGTCAGATCTTTGAGAAAGGAAGGCATTTAAGACCATGCAAGAGATAGAGAATATTGCAAAATGTAAAATGAATGACTTTGATTATATCAAATTAAAAAGGTTCTGTACATATAAAACCAATGCAACTGAAATTAGAAGGAAAGCAACAAACTGGGAGAATGTTTTTATTACAAAACTCTCTGACAAAGGTTTAATTTCTCAAATATATAAGGGACTAAGTCAAATTTTCAAAAAATCAAGTCATTTCCAAATTGACAAATGCTCAAGGGGTATGAGTAGACAGTTCTCAGATGAATAAATCAAAACTATTAATATTCACTTGAAAAAAAGTGTTCTAAACCCCTCCTCATTAGAGAAATGCAAATAAAAACAACTTTGAGGTGCCTCCTCATACCTATCAGATTGGCCAATATGACAGCAAAAGACAGTGATAAATTTGAAGGGATTGTGGCAAAATTGAGACACTAATACATTACTGGTGGAGTTGTGAATTGGTCCAACCATTCTGAAGGGAAATTTGGAACTATGCCCAAAGGGTGCTAAAAGACTGTCTGCCTTTTGATGCAGCCATAGCACTGCTGGGTTTATACCCCAAAGAGACAATAAGGAAAAATACTCGTACACAAATATTTATAGCTGCTCTTTGTGGTGGCAAAAAATTAGAAATGAGTGGATGTCCATCAATTGGGGAATGGCTAAATACATTTGTGATGGAATATTATTGTGTCAAAAGGAATAAAGAAATGGAGGAATTCCATGTTAAGTGGTACAACCTCCAGGAATTGATTGGAATAGAACCAGAAGAACATTGAACACAGAAACTGATACATTATGGCATAATTGAATGTAGTAGACTTTTCTACTAGCAGCAATGCAATGACCCAAGACAATCCAGAGGAACTTGGAAGAAAGAATGCTATCCACATCCAAAGAAAGAACTGTGGAACCAGAAGTGTATTAGAAAAATATATGACCAATCATGTAGTGTGATAGGGATGTGATTCAGATTTTGATGTTAAAACATCGCTCTACTGCAAATATGAATACCATAGAAATAGGTGTTGAAAAATGATATATGCATAATTCAGTGGAACTGCTTGTTGGCTTTGGGAGGGGGAGGATAGAGTGGTGGGCAGTTGGATCATGAATCATATAACTATGGAAAAATATTTTAAATAAAAATTAAAATAATAAACAATAAATTAAGGAATATTTCACATATTGCTATGTGTAGGTGTTTTGTCTTAACAATAAGATAGCAAAACTTCTGAGGATAAAGATTATGTTATATGATTTTGTGTACCCCACATTATGCTTAGCATGATTCCTGCCTATACAACTGAAGTCTCTATAAAACTTTGTTGATTGATGAATTAAAATAAGGATATATTTTAAAGGCCTCAGCTATGAATATTTCTCTAATTGTTTAAGACTGGTGGTTTCAAGTCAAAATTCAATTAAATGTGAACATAGAAGGCTCATTTATTTCAACTGACCAATGAAAAATAAAAACTAGATATGACTAAATCCTTACTTGATTTGGGGAGAGTACATTTCTTTAATTATTTATTAAAGAAGACACAAAAGATTTTGTGCCTCACTGAAGAGGCCCTCTTAGGCTATGTATAATAGAAAGCCAGTTTTAAAGTTTACAATATAGAGGTGAAGTAAGTTAATTACAAATTAACTCCAAATTTAGCAGTGAAGAATACCATGTTCTTCAGAAGGAGCTGTTTAGAAGAAGAGGATATTGACTTCCTCTCTTTCCCCTTACCTTGCTATTGCCCAGGTTTACATGCAACCATATATTGCACTTTGGATTAGAATAGTGAAGGAGAGAGACAATTCTGCCCTAAGATACCGTCCCAAATACTCGACTAATTAGAGATTCATTTATGTTAACAATTCCTTAATTCAAAATACAAATATGATCTTAGTAGTATTAAACTTATAGACAATTCACATCTTTGTGTGATCTACTATCCCCAAAGAATCAAATTATCTTCTAGTTATAATTAATGGCACTGATAAAATGTAATGCTTTTACTGAATTAGCAAGAGAAAAATATTTTGCAGAGGTAAGGTTGCCTTCAGGGCAAGTGGAAGATTTTGGAAAGCAACAGGGCAGAATAGTATTCTTGACTGGAAGAATGGAGGGGGAAGATTCAGAAAAGTAGGGAAGAGGATAACAAAGGAAGATTTTTTAGGTTTTTTTCCTAGTTCTCTTCTCAACAAATTTCATTTTAAAGGCTACTAATACCTCATAATAGGAAAAAAATAGGTTGTGAATTGAGACTTGGTACTTGACCTGAATCTTAAAGGAATCAGAGGCTTCTACAAGCACGAGATTCAGAGAATCTCATAAGAATGGATAATCACTAATACAAAGACATGGAGAAGGGAAATGAAGTGCCATGGTTGAGGAACACTAAATGAGTCTTAGTATACATAATTATTTTAAGATTACTGTTTTTGCTATTAACACTTTTCTCTCAATTTTAAGTGGACCTAGTTAAATAATAGAGTATGTCAAGAAAGAAGACAAGATGCCCTGTACTGGTATTTTCTCTTGAAATGAAGCCCATATTTGGATTCAGTTTAAAGCCCTGGGTCGCAGTCTCTGGGTGAAATGGAGCACTAGTACACACCACTGCTTGTGTCTACAAGGAATAGTGAGCCTTAGTCAGAGTTTAAGTGTGGAAAAGAGTAGTTGTGATTGCTCACAGATCAGAGCATAGGACAAGATAGTATTAAACACACAACTTTTCAGATCATACCACCTTGGAAGAACTGAAAGCTTATAGTGAGCACTGAAGGTACCTGCAGGAAGAACCTTATACTTGGAACATCAATCTCTTAACCATAATTACAACCCGAAGTTTAGCAGTTCTTTTAATTAAAAGAAATTAAATATTAAATTATTTTAATTCAATAATTTAAATATTAAATTAAATAAAAAATAAATTAAAAGAAAATAAAAAGACAAGAAAATGAGCAAGTTCAACACAGCTCAATAGAAAAACAAGCTCAATAAAAAAGCCCAACAGAGAAAGTTATTTTGATGACAAGAAAGACCACAACATAAATTCAGAAGATAAACAAGTCAATACTGTTGCATCCAATGCCTCAAAGTAAAATATGAATTAATCTCAAGTCCAAAAAGAATTAATGGATTTTAAAAATCAAATAAGAGAGGTTGAAGAAAATTGGGAAAAGAAATAAGAATAATTCAGAAAAATCATGAAAGAAAAGGAAGTAGCTGGGTAAAAGTGGTACATAAAATGCTAAAGAAAATAAAGCCTTAAAGAACAAAATAGGCTAAATGTTAAAATAAGTATAAAAGAAGAATGTCTAAAAAAAGAAATGATCAAATGGAAAAAAAGAAGATATACAAAAAAAATCATACTATTGTGCCATAAGAAAAGATGAGTGGGGTGGCTGGGGGAGGGGGGGGAATCTAGGTGACTCAGTGAATTGAAAGCCAGTTCTAGAAATGGGAGGTTGTAGGTTCAAATCTGGCCTCAGATACTTCCTAGCTGTGTGACCCTGGGCAAGTCACAACCCCCATTGCCTAGCTCTTCCTACTCTTCTGCCTTTGAATCAATACATAGCATTGATTATAAGACAAAAAGCAAGGGTTCTTTAAAAAAAAAAAAAAGATGAGCAGGAGAATTTCAGAAAAATCTGGAAAGTCTTCCAAGAACTGATATAGAGTAAAGTAAGCTGAACTAGGGAAACACTGTACAAAATGATAATATTGTACAACGAACAACTGTGAATAAATTAGCTATTCTCAGAAATAGCTAATCTGGAAAATCCCAAAGTACTCATGATAAAAAATGTCATCTACTTCCAGATAAAAACTGATGGAATCTGAATCCAGATCAAAACAACCACTTCAATGTTCTTTCTTAATTATTTTTCTCATTTGCTTCCACAAAGGAATTAATATGAAAAAAATGTTTTCTATGATTGCACATGTAAAATCTATATTTGATTGCTTACCATCTCAGTGGGGGGAGGGAGAGAATTTGAGACTCAACAATAAAATAAAAACAAAATTTTAAAAATTGTTTTACATGTAATTGGTAGAAAAACAATATATATAAAAAAGAAAGTGATACTTTTACATTAGATAGTAATACCTTAATGTGTTTTACCTAGAATAAATGTATAGTCTACTTAGTTATTAAGTTGAATTCATATACTCATCCTTTATGAAAACAATTAAAATTTTTCATTTTGCCTCTTTAAATTGTGTTGTTTGAAATGTGACATATTAGTCAACCAAATTGCTAGTATTTAAAGGAATGCTTCATATGGAGAGAAGTATATTTTATTTTGAAATGGAGAAACATTGCTCATACTAATAGGGAATGGGTCAAGGGATGAAGAGAGGAAGAAGAGGGTTTTTATTATTTCAGTAACTCTCTTAACTCCTCCACTCTCTCTCTCCTATCAATAGACAATAAAGAATTCAACTAAAGGGGAAAAAAGTCTAGAGGTAAAAGTAACTCCACCACAAAATTCCTTTTCACATGTTATGTATTGTTAATATAATCATCATGTGCAAAAGGAAGACAAAATGGGTGTTTGACCTTCATAGCAAAGCTACATAGCAAAAGGAAATTCATATTAAGATAAATATATATAAAAATCCACAATGCTCCTTTTATAATCATATTAATTACTACAGTTCTGTTTGTACAACCCAATTGTACAAATCTATATAATTGACAAAGACATAATATTATATATTTTTATATGATATTACCAAAAAAAAGTACTAACAAGTGGAAAACAATGAAAACTGCTTGTTCTAGTTTATTCAATTGGGATTTACCTGGCTTTTCTTGAAGAACTTATCTCAGTCTTTGAATAATTGCAGATTTTTGGTAATTCATAAATTAATATGTATTACAAATTTAGCTAAAATTGAGGAAATATTTAAACAAATTAGTTGAGTTTTTATATCTCTGGAATTTCATCACAAATAACCTTAACTTCATTTTCTTAGAATTCTATATTACAATATCTAAAGAAATGCTACAAAATAGAATAATAGAGATGTGAATAAATTTGTAAGTCATCTAAGAATCCATTCATTTTATTACTGAGGAAACTGAAGTACTAAGAAATGAAAAGATTTGTTCAAAGTCATGAATGAAATTAGAAGTAGAGATTTGTTCTCTTAATGCAACTTCAATGTTATTTTTGTAATATCACCATGGAAAGAGTGGTAAGGGCTAGGCAATGGGGGTCAAGTGACTTGCACAGGGTCACACAGCTAAGCAGTGTCTGAGGCCAGATTTGAACCCAGGATCTCCTGTATCTAGGCCTGACTCTCAATTCACTGAGCTACCCCTAGCTGCCCCCATCAATGTCAATTTAAATGCAAAGATAAATAAAATATTCTATGGAGATTTAAAATCTATTTAATAGGGAGTAAATTAGACATTTGAGAATCATTGTTCTTCACATTAAGAATAAAGTATTGTAAAATGGAGATTTGAACTCTGGACTTCAATCCCCAGAAGTCCTTAGTACTTCCCAGAATTCCCTATAATATCAACTGAGTACTCTCCTGAGTATGAGAACACAATTTAGTATTTAAAGGGCTCTCTGTCTCCCAAGCTCTCTCTTCTCCAGCTTCTAAGCACATGTGTCTCTCTACTGGGCATGCAAGATGTAATAAGTGAATGTAAATGGGATAATCAGCCCAAGGCATGTGCTTTTCTTATTTTTCATTTCTTTATCCTTGATTTCTAATAATATTTAATAAACCTCATGAAATATAATGCTTTAGAAGAGAAACTAATTTAATCTTTAGTTTGGGTGACCACATTGGTTGTGACAAAATATCCTCAATCTTCTTAACTTTCCTAAATCTTTTTTCTACTGTGACTAAGTTCAGCTTTTAATAGCTACTGCCTAGATTTTTTAAAGCCATGTTTCTCCAAGGCTTTTCAGAAAAGCCTCTTGATCTGCTCAAGCCTGCTTGCCTGTTTACTTGCTTCTGCGCTCCTGCAATCCGGACCTGTTTGATCCAGATTGCTCACCTAGTTTCATCCCATCTGTAAAGGGTGAATCCCAAATAATAAAATCCCCTAGTCAGCTGCCAAATTTTATGGTGATTTAATTGATATAGTTAAGAAGAAGGAGGAAAGAAGGGGCTAATACTGGGCAGGAAGATAGGAGATCTAGAAAGTAAGGGGTTGTGATACTTGTCTGGAAGTATTTTCATGAAGAGTGTGGATACAAAGAAGGCCTATGTCTTAAAGTATGTTAAGCATCACAATATTGAGTCTCACACTAGGTTCAAGTCCTTTGTATTGGCTTAGAATTTTCATCAACCCCATCGGGATTGGTTTCTTCTTTTTTGAGCTGTGTGCTTTTTTGGCACAATTCAGGTTTAGCTTTACACTTCATTGGCTCTGTGCAATGGCTCTTATGTATATCCTGTCCTGGAATCAGACAGAATCATTAAGCAAAGTCCCATAATTTTTTAAAACAATTAGTGGCATCAGTTTTATAGTCTCAAGCTTTTGGGGCATGCATTGACATTATAGCAAATATATTTTAAACTCACATTACTGCAAAATCAAAAAAGTTAAAGAAAATCTAAGCATACACATCTCTCTACGGGGCATGCAAGATATAGTAAGTGAATGTGAATGAGCTAATCAGCCCTAAACACATGCTTTTCTTATTTTGTATTTCTTTATCTTTGATTTCTAATAATCTTTAATAACACTCATAAAATATAATACTTTAGTAGAGAAACTAATTTAATCTTTTCAGTATCTAACTAATAAATATTGTCAGAAACCTTAATACTATTTATACAGATTGTCTTTGAATGTCATGTGAATAAAGAACCACTCCAAAATCTTAATAATTCTCTTCATGTCATTTCTTGTTTTATTTGGTATAAGAGTTCCTGAGTTATGTAGCATTTTATATACCTTCTTCTCTAAAAGGAAGAAAGATTCTTACAATATATTGAATATTTTTATAGGTTAAACAGTTTATTAAAATTTAGTATTCTTTAAAAATTATTTATTTGTACTTCTGGGTAAACATGGTGGCAGTTTAGATGCAGGACTCTCCCTCTCTTCACAATCTGCCAATATAGACTACCTCAAAAGGCCAAAAAAGAAATTCATATGAATGAAGGGACACTACAGAAGGGCACAAGATTGAAGGTACATGGGATTTGAGCATTTCTACACTATAAGGGGGGTGAAAAAGCTTCAACCAAAATGTGAGCTGATCAACCCTCCCCCACCTCACCTATGGAGCCAGATTCAGAGCCACTGCATGCTAGAATCAGTGAGTGAACAAGGGGCACCTTTAGAGTGAGTGAGGGGCACCTCTAGGTCCTTGGCAGCTGACTAAGACCACCAAAGGCCTACCCCTGAGAGAATCTACACCTGAAAACCCAACAAGCTAAAGAGCTCAGACCTTGGGTACCTGAGGGGAGATAGCACAGAGAAGGGCAGCAAACAGTAGAAGCTCCAGAGACTTGAGAGGTGGCCTCAGGCAAAAACCTTGTTCCTTAGCTCCATACATAGAAAGCCTGTCTTCCTCACTCAGATTTTTGACTGGAAAGGGAATGAAAAACCACTATAGTGATGGCAAATATTGTCCAGGAACAACAACTTTCCAACACCAAGAAAAAGAAGAAGATGCTTACCCTGGATACATTTTATGGAGGAAAAATACAGACTACAAAGGAAATAGCAAAGAGGAAATACAAATAAATGCACCAAAACCTTACAAAAAAATGAAAATTGGCCACAAGCTCCTGAAGAATTTAAATCAAGGCTTATAAAAAAGATGAAAGCCTTCTGGCAAGAAATGTGGGAAATAATAGATCAAAAAGAAAACAACAGCTCAATGGTCAAGAACACCAAATTGGAGAAACAGCTGGAAGCCACAAAAAAGCAGGATAGACCAAATCATAAAGGAAAATCAAAGGATTCGAGTGGAAAACCAGTCTTTAAAGGCTAGAATTAGGCAATTGGAAGTCAGTGATCTTGCAAAACAGCAAGAATTAAAACAAAGTAAAAAGACTGACAAAATAGAAGAAAACATAAAATATTTCACTGACAAGATGACAGATCAGGAAAACATATCATGAGGAGACAATTTGAGAATCATTGGTCTATCTGAAAAACCAAGAAATAAACAGAAATCTTGACATCATACTACAAGAAATTATCTAAGACAGCTGGCCTGATGTTCTTGAACAAGGGGGAAAAATAGACATTGAAAGAGTTCATAGAACACCCTTTACACTAAAACCTCAAAAGACAACTCTCAGTAATATAATTTCCAAATTCATGAGCTTCCAAGCTATGGAGAAAATTTTATAAGAAGCCAAAAAGAGAAAAAATCAGACATCAAGGAGCACCAATCAGGATTGCACAAAATTTGGCAGCTACCACGGACTTCAAGGCTTGGAATATGATATTTAGAAAGGCAAGAAAATTGGGTCTACAACCAAGGACAACAAACCCATAAAACTGACTATATACTTCCTACAGTATTCAAGAAAATAAAATATTTCCAAGGGTATGTAAAGAAAAGACAAGAACTATGTGGAAAGTTTGATATCCAAACACAAAAATCAAGAGAAACATGAAAAGGAAAATATGAAAGAGGGGAAAGGGAAAAAAAGTTTATTTAAACTTAAATGTTCTATTTTAAGGGCTTCGATAAGATCAAATTGTTTATATTAATATATGGGGAAAAGTTATTTGTAACTTTCAAAAATTATGTTCACTATTATAATTATTAGAAGAATCATTCACCTAAGAGATTGGGATAATGAGTGATATAAGATGATATGAAAAAAAAAAAGAAAAAGAAAAAAGGAGGGGTGGATAGAAGATGGTACCAAGAGAAACTTGAAGAAATAAGATAATTAGGATAATCTATATCACAAAAAGAGGCAAATGGGAAGGGGAGGGGGAAAATAATATTATAAAAAGGAGAGTAAGAGTGTGGTAATATGTAATAATTAAACCTTATTCTCAGTGAAATAAATTCTGAGAGGGAAGAGTATTTCAATCCATTGCGGTATAAAATTCTACCCTACCCTATAGGAAAAATTAGAACGGAAAACTAAGAAAGGGAGTGGGGCAGGGACAACAAAAAGGGAGGGAAAGAAAGGGAGGAGGGAAATTAACAGATGCTAAAAGAAATAATAATAATAAAGGAACAAAAAGGGAGGGGGCACAAAGGGAAGCATATTAAGGGTGGGGAGAAGGGTAATGACTAAAAGCAAAGCACTGGTTTAAAAGGATATAGCAAAAAAAAAGGACAGAACTAGGAAAGGATGTCAAAATGTTGGGGAATACACCAGTGTCACTCATAACTTTGAATGTGAATGGAATGAACTCACCCATAAAATGAAAACAAATAGCAGAGTGGATTAGAAACCAAAAATCTACCATATGTTGTCTGCAAGAAGCATACATGAGGAGGGTAGATACTTACAGGGTTAAAAGTAAGGGTTGGAGCAAAATCTATTGGACCTCAACTGAGAGAAAGAAGGCAGGAGTTGCAATCATGATATCTGATAAAGCCAAAGTAAAAATAGGTCTGATTAAAAGATATAGGGAAGGTAATTGCATTCTGATAAAAGGCAGTATAGACAATGAGGAAATGTCAGTAATCAACATCTATATAACAAATGGAATAGCATCCAAATTTCTAAAGGAGAAACTAGTGGAACTCAAGGATGAAATAGATAGAAAAACTATTCTAGTGGGAGATCTGAACCTTCTTCTATCAGAACTAGATAAATCAAAGCAAAAAATAATTAAGAGATAAGAGATGTGAATGAAAAATTAGAGTTAATAGAAATATGGAGAAAAATAAATAGGTACAAAAAGGAATATATCTTCTTTTCAGCAGCACGTGGTACATTCATAAAGATTGACCATGTACTAGGGCATAAAATCATGGCAAACAAGTGTAAAAAAACAGAAATACTAAATGTAGTCTTTTCAGATCATAATGCAATAAAAACAATAATTAGTATGGGTACATGGAGAGCCAAATAAAAAAATAATTGGAACTTAAATAATAGGATTATTCAAAACCAGTTAGTTCAAGAAAAAATCATAGAAACAATTAATAATTTCATTGAAGAAAATGAAAATGACAAGACATCCTATCAAAATATATGGGATACAGCCAAGCAGTACTCAGGACAAAACTGATATCCTTGAGTTCATATATTAAGGAGGACAGAGGTCAATGAATTGGACATGCAAATAAAATAAACTTGAAAGTTACATAATTAAAAATCCCCAGATGAAAATTAAATTATAATATAAATTATAATCATAAAAATTCAGGGAGAAGTTAATAAAATCGAAAGTGAAGGAACTATTGAATTGAAAAATAAGACTATGAGCTGGTATTTTGAAAAAAAAACAAGCAAAATAGACAAAGTAATTATCAATCTAATAAAAAATAAAAGAAGAAAACCAACTTAACGGTATCAAAGATAAAAAGGGAGATCTCACCTTTAACGTAGAAGAAATTAAGGCAATTATTAAAAACTATTTTGCTGAATTATATGGCAACAAATATGGCAATCTAGGTCATATGGATGAATATTAACAAAAATATAAATTGCCTCGATTGACAGAGGAAGAAATAGATTACCTAAACAACCCCATGTCAGAAAAAGAAATTGAAGAAGCCATCAAAGAACTTCCTAAGAAAAAATCCCGAGGGCATGATGGATTCACAAGTGAATTCTATCAAACATTCAAAGAACCACTAATGCCAATATTAAAAAAAACAATTTGACAAAATAAGCAAAGAAGGAGATCTATCAAATTCCTTTAATGACACAAATATGGTACTGATTCCAAAGCCAGGCAGGTCAAAAACAAAGAAAGAAAACTATAGACCAATATCCCTAATGAGCATAGATACAAAAATCTTGAATCAAATACTAGATAAAAGACTCTAGCAAATGATCATGAGGGTTATTCATTATGATCAGGTGGGATTTATACCAGGAATGCAAGGATGGTTCAATATTAGGAAAACCATCCACATAATTGACCATGTCAACAAGAAAACCAAAAATCAATATCATTTGATTATCTCAATAGACACAAAAATAAGCCTTTGATGAACAAAATACAACAAAGTTGCTATTGAAAATATGAGAAAGTATAGGAATAGAAGGACTTTTCCTAAAAATAATAAACAGTATATCTCTAAAACCATCAGCAAGTACCATGTGCAATGGGGATAAACTAGATCCATTCCCAATAAAATCAGGAGTGAAACAAGGATGCCCATTATCACTTCTATTATTTAACATTGGAATAGAAACACTAGAATTAGCAATTAAAGAGAAAAAGAAATTGGAGGTATTAAAATAGATAATGAGGAGACCAAGTTATCACTCTTTGCAGATGATATGATGATCTACTTAAAAAATCCTAGAGAATCAACTAAAAAACTAGTGGAAATAATCAACTTTAGCAAAGTTTCAGGTTACAAAATAAACCCACTTAAATCACCAGCATTTCTATATATCTCCAACACACCTCAACAGCAAGAATTAGAAAGTGAAATTCCATTTAAAATCACCCTGGACAATATAAAATACTTAGGAATTTATCTGCTAAGACAAACACAGGAATTATATGAACATAACTACAAAACACTTTCCACCCAATTAAAACCTGATATAAATAATTGGAAAAACATTAACTGCTCATAGTTAGGATGAGCTAATATAATAAAAATGACAATCCTACCCAAACTTATTTACTTATTTAGTGCCATACCCATCGAACTGCCAAGAAACTTTTTTACTGAATTAGAAAAAACCATAACAAAGTTTATTTGGAAGAACAAAAGATCAAGGATATTCAGGAAAATAAGGGAAAAAAATGCAAAGTAAGGTG
Source organism: Monodelphis domestica (assembly GCF_027887165.1). NCBI lineage: Eukaryota > Metazoa > Chordata > Mammalia > Didelphimorphia > Didelphidae > Monodelphis > Monodelphis domestica. Next base: position 243,629,291 of record NC_077234.1, read on the forward strand.
AGCTAGAAGTACGAGATCTCAAACTATACTATAAAGCAGTGGTCATCAAAACCATATGGTACTAGCTAAGTGACCGAAAGGAGGATCAGTGGAATAGACTTGGGGTAAGTTACCTCAGCAAGACAGTCTATGATAAACCCAGAGATCCCAGCTTTTGGGACAAAAATCCACTATTTGATAAAAACTACTGGGGAATTTGGAGGACAGTATGGGAGAGATTGGGGTTGGATCAACAACTCACATCTTACACCAATATAAACTCAGAATGGGTGAATGACTTGAATATAAAGAAGGAAACTATAAGCAAATTAGGAGAACACAAAATAGTATACTTGTCAGATTTCTGGGAAATGAAATATTTTAAGACCAAGGAAGAGTTAGAAAAAAATACAAAATGTAAAGTAAATAGTTTTGATTACAATAAATTAAAAAGTTCTTTGTACATACCAAACCAATGCATCCAAAATTAGAAGGGAAGCAACAAATTGGGGGGAGAGGGAATATTCATAACAAAAACATCTGCCAATGGTCTAATTACTCAGTTCTATAAAGACTTAAATCAATTGTACAAAAAATCAAGCCATTCCCCAACTGATAAATGGACAAGGGACTGGAATAGGCAATTTTCAGATAAATAAATTGAAACTATTAATAAGCACATGAAAAAGTGTTATTAAGCTCTTATAATCAGAGATGCAAATCCAAACTGCTCTGAGGTACCACCTCACACCAAGCAGATTAGCTAATATGACAGCAATGTAAAGTAATGAATGCTGGAAGGGATGTGAGAAAGTTGGGACATTAATGCATTGCTGATAGATATGTGAATTGATTCAGCCATTTTTGATTGCAATTTGGAGCTATGCCCAAAGGGTGCTGAAAGACTTCCTGTTCTTTGATCCAGCCATAGCATTGCTGGTTTTGTACCCCAAAGAGATAATAAGGAAAAAGACATGTACAAAAATATTCATAGCTGAGCTCTTTGTGGTGGCAAAATAATGGAAAACGAGGGGGTGCCCTTCAATTGGGAAATGGCTTAACAAATTGTGGTAGATGTTGGTGATGGAATACTATTGTGCTCAATGGAATAATAAAGTGGAGGGATTCCATGGGAACTGGAATGACTTCCAGGAATTGATGCAGAGTGAGAGGAGCAGAACCAGGAGAACTTTGTACTCAGAGGCTGATACATTGTGGTACAATTGAATGTAATGGTAGTAATAGTAGCAATGCAATGATCCAGAACAATTCAGAGCTATTCCTGGGAAAGAACACTATCCACATTCAGAAGAAAAACTGTGATAGTAGAAACATAGAAGAAAAACAACTGCTTGATCACATGGGTTGATGGGGATATAATTGGGGATGTAGATCCTAATCATCATAATACAAACCTAACAATATGGAAATAGGTTTTGATCAAAGACACATGTTAAAACCCAGTGGAATTTTGCATTAGCTTTGGGAGAGGTTGGGGGGAGTGGAGGGAAAGAACATGACTCTTATAACCAAGGAAAATTATTCCAAATTAACTAAGTAAAATTTTAAAAAATATTTGTTGATATGTTGCAGTTTAGAATTTTAATTTCAAATTGTATCATGAATGTACATTAAATTATGAAATAAAATGCCTTCAAAGTATTGTGCAAATTAATGATATCACATTATAAATCTGACAGGGTCTCGTAAACTCTTATTACTTAAGAAATGTCTAAAAACTTGCAGACTTCAAATGCCATTTCTCATACTGATCAAATTTGAATGCCAAAGTTGTATTTTAAAATGTAAAAGAACCTAATTCATTAAGAGATTGGCCACAAATTGTCATTTTTCTTCCTTAGAAAAAAAGAGTTTGATGACAGTAATTTTTTTCATTGTATCTACTTGCTTTCTAATTGAAAGTGAAAATTTGTACATAGATTGATTACTTGTTGAAAATCCTTACATACACCAAATTATATCTCATTAATAATTAAGTTTCTGAAAATCTTTTAAAATACATTTACTTAATATAATGTATTCAAATTGATAGTAATGTTTATTTGCTCTTAATGTTATTGAAAATAATCAAAATTATAGCTATACATCTAATTAGGGACTACAACTTTTTATGTCCATAATAAGAAGGGGAAGAGTTGAATTTATGTGCTATGAACTGCTGTATATAATTTTCAGAATTTTTTTCTCTCAGCTCACTTCTGGACTAGAAAATGACTGAGAAATATTGGTCCAATTCACAATTTTTGAGGCATAGTTCTAACATCTTGAGAAATTCATAGAAATTGTCTTCAGTTTATCTCCAACCAACATCAAAACTGTTTTTTTAAACCCTTACCTTCTGTCTTGGAGCCAATACTATGTATTGGCTCTAAGGCAGAAGAGTGGTAAGGGCTAGGCAATGGGGGTCAAGTGACTTGCCCAGGGTCACACAGCTAAGAAGTGTCTGAGGCCAAATTTGAAACTAGGACCTCCTGTCTCTAGGCTGGCTCTCAATCCACTGAGCTACTCAGCTGCCCCCTCTAAACTAGTTTTAAGCAAATCACTTCAGCATTCTAGGATTCTTTTTTTCTCATGTGCAGAATAAGAGAAATAGAGTAGAAATATAAGATACTCTTACTTATAACATTCTTTGAGCATTATTATATGTTCCCACATTAGTAGTGAAATTTTGGATAATAGGAGATTATAAAATAATAGCATTGAAAGGAACCATAATAATTATATAGTCCAACCCATTATCAGCATAACTACTTCTGTAGCATCCCTGACAAACCTTTATTCAATTTCTAAAAATACAGTCAAACATATTCGAAGGTTAAATGACCACCAGAATCCATTAGTTGTTCATGATTTACTAAACCACAACCTAAGATGATCTCTATCATCCTTTCCTGCTCATATGATGTCAAACAGTTCTGTGGAAAGTTTCCAACATGATGAATGTGTTCTCTTTAAATTTATGTTATCTGATTTCAATTGAGCCACTCATTTATTTTTAAAAATACAAATGTCCTATTCAGTAAAGAATCTTCAAAGCATGCTAATGACATCAAATAATAAATTCAAAAAGATCTTGTAGTCTCTTTTTACTTGGGACTACTAGAAAATCTATAACAAATTTTTTTTTGTTCTTTCAATGACACACGATCTCCGTAATGTAGATATACTCTCCTGTGATGATCGAAATCATCTGGAGGTGTATTTTTAGTGTAAAAACATCAATATATTAATCTGTACCTCAAGAAAATCTAACCAGTCATGCATTCCTTCAAGTCTAGAACAAACTTCTTAGAATTCCCAGCTGAGGGAGAAGCCTAAGGGTCCAGAAGATAGCTGGGCCAAGTTTGAGCAGCTGAAATCATGCTTCTAGGAGAAAGAGGAAAGAGATAGAATATCTGGAGACAGAGGCAAAAAAGTGAGTGGCTAGGGGAAAAAAAGCCAAAATATATCCTTTCTGATGTCATCAACCTCCTTCCCATTACATCTTTTATTGGAGAACAGTCATGCAGTGAGTGGCCTCAAAGACCTCAACTCCTCCCTTAGCACTTCATCACAGGAAGAAGTGGGGATGAGGATTATGCCAAAAGTCCCTCTTACTCCCTGCAATGCAATTGCATTGAACATGCTTCCCCCAAATATGGAGATTTCCTAATTTATTTCATCATCTAATAAAGTCCTAGTTTACAGATAAGTAGGAAGAACTTCAACCCACTAATTTTTAGATCTAGACAAAAAAAGGACAGAACTCAATCTATAGCAGAAGATTATGGTAATTTTGTAGTTTTTAAAATCAAACCATTCTTAGACACTAAAAAGGGTACAATTTCTCAAAAAACTACCAATTATATATAAATTCTCACATTTTTCTATATCTGATGTAATCTTCCATGCTTTCTCATCTCTGATTTTTGTTAGCATCTCATATATTTTGTAGAGGATTTACCCAATGTAATAGATCACTTTCTTTATGTCATTTTATATTCTCTGGCTACAATTGAACACTTGGACTGTATGTCATTTTCTCCTCACCATTTCTACTAGACAAGGCAACTCCCCCCCACCATTATACACTTCCACATAAATATTCTTTGCTACTTCTTGCACACATGATAATTTGATATATGCTACTTTCTTATAAATTTACATATCCTTTCTCTTTTGGATCACTTATATTTTCAATTTTTCAGAAATTCTAGTTCTTCTTGATTGAAAGACATATACACCAATGTTAAAATAATGTTAAACAGATGGATTTTTGTATCAAGGATCAGCTTAAATTCACTGAAAACCCCAAATAATTTACTAAATGCTATCACACCTACTCGTTTTCTCCTTTCAATTGTCGATCTAAGTCTCTCTGTAATGCCCATCCAAAATATATGTAATTGTGAATTAACTCAAAGGTCTTCCTATCCTTCATGTTATAATCTGGACAATAGAGACAAAAATAGACATATGAAAAAGCAACAAAATTTAACAAAGATTTGCTAGCATTTCTATAGTGATATATTGTATTCAATTTTTGATACTAGATTCACACATTTGAACTCTTAACACCCAAGTTTAATGTTTTAAATAACTGAATATGGCATAGGATAAGATCAAAGAAAATTGAATGTGACCAAGTAGTCAAATGAGTCTGTTCTTTTCTAAGTGAGAGTTTCCCACAACCATACAAATCACAGACTAAACCACTTATTTGTGGCAATAATTGTCTCATGTTTTTCCTTTAGATGACTATGCAGGGCCTATTCATTATATAGGGATTGGAGATCAGGGTTTGTTAACTTTCTCTTCACATTGAAAGAATAACTATAGAGCATTTTTAATTTCTATCATATAAGTGATTTTGCTTTGATGACATCCTTTAAACCACTTGACTTTGGTAATTCCTTGTTTATAATTTGTACATCATGTTTTATAGCTATCAAGTGCTTTTTAATTGCCCTTTAATTGATCTTTAATTTCAATATTTTGGAGATACTGTTTTATGACTGATAGACATGTAAAAATGTGAGAAAATTTTACTTTTCCATAAAGTGCTACTTTAAGCTCTCATCAACATTTGGAAGTCATTTGCGAATTTAAAACGTTATGTTAAGAAAGAGCAAAATTTGGGAAATTATACATTGCTGGAAAGGCTTTGAGTATGATACTGATAATAGACCACTTTTATTTTCTGAGGATAAGCCTACCTGTACTAAGTGCAGAGATACCAAAATTTTATAAAATGTTTAGTGATTATTTTATGGTCATAAAAAGCTAGATTAGATACAGATGCAACAGGTGGCATAATTTTTAAATACTTGACTAATCAGGATAAATTAGACGCTTTCTCAATGAGATCATAAGTGAAGCATGGATGCCCATTATCACCTCTTTATTATTATTTAACATTGTACTAGATACATTATCAGTAGCAATTAGTGAAGAAAAACAAATTGAAGGGATTAATTTAGGCAATGAGGAGACTAAACTATCACTCTTTGCAGACCATAAGGTCTACTTAAAGAATCCTAGAACATCAACTAAAAAGCTGGTAGAAATAATCAGCAACTTTAGCAAAGTTGCAGGATACAAAATAAACCCTCATAAATCATCAGCATTTCCATATATTTCCAACACAATTCAGAAGCAAGAGTTAGAAAGAGAAATTCCATTTAAAGCTTAAATTAGATGCTAACAATATGAAAACTTTCATTGATTCCTTCAATGAGAAGTTCTCTCTCCCATCTTAATTTTTTGTCACTGAGCCTATAATAAATATTCACATCTTATATGTATTTTACATGTTATTTATAAACATGTATGGTTTATTTTTATTTTTCAATTTGGAAAATTTTATTAATTTATAATATTTTCCCATGTTTACAAGATTCATGTTCTTTTCCTCCCCTCTCCCACCCCCTCCCATAGCCAAAGCTCAATTCTACTGGGTTTTACATGTGTTATTGAGCAAGATCTATTTCCATATTATTGATATTTGCACTATGGTTATCATTTAGCATCTGCATCCCCAATCATAGCACCATCAACCCATGTGAACAAGCAGTTGTTTTCCTTCTGTGTTTCTACTCCTACATTTCTTTCTCTGGATGTGGATAGTGTTCTTTCTCATAAATTCCTCAGAATTGAGCTGAATCATTGCATTACTGCTAGTAAAAGTCCATTACATTTGATTCTACCACAGTGTATCAGTCTCTGTGTAGAACGTTCTCCTGGTTCTGCTCCTTTCACTCTGCATCATTTTATGGTTTCTTTTTAAAAAAAATCATACCTACTTATACAAGAATATTCATAGCTGCGCTCTTTGTGGTGGCCAAAAATTGGAAAACGAGGGGATGCCCATTAATTGGGGAATGGCTGAACAAATTGTAGTATATGTTGGTGATAGAATACTATTGTGCAAAAAGGAACAATAAAGTGGAGGAATTCCATGGAGACTGAAACAACCTCCAGGAAGTGATGCAGAGCGAGAGGAACAGAACCAGGAGAACATTGTACACAGAGACTGATACACTGTGGTATAATCGAACATAATGGACTTCTCCATTAGTAGCGGTGTAATGTCCCTGAACAATCTGCGGGGATCTAGGAGAAAAACACTATTCACAAGCAGAGGACAAACTGTGGGAGTAGAAACACCAAGGAAAAGCAACTGCTTGACTACAGCGGTTGAGGGGACATGTTTGAGGAGAGACTCTAAACAAACACTCTAATGCAAATACTAACAACATGGCAATGGGTTCGAATCAAGAACACATGTGATACCCAGTGGAATCACGCATCGGCTATGGGGGTGGGAAGGAAAATAAAATGATCTTTGTCTCTAATGAATAATGCTTGGAAATGATCAAATAAAATATTATTTTAAAAAATCTGATCTATATTAAATTGTTATTTAATTATTAATTATTATTTATTATTTATTTTTATTTTATTATTTATTTTTTATTATATTATATATAATATATATTATAATTAATAAAATTGTTATATATAATTAAATTATATTAAATATAAAAAAACTAAAAAATCTTTTAGTGTGTTGTGTATGATTTTGTATAACCTTTGAATCACACATTATAAAATCAGTGCTTTACACAAAGTATGCATCAAATAAATGCATATGAATTTAATATCTTCTGATTTGGCAAAAAGAGTTAATTCACTTTAAATGGACAAATATCCATTAAAAACAAGTTAAGCAAGATGTAATGCAATATCACCAGGTGTGAGCATATAAATAGCATACAACACTATGCAACAAATTCAAATATATAGACAAATAAGAATTATTCATGGACATGTGTCTATACGTGGTCTGAGAACTAAGGTCATTTGCCTTCACATATACCTCCCTTCACTGTGACTAAACATCTGAGATTGTCATACATAACTTAATCAATGGTAAACATAAAAGTAGTGTGAAGTGAATTTCATGTTCTAAAATGATATTTCTTTTATTTTAAACCATGTTGATTTATTGTCCTCCAATTTAGGGAAATATCTATCTATTTAAAATATTTTCACTTGTTTATTTATTTTTAATTTTAATTTTAAAATATTTTCCTTCCTCCCCTCTCCTCTTTCCCCTCCCAGAGCCAATAAGCAATTCCACTGGGCTGTACAAATGTTATCATTTCATACTTAATTCCATATTATTCATTTTTGATATAGAGTATTTTTTTAGTCTAGTCCCCAAATCACATACCCATATATACATGTAATAAGTGATGTCATATGTTTTGCTATTGCATTTCTACAATCATTGTTCTTTCTCTCAATGTGGACAGAATTCTTTTACAGAAGTGCTTCAGGGTTGCCCTGGATTGTCGCGTTGGTACTAGTAGCAAAGTCCATTACATTGGATGTCCCAAAATATTTTATTTTCTATGTACAATATTCTTCTGCTTATGTTCATTTTACTCTGCATCCATTCATTGAGGTTCTCCCAGTTCACATAGAAATCCTCCAGATTCCTTACAGCACAATAATATTCCATCACCATCATATACCACAATGTATTTAACTATTCCTTAGTCAAGACACAATCCTTTATTTTCCAATTTTTTTTGCCCCAATAAAGAGTGTAGCTATGAATATTTTTAACAAGTTTTCTTTTTACTTATAATCTCTTTGTGGTTCAAACCTAATAGTGGTATCAAGGCATCCTTCTATGTTTTTTGTTCTGCCTGGCTTGGGAATCAGTACCATATTTGTATCTTATAAATAATTTGGTAAGACTTCTCCTTTGCCTATTTTGTCAAATAGTTTGTAGATTTGGGGGATTAAGTGATCTTTAAATGTTTGATAGAATGTGAAATATTTTTTTCATTTCCTTAGAACATATCTATGTGCATTAACACCTAATTATGGGGAAAATGAAAACAAAAAAGATATTATATTCATTAGCACCACATGATTTCATTAAAGTGCAAAATAGTTCTTAAGAAAACTTTTGGAGGATCTTTTTTTTTTTCTTAATGGAAATCACTAAAACTTAAAATGCTGATTAAACTTAGGGCATAGTAAGATAAATACTTTAACTTTTAATGTTGACCTTTACTTAGAGCAAACTTGAAGAGCTCAGATTTTCAAAAATTATGATCAGTATACCAACCTTTAAAACAGACACACATAACATATCCTCTATTTTCATTTCTATCCTAACAATAATGAGGTGCAGGATTAATGACCATCCAGGTTTAATAGCCCTTCTATGTGCTTCAGACCATCAACTCTTCTGATTCAGTCATTAATCCATATAGAATGCATTGCACCTTGATTTTTATTGCTTGAAGAGTTTATAAGCTTTTGAATGATTTCTTTTTACTACTTCACTAATGCTCTTTCCATCCCATTTTCACCTTTCCCCTTTACTAGAGAATGTAGTCATGATAAAATGAATTGGACATTCTATCCTGGGGTTTAAATTTCCTGGTTTCAGCCTCAGAAATACAAAGTTGATAACAAATGTGTCAACTTTCCTATTTGACCTCAAAGACACAAAGTGAGGGTGAGAGTACAATTCAATCTTCTCGATCATTCAGGCTTTAGCTTCTCAATTGAAGTCACCAAAGGACACCTAATTGTTTCAGAAGAAATGGTAGCTTTGAAATACTGCCATTTAAATAGCATCAAGTCTAATATAATTAATTACTTGTGCATTCCCTAGGGACTATCATTTATTTCACTATAACCTTGGTAAAATGTATATAGGAAAAATGCTTTTTTCCCAAGATTTAAGCTAATTAACATTTCACTAAAATGTATGAGTTAACCTTACATAACAATGAAGAGAAAAATTATATTCATCAGACATTTTAAGCATATGAAAGCTATCTAGCATATTAACTATACCTATCCCTTTAAGATATAAGTGGTTTCTGTAGTTAATACCAAAGATTTAGAGTTTACTAAAAATAATAAAAATATTGTATTCTCTCTGTAAATTGATTGCTCATATAAATTAGTAATTTTATCAAATTATTATTAGTAATATAATCAGAAGTAATTAAATGAGAAATGTATAAATGAGAAAATATAAAATAGCTTTATTTTCAAATAGAAAGATAGATTAAAAATATGACAGTGAATTGAGTCATTGGAGTTTGTTTCGGAACAGTGGATTTGAATGAGTTTTAAACAGCAATGAATGGTGAGAATTAATAGAATGAAGGCAGGCAAAATATATATAATATGTTAATATGAATTAAATTTTTAAACTTCAGAACATAAGGACTAAAATCTTCACTCACACATACCTTGCATAAAAAAGGAATAGGAATATTTTAGAGTTCCTTTCCTTCTCTACCACCTTCATTTTGCAGATGAAGAAATTAAGGCCCAATAATGATATGGATATTAGATGCTGAATAAGGCATATATTTTCACATATAGAAAATTAATTTGTTTGGTTTGACTATATTTATTTGTTCAATGTGATGGATCATTGGGAGTATTTCTTTGACAAATAGAAGCTATAATGAAAAAGTTTGAATTGATTAAATTTTTTAAAAAAGCAAAAAATGATGGAAATTACTTATTTAAAGGAAAGTCATAAATTATTATCTGATCTTGACTATATCAGACACAATATTCTGTCCAAGAGGAGTAAATTGACTAATCCCATGACAATGGTTTCTAGTTATCAGTAAAATTTCCCTTTTAGCTTACCAAATAATTACCCATTCTTCAGGGAACATCAGTGGTTTAGAAAAGGGTGAGATAAGTCAATGGCACTAAAAAGAAAGTCCTTTATATTCCAAAAAAAGAAAACAAAAACACGGAGCAGGCATTACAAACAATCTCTGCTTTAGCAATTTTTAATAAGATCATTAATGAAATAACTGCGTACACAAATGGTACTTTAACATTGGGGAAAATATTTTCATTTTATTTAAATCAACAGACTCCATAAATCAGTTGCCATGAGAAGCCTAAGCTTCTAATAATAAAAAATATAAGAATTGAGTTAAATTCCTGGATTTAAATTGAAAAGAAACCTATGTAACTTTGAGCAAATCATTTAATTATTGAACCTTGGCTTATTTTCATGAAAGATTTAGATGCTATTCTTGATCTTAACCTGGGTTTCTAATGAAAAAATAAACCTTTAAAACTCAGTAACTGTACTTTAATTTGATTGCAATCCTATATATTTTGTTATATTAATTTAAAAATTTGCTCTTGCACCCTTAGATTTCACCTGAATTCAAAGGAACACACACAAAAAACTTCTAAGACCCTCTGTTCAATTATCTTACAACTCTAAAATTCTACAATCCTCTGATGATTTCCATTCAACAATTTTTAAAGAATTATTTGGAAAGAATTGGATTAGGTAATGGTAGAAAAAAGATTAACAAAATCTCTGTCCTCACAAAATTTCAATTAAACAGAACTATAGAGTATCTAGAAATAATTTTAATTAATATTAAATCTAATCAGAGCAAAGTGTGTTCTTAAAGAAAAAATTGTACTCATTACTTGTCCTTAGTGAGGACAAGAAATATTTATTTTTGATACAAGAAATTCTCCCTGGACTTTGGTGTTTTATGAAGTATGATCTTACAAAAAAACATGAAGAAACAAGAATACAGACAAGGAAATAGCATAGACAATCAATAGTTTTCAAAGTTACAGGATGAATTTATAGTATTAAAAGCAACACAATCAATATACATAATTCAATGTAAAGTCTTCTTTTGTTCTACTAGTTATATTTTAATTAACAAGAATTTATTAAATCTATATTTTGTGTCAGACATTGTACAAAGGAGTAGGGGTATAAAAAAAAAGTAAATTCATTCTGTGCTGTAAGGAGATCATAATTTAAGTAAGCAGACAACATGTGAAAACAAGAGGTGTACAAGTAGCTACATGATACAGTATAAAGAGTCCTGGAGCTAGAGTAAGGAGGATCTCAGTTCAAATTTTGCCTTACACATGTACTAGCTATGTAATTCTGAACAAGTTACTTAATCTTAGCTTGAATTGCCATCTTCTTCAGTCTCATTAGCATTAATCACTTCCTTTTCTTTTTTGTCCTCTTTGTCAATCTCATACTTATGGGGTAAAACTTCTAAACTACTTTAGTTTGTATTTCTCTATTAGTGATTTGGAGATTCAAATGAAAGTTAATAGTTAAATTGATTCTATGAAAAATTCCTGTTCATATCACTTAACCTTTTATGTGCTGGTGAAAAGTAATTATTCTTATGAATTTGAATATATTCCTTCTATGTCTTGGTAAAAATAAAATTTATGAATAATTTCTTTAAAAATTTCACCCAGAGAGGCAGAGTCAAGATGGTGGCATAGAGGCAGAGAAAGTTCAGGCCTCTAAAAAACCTTCCTTACCACTTACAAACTAAATGCTCCTGGGGACTTAAAATCAAACCTAACAAGACAGAGAAAAGGAACCTTCCTGCTGGACTCAATTTAAAAGATATGCCCCCCAAAAGCCAAAATTCCAGAACACTTGGGTTTAAGGAGAAGGAAGAAGGAAGGTGCCAGGACACCCCCACCCCCACCTAGAGCTCCAAGCCTCCAGTGGTAGCTGGAACCTCTGGGCAGACAAAGGCACTGGTCTGGAGGGAGTACCTTGCAGGCAAAGCTGTGCCTCAGATCACATCTTGCCCAGCCCAGCTGGACTTAATCCCATCAAAAGTCTTCAGAGGTCAGGGAAGCTTGAATTCCAACACCTCTCTCCCACATACTGCTGGACTTTAATCTAATCAAAGCCTCCAGAGGGAAGGGAAGCAAAAGCTCCAATACACCCCCCTCTCACAGACTGAACTGAGAGATTTGCTGACAAATCTCTAAGAGGGCAGACTGACAAAAAAGGCCAAAAAAAATGAGAGGAGCAAGAGCTTAAGCAACTGCAGGGAGTAAAGAAGGGGGTAAATATAAGCAAACAACAGAAAAAGAAAAAGGAAATTGCCATCAACAGCTTCTATACAGGGAATGAACAAAGAGCAAATGGAAAAAAGGAGGAGGGAATAGCAAGCAATAAAACAGAAAACAGAGAGAATTGGACAAAGGCTTTGGAAGAACTCAAAATATAATTCAAAACACAATTAAGAGAGGATAAAGACAATTGGGAAAGAACTTAAAAAGAAATATAAATCATCTGGAAACAGGAAATTGAACTAAAATGAGAAAATAGTGTCTTGAAAGCCAAAATCAAATGATGTAAAGAGGATGAAAGATGACCTCCAAAGAAAATCAGACCAGAAGGAGAAGGATGACTAAAAAGCCAGGGATAAAAATCCAGTCTTTAAGAACTAGAATACAACAACTAGAATCAAGTAACTTCACAAGGCAGCAGGACATTTTAAAACAAAATCAAAAGAATGAAAAAATTGAGGAAAGTTTGAAGCATCTCATTCACAAAACAGAAGATTTAGAAAATTGTTACAGGAGAGATAACTTAAGAACCATTGGTTTACTGGAAGATCATGAAAAAAGAAAAAGCCTGGACATCATACTATAGGAAATTATCCAAGAAAACTTCCCTGATAGTCTAGAACAAGAGGGAAAAGTAGAGATTCCCTCTTGTCTCTCCCATGTGGCCAATACTGTTACCAGCTGGTAGAAATGAGTCCTGAGCGATCTGCTCCAAGGATCTGGGTGATGAGCCAGCTGGGTCGGAGGCCAGTTTTTGCTGGACTGGGATTGGCTGGGCCAGGTGGGCGAGAGATGACTGGGGTAGGTCTGGGCAGGAACGCAGGGCCTGGAGCCGGAGCACCAGGTGAGGATGGAGAGAGATCAGGATCAGAGCTGCAGGCAGGAAGCAACCAAGCTGGTGAGAGGGAAGGGCTCAAGAAGTCTCAATCGAATGGCTGCTGGCAGGAGCTGATCAAGATGGTTTTCTAAAAAAGCATCTTGGAGAAACATGGCTTAAAAAAATTCTAGGCACTAGCTATTAAAGCTGAACTAAAGATCAGAAAAGAATCAGAAGATTGAGATATTTCATTTTCCCGAAGTGGTTACGCCAACTGTAACAGTTAAAAAATTAGGGAAACTGAAGCAGGAAGAAATTAGTTTCTCTCTGCAAGGAGTATTATTTTTATGAGGTTTATTGAAGATTAACAATTAAAGAAAATACAGGATAAGAAAGCACGTGACTAGGCCAGAGAGAGGCCTAGACACAACCTCACCTTCATTATGAAAAGAGCCACTTCTGCTTGCAAGCAGAAAATAGGGAAGAAAAGAGACAAAAGGGCCTTTCCAATCAGGTTAAATACCTTCTCGATCTCAGCCCATGTGAGAATTCAGTGAGATTACAAAGCATTTTGGGAAAGTGGAGCAAGGGCTTCTGGGGATTAAAGTCATGGATTCGAGTCTATTTTTACAGGAAGCAGTACAAGGGAAGGAGTGGAGGGTAGTTTAAAAAGACCGTAAAGAGTATAAGGAGGGAATTAGAAGGGAGGGGGTAGAAAGGGAAATAAAATAAAGGTGGAAATGAGGGGGACTTATTTTTTTTTTTAATATATTTTATTTGGTCATTTCCAAGCATTATTCGTTAAAGACATAGATCATTTTCTTTTCCTCCCCCCCCCCACCCCCCATAGCCGACGCGTAAATCCACTGGGCATTAGATGTTTTCTTGATTTGAACCCATTGCTTTGTTGATAATATTTGCATTAGAGTGTTCATTTAGAGTCTATCCTCTGTCATGTCCCCTCAACCTCTGTATTCAGGCAGTTGCTTTTTCTCGGTGTTTCCACTCCCATAGTTTATCCTTTGCTTATGAATGGTGTTTTTTTCTCCTGGGTCCCTGAAAGTTGTTCAGGGACATTACACCACCACTAATGGAGAAGTCCATTACGTTCGATGATACCACAGTGTGTTTGTCTCTGTGTACAATGTTCTCCTGGTTCTGCTCCTCTCGCTCTGCATCACTTCCTGGAGGTTGTTCCAGTCTCCATGGAACTTCTCCACTTTATTATTCCTTTTAGCACAATAGTACTCCATCACCAACATATACCACAGTTTGTTCAGCCATTCCCCAATTGATGGGCATCCCCTCATTTTCCAGTTTTGGGCCACCACAAAGAGCGCAGCTATGAATATTTTTGTACAAGTCTTTGTGTCCATTATCTCTTTGGGGTACAGACCCAGCAGTGCTATGGCTGGGTCAAAGGGTAGATATTCTTTTAGTACCCTTTGGGCATAGTTCCAAATTGCCCTCCAGAATGGTTGGATCAGTTCACAGCTCCACCAGCAATGAATTAATGTCCCTATTTTGCCACATCCCCTCCAGCATTCATTACTTTCCTTTGCTGTTATGTTAGCCAATCTGCTAGGTGTGAGGTGATACCTCAGAGTTGTTTTGATTTGCATCTCTCTGATTATAAGAGATGTAGAACACTTCTTCATGTGCTTGTTAATAGTTTTGATTTCTTTATCTGAGAACTGCCTATCCATTTCCCTTGCCCATTTATCAATTGGAGAATGGCTTGATTTTGTGTACAATTGATTTAGCTCTTTATAAATATGAGTAATTAAACCTTTGTCAGAGGTTTCTATGAAGATTTTTTCCCAATTTGTTGTTTCCCTTCTGATTTTAGTTATATTGGTTTTGTTTGTACAAAAGCTTTTTAGTTTGATGTAGTCAAAATTATTTATTTTACATTTTGTGATTCTTTCTATATCTTGCTTGGTTTTAAAGCCTTTCCCCTCCCAAAGGTCTGACATGTATACTATTCTGTGTTTACCCAATTTACTTATGGTTTCCTTCTTTATGTTTAAGTCACTCACCCATTTTGAATTTATCTTGGTGTAGGGTGTGAGGTGTTGATCTATTCCTAGTCTCTCCCACACTGTCTTCCAATTTTCCCAGCAGTTTTTATCGAATAGTGGATTTTTGTCCCAAAAGCTGGGATCTTTGGGTTTATCGTATACTGTCTTGCTGAGGTCGCTTTCCCCCAGTCTATTCCACTGATCTTCCTTTCTGTTTCTTAGCCAGTACCAAATTGTTTTGATGACTGCTGCTTTGTAATATAGTTTTAGGTCAGGGACTGCAAGGCCCACATCATATGTGTTTTTTTTCATTATTTCCCTGGATATCCTTGATCTTTTGTTCTTCCAAATGAACTTTGTTATGGTTTTTTCTAAATCAGTGAAGAAGTATTTTGGTAGTTCAATGGGTATGGCACTAAATAGATAAATAAGTTTGGGTAGGATGGTCATTTTTATTATATTGGCTCGTCCTATCCATGAGCAGTTAATGTTTTTCCATTTGTTCAAGTCTAGTTTTAGTTGTGTGGCGAGTGTTTTGTAGTTGTGTTCATATAGTTCCTGTGTTTGTCTTGGGAGGTAGATTCCTAGGTATTTTATTTTGTCTAAGGTGATTTTGAATGGGATTTCTCTTTCTAGTTCTTGCTGCTGAGCTGTGTTGGAGATATATAGAAAAGCTGATGATTTATGTGGGTTTATTTTGTATCCTGCAACTTTGCTAAAGTTGTTGATTATTTCAATTAGCTTTTTGGTTGAATCTCTAGGATTCTTTAAGTAGACCATCATGTCATCCGCAAAGAGTGATAACTTGGTCTCCTCCTTGCCTATTTTGATGCCTTCAATTCCTTTATCTTCTCTAATTGCTACTGCTAGTGTTTCTAGTACAATGTCAAATAGTAGAGGTGATAATGGGCATCCTTGTTTCACTCCTGATCTTATTGGGAATGCATCTAGTTTATCCCCATTGCAGATGATATTAGCTGTTGGTTTTAGATATATACTGTTTATTATTTTTAGGAATGACCCTTCTATTCCTATGCTTTCTAGTGTTTTTAATAGGAATGGGTGTTGTATTTTATCAAAGGCTTTTTCTGCATCTATTGAAATAATCATGTGATTCTTGCTAGTTTGCTTGTTGATGTGGTCAATTATGTGGATGGTTTTCCTAATGTTGAACCAGCCCTGCATCCCTGGTATGAATCCTACTTGATCATGGTGAATGATCCTTCTGATCACTTGCTGGAGTCTTTTTGCTAGTATCCTATTTAAGATTTTTGCATCTATATTCATTAGGGAGATTGGCCTATAGTTTTCTTTCTCTGTTTTTGACCTGCCTGGTTTTGGAATCAGTACCATGTTTGTGTCGTAAAAGGAGTTTGGTAGAACTCCCTCTTTGCTTATTATGTCAAATAGTTTGTATAGTATTGGGATTAACTGTTCTCTGAATGTTTGATAGAATTCACAGGTGAATCCATCAGGCCCTGGGGACTTTTTCTTAGGAAGTTCTTTGATGGCTTGTTGGATTTCAATTTCTGATATGGGATTATTTAGGAATTCTATTTCCTCTTCTGTTAGTCTAGGCAGTTTATATTTTTGTATATATTCATCCATTTCTCCTAAATTGGTGTATTTATTGCCATATAATTGGGCAAAGTAATTTCTAATGATTGCCTTAATTTCCTCCTCATTGGAGGTGCTGTCCCCCTTTTCATCTTTAATGCTGTGAATTTGCTTTTCTTCCTTCCTTTTTTTAACTAGATTGACCAGTACCTTGTCTATTTTGTTTGTTTTTTCAAAGTACCAGCTTCTTGTCTCATTTATTAAATCAATAGTTCTATCACTTTCAATTTTATTAATTTCTCCCTTAATTTTTAGGATTTCTAATTTGGTTTTCTGCTGGGGGTTTTTAATTTGATCGCTTTCCAGTTTTTTCATTTGCATTTCCAATTGATTGATCTCTGCTCTCCCTTGTTTGTTAATATAAGCATTCAGGGATATGAATTTACCTCTGATTACCGCTTTGGCTGCATCCCAAAAGGTTTGGAAGGATGTTTCGCCATTGTCATTTTCCTCGATGAAATTATTAATTGTTTCTATGATTTCTTCTTTAACTAAACGGTTTTGGAGTATCATATTGTTTAATTTCCAATTGGTTTTAGATTTGGTTTTCCATGTACCATTACTAATCATTATTTTTATTGCCTTGTGATCTGAGAAGGCTGCATTCATTATTTCTGCTTTTCTGCATTTGTGTGCTATGTTTCTGTGACCTAATGTATGGTCAATTTTTGTGAATGTGCCATGTGGTGCTGAGAAGAAGGTGTATTCCTTTTTATCCCTATTTATTTTTCTCCATATGTCTATTAATTCTAATTTTTCTAAGATTTCATTCACTTCTTTTACCTCTTTCTTATTTATTTTTTGATTTGATTTATCTAAATTTGATAATGGTTGGTTTAAGTCTCCCACTAGTATGGTTTTATTGTCTATTTCTTCCTTCAATTCTCCTAGTTTCTCCATTAGAAATTTGGGTGCTATATTATTTGGTGCATACATATTGATTAATGATATTTCCTCATTGTCTATAGTCCCTTTTAACAAAATATAATTACCTTCCCTATCCCTTTTGATCAGGTCTATTTTTGCATTGGCTTTATCAGATATCATGATTACCACTCCTGCCTTCTTTCTATCAGTTGAAGCCCAGAAAGTCTTACTCCATCCTTTAATTCTGACCTTGTGGGTGTCAACCCGCCTCATGTGTGTTTCTTGAAGACAACATATGGTAGGGTTTTGGATTCTAATCCATTCTGCTATTCGTCTACGTTTTATGGGTGAGTTCATCCCATTCACGTTCAAAGTTATGATTGTCATTTGTGGACTCCCTGGCATTTTGATTGCCTTCCCTAATTCTAACCTTTTCTTCTTCGGCTCTACCTTTTAGTCCAGTGATTTACTTTGAAACAGTCCCCCTTGTCCCCTCCCTTGATGTTTCCCTTTTTAGTCCCTCCCTTTTTGTTCCCTCCCCCTCCCCCCTCTCTTTCCCTCCCTTTTTGTTCTCCCTCTCCCCCTCCCCCCCTTGGTTTTCCCTTCTCCTTACCCTTGTTGGGTAAGATAGAATTCAAGATCCCAATGGATCTGGATGTTTTTCCCTCTCAGAGCTGATTTCCCTGAGATTGAGGTTTAAGTAACCCCCCCCCTCTCTTCCTCTCCTTCTTATAGGAGTTTTCTTCCCCTCCCCTTCCCATGTGAATCTTTGTGTGAGAATGATTATTCTATTTGGTCTTTCTTTACCCCCTATTTATACATTACATTTTCCCCACATGTTAGTATACATAGGTTGATATAAATGTAGTCCTTATAGAAGAGAGTTTGAGTAAAAGAAGAAGATAACATTTTCCCCTTTCCTTAATATTTACCTTTTCAGGTATTCCTTGCTCTTTGATTTTCGGTATCAAACTTTCCACAGAGCTCTGGTCTTTTCTTTGCAAAAAGTTGGAAGTCTTCTATTTTGTTGAATGCCCATACTTTCCCTTGGAAGTATATAGTCAGTTTTGCTGGGTAGCTGATTCTTGGTTGGAGACCCAGCTCTCTTGCCTTTCTGAAGATCATGTTCCATGCCTTACGATCATTCAGAGTAGAACTTGCAAGGTCTTGTGTGACCCTGATTGGCATTCCTTTATATCTAAATTGTCTTTTTCTGGCTTCCTGTAGGATTTTTTCTTTTGTTTGATAGCTTTGGAATTTGGCAATTACATTCCTGGGAGTTGTCTTTTGGGGGTTTAGTGTAGAAGGTGTTCTGTGAGCTCTGTCAGTGGCTGTATTGCCCCCTTGTTCTAGAATCTCTGGGCAATTTTCTTTGATTATATCTTGTATCACCATGTCTAGTTTGGTGTTTATTTCTGGCTTATCTGGGAGTCCAATTATTCTTAAATTATCCCTTCTCCCCCTATTTTCCAGATCTATCACCTTGTCGGTGAGATATTTTATGTTCTCTTCTAATTTCTTGGTATTTTGGCTTTGCTTTATTGATTCTTGCTCTTTTACACGATCGTTGTCTTCCAGCTGCCTGATTCTGGCCTTTAAAGCCTGGTTTTCTTTTACAGTTTGGTCAAACTGGTTTTGTAGATGCATGAATTTCTTTTGCATTATTTCCAACTTTTCCTCCCAGAAGGCTTCCATCTTTTTGGTCATTTCTGATTCAAATTCTTCATAGGTTTGTGGAGAGTTTCCATTTCCTTTGGAAGGTTTTGGAGCATTTTCTTTTATATTATCTTCTGTCTGCTCTGTATTTTGTATTTTGGCTCCATAGAATGTGTCCAAAGTCGCCCCTTTCTTCTTATTTTTCTTGGTATTTTGGGACTTCTGTGGTTCTGTGGAGTTTGCCATTTCTGAATGTGGAGGATTAGTTTTTCTTGTCTCTTTCTGGTGTTCAGAGGCTTTAGTCCTGGGCAGATAGTTCTATGGGCTTTCCCTGGGTTAAACTGAATATGCCTCACTGGAACTGGAATGGAAGGGTCGGACCACGAGGCCACACTCTCCCCCCCAGCTCGCTTTCCGGAAGTTGCCTTCAGAATCGCTGGCCGTGAGGCTGTTTCGTAGGCCTGCGGGGGGATGGGCTGCCGCTTCCCCAAGCTCCGAGAGCACAGACTTTCACTGAGACTTGGATAGCAGGATCCAGCCCGTGAGGCTGTCTTGCCCGCCCTGAGGGTTGCTGTTGTTTCGACCAGCTCTCTGCAGCGGAAGCCCCAGGCAGTAACTTTCACCGGGACTGTAGAAGGCCCTGAGGGTTGCTGTTGTTTCGACCAGCTCTCTGCAGCGGAAGCCCCAGGCAGTAACTTTCACCGGGACTGTAGAAGGCCCTGAGGGTTCTGCTCTCTGAGCCGGGCTGGGCTGCGGCTTCCGGGAGCCTTGGACTCTGCGCTCCTACCCCTGAGGTCCGAGTGATCTCGGGTTCTGGCTTTTAAGGGGAGCCGTACCTTTTGAACCGGGTCCAGGTCCAGGAGGAGGGTTCCCAGGGTCTGTGCTGTTGATCGTTTTGAATTTCGGCACCTTAGGAGCTTATCGTTTGAGATCGGTCGGGAAGGGTTTTCAGGAGATCTGAGCTTTAGCTTTCTCTAAGCCGCCATCTTAACTGGAAGTACTGAGGGGGACTTATTAAAAAACAAAATATTGTTGTAGAAGGAAATAGTGAAAGAAGAAAAGATAGGACCAGGAGTAGAAATCAAAATGTTGAGAAATACACAGCGGGAAAGTATAACTCTGAATGTGAATGGAATGAACTCACCCATAAAACTCAAGAGAATAACAGAGTGGATTAGAATCTGAAACGCTACCATATGCTGCTGTCTACAAGAAACACACATGATGAAGGTAGATATGCATAGGGT
The DNA here is from genome assembly GCF_027887165.1 of Monodelphis domestica. Taxonomy (NCBI): domain Eukaryota; kingdom Metazoa; phylum Chordata; class Mammalia; order Didelphimorphia; family Didelphidae; genus Monodelphis; species Monodelphis domestica. The sequence goes on from NC_077234.1 coordinate 243,649,930, forward strand.
GAAAGTAAAAGGATGGAGCCAAATCTGTTGGGCATCAACTGATAAAAAGAAGGCAGGAGTTGCAATCATGATATCTGAAAAAGCCAAAGTAAAAATAGATCCAATTAAAAGGTATAGGGAAGGTAATTACAACCTGATATAAAGGCAGTATAGATAACGAGGAAATATCAGTACACAACATGTATGCTCCAGATGGTATAGGATCCAGATTTCTAAAGGAGAAACTAGTGGAGCTCAAGGTTGAAATAGATAGAAACACTATAAGAGTGGGAGGCCTAATCCTTCCTCTATCTGAACTAGATAAATCAAACAAAAAATAAATAAGAAAGAGGTAAGAGAAGTGAATGAAGTCTTAGAAAAATTAGAGTTAGTAGATATGTGGAGAAAAATAAATATGGACAAAAAGGAATACACCTTCTTTTCAGCAGCACATAGTACATTCACAAAGATTGACCATGTATTAGGACATAAAAACATTTCAAACAAGTGCAAAAGAGCAGAAATAATAAATACAACCTTCTCAAATCACAAAGAAATGAAAATAATAATTAGTAATATTACATGGAGGGGCAAATCAAAAATTAATTGGAAATTAAACAATATGATTCTCCAAAACCAGTTAGTTAAAGAACAAATCATAGAAACAACAATTTCATTGAAGAAAATGACAATGATGAGACATCCTTTCAAAACCTATGGGATGTAGCCAAAGCAGTACTCAGGGGGAAATTTATATCCTTGGGCTCATATATTAACAATCCTATTAAGGACAGAGGTCAGTGAATTGGGAATGCAAATTTAAAAAAATGGAAAGTGAACTAATTGAAAATCCTCAGATGAAGACTAAATTAGAGATCCTAAAAATCAAAGGAGAAATTAATAAAATGGAAAGTCAAAGAACTTTGATTTAATAAATAAGACTAGAAGCTGGTACTTTGAAAAAACAAATAAAATAGACAAAGTACTGGTCGATCTAATTTTAAAAAGCTACAGACTTTAAGGAAGGGTCAGACAACTGTTCAAGACCCTTGCTTGATTGTCTATATGTAGATCTTGAACATAATTCTGGGTTGCAGACTTAGGGCAAAAGAAGGAGCATTAGCACAAACCAATAGTTGAGATGGTAGGGGAACAGGGGATTCTTTTAACAGTAACAAGATGGAAAAGAGTGTTTGTCCTTCACAGATCAGAACAAGGCTAGGGAATATTAAACATACTTCTCCTTAAGTCATTATCCCTTGTAAGAACTAAAAGCTTATGGATCCTCAGAGCTTGCTATGAAGGAAGTTACACAAGGAACCTGAAGAGTGGAACAGTGCTCCCTTCAAAATAGAGCCCAACTTTACAGTTCTTTTAAGTAAGGAGGGAAAAGGGCTAGAAAATGAGCAAAACAACAACAAAAATTAACATAAGAATATTATTTTGATAAGGAAGCCCAAATCAGAAACTCAGAAGACAAAGAATTTAATGTTGTTACATACAATGCCTCCAAGTGGATAAACAAATGAGAATGATATAGAAAAATAATGAAAAATAAGTAAATAACTGTTCTGAGTACAGAATGTACAAAAATACTGAAGAAGTTAATACCTTAACTTAAGAAACAGGATAGGACAACTGGTAAAAGAGGCACAAAGTTAGAAAAGAACTTCTTTGAAAAAGGAGAATTGGCCAAATGGAAAAAAACTATACAAAGTGTCACTGAAGAGACAAACTTCTTAAAAGGCAGAATTATCCATATTGACAAATATATATATATATATATATATATATATATATATATATATATATATATATAAATGTTCACTGAGGAAAATAACTTTTATTTTTTTAAAAAAACCCTTACCTTACATCTTAGAATCAATACTGTATATTGGTTCTAAAGCAGAAGAATGGCCTGGCAATGGTGGTTAAGCTACTTTCTAAGGCCACACATCTAGGAAATGTCTGAGGTCAGATTTGAATCTAGGGCTTCCTGACTTTAGGCCTGCCTCTCAATCTACTGAGCCACCTAGATGCCCCCTGAAAATAACTCTTTAAAAAGTAGAATTACTCAAATGGAAATGGATGTATTAAAGCTCACTCAAGATAATCATGACTTAAAAAAAAACAGAATTTGGCAAATGGAAGCTAATGACTCCACAAGACATCAAGAAACAATCAGACATAAAGAAAAGAATAAAAAAATAGAAGAAAGAATGAAATATCTCATGAAGGGAAAAAAAAAACTGATGTGGAAAAAAAACAGGAGAGAAAATCTAAGAATTATTGGACTACCAAAGCCGTGATCAAAAATAGAGATGAGAGATTATATTTCAAGCATTTATTAAAGAATACTGCTTTGATATTCTAGGACCAGAGGGCAAAATAGAAATTGAAAGAATCCACTGATTATCTACTGAATGAGATCCTTAAAAGGATAACAATCAAACATGTTATAGCCAAATTCCAAAATTCCCAGGTCAAGAAGAAAATATTACAAGCAGTCAAAAAAGAAACAATTCAAATATTGTGCAGCCACAGTCAGAATAACAAAAGTTTTATCAGCTTCTATAATAAAAGATCAGAGGGTTTGGAATATAATATTGCCGATGGGAAAAGAGCTAAGACTTCAACCAAGATTAATTACCCAGCAAAACTGAGCATAATCCTTCAGGGTAAAAAGTAAGTATCCAAAATGACATAGAGGACTTTCAAGCTTTCCTGATGAAAAGACCAGAGCTGAATGATTACTTTGACTCTCAAATACAAGACTCCAGAGAATCATAAAAAGGTAAACAGAAAATAGAAATCAAAAGATATTCAATAAGGTTATACTCTTTATATACCTATATGGGAATATGATTATAGCAACTCCTAAGAAGTTTTTCAGTATCCAGGTATTTAGAAATTTATCTATCTATCTATCTATCTATCTATCTATCTATCTATCTATCTATCTATTTATCTATCTAGAGTAGGGATGTGAGTCAAATATGATGAGATGATAACTAAAATATATATAATCAAGGAATGAGAAAAAAGAATGCACTGGCAGAAGGAGAAAAGCATAAATATAATGGGATGAATTATCTCAAATAAAAGAGGCATGAAATACCTTTACAGTGGAAGGGAAGATGGGAGAATTGGGAAGGGGAGCACATGAACCTTACTTTCACTCAAAAAAGGAAGAACATACAAAATTAACTGGATATATAAAACTACATTACCCTATAGGAAAGTAGGACAGGAAGAATATATGAGAAGGGATAGGGTTGATTGAAAAGAAGGCAAGTGGTCAGAAACTTAAGGGAGTTAATAGGATGGAGAATAATACACAGTTATCATAATGGTGGAAAATAGTTACAAGAAGTCATTCTAATAAAGGCTTATTTCTCAAAAACAGAGAGAAATGTGTTGACTATATAAGAACACAAGTCATTTCTCAATTGATGAATACTTAAAGAATATGAACAGGAATTTCTCAAAGAAATTAAAGTTCTCTATTGTCATGAAGTCATGCAAAAATGCTATGAATCACTATAAATTATAGAAATTAAAGTAAAACAACTCTGAAGTATCACACAGCTATTAAATTAGCTATTAGAAAAGGAAAATGACAAAACATGGAGGGGATATGGGAAAACTGAGACTTTGCCTGGGGAGTCAATCATTTTGGAGACAATTTGGATTTATGCCCAAAGGGCTATTAAACAGTACCTGGCGTTTGACCCAGCAATACCATTAATAGGTTTGAAACCCAAAGTGATAATAAAATAGATGAGGGATCTATATGTACCAAATATTTAAAGCAGCTCTTTTTGTGTGGACAAAGAATTGGAAATTACAGGAATAGTCATCAATTGCAGAAGGGTAGAGTTAGTTAAAATGTAATAAAATCATATTGTGCTATAATAAATGATAAACAGGAAAAGCTCAGTAAAACCTGGAGAAACTTACACGAACTGAAGGAGACTGAAGTAAAGAGAACATTTTACACAGTGCCAACAAAACTGTATGATGAACAACTGTGAATAACTTGTTCTAAGCAAAACAATGCTCCAAAATAATCCCAAAGTATTTATGACTTTAAAAGTACCATGTGCTTCTAGAAAGAACTGATGGAGTCTGAATCCAGAGCAAAGGATTTTTTTCCTTCTTTTTGGTCAAGTATCCTATAGTATCAAGGATACTTTTGGTCAAGTATCGTATATAAAAAAATATTTAACATGGTTGCAGATGTAAAATCTATATAGAATTGCTTACTATCAAAGTATGGCAGGGAAGAGAGAGCAGTAGAGAATTCAAGAGTCAAAATTCTTTCTTTTAAGATGTTGAGAACTGTTTTTGCATGTAATTGAAGAAATATATATGTATGTATGTATGTATATGTATATATATATATATATATATATATATATATATATATAAAGTCTTTGATAAGGAAACAGAAGGCTTCAGGATCATGGATCAAAGAGATCTCAAATTACATCTAGTTCCCCCCCCCCCCAATGTATATTTGAAGGGCTTAAGCGACAAGGATATTTTTTTTTTACTTACTCAGTCAGAGGTGGAATTTAAACCCAAATTCTCTGATTCCAGAGCCATTTTTCTATTTCACAATGTTGCACCTGGATTTAGATATGGGATTGGTCATTTAGCTGTTTGATTTTGGGCGAGTCACTTTACAACTTTTGGGGACTCGGTTTCCTTATCTCTAATATCCTAGGGTCATATTAAATTATCTCTGAGATTCTTTACATCTTTAAATTTGTGACCTTACAACTCTGTGCTTAAAAAAGCAGCATTCACAGGTGAAATTCCAATATATATAGTACAGCAAAAAATTACATTAAATTGGAAATCATAGAAATAACTTCATCTTTCTTAGAACAACATACATATATAAATATACATAAGTATTCACATTTTCTATTATTCATCTTTCCAGTCTCTGTAAGATGGAGCCCCAATGGGTCATGTCACATGACCTGCCACGCTATGTTCAATATGCATTGTCATCTAAACTGTACATTTACCTTAAATTCTACTAAGCCTTGTTATCCACTCTCTCTGCTGCATGGCTTTTCTATAAGTGTTATTGAATTCAATTATGGTGTAAGGTCCATGAGAGCAGAGGTTTTTGTTTATATCACCTTTTTATTTTTATCCACATTCTTAGCATAGTACTTCATAACAAGCACTTAATATTTTTTTCATCTATTTGATCTTTATATGCAGGCAAGTAATTTTCTGATGTATAAAAATAATTCTGATTTTGCTAAGCTTTAGTTATTCCCTCTTATACTTTTGGGATTTCCATTAAACTTTTCAAATAATTTTTTAAAATTTCATTTGCATTAAAGTACTTTTTATTATGCAAATTAGAATAATAATGTGTTCATGTATTTAATTTATTTTTATATAATAACTATTAATAGGGTTGGGAGAATACAATAATATGATTTATATGCTGATAATTCTGTAAGTGGTTATATTTTCAGTCTTTTCTAAAATGTATAATGTTGCATGAACACACACATATATATGTATACACTGACCCTATCCTTCAATAACACAAAGATCAGTAGCTCACATATTCATTCTATGCACTGATGCTATTCATTTAATTTCAGGCTGAGCTGGGAAGTAATTCATTCAGCTGACATATGAATGGAAATGCAGTTAACACAGAAAAAGCATTTTCTGCTTTGGCTCTACTAGATGCATTTATGTCATCCAATCAGTCAATAAGCATCTATTAAGAACTTACTAGGAGAAAGAAAAAGAGGCATTTATATATATATCATCATCTACAGTGCCAAACAGTATGCTAAACAATGAAAATACACATATAAACAAAAAAGAAAGTCCTTTTTCTTAAGTCCTTTTCTTATATTGTAATGGAGGAAAACAACATGCAAAATGGAGCTAAAAAGGTACTTTTGGGAAAGAAAGTATGTTCGAGGCATGCTGATCCAGGAGAGGAAAGTAGAATGACAAGCCTGGGTAACCTCTTCAAAATGAGAGCAACAGAAGAAACAATCACAGGGAAACCAATTCTCAATTGATTGAATCCCAAGCAACAAGGAGGTGAATGGATAGCACTAAATTATTTGCATATATTAATAATAAAAGAAGTAAAATAGTTTCCCTAATTGTATAATTCTTAATGTAAAGTATTTTTTAAAATTAAAGATCAGATCATAATACTTGGAAAAACCACACAGTTAGACTGGTCTAATACTATGCAACAAATCTCTTTGCATTTAAAGGCATATCCCCAAAATGCATATATGAAAATACACACTAATTACCTATAAGCCATACCTCAATATATGGAGAGGATGGGAGATGAGGTACAATTGGGAAAGTAAAAAAAAATTTGTGAGTGGTCCCCACTTAATTTCTGTCATTATACAAAAAGTAGCAAATACTTAACATGTTACCACTATTATATGGCTTATGGGAGAGGTCTCTGGTTCTAGAATATGCACTATATAAGACTAAGTCTTTGCCACTCAAAATTATAGCATTAAAATTAATTAATTAGAAAATATGATTAAATTAATAATTCATGGGCTGATTACTTTAAAAACTGGATTCACTTCAAGGAAGAAAAAAAAGAAAGAAATGAGATTTTAGGAATGTAAAGAGGCAGGATAATTATTTTGTACTGTCTATTCTTGCCCACAAAGGAAGAACAATTAAGGTATCATTGTCTGTGGTCCCAAAAACCAGTATGCAAAATTGGTCTCAAAAGGAAACATTCATTAATTATAAATACAGTAAGTATATAGTATGATATAATAGATAAAAAGGAAATAGTAAAACTGTATTCAAATATTTTGATGAATGATCCAGTGTGTTTGGCCTATGAGTATTAAATTATGAATTCAAAGTCTTACTTTTACCATTTGTTTAATTATTTTTTTAATTTTATATATATTTACATGCCCATTCACTTTTTAAAACCTTCACTCTCTTTCTTAGAATAAGTCCTATGTGTTGGTCCTTAGGGAGAAGAAAACTAAGGACAAAGGGAGTTAAGTGATTTGCCCAGGGTCATGCAACTAGGCCAGAATTGAACCCAGAACCTCCCTTCTCTAAGCTTGGTTCTCAATCCACTGAACCAACTAGCTGTTTCTGAAAAACTTTTGAATAATTATTTTCTGACATTTTGAGATCCTCTTTCTCTCTCTCCCTCTATTTCCCTAAGATGGCAGAAAATACAATGTGCTATGATGTATGTACATTTCCATGTTTGCCAAATTATGAGAGAAAATACATATCACACATACAAGAAAAACACTTATGAAGAAGCTAAAGTAAAAAATGGTTTGTTTCCAACTGCATTTGGAGTCCATCAGTTTCTTCTAAGGTTGTAGATAGCTTTTTTCATCATGATTCTCTTGGACCCTTCATTGCTGATAACAATCAATTCATTCATAGTTGCTATTTGCAAATTAATGATATTATCATATACAGTGTTATCTTAGTATTGCTCACTTAACTTTGCATCACTTCTTTAAGGCATTCCAGACTTTTTAGTTTACTTTTCCTGTATCTTTGGGAACAGCTGCTCTAAAGAGCAGCAGCTTTGATGATTGTCTCTCTGAAGAGATACTTCTTAGTGTTAGTGCAGAGACTAACAGCTTCAACATCTTTCCCCCTCTGTTTGAGTGAGCACTAGTACTTTACAACTTTTATATGATTGTTTAATAGTTTAGAATCCTTTGATTGAGAACTATCTATATGTCTTGGCCTCTTACATATTGAGGAATGGCTTTTAGACACATCAGTTTTATTTTATTTATATTTATTTATTTATAAAATTTATTTTATTAATGAAGTAGAATTTCAGTATCATGTAATCAAAATTATTTATTTTAAGTCATGTAAATGACTATCCTTATTTTTTGAAGCATACATTTTCTATCTATTGTTCAGAAAGTGATATGATCAGTTTCTCTTTTAATTATTCTATGGAACGATCTTTAATATTTAGGTTTTATATGCATTTTGAATTTCTGACTACATAATATGATGATAGCCCAAGTTTAATTTCTGCTTTTTTGTTTTCCAGTATTCCCAAAATTTATTAAATAGTGAATATTTTCCGTAAGTGCTTTGTATTTTCTAGTTTATCAAATATATGATAATTGAGTTTCATTACTTATAATTTTCTCAACTGGAGCTTTATCCATTGATCTATTTTTTGGTCCACCAACATTAAATAACAAATTATTTGAAGACTGTGACTTTATAATATTGTTAAAAGTTTGGAAGACCCATCACATCTTGAATTACAACTTCTTTTCATTATTCTTTTCATTATTCAATATTTGAATAGAATATTTATATTCTATTCTTTTATTAATCCAGATGAATTTTATTGTTTGATCAAGTTCTATAAGATATCTCTTTGATAACGTGAATGGTATACTATTATAATCATAAGTTACATCAATTTGTACTATCATTTTTCTTATATAGAAATTGCCTTTACATGAATATTACATATTCATTCCTTGAGCTCATTAAATTATTCTTTTCTTCTTTAAGGCACACTATTTATGTCTAGAGGATAATTTTGTGTCCTTTGGTAGATTAAATTCTAAATAAGTATTTTATTTATTTTTTGTTATTTTGAAAATTTTTTTTTATTATTGACTTGTTGGGGATTTGTTTCATGCAGAAATTCTGATATCACTGCCACCATTAATCTCTTTACTGATTCAATAGGATTTTCTAATAAACCATAATGTCATCAGCAAATATTTGGAAGTAAATAGAGATTCTTGGTTGAGTTCACCAGGTTTGTATGTTTCTACATTGAAGTGGAGAGTTGAAAGAGTGAGGTAATGTATATGTCTCTCTATTGGATTATGTTAATAGAATGGAAGCCAGTGATATTAAGTTAGCTTTTATGCTATCAAAGATATACTTGATATCTGTGGTGGTGTTATTTGTTTAGTGGTATGATTTTGTAGACATACATCAAGGTTGCCATGATAAAATAGTAGAACAAAACCTGAAAAAAATATAAACTTATTTCCCCATTCTCTTATAAATGCAATTTTTCAATTAATCCATTAGACAGAAATACTTCTATTTTTCAAACTTTTAAAATTATAATTACATCAAACTGGAAGAGGTTGAGAATAATATGAATTCCAATTCAATTTCAGTTGTGATATCAAAAATAAGAACATATGGGGAGATTCTACACAACATCATAAATGAAAATGGTGAGAAAGAGGATTGATACTTTGCACAATCACACAAACAGGTTACAGAATAAAATTTAAATTCTTAGTAAAAATTTAGGACAGATAAAAGATACAAAATATGTATAAAGGAAGAAGATAATCAATCACAAAAGAATATAATAGGTTATCATAGTGTTAATGTGCATAACTTTTAGCAAAGCACTTATAAAAATACTTCATATGATCTTGATGAACAACATGGAAAAATAGTTGGGAAAGTCACATAGATTTGTTAAAGGGTGAACAAAAGTGGAGTCAAGATGGCAGTTAGAAGCAGCAAAAGTTGAGTCCCTTGTGAAAACCCTTCCACACCAATTAAAAACAAAGCACTTCCAGCTAGATTAAAAAAAAAACAAAAACAAATGCAACAACAGGACAAATCAGGGGGACCCTCCTGCTCCATTCAACTTAAAAAGGTACACAGAGAAGGCTGAATTCTTGCGTTTAAGGAAAAGAAAGAAGGAAGGGCCCAGGACCATTCCTTCACCTACTGTGCTGAGACCAGGGAGGTTGCTGGGATCTCAGGGTGAGGGCTCCAGTACAGAGGGATTGCCTTGATACCACAGTTCCGTGAGGCTCAGGGCTGTGATGACAGCTAGCAAGGAGGCAGATGGAGGAGAGGGGAAGAGAGGAGGGTAGCCTGGTCAAAGCCTTCAGCTTAATCCAATCTAGCTATAGTGCAGATAAGAAGATGTCAGAGGGCAGGGAATATCAATCTCCAACACCCCTTCCCTGCCTACTGCTCTGAGACCCCCAGTAAGAATCCAGCTGACTGGGATCCAAGGGATAAGGCGGCAGCCATGAGAGTACCTTGGTACCACCATGGGAAGCTTAGGCCTTTGACTGAGCAGTTGGCAGTGGGGTGGCTGGCAGAAATGAAGAGAGGAGGACAAGGGTAACTACCTTCAGTCTCTACACCTTCACCTTAATCTTCAGCTTCTGCTGGCAGCTGGGAAGATCTGGCCAAGGGCTCATTAATACAACAGGTCCACTCCATCAGCCTAATTCAGTTAATCATCAGATCAGAGAAGAAGCCCCTTCTGGACAGAATATCCCAAACACACAGATCCAGCAAATAAATAGAGAAGCAAGAACATAGCCAATAAGGAGGGGGAAAGAAAGGAAGAAATATGAGTAAACAACAGAAAAATAAAAAAAGAAATTACAATTGACAACTTCTATTCAGGTAATGAACAAATGGAACAGAGGAGGACCAAGGAACACCAAGCAAAATCTCTGAAACTCCAGCAAATTGGACCCAGACTTGAGAAGGACTCATATGGGGTTATCTAGCAGCCTCTTGTGCTTGCCTTTAAATGTTTTGTATCAATGATTTAGATGATAGTTTCTCTGGAAAACTTGTTAAATTTGCACTTTACAAGCATGAAAGGAAAACTGATATATTGGTTGAAAGAATTAGAAAACAAAAAGTTTTTAAAAATCAATAAAAACATCACTAATCTAATGAGATTAAATTTAATAGGGATAATATGTAAAGTCATACACTTGTCACGTCTCCAAGATGAATTTGATTGATTCTAGACCCTGTACTCTATATACTCTGCCACCATGTTCTCCCCCATATATTATACATAATATAAATGGAAACATAAGTAAAAAGAGCATAGAAAAATAATATATCACTTAATATATGTTTATAAACACTCACATATGGAGAGAGTGAAAAATATAAGCAGAAATAACTGGAAAAGAACTGAGTTATACAAGGATGTCTTGGAAGGAGAATTAATAACAACAAAAAACCTTAATCCTCACCAGCAACAACAAATAGACCCCTCAAAAATTAGAATAGGCCACAGAAATTAGTTACTCCAAGAAGCAATAAGAAATGTGTATAAAAAAAGAAAAATCTTACAAAAACTTTAGGAAAAATCTTTCATAGGTCCTTGAATGTTTCCTTTATCATAGACTTTTCTGTCAATCTGATGAAATCTATGAACCCTTTCTCAAAAGAATGTTTTCAGGTGAATAAATAATGACTAATCTTCCTACTGTAGAAAAAAGGATCTTAAATTATTCTATGAATTTCTGATAGATTAAGCTGAACATAAAATTCAAATAAAATAATAATATAAGAAATATAAGAAACACTTTTAAAAATAGGAAGAAAATGAAAAATAAAAAGGCCAATACAAGTGAATAATCAGAAATTTACATACATACATTTTATATATAAAGGGAGGAGGAAATACAAGTGTTACTTCAAAACTTTATAACATCAAAGTTCACAAAATGAGTAATATAAAACATAGGGCCATTGAGTGATTTTATTATGTTTAATTAATATTAAAATAAGAAGTGATGAGAGGAGGGAAGGGATACTTTCAGTACAAAAAGGGAAGAATTAGAAAAACTTAAACCATATTAACAACAACAAAATGTCTAAAATAATTAATAGCCTAACTGTTGAGAAACACACAAGAAGTGTATGAATACAATTATGAAACATTTTTAATAAACAAAGGCAATTCTAAATAATTTGTGAATATTAATTACATAGGAGTAAATAGAACTAATATAATAAAAATAACAATGCTACCGCAATTAATTTCCCTAATGAACAAAATAATGATCAAATTACTTAGTTTACTTTAAAGCAAAAAAAATACTAATTATATTCATCTTGAATCTCAAAGGAAATAAGGAAAAATGGTGGGAAGGGAATATTGCAGGACCATATCTCAAGCTAAATTATGAAGCAGTAATTTCAAAAAAGTAAGCTTTCAAAGCACTATATCATTATGTTTTCATGATGATAGACATTATTATTTTAATTTTTATTCTATCGGTAAAGCATCTACTTGAAAACCATTTGGGGACAGCTGGGTAGGTCAGTGGATTGAGAGCCAGGCTCAGAGATGAGAGATCTTGGGTTCAAATCTGAACTTAGGCACTTCCTAGTTGTGTGACCCTGGGCAAATCACTTAATCCCCACTGCCTAGCCCTTGCCAGTCTTCTGTTCCAAAACAGAAGGTAAGGGTTTTACAAAAAACAAACAAACATTGGTACTGGTTATCAAATGGAGAGGTTAATCAGTAAAATTATAATAATAGTAACAGAGAAGCAAATAAAACTATTAGTCTAATGTTTGATAAACCCAAGACTCGAGTGGATAGGGTGAACCATTTGACAAAATTACTAGGAAAACATGAAATAAATCTGGCATGAATTATATTTAGAACAACACATTATCCATAAAAATTTTTCAAATGGGTAAGTGAAATAAAAGACCAGATCATGAGAAAATAAAAGAAGAAAGAAATTACCTTTCAATTTTATGGAGAGAAAGAGTTGATAACCAAATAAGTCATACTATAAAATGGAAAATCTTGAAAATATAATATTTTCCCCAAACAATATAAATCTATCTGTGGTTAGAAAGGAATTATTTAACTGGAAAAAAAATCTACATATCAGGTTTCTTTGCTAAAGCTTTCATTTCCAAAATATGCAAAAAATCAAATAAAATTCATAAAAATAAAGCCTCTACTCAAGTAATAAATGGTAACAGAATATGAACAACTGTTCTTAAGGGAATATTCATAAGACATCAAAGTCATATAAATATGCTCCAAATTGCTGATAATTCAATGAATGCAAATTAAAGTAATTCTGAGCTGCTACTCCATACTTATTAGATTGGCAAAGTTGCCTAAAAAGATAACATATGTTGGAACCTTCACAGGAAAAGAGGGACATTATTACATTGCTGAATCTGCTGTGAATTGGTGCAGCCATTTTGGAATGTAATTTAGAACTGTGTCCCAAATTTAACATACTGTGTATACTATTTCACCCATACATAACAATATGTGGCTTCTATTTGAAATGACTTACAAATAGGAAAACAACCAGTCTATACTAACATCTTTGTAATTGTTCTGTGTGTATATATGTGATGGTAAATAGTTGAAATCTCTAGATGTGGTGGCAGAGGTTTTTAATATCTTCTCCTGTCTGAGGCTGACATATATTGAGCATGGATATTGAAAGGAAATAAAGCAAAATCTGACTGATGCCTGAAGTAAGGTTAGCACAAAAGTGGTGAGCCCCTGGAAATCAGCAAGGGATGTGGCACTTGTGTAAGTAAGGAGGTGGGAGGGAGAGAAGAGGAAGAAGAAAAGATGAATGGGAGAGGAAGACAAAAAAAAGGAAAGGATGGAAGAAGTAGAAGAGAAGGAAGAAAAGGAGGAGAGTAAAGATAAAATAAGTGAGGGAAAAAAGGAGGAAGAAAAAGAAGAAAAAGTTAGAGGAAAATTAGGAGAGGAAGGGTAGACAGGAAGGAAAAGAGTTTCAAAACAGTACAATTTAACATACTTAATCAATGCAAAGTCATCATTGAATGATGATATTAAAACCCTAATTTGATAGCTCCTAAATTCATGTCAATTAACATGGTTTCTCCAAGGCCAGGTTAATGGAAGCACAAATATTGAAGATCCTACTCAAGTTATAAAGGTAGGTACAGACTTACTGTTGGAATAATATGCCTATTGTGTAAGGTTAATTTAGTTAATTTTTGACAAGTTCATCAGTAAATGCATTACATAGTGATGAAGTTTTTAGTACAAGTTAAGTTTAAATATATCAACTAAGATATGGAGAAGTTTCTAACCTATTCTATGTAATCAAAGGACTTTAGATCTGGAAGGAATGTCAATGGACCTCTAGGCCAACTAAAAAATGAATCCATAGTATGAACACCTGATAAGTGCTCGCCTATCCTTTGCTTCAAAATTGCCAAGAAAGGGAAATTCAACCCATTCTAAGTTATTACATTATACTTTTGAAAGGATTGATTTGTTAGAATGTTTTCTTGACACTAAATCTAAATTACTTTCCAAGGATTGTTTTGTATCCTGACATCTGTGACAAAAAGAACATGTGTACTCCCTCTTCCATTTGATAGCCTTTGAAATATTTGAAGACACCTAACATGTTAACATGCAGTAATATCTCTCACTCACTTTCCCTCTTTACCAAGGTAAATTTTATAATTAAATTATTACTTCTAGAAGATGGAGAATGTATACTAATAAAATACTTTAAGGGTCCGAAAAATAAAAAATATATAAAATTGTAATATTTATAGAAATCTCAGTTGTATTTCATTACAATTTACATATTATTTTCTTTTTTTACTTTTAACCATGACATCTTAAAGCCCCTTAAACCGTACTTCAAATACATCGAAAATCATCACATTAGTGGAGATTCCCCTATAATATAAATTTTTCAACTCATTCATACCTTATTATCCAGTTAAATGCTTATTCATATCCTTACATAGGTCCTCTCTAAAGGAACTATTCAACGCAGTGGAATCTGTCTTCAAACTCTTTTAATGTATCATGGATACCACTGGTATCCTTCATACTTATTATATAAATGACTTTCCTCAATTTATAATTTACATGCCCTTAAAGACATTGTCTATATTTTTTTATGAGTAATTGATTATATAATACTGCCTGATTCTACATACTCTGGGGGAGAAGAGGGGAACTGAGGATAAAATAGGGCCATGAAAATAAATGTTTGACTCTTTTTATTAACACAGGAAGATATAGAATTTTCTCTGATTGGAATCAGAGCTCTATTGATCTAGAAATTTCCCAGTAGGTTGACCAGTTGTAGGCTACACACACACACACACAACACACACACACACACACACACACACACACACAACACACACACACACACACATAATGCTTCGAGACATGGAGTGTGGAGAAACTGCAGGATGGGAGAAAAGTGACTTTAGTATAGCTGCTCTAGCTAGGTTTACAAAATATCTAGAATGAGTTCTTTTAAACAGGCAACTTTATTTTTCTCATTTTAACAAGTGAAATAACAATTATCAGTGCCATTTAAGTCTTCTGAAACTCATTAGTCCTCATTGTGCTACAATTTTATAAAAACATTCATGTTAATTACTGTAGGCATTCTAAAAAGTATGTTTCCCCCTCTCCTTTTATTGCCCATCTACAACCTTCAAGGAAGTGTAACGAGATATCTCAGAACTGAGGGCCATTTTGGATCTTTCTGGTTTGGAGGTTGTTCCACTGTTAGAAGCTTCTAGTTGGAGCTCCATGATTTTATGCCCTAATGACTAAATATTTATCAATTAGTATTCCAATGATTGTATGTGATAGATTGAATAATTAATACATTTTAAATACTGACATTATTTTCGAAGGGAAATCTGAAAGACCAATGTCATAGATCAACAACAACAACAAAAATGATTTGGCAATCTGAAGGATTATTTTTTCCACTTCTTTTTAAATTTATATGCATGGTTGCTTTGATATATTTTCTTTCTTATCTTGATTGAATGAATTCTTATACAATTACTCATGTTTAGTTTTAAATGTCACCTTGCTTATTCACAAGTTTCAATTGTAAAGACTAAAAAATTATATTTTATTATACCTTTAAGACTTATCCAGAAGTATTCAATCTGACTTTGTGGCAATAATTATATGTTTAGTAAGATATTTTGAGATGAACTAAGATAAAGCAATCCAGACCATTTTGACACTGAAATCATAACAGAAATATTCCAGTGATGGGGGAAATACTACTTAGTGACCCAAGAACTTCAACTCAAGAGACATATCCTTTTCTCTTTTCTCTCTTCCCTGAATAACAACATACGATCTCCATTTTCTAGATTTTGGGATTTCTGCATCATACCATCTTGACTATCACCTAAATAAAAGAACACAATATTGTATCTCTAGTGTTGTCATAATTCTGGATCTGGAGTCTCAAAACCAGGTTTTGAGTCTTAATTAAGACACATACTGGTTGTATGACCAAGAAGAGTCAGAACCCTTTGAGCCATAGCTTCCTTACAAGAAGATAACAAGAGAGATGACAATGATTACCTATCTCATAGGACTATTATGAGAATCAGATGAACTAATATATGCAAAAGGTTTTTAAAACCATCAAATTCTAAAAATATGTTACCTGTTTCTCCTTTGATAATTCTTTAATTCTTACAATAAATTCTACCATTGATTAGAAAATATTTCTTCATACCCATATAAATACTTTCAGGTTATTTGTAATATATCTCATGAAAATAAAGGTGCTTTGAGACCTAATATATTTGCTATTATAATCCTTTATTCTAATTTAGGATGAGTTACCTTTAAAAAGGATTGAAATTTAAAAATACATCAAAGTACCAAGCTAGGGCAATATATTTATTTATCCATATGGCAAAGAAAATAGGATATTTTAATTTTAAAATATAATGATAACATTTCATAGTAGTTATTTCTATTTAACATTGATTTTATATAAAGGAGAAATTATAGTAAATATTTTTTTAATTTTTCATTAATTTATGTCTGTTTTTCTAGTGTTAATAAAGAAAAGTTAATTGACATGATTATAATACTCCCTTGTTCCCATTAAATTTGATTCAACATAAAATTTGTATCTAAATAAAATTATAAAAAAGATTAATAGATATTTCATGTGTAATTATTTCAAATTCTCATGCACATAATGTTCCTTTGGTCTTTTTATACTAGGCAAAAGGTAGGCATCAGAGAACTAATGACTTTCCAAGTCTCAGCCACTACTTGTAGATTTAAATTTCTCCAAAAAAATATGACATTTAGTATAGGAAATTTGTACAGTAACTTCACTGTAAATGAATTCTTAACTATATTCCTGAGGCAAATATTTTATGAACTTTAAAAAGTTATGTGATTGAGGTTTTTATTGCTATCATATTATTCTTATTTAATCATAACTAGGGGAAAAGAGAAATTAAAGAATGATACTTATATATGCTTTTTCAGCATTGCTTTTATGCTGAACCATTGTTCAGAAATAATCTGTATATTCCAAATTATCCATATTTTGTAATAAAAATTATAAAAATAATCTATATTACTATATTGTAGGTGATATTGGTACATGTTAGATTAATATGTTTTTGGATAATTCTAATTTCTTAAAAAAGGATCATCTAGGCTAAAGTAGAATTTTGTTCAGCTTCATTACAAGTACTAGCCCTCTCTAATATTTACTGGATGAACACATTTCAGGAAATAACCTGGAAGCTAATTACCCAAATATTTAATATTTTTAGAAATAGGAAATTGCTTATAAAAATTAAAATTCATTTAGGAATTCATGGCTTTCAAATACATATTAATGGGATATTTCAATAACATATCCTTGAAAAATCATCTCAGAACAGTAAAATAAGAAAATAAAATAATTATGTTATATATTATATCATATTTAAAAATTATAAATATACATATGTATATGTTTCACTTTATATTATATGTTCCATTTAAATATAAATGCACATATAAATTTAAAAAGTTCTAAATATATAGTATGTATCCAGCTTCTTTAAAAGAATTCTTTCCCTATAAACAAATGTAAACCTAAATACATATATATACATATATATATATATATAATGTGCTGAGAATTTATTTTTCATATAATGTATCAATTCACATACATATATAGATATTATAAATACATATATAATGTAT
Source organism: Monodelphis domestica (assembly GCF_027887165.1). NCBI lineage: Eukaryota > Metazoa > Chordata > Mammalia > Didelphimorphia > Didelphidae > Monodelphis > Monodelphis domestica. Next base: position 243,667,742 of record NC_077234.1, read on the forward strand.
ATCAAATGGACTAGACAAATTAACATGTATTAATTATGTATTTCTGTATCTGGAATTTAGGTCAGAGACACCTTCTAGTCTGATGCATTTACAATTTCTTCATCCCTGGAAATTCTAAAGAATACCTTCCTTTTTAACAAAATTTGAGTAATAAATGAAGGGACAAAGAGCTCTTCTCCTTTGCACATGACCTATCCACCTGTAGGGATGACAGGGGGAACATATTGATAGACTACCTCTGAATTATCTCATAAATTATGGTTAAAGAGAGGTGCTGAAAAATGATTTCCTAAAAGTCTATTTATTAGCCTGATGACCCAGCTTGGGTCATATTTGGTTGCAAGAGATCCATGGAGACCTATTTGCCTTTATTGGTTATGATGCTGGCCTAACCAATGAGCTTGATATAATCAATAAGCATATTGTTACCTCAAAATTAGTATATCATTTTTACTATATTTTAATCATACCAGCATAAAAATTTAAGACACTGCATCATTTAGCTCTATGATTTTTGGAAGACAAAAGTACATGTGTCCTATTTTACATTTAATATTAGTTGCATAGGTATATCATTTAATGGTAATTATTTTGATTTTTAAAATGTAAAATTTAAATTTGATACCCAGGAAAGAGAACACTACCAAAATTTTGGAGAATAAATACTTAAACAAAAGAGTACAGGAAAAAAGGCCTTGCCTTGCACATCAACTATTTTTTTAAAATTAAAAGGATAGTATAGATTTCCATGATTGGGCAGATGAACAATTTTTATTTGTTATAAAGGAAAAGAAGTACATCGATAAAATTATAATAATAACAAATGTTATAAGGTATTAATAGGTTTAACCTGTAACTGGTAAGGTTATACATTTTTTTAATTGACTAGTTTACATTGGAGTTCTAATATATTGCCATGGTAAATGACGGAAATTATTTCCAAATTTCTAAAATGACACTAAAATAGTGTACAACCTTATAAAAATAACTTTAATATGTAATATTAAAATGATCAATATCATGCAGTAAACATAAAAGTTATGTAAAGTCATGGCTACATGAATAGACCAATAAAAATAACAACAGATATTTTACAAGAATACAAGAATACTTTTAATTTGAAGTTGAAAAGGTCCTATCAAAAGCAACTAAGAATACACGAAGAAACAAGTTTAAGGTAAAAGTTATTGTCTTAGATAAGTTTTTGTTCATTTGTGAGAATTCCAGAACCCATTTACTATATACTTTAAACATTTAAACTATAATACTTGGGAAAAAATCCTTCAAATAAAGTCTATCACAGAAAAACAAAGTCATATATTTGGAACTTGAAGGGACCTTAAAGGACAATTAGACTAAACCCATTTTACAAAAGAGGGCATTTATGATCCAGAAAAATCAAGCAACTTGGGCAAAAGTTGGGATTTGAAGCTTGATTTTCTGTCTTCCAATCATGCTAAAGTATAAGATTTCAAAATAAAAACAATAAACACAATGTATCATATTGAAAACTATATACTGTTTTCCTATTGTAAGACTCCCCATTGAAAAACAATATGTCAGCATCGTTTGTTTCATAACATCTGAATAGCATCTCTCTGTGTATGTGTATATATAATTTTACATATATGAACACATGTATGTTATGTATTACTATTCAACCTTTTCTAATAAACAACTTATAGAAGAATAATCCTCTAAGTTGCTATTTCATATATATGTATATATATTGATAATTGCTAAATTGTTTAGCACTTATTATTCTGAATGTTAAGAATGGTTGATTTACTTACATCCCTATTTTTCCTTAATATTAGCTGGGATTCTGACAGTTTCATCTATGGTACATAAGTGATATATACAAATTAAATAAAAATTTTTCTTAAATCTATTTCTTCATTAAAATCATTGTTCACCCTATTTTTACCAATAGCTATAAAGCAAGATGACACTTAAAAGCCCCTTTAACTTACCCCATTTAATGGATATGTTTTCCATCCTAGCTCTCCAAGCACAGTTGTAGTATCAAGCAAGACAACTGAAATAAAAGAAAAATCAATTGAAAAACAGAATTTGAAAATTAGTTGATGTTTTTAATTCCAAATTTTGGTTTGATTGTTCATTATAATTTATTATATAAATTGCTAATTTAATATTTAGAAAAAAATATGAGACTCAATAGCAGCTTTTGGAACTCTCTGACCAGAGATGGTAAGGAGGTCAGATAACTGATCAGAAAAATATTACAGTTGGTCCTTTGCTGGCACTGGATACAGCTATCACTGATTGGCAGCTATATTGCCCCCAAACAGTTCTAGAATATAGATCCAAGGCAGAGAGGAGTGCTGTGTTTTGGCTAAAAGGTTGTAGGGGCCCTATTCACATTTTTAAAAGATCTCCCAGCTTTACAACAGTTTGAGAGCAATAAAAACTTGTGGAACCTCATAAATATGTCTGAAAAATATCAGTAGATAAAGCCCATAACTTGGAACAGGGCCTTCCTTTCCCAAGGAGAGCAGAGCTCAACTTTAACATAAAGTTGATAATATATGTGCCACCTATATCATATTAAATGCCATGTCCATTAAGGAAGGGAAAGAATAAGGAGGAGAGAGAGAACATTTATTACAAAATTATAGAAAATAATTATTAAAATTTTGCCAATATTTAATCTGGAAATAAAATTTAAAAAGAATCATTTGACTACCTTAAAAGCCATGATCATAAAAAGAAACTAGATATCATATTTTAAGAAATGATCAAGAAAAATTGATCTAATATTTTAGATTTAGATGGCAAAAAAAAAAGAAATTGAGAGAATACTCTTATAACCTTCAAATGAAAAATTTCAAGAATTTCAAACCAAATTCCAGTGCTCTCAGGTCTAAAAGAAAATACTTCACATATAAAGAAAGAACCAATTCAAATATCATTCAACTACAATCAGGATCACATAAAATTCAACACCTTCTAAATCAAAGGAGTGGAAGGCTTGGAATAGGATATCTGGAAGACAAAGGAGTAAGATTACAATCAAGAATAATCTACCCAGCAAAACTAAATATAATCCTCCTTCAGGAAAAAAAATAGATATTTAGAAAATCACTTTCCCATCTGAATTGATATAGATTAGAGTGAGGAGATACTTGAGTCAGGGAGACTAAGAAAAAGTCTAGTGCAATAGAACCAGCATGAAGTGATGAGGAGACAGAAACAATAAGACAATCACAGATTGAATGTGTAGTTTAAATATCAGTGAGGAACTATGGAAAACAATTAGGTTATAAGCCTGGGTGACTGAAAATGGTGGTGTTCTCTATTAGGAAATCTGTGAAAAAAGCAGGGTTATTTTTGGGGAGAATGAGTTCTATGTCATATATGAGTTTGAGATGCTTATAGGAAATATAATTTGAGATGCTGCAAAGGTAGTTGTTGACAGGACACAAGCTCGAAAGAAAGATAAGGACTGTATAAATAGATATAAAAATAAATTTCATAGGAATGTTTTTGGACCTAAGAAGGTTGATTAGATTAACTAAGAGAGATAGTACAGGGGATGAAGGGAGCCAATGCCAGACTCTTGGGGGATACCTGTGTTTAGTGGGAATAACATGGATAAAGACCAGGCAAAGAAGTCTGAAGTACTTGAGGCAGGAAAACAAATAGTAAACAGTATTAGAAAATTCTAGAAAGTAGGAGAGAGGATTCAGAGTTGATGCACAGTATCAAAGACTGAAAAGAATCCAAGGAGAATAGAGATAGAAAATGTGATTGAAAAAATGTATTTGATAATTGGCTGATTTGGCCTTCTAGTTTTATACAGTTTTTCTTTTTGAAGAGCACAGATGCAAACCCTGTCCATATCAGCACCAAGTTAAGCTCAAATGTGAATTTCCCTTCATGGCCAGGTGCAAAGATGCTAAAGAGACTCTTATTATAAACATAAAACTTTTATTGAAATATATAAGGATAAAAAGGATTTCTAATTCTAAGTGATTCTAAATCCACCCAAATAAACTCCCTGATTTCGCAAGGAACCTCTTCTCCTATGTTTCACAGGTTACACCTATCCTCCCTGATCTGGCTAACCTGAATTTATACTATCCAAATAAAAACTACTTATTATCCTTATAATTCTTAACTTCATTTTCAAATGATAAAATAGCAGAGGTGAGCTAGTTGAGTCTCAACAAGAATCAAGTTAGGACTCTGTTAAGTCTGATAAGACTCAGAGTCCAAACCAAAGACCAGGTTATTCTTTGGTCTTCTCAGAGTTAAACAATCTATAAAAACCACAATAGACTTTCAATAGTGTTTCCCAATTTGGGAAGGGAAAACTCTGAGCTCCTTCAGATCTTTCCCTCAGACAGAGAGGCAAAGATGTTACCTCCTCCAGCCCTGAGAGAGAGTCTCTGAGAGTTTGTCTCTGCCAATTGCTGGAGACCAACTCCCAACTGACAGAGTGATTAATTGACACAGAAAAATGGTTATAACTGTCAGCAGTTGAAATTAACATGCTCTCTCAGCTCTGCTTCAAACTCCAATTTTTTTTCTTAAGCCAGTCACTTTACTTCTTATCTCTAAACTAATAAAACAATACTTATTTTCTAATTATTCTTACAAAAAGCAGAGATGGTTTATGATCTGTATTAAAAGAGAAATTATCAATTGAAATATAAATGAATACCCAATATTATTATGGAGGGAAATTTTGGGAAAATACTGTGTTTAAACACTGATTTAAATATTTATAGTTTGACTTCACTTGACCACTTCAACATTTTAAAATACTTTCATAATAAGGTGGTTGTGAGATGATATATGCAAAGTGCTTTGCAAACTTTAAAGTGCTACATAAACATAGCTATTCTTTTATTATTAAAAAGGGTCATGATATTTTGGAGAGATAAATATATGTACATAAAACAAATAAAAATTTGTAGAACATGGGTAAGGATGTAGAAATAAACAGAAATGGGAGGAGTCAGAAGAGAAAGAATCCATGTAACAAAGCAGAATCAATAAAGTTTATATTCTTTACCTACAGGAGTTTTTTCAGTGCATATGTACTTTAAGAAAGATTCTAATGTTTGATGTCAAGTTTTCTCAGTCTTTAGCAGATTTTATTCACAAAATAAAAAGTTAGGGAGGTACTCACTGGCTAACACTGAGTCAAAATACCACACATGCAAATGCATACATGCATATGTACATATATAATTACCTATGTGTTACAGGAACTAAAAAAATAGACCTCTGGGGCCTATTTAATATTTTAAACATTCTAATAATATCTAGACCACTAACATTTGAGTAAATATCTGAATGACCTCAAAAGTGCTACTTATAAATAGGAACCTAGTCATCAGTATTTAGCAGTCTAGAGAGTATTCTTGAGAAAATTCTGAAGATAAATAGTCAAAATACATATTTACATAAGTAACTGCTATAAAATATATAATATATATAATTGTTATAAAATAAAACATATATAAGTAATTGATATTATAAAGGATGAACCTAGTCATGAATCAGTACTTAGATGGTTAGAGAGTGTATGACATTATTTAGGAAAATTCACAAATATAAATGCATAATCAAAAAATGATATTTAAAATAAATTGATCTTCATGCATTGAGTCGGTAAAACATTCTTCTACAAATTTTATCAAAATTTAAGCTTAATCTTGTTTACATTAATGCTTACATTAAATTGAATGACTAATCCTGCAAGATGGTGCATACCTTAAATTCCATTAACTAGGGAGGCTGAGGCTGGTGAATTCCTTGATTTTAGTAATTCTGAGCTATAGTAGAGTAGTTTCTGTACTATGTCTGGCACAAATATAGCAAATTCCCAAGAAGGAGGGTGAATAGTGGTGAGGAACTAGGTTGTCCAAGGTAAGAAAACTCTCCAAAATCAAAAGTAAAGTAGATTAAACCTCCAAAGCCAGTTAGAATTGGACTAAACTTCTGAGTTACCCTGACACTTCCAGAGTAATTAAAGGAATCCAGTTTAAAAAAAAAGGAAAGAAAATAAATGAATAAGAATTTAGACTTTATTTTACTGTCACAACAGAATCAAAATTATTTCTACTTCTGATTCTAATACAACATGATAAAGTTTATAATACTATTCTAGTTCTCCTATAACTGACTTTTATCACTGACATATCATATGTTTAAGATCAAGAAGGTAAAAATTCAGGAGTAAGCTGGAAAAAAACATTTATTTTAAGGGATAAATTCTTAAAGTATATTTAATCCTATCATAAATTAATTTTAAAGTGTTTATTTGAACATTTCATGTGTTCAGTAAATACTCATTGGTATGACATTTCATATTTTTGTTAGAAAATATAGATATTTAAACATATAAAAACATGTTTATGTGTCATCCCAAGTCCATACATGTTAAAAAGCACCTACTATATGTCAGGAACTGTGTTAAATGCTGGGGAGACAAAAACAAATTGTCCTTCCACAAAGAGCTCACAGTCCAATGGAAGAGACAATATGTAAACTATGCAAAAGATATATATATATATATGTGTGTGTGTGCATATATATATATGTATATATATATATATGATAAATTGAAATAATCCAAAGAGGGAAAGGATTAAGATGAATAAGGAAAATATTCTTATAGAAGGTAAGAACTTAGCTGGAACTTCAAGAAAGTCAAGGAAGATACAAATTGGAGATAAGGGATGAGAGTATTCAGAGTTATGGAGGACAGTCATTAAAATTGTCCAGATTTGGGAGATGAGGTTTTTTGTTCAAGGAATAAGGTGGACAAAAGTCACTGGATAGCAGGATATATGTGTATCTCTGGGTGTGTGTAAGATGTAAGAAAACTAGGAAGCTAGTAAAGAGAGCAAGTTAAGGACTTTCAATATCAAACTGAGGATTTTCTATCTGATTGTAGAAGTGATTATTATCTACTGGAGTTTATTAAGGAATGATTGGATATGTAGAATGAGAACTATAAAAGGAAGAGTATTTTCACATAAACCTAGAGAGAAATAAGTATTAATGAAAAGAGAATGACTAAAAGTGTCAAGTTAACATGATTAGAACTGAGCTTTAGGAAAATCACATTGACTGAATGGAGGATGAATTTAAATAGGGAGGAATCTGCCAGGATGACTAACCAGCAGTCTCTTGCAATAGTGTAGGCATTAGGTAATGAGTGTTTGTATAAGCGTAGTAGTAATGCCAAAGGACAGGAGATGTATTTGAAAGAAGTAACAAAAGTAAAATTAAGATGATTGTAATTAATTTGACATTTTAGGTAACCCAAAGGAGAAGATTATAAAGGAGAGGATGGTGATGGACAGTGTCCAAAACTATTGAGAATTTAAGAAGGATGAAAACTGCAAAATTGCCATTAAGTATGCAATTTAAGAGATTGTTATTAACTTTGAAGAGAATAGTTTCAGGTGAATGATGAAGTTGGAAGGTAGATTATGTATAAGCCTTAAGGTTGGACTTTAGCTGAGATCTAATCTTAAATCAAGAAGTTTATTCAATCAATGCAAAAACACATATACAACTATAACTATAAATTCTTCAGGGAAAATTTCCTCTATGAAAATCTTTGTACTGGATTACAAAATGAAATTGGCTATTTGGGAAGGTAGTAGTGTGAAGATTGGATTTAGCTATTTCCTGATTGTAACAATGAAGATAGTTAGTTTAACATAATCAGGAATATCCTGGGAACTACAAATTACTCCACCCTACTTAGACCATACTTTAGAGGAAGATAAAGTTGTAATCTTCTGATTGAACAATGAAGATACTTAACTCTAACTTATAGCGAAGCTAGAACTTTAAGTCTATTTTAAGATCTTAATACAAAAAGGTGTTAATTAACTATAAAAGTTAAATTAACCACAAAAAGGTCAAGTAACTTGCAAAAGGCAAACTTAACAAAGAAGTGTTAAGTAACTCTAAAGATATAATCTAATCAAATAAGATGAAAACTCTAAAAGAGTGGGCATTTAGAGGAGTGGACACAAGGGTGAAAGGTCTATATATTGGCTCATTTCCTCTCTCTGGTATCTTTTGGCTGCAGAGGGTTGGCTGATAGCAGCATGCTGGGCCTTTTGGCATCTTAGTGTGGCTACAAGCTATTGTCCAGTTTGGTGGTAAATTGGTAAATTCTGGCTGAGTTTTCCTCCTTTACTTTCCAACTTTATCCTCTTAGAAGCCTCTAATCTTCTTCAGAGACCTAGAGGCAGGAATTTTAAAACTCCCCCTGGCACAGGCCAGGCAAGAGAAATCCTATATTCTCTTCCCTCCTCCTTAAATTCCTTCCCTATATATTAATTAAATGAACATAAATTTCCATACTGACTTGAGTATTTTATTTGGGATTTTCCCTGTTGACCAATTAAATCTAGATTTTAAGTCACAACCCTAAAATTATCTTCACAATCAGTTCCCTTTTCATTGCAGGTCTTAAAGGCAAGTCTAGATTATCTCTTACATAAGCTACTATAGGAGATATTATTTTTCAAATATGCTTTAGAATATATAACTTCTGAGATCCTTCATAGATATAACCTTTTTGGTTTTCTTTGGTTCCTTACTAAACAAAAAAAAAGTAAGTATCTAGTTCACTTATATAAATAAAGCATTTTAGGAGATAGGGAAAGTAAAGGTTTCTAGAGAAATTTTTACCTAATTTAATTTTACTTTACTTAATTTAGATATTGTCAAAAGATGTAATAGATCTAAAATTAAATATACACTCTTGAAAAGTTTAAGTAATTTCAGTACTTGAAAATGAAAACTCAAAATATAAATGGCTATATATATTTAGTCCTGTTAATATCTAACAACTTGTTTTGACTGTTAGATATTTCCTTTCTTTTTCTTTCAAATACACACACACACAAACACACACACACACACACACAGCTTACAACTCGATAAAACAACTTCAAAACTAGATTTCTGAAAAAAAAAACCCAATAATTTACAATAGTGCTGAAAATATGACAGTTCCTCCTGCTGCCTATAAAAAACATATAGTAAAATCACTCCCTGCACTGTTTAAGACATTTAGAAAAAATAACTGCTTTTGATATAAGCACATTAATTTTATGGCACAGTGAAAAATATCTTAGGCTTTTAAAAAATTTTTCATGGCATGAACCTTGATAGTCATAGTATCAAATCTTATAGAGAGAATATAGTAAGATAAAACTACAAATGAGTAATTAATTATTCTATATTATAAGTTTGATGGTAAAAAACCAGACTACATAAATTTCAGAATATCAGAATTGTGATGTAAAAATAAGATATGCATATAAAGTATTTTATAGATATAGTCTTCATATATGGGTTCCTCATATAACATTTATTTGTAGTGCTTTGGGTTTTTTTTCATTCTGTTGAAGAATATGGTAAGGAACTTTCATTGTATTCTAAAAGGAAATAATAACAACTGATAAAAGGCAAGCTTGATAGTATTAGAGTAGAACTGAGAGTAATAATCACTCAAGGCTTAACAGTGCTTCTAATATTAATTCTACTTCTAAATTATTTACCAGTATACCTTCATCTATTTGTCTTTCAAAGAAATAGGGGTATGTTTTAAATATTTAGTTTATGCTTTTTTGATTTTAAAGTACTTTGAGTAAAATGAGGATTAAAATGTTATAATAATTTGTTTACATATTTTTTTTACCACCTTAAGTGAAGAAAAATAAAATAACTCATCAATAATTTCTCTGTTCTCTCAGGGAAGATTACAGAAAAAAGAATAATCTTAATTGAATATAGATTAGGTCAAAGAGATTGCTGTTTGTGTTTCTAATAGTAGAGTTATCATATCTCTGAGAATTCTTTAAGATTTTAATTTTTCCTTTTTTCTTTAACATGAAATAACTTCATTTCCTAAGAGATTTTTTATAATATTGACTACTTGCTATTTAAAATGTAGTAAGAAAAAAACCTATATATTATCAGTAGATTCATAAATATCTTCTTTTCTAGTCCAATTCAACATACATTTATTAAGTTCCTATTATATGTAATATCCTGAAAATAAAATTCATTTAATATAGATATTAAATATTCAAATTGGCTTTACATTAATGCTACCAGATTGTTAAACAAGACAATTTATACCACAATTTGCATAGTTTTACATATATTGGCATGTTATGCTTTACAAAGCTAAGTGCTCAGAATTTTCAGATTTTTTCATTTAAGGTATCTGTCATCACAAAATACTACAAAATTCACATTTGTCATGTGCAAATTTATAGTGGAATAAATTTCACCCTCTCCTCAATTTCTGTTGTTCTGTATCTTTTGAATTATTTTAAAGTATTTTCCAAAAGAGGATGTCTTGTCTTCAAAGACACCACAATACTACTTAGTCTTGGGGAACGAATTTGTCCCATTAACTTTTCAAAATTTTCTTAATGTTTCATCAGCGATGTTTCTACATTATTTTTAGTGGCAAAGAGAATATACCTCTAAAGAAAAATGTGCTACAAAAAGCTAGAAACTCTTTTTCCACATTTACCTTGAATAGAAAAAAAAAGCTATTAAGATTGATACTTTCTATTAGCTCTACATAAGTGAACATGAGCAATATTGTATTATAGGTCATATTATTTGAAAAGTTATTGAATGAATGATTAATTATCTTGTATCTTAGCTCACTTCTTTCTTATTCTGACCAAGAATCTCAAGATTTTTATCTTATATATTTATCACTCATCTCTTTTCCATAGACTCTCTATTTTTTAACTTCCTTTGAATTAGAAGATTCAAGGAAAGGAAAAGTCAGCTGTAGTGATATGCAAGAATTATCTATCATTCTTTGTCTTAGATGAATTCTCTCCCTATAAAAACAATAAAAAATAACTTTCTAATTATTAGACTTATACTATCATTCTAGGATCTAGCTCAGGATATTCACCAAACTACAATGAGACTACAGATTCTAATTCCCAACTAGAATACTGTCTCCTTTCAGAGTCAACAAACTTTTGCCTTACTCATTCACTTGTTCATTTCTTCTCTACTTTTCACCTTCTCACTTCTCTAGATCCAATTCATTGCCAACTACAATCAATCTTATCTTTCTAACACCACTCAGTATGCCCCTTTGATCCTCCAACACCTAGTTCAGGCTTTTATCACAGCAGGTTTGTACTACTGAAATAGTCTTTTACTTTTTTTTCTCTTTAGATTAAGTCCATTTCATCTCTGGTCCATCCTCCACACAGCCATTAAAAATATCTTTCTAAAGTGTAAGTCACTCATATCACCTTTTATAAATTACTATTATCTAGAAATAAAATATACAATCTGCTGTAGGTCTTTTAAAGTCCTTCATAATCTCTGTACTTTTCCAGTTTTCTTACACATTACTCTCCTCTATATAGTATTTGCTTCCCCCCTGCCTTCTCTCACCTGTGGTACACAATGCTTCTCCTTTCACCTACACTGATTAGATAATTCCACTCAAATTTTTCCATTTTATGGAAAGGACCCAGTCTAACCATATTTTTTATTTACTCTCCCAATTCCATTCATGAATCTGGGGTTCTTTGTCTATTCTAACATCTAATAATTCTGGCTTCCTTCTCATTCTATAAACAAGACACTTTATTTCCTGATTCTAGGTATTTTCACTGGGTAATCCCCATACATGAAGGCTCTCTCTCACTACCTTCTCTACCACTCACTTCCTTAATTTCCTTCAATTTTAGTGAAAACCCTACTTACTACAAGAAGCCTTTCCTAGTTTTATTAATTGGGGTCTTCCCTTGATGATCTCCAAGTTATATTATATATCTTGTTTATACATAGATGTTTGAATGTTGTCTATCCCCATTAAACTAGTAGCTCCTGGAGGACTGTCACTGTTTTTGTCTTTTTATCTCCATAGAAGGCAATTAATTTATACTGGTTCACCTGACAAAAAAATACATCATAGAGCTGTCACTTAAGAAATGGCATAACTTGATTTATCTCTATTTTACTTTTTAACACTCTAGCATCCAAATAAGTTTGTTTTATTTTAAGTGGTCAAATGGCTAGAACATGAAAGAGTTGAACAAAGAAGTTGAAAAGGCCCTGTTAAGTTGGTGTTCTAACCCCCACTTTTCCTAATGAGCTATCCTCCTCCATTGTTTGTTATTTTATTCATCATTATCTGTTTGATAACCATTTACAAAAACCAAAAAATTAGCATTGAGATATATTTAATGAATCATGTCTTTTTTCTAACAAAGGAAGGGTCTATAATTCAGCTTCTTCACATAATCCTGTTCTCCATTCCTCCCAGAGACACATTTGTACCACTTTTTGTTCTGGTCCTTTTATTTCTCTTGCTTCAGGTCACATACTAGTAATCTATATTCTAAAGAAAAGGTCTGGGAAACATTGATAAGCACTGTGATTTATCGGAATCTCTAAACAAAGCATGAATTCCAATTTGAAAGAACTACAATATAATGACTGGAACAACTCTAATCTCTTTCTAAAACTGAAGTGGAGTCTACAAAAGCCTCTCCAAGTGAAGCACTCATTTTCAGACATAGCCAAGTGTTGATTTGTTTACTTCAATTATACTTATTTGTTACAAGGGAGATCTTTATAAGTGGAGGGTAGTTTGGTATACATCAGTGGAAAGTGAGAGAGATGGAACTTAAAAAGTGGAAACACATCAACAAAATTTTTTTTAATTATAAAATTGTATACCTTCAATTCTTCCTCAGGAAATAAGCAACAGTTGACTCCCACTTTGCAAAAAGAGATCTTAGATGAAGAAAATATATAGAAATATTTGAGGAAAAAAGTCCCAGACAATTAGTAATGGGAGATTTGCAAATGTGTGTCAGTTCTTATGCTCCATAGTTGTATGAACATGGGACGTCATGTAACCTCTCTATCACTTATTTTTCTGTTTATAAAATGGAGCAAATGATATTTGCTTTATTACATAGTATTATTGTAGGAAAATATGCATTAAACCTTAAAGTATTCTTTCTCTCTACTTCCTCACTTATCTATTGTTTAAGACTCCTGCATTATCTCTTTTTTAGGTTTTTAATTTTAGTACATATTTTATTATTTCTATTTTTCAATTTATATGAATCATGTATTTTTAAAATATCAGTAATAGTAATAAATAGATAATTTTAATAGTTATTTTGGGACAGTTTGTGATTCATGTTCCCCTTCTTCCTCCCAACCTTTCCTCCTCTCTAAGATGTCAGCTAATATGACATAGGTTGTATATATGCTAACATCCAATACATAATTCCATCTTCATTAAGCTATCAAAGAAGATACATATCATTTATTCTAGAGAAAAAATTTATGGAGAAAACAAAGTAAAGAATGTTAGGCTTCAAAGTGCATTCAGATTTCATCCCTATGCAGGTAGAGAGTCCTTTTTTCCAATCATGAATCCCTTGAAGTTGCCTTGAATACTTTCATTACTGATAATAGTTAATTCATTCACAATTTATCATTGTACATTATTGGAGTTATTGTGCACAATCTTTCCCTGATTCAACTCACTTCACTTTGTATCACTTCATGTAAGTATTTCCAATGTTTGTTTTTTTTTGTGGTGATCATTTAATTCATTATTTTGTGGCATGATATTATTTCATCACAATAATTACCACACCTGTTGCAGCCATTGCCCAATTGATGGACATACTTTCTAGTTCTTTCCCACCACAGAAAGAATTGCTACAATTATTTTTGCACAAATAAGTCCTTTCCCATTATCTCTGATTTCTTTGAGATAATATTGCTGGGTCAAAGGGTATGCACAGTTTAATGGCCCTATGGTTTCAAATTGCTTTTCAGAATGGTTGTTTCTGTTCATAGACCAACCAGTAGTATATTAATGTCCCTATATTCCTGAATTCCTTCCAATATTTATTTACCTTTTCTGTCACATTAGCGAGGCTGATATGTGTGAGGTGCTTCCTCAGAGTTGTCTTAATTAGGAATTTTCTACTGTGATTTGGAGCGTCGTTTCATGTAAATAATGATAGTTTAAATTTCTTCATCTGAGAATTGCCTGTTCATATTATATGACCTTTTGTCAATTGGGGAATGTTTTGCATTCTTAGAAATTTAACTTAGTTCTCTAAACATTTGAACTCTCCATTTTCTCCAAAAAATCTTCTCATTATTCTATATGCTTGTTAGCTTTCATCATATATGCCTCCTCCCATTTACAGCTAAACCTCTTGGATATTGTGTCTACTATCAGTTCTACCACTTCCTTTTCTCTTTGCACACTCTCTCCTACAACTCTCTCTACTTTGAAGTCTTAAAAGTTACAAGGTCACATGTTAGGAAATGGAAGTGACTGTGAAGTCATTTAGTACATTGACCTCATTTTACAGATGACAAAATTAAAATCTAAAGTTTGAAAAATTCAGCCAGATTTAGTGTGGCAGACATAACATATAATTCCATGGTCAATTTAGACAGGATTAATGATTAACATTTAATCACTTATAGTTGGATGATGATTCCATAGGATTCAGAACTAAAAAGGAAAGAAAAAGAATTAAAAAATCTATGAATCATAATTTATCTCAATGGTTACTTTAATTTACTGATTATCTAGTCAGAGGAAAAAGACAAGATTTATAATGTATTCCCTAGAATAAAGCTTGATTTTTAAAACTATTCAGAGTTTGGATTTTTTAGGGTTTTTTTTTCTGTCATTGTGGTCATTCTTCTTTTGTTTCTGTCTTTTCTCCACTTTCCATTATTTTATAACAACTCAAATCTCTTTAATTCTTCATGTCATGTTAAAAAAATTATATTATTACATAATATTTCTATACTGCAATTTGTAATTTCCCCTAATTGTTGAACACATGCTTTTTGCAGCTTTTCATTATCACAAAGGTATTAGAAATGTTAATTTGAACTGTGTGGGACTTTAATTTTTAATACCTTTGAATACATATACATTAGTATAATTTGTGGGTTAAAAAGAATGAAGAGTATACTGACTTTACTCATTATTTTCTAAATGATTTCCAAAATATTAAACCAATTTACTTTCCTATCTAGAATATACTACCGGTCTTTCCACAGTTCTTCCAAAATTATCTTGCCAAATTTCTTTATCATTCTTGCCAAATTGGACATCAGTCTCTAGACAACTGATTCCTTTTCTTTCCACGTTGAAATTATTTCTTCTTTTCTATCTGCAGAATTTTATTTTTGAGAGCTTCTCATCCCTCACTGACTGAATTTATATACAGAATTTTAAAGACGGAGGTCATTTTTTTGGTCTTTCTAGCTAATGTCCTTGAAAGGACTATCTTGACTGGTGCCTCCAATTTCTCTCTTCCCACTCTTTTCTTGATCCCTTACAGTCTGCCTTCCAATTTAATTATTACACCTTTTTTTTTCTTACAATGGTGATGCAAGAATATTACAACATTGTTCTCTCCAATGTTACAATTGATTTGTTGCAAAATACAATGATTCTTATTATCCTTGACCTCTCTAAGTCCTTTGACACTAATGATAATTTCTCCTAGCTACTTTTCCTTTTTCTTGGTTTTCAAGATATCACTTACTCTTCCTGTTTATTTGACCACTTCTCTGTACTACTTTTGTTTGCTGGATCCTCCTCCAGATCAAGCCCTCTCAAGGTAGAATACTTCATTTTAGGGTTTTGTCCTAGATCCTCTTCTTTTCTCCCTCTCTAATTAACTAAACGTTCTGATCCAAACCCCATTGGATTTATTTTTATGTTTATTTTTTCTAAAATTTACCTTTCTTGTGTAATCTCTTTGATTTCATCCAATCTTGTATCTCATCTCCAACTGCCATCAGAAAATATGAATGGCATGTCTAGTAGATATTTTAAAATCAATATGTTCAAAACAGAAGCCTTTATCTTTCCTCAAGACCTCCATACTCCTACATTACTAATGTGGAGAGCAACATCATCATCCCAGTCCTCCTTCAGATGTACAACCTAAGTGTCATTGTGGGTTGCTTTAATATCTCTCTTCCTCCATATCTAAGCTGCTTCCTAGGCCTAAATTGTTCTCCTTTCCAATATGTCTCTAATAAACCCCCTTTCTGCTGAAATTGCCACCACTCTAGTGTTGGTCCTCATCACCTCATGCTTTGATTATTGCAATAGCCTGCTGCAGGTCTACCTACTTTGAGACTCTTACTTCATTCTCCATTCTGCCATTAAAGTGATTTTTCCTAAAGAATAGGACTGATAATATCACCTCTCTACTCAATAAACTCCATTGACTCCTATTGCCTCGAGGATAAAATGTAAAATGCTTTGTTTGGCATTCAAAACCCTTCCTAACCGAGTCTCATCCTTTTTGATATTTTTACCCCTTATCCTGGACAAGGATTCTTCAATCCATTGACACTGGCCTTGTGACTGCTCCAGGACAAAAAACTCTGTCAGCTTTTGGTATTTTCTCTAGCTGTCCCCAATGTCTAGAACACTCTCCTTCCACTATTCAGACTACTCACCCTCCATGATTTCATTTGAGTACTAAATAAAATTCCATATTCCATAGGAAACCGTTCTTAATCTATTTAAATGCCAATGTTTTCCCTCCTTTTTTCCCTATCAATATAGTTTGCTTTATATATATTTGTATGTATACAAATATATGTATATATTTGTTTGCATATTGTCTCCCCTATTAAATAGTAAGCCCTTTGAGGGAAGGAATTCTTTTCTTTCTCTGTGTGTTTGTGTTCCCAGGATTTAGTACAATAACTAGCATATAATTAATAGTTAATGTTTATTGAATTAAATCAATTTCAAATCTCCTCCAGGCAACGTCTTCAAGGGTTTGTACTATTCTATACATTTTTTACTTCACCATACTTATCATGAACAAAGTGGTTTCTTGCCTAATTTCTATTTGATCAACTTGGTTAAAAATCTAAATATCAGTTCTACTTCTTACTTACTTTCATCTTTTGAGATATGTAATAATGATAATTAATAAAAGTTACATATTATTAATAGATCCCAAATAGACAAGGAATGGAAAGGAAAAGGAGGGGATGAGGGAAAGGAAGAGGAAAAAAGAGTGTAAGGGGAAAATGAGAGAGTGGGGAGGAAGGAAGAGATAAGAGGAGGGGAAGAAGAGGAGCGGAGGGGAAAATAAAGACGAGAATGGGAGAAGAGAGGAAAAGAGAAGAAGACGAAGACATATAAGAATATAACTACTCTTTTAGCTTTTATTAACTGTGTTTTCTATGATACCTTTGCCTTTCAAAACCCTGAATTTCCTGATATTAGTCTGTGTTTTAAGATATAATGTAATTTTGTAATATAACATTCTAGAGACCACAACACATAGTCCTTCACACAAAAAAAAAAAAAAACAGAAATCTTTGAGGTTGTAGAAGAATTGATTTTCAGGAAAATTTAAGTCCCAGTTCATTCCTCGTAATTCATAACTCATTCAAGTGGGGCATTTTTCCACATTGCTTAAGGATAAAATATCTTAGGTGTAATATTTCTTGACAGTAGTCAGATGCTAAGGTCATTTTGTAAAGGCTCCTTCCCTCCTAATCAAACTATCACATCTTATCCAGCTAAAATTATATAACTTCCATTTATTTCATCAGAAAAAAACTATATTTCTCCAGAGGGGACCAGGAAGTAGAAAGCAGTCTTAGAAAAGTTTAGTCAAGGCCATTTTTCTCTTTGGTCTTTAAAATGAAAAGAAATGATTTAGTAATAAAATCTCCTAAGAAAAGATGAACCTTGTATTCTGACCATGGAAGATACAGTGGAAAGTAGCTTGGTATACTGCAAAGAACAACAACAAAAAATTGGTTGCCAGAGCACGTTGGGTGGGCCTCTCTTTATCTCTGTCATCCAGAAGTTCTATTATCTTGATCAAGTAATTTCACCATTTAAATCCTCAGTATTTTTCCACACTAAAATGGGGAAGTTGAACTCAGTGTCTTCTGACATCTCACACAGTTCCAGATTTATAATTTTATGATCCTATTATTGATAGTACCACAGTTCACTTTGATCTTTTAAAATTATATGATGCTATTAATGTTTATCCTGCAAAGCTCCCCTCAATTGCAAAAAAGGAAAGAAATCACAACTTTAATCATGAAAATGTAATATATCAAAGCATTATAACTTTACTTTTTCATAATAATTTTAATATTCTCTCAGCAAATATAAGTATATGTTGTATAAGGGATTGTGACAGATGAATGAGGAACAATTAAACAAAACAACATATAGGGGGCAGCTGGGCAGCTGGGTAGCTCAGTGGATTGAGAACCAGCCCTAGAGACGGGACGTCCTAGGTTCAAATCTGGCCTCAGACACTTCCCAGCTGTGCGACCCTGGGCAAGTCACTTGACCCCCATTGCCTAGCCCTTATGTTATAATTAAAATGGTTGATGTTGTAAATTGTAGTGAGTTAAAATAGTGGGAGATATAAATTATGCTAGATATAAGAGGGGGTGAGTAAATTGTGACCGCAGAAAATGTTTTCACTACAGGGTCTTGTTTTAAATCAAATATAAGGTGGTCGCCAGGGAATATATTCCCAATTATGAATATACCCAAGTCAACTGGGTTTTATAGAGATTTTAATTAATAATACAATGAGCAATCAAAGAAGGAGAGAGAGAGAAAAAAAAAAGTATAAGTATGAAAGGCCTTAAGCCAACATGGCCTAGACCTGAGTCTTAAGAGAGAGAGAATCAGTCAGTTTTTCATCACTCACCACAAGATTTGTCTTAAGCAAGGGTGTCTGGGGAACAGAGTCTCCCCAGAGGGAGTTCCAGCCAGAGTCAGCCTCCCAAGGGACTTCTTCTCAAGAGATCTTCAAAGGGCCTCCTCCAAAAGGATCTATCTCCAAGGAATCCCTTGCTCAAGAGATTCCTTTTCTTATATAGGGTTTTTTTTCCTATGTCACCTCCCCTAAGTTTTTCCATCTACCAATCACCGTAGATGTTTTCTAAAAGACAGCCCATCTGAATTCCAGCTAAGTCGACTAATCCCCTCAGTAAGTCTGAACCAGAGAAAACACAGCTGAGTCAACTAATCCCATCAAGAGAAAACCTGCCCGACCTTTATAGGTACCTAGCATCCCATTGTATCAATTCTAAAAACAGGCATGGCTCAAAGAACTCCCTGCCTCATCATAAGCATGGATCCAAGTACTTTCATTGTTTAGCAAGGAGTTTTCTCCCCTAAAGAAGTCGTAAGTATGGGTGGAGTAGAGGTCCTCCCATTTCTGATCCTGGTGAGTTCTCACATCAAAATGGGGAATGTTTCCAGTAGGGAATTTGTTCCAATGGAGGATTCCTCAATGTGGAAATTTTTAACATTCACAAGTCTGAGAAATTTCAAGATTTACACTTACCACTCTTCTGCCTTGGAGCCAATACACAGTATTGACTCCAAGACAGAAGGTAAGGGTTTAAAAAAAAAAAACAACATATAAAATATTTTAAAAACACCTTATTGTTCTATCAAAGGTTTTATACTTTTGATAAAAATCTCTTTTTTTCAGACCAATCTCCTTAATGAACATAGATGCAAAAATCTATAAATAGGATACTAGCAAAAATACTACAGCAAGTTATCATAATGACTATTCACTATGACCAGATGGGATTTATACCAGGAATGCAAGGATGGTTTATATATGGAAAACCAGCCATATAATTGACAATATTAATAACCAATCAACAGAAACCACACAATTATATAGACATAGAAAAAGCCTTTGACAAAATATAACACTCCTTCCTACTGAAAACATGAAAAGTATAGGAATAGAAGGGCCTTTCCTCAAAATAATAAGCAGTATATATTTAAAACCATCAGAAAACATCATCTGCAATGAGGATAAGTGAGAAGCCTTTCCAATATAATCAGGAGTGAAGCAAGGATGTCTATTATCACCTCTATTATTTAACATTGTACTAGAAATGCTAGCAATAATAATTATAGAAGAAAAAGAAATTGAAGGTATTAAAGTAGGCAATGAGGAGATTAAACTATCACTATCTGTAGATGATATGAAGCCAACAACTTTAGCAAAGTTTCAGGATACAAAATAATCCCACATAAATCATCGCTATTTCTATATATTCCCAACACAACTCAGCAGCAAGAGTTAGCAAAGGAAATTCCATTTAAAATCATCATAATAAAATATCTAGGAATCTCTTTCCCAAGACAACCACAGGATTTATATATACACAACTACAAACACTTTCCACACTATTAAAAGTAGATCTAAATTATTCGGAAAACATTGATTGCTCATTGGTAGTGTGACAGAGGCTGGCACTAGAGAAAAAGTGCCAGGCTGAAGAGTATGTGAAATTGATCACCTCAACAGGGAAGAGGCCCCAGGAGTGAAATACAGAGGAGGAGGAGACTCTGGATGGGATAAAACTGAGGCTCTCAATCTTGAGAAGCTGAATAGAGAAGTTGGGAGAAAAGACTTTCTCCTGAGGGTTACCCATTTTTCCTGCTGGTGACTGGAAATCTTTCCCCCCAACACTTCCCAGTTGAAAGGATTTTCTGAAGAGATACCTGAGCAGACTTTACCTCCGCTCCTGTTGCCCAGAGGTGAGTCAACTTGACTTTCTCTCAGGGGGCTCAGGCTGTCAAGGCCTGAGTTCCCCACAAACTCAAGGAGGGTGGGGAAAGGGTTTAAATAGAGACAGGGACCCCCTTTTCCCACATTCCTTTTCTCATTCTTACCTGCCTGTTGTTTCTGTTTGTATTACCTGATTGAGTTGACTTTGAAAGTTATCTGTTCCCCAAGCTGAGTGTGAGTGAACAGATCAAGGGGAGACCCTTTGGTATCGAGTAGTGGAGGGGGTACAAGAGGGACAAGAGTGAATCTGGGAGAGTGGCTTTAGCTAAGGAGAAAAGGCAGAAGGGGGAAAATCTTCAAATCCCCTCTCCTCTGTCTTGTGGAGAAGAAAGAAATTGCAAGACATGCATTAAGACAAGAAGCTGGAGATTGATCAGCTGTCAATCAAAGGAAAATTCCATTTGGAATATTGACAGGAAAAGCAATTTGGAGCCAGGCCAACAGTAACTGATTTTCTAGGACTTGGCTGAGGGCTTTTGTTTGATGTTGGCGATTTTGAAGGAAGAACCAGGGTTTATCTCTGGGACTTGGGATAATCAAGTTGGAGGTGGCCTGACTGATCTGAAGGCAGAAGAAGGACAATAGTCCATATATCTTTGTCTGACTAGCTCTGTTTCATGGTAGTGACTGAATTGCCATTTATATCAATATCCTCCAACCTAAGACTCACTGTAGATAATAGGGAAACTCCCAACCCACTTACCTCATCCTTTATCTTTCCTGTTTTCCCCAATAAACTCTTATTTGTGATAAAAGAAGAGAAAGGAGTATTTCCTCTGAAACATCATAGCTTACCCTGAGTGACTTAGAAGTAGCCTGAAGAAGAAGGGGGAAGGGGAAACTGAAGGAAAGAAGAGAGGAGGAAGGGAGTTTGGAAGAGGGAGGAAGGGAGGTTTAAATAGCTATCTGACCCATTAGTTATCAGTATCCATCTAATATACCCCCTCCAATATCATCTATTACACCCTGAGCCAACTTGTTATATCTGCTGTCCCCCCTGTATCCCTCTTTGGGAAGGGGGTTCTCCTCTTTTTCTCTCTCTCCATACCAAAAGTTGAAACTTACCTCTTTTATCTTTTATATACATCTTTTATATATATATATCTTTTAATACAGTTGGCACCCCAGATTTAAAAGAACCCTATTTATTTTTTTAAAATCATTTAGTGACTGTCCCCAACTGTCATCAACTGTCAGTTGTGAAGTTGTCAATTACAACTCCTGAGGCTAGCAGTCTTTGTCACTGATTCTGCCTAGCAGTTTCCACACTGGATCAAAAACATCTTGATTCCTTGGAGGGGGCGGGGTGGAGAACAAGTCAGTTACTGGAACTGCCACTGTGGTCAGTTACAAAACTGAGAGAGAGAGTCTATTGTAAAAGGGAGGCTGTACTAGGGCTGTCAGATTATAGGATCTAGCCACTTTGAATCCTATCTAGCTAGAAGCAAAGCTTTTGGGGATAACAACCATTTTCTAACTGTTAACTCCTGGCAGTTAGAGCCTAGAAAAGATCTAATGGGGAACATGTTACAATTAATACTTTGGTCTTCTGGACTAGGAATAATTGCCATTTATTAGGACTACTGTATCATTTATAATAAAGTGGCAGGAATGGTAGACTATGTTCTGGGGACATTAACCAATATAACTATGGGATGGACACAGTTGCCAATGAATTATCTAGATGTAAATTACCTTTGGCAAATCATACCCCAAATCTATGTTGTGTTCATGGTAGTGACTAGCATCTTAAAGAATATCAAAGCTCGTGCCAACCTGATCTTCCCAAAGAAAACTGTACATGCTCTAGTCATAGATAATGTATTACAGGCATTGTTTTGTTAGATCCCTATTACAACTGAAAGGTGCTAGGATTACATGCAGAGAAAACAAGGCATGGGGAAGGGAACTGATGAGGAGACTGGGGACATGACAGAGCAGACTAATAAGGACGATGTAGTTACTAATACTAATACTGGAAAACCATTAGGTGCAGTAGGGGTAAATGACCTTGCCAATAACATACAGGCACCAACTAATGCATCTGCTAACAATCTTGCAAATGCATGAAAGGCTCAAAAGATTATGCCTCTGTGTGATACAGCTAAGATCACTGATAACTCTGGCATTTTACATACAAACGTTCATAAGTCATTCACCACCCATGACTTAGAGTCTTTACATAAACATATGACTAAATTTTTATTAGAGCCTCATCTCACAATTAAAGAACTAAAGAGAGCATTTTGCATCTATGAACCAGATTCTGAGGATGTAGAAATTCTTTTATCTGGACTTTTTACACCCCAGGACCATAAAAATTTTATTGAGCAAACTAGAAAAGATTCTTCACTCATGAGCTGGTAATAACTTTTTGAGGATCTGGATTTTTCTAATCCAAGATCAATGGCTTCTCTAAGAAAATGCTGTGAGGATCTATTGCAAGGAATGAAGCAATTTTCAGAAATACTCAATGCATGGGGAAAATTTGACAGGTTATCCCAAGAAATAAATGAACACTCAAGCTCATTTATTGATTGCCTTATTGAAAAAACTGAGGGACTGTTAGGTTTTAACCCTGATTCCAAAAAATTCAGAAGCACATGTGAGGAGACAATTTCTCAAGGGTTGTGATAAGCACTTGAGGGATTTCTTCAGGAACTATTGCCCTAAGTTTGACACCATCTCACTTAATGAACTTAGAGACATTGCCACCTATATTCATGATAAAAAAAGTAGATCAAGAAAAAAAGAGGATGATCTAAAGAAAAAGTTCCAAGAGACCCCTGAAATATTAAAGCAGAAAGGGGGGCAGCTGGGTAGCTCAGTGAATTGAGAGCCAGGCCTAGAGATGGGGGGTCCTGGGTTCAAATCTGGCCTCAGACACTTCTTAGCTGTGTGACCCTGGGCAAGTCACTTAACCACCCAATACGCAGTATTGACTCCAAGACAGAAGGTAAGGGTTTTAAAAAAAAACATTAAGGCAGAAAGAATTAGAGGAGGTTAAAACCTGGCTATAATTGAGACATTTAACAGAAAAACCACACAGTATAGACAGACACCTCAAATTCAACAGAGGGTGCAAAGAGATACCAGGACTTGTTTTTGTGTTCTCATCAAGGACACATAGTAAGAAACTGCCCTATGAAACCTCACTATGAACAGGGCCAAAATAAGAGAGATGGGAAAGTTCAAAATGCATATTATCAGGGAAAAAGTATATAACAAAAACTATGGGAGACAGGACTCTAATCACAAGCAGTGTTGTTCTCACTGCAGACTTAGAACAGGAGACCCCAGACCTGAAATCCATGGAAGCAGCAATAGCTTCTGGAGCAAAATCCCATTATTCAGAAATGGTAGTGAGAGATAATTATTATACCGCATGATGCCTGGCTTTAGCATTATCTAGTAAAAAAGAGACCAATGGGGGAGGCACCCCAGGGAGGAAACATGAAGGCATAAACATAAAGAGCAAAAAGGGAGATGGTAGAAAAGAAAAAGAAAACTTTAAAATTTTAGTGGTGGAGAAACAGATAGTTGGGAAAGATGCCACGGGGAACAACTTAAGTCAAAAATCTAAAATTGAGATGGAAAATGAAATTGCACAGATAATAGCAGATATGAAACATGACATTTATGGTTCACAATACATGGGCACATGAAACTGCATAGAGAAAAGCAAGGAACAGGTTAAATTCTTTTTGGAAAACTTTTTAGCTTGCAGAATGGATCTAGATAGTGGAAAATCAAATTGGGCTAACAAATGTGTCAAACAGCAACTTAAGTATCCAGACCATTCTGACAAGATAGTCAAATAAGACATTGTTGAAAGAGTCTTTGGAGCTGATACATTTATACATCTAAGAGGGGAAAGAAAGACGAATGAGGGGAGAACTAACTTAAATCCAAAAGCCAAAGACTTTCACCCACGAAATCCTATAACACACAAAGACACCAGTCCTGGGGATGGGCTTAGAATAGGTCACTACCATAATTCCAATGACTGTCTATTACCTGAACCAAAGACTGCAAAAGAATCTAAGGGGGTGGGAACCAAAGATTTGATAGTGAAACCTCACCCAAGCAGTTCTCAAACTGAAATTAACATAAACACAACCTTTCCTCTGAGCAAGCTGTTAGCTCACAGACAGCAGTGATCCAAAGTGATACAGAGCTAGTTAATAATGGTGCATTGAATGGGGGTGGAATAACTAAAGAGAGGATAGTAGATTTCACTATAACATCTACAAAACCTAAAACATCTACTAGTTATAAACGTGTATTATAAACCCTGGGGCAATACAGTAAAGATGATAATAGGAAACCTGTGCATGCAAACAACATAATAGCTAGTTTGCAATATGAGGTAGAGATACAGGAACCATATATATGGATCAAAGTGGGAGATCAAAATTACAATATTCTCCTTGATACAGGGGCAGCCAGATCCGTATTAAAGTCATTCCCAGGGGACACCAAAAGAGAGAGTATAGTTTCAGTGGCAGGTGCCATGGGACAGATAGAACAAGTCCTGCAATTGAAATCTAAGATGGTAACATTAGGTCCAGTGTCCATTGAACACACATTCCTTCTAATACCAAGGTGTCCAGACAACCTTTTGGCATGTGATTTTCTTTGCAAAATTGGGGCAACATTACAATGTGAGCAATCAGGGAACATATACCTCCATTTACCAAAACAATCCCTGAAACATTATCCTCTATTGTTTGTGGGACAGCTTGATGAGACCACTGATCAGCAACAGGCTATTACATCTCTTTATGACACTCCTACAGACATTCCACAGGGTATATGGGCAACACATAAGAATGATGTGGGAATGATTAAATCGGTACAACCAGTAAAGATAGAAGTAAAAGATTGTATACCTCCCAAGATCCCTCAGTATAAGTTCAGCAAAGAAGCTGAAGAAGGTATAAAATCTATTATCAACAGCTTGCTGGAGCAGGACGTATTGAGACACACAATGTCAGAATATAATAGCCCAATACTAGCTATTAAAAAGAACAAGCCAAATACTGATGGTACAGTAAATTGGTGATTTGTGCAGGATCTCAGTGCAATGAATAATATGATCAAGAAAACCCATACCATCACACAACCTTCCAATGACATTATTTCTGAGATTTCTAGAAATGCATTATGGTATACCATAATTGACTTAAACAATGCATATTTTACAATTCCTCTCCATCCCAACAGCCAAAATATATTTGCATTCTCATGGAAGAAAAATAAGCTCTGTTGGACTCATTTAGTGCAGGACTGTTGTGAGAGTACATCGATTTTCTCCCAGCTGCTGAAAAGAGACCTAGAAAATATAAAATTCAAACACAGCAAGCCAGTGCATTATGTGGATGATCTGCTTCTGGCATCCCCTGATGCCAAAACTTTCATTGAAGGCTCAAAGAGGCTGCTAACCAAATTGAACAAAAGAGGACATAAGGTCTCAAAAACAAAGTTGCAATGGGTTCTCCCAAAAGTTGAGTACCTAGGTTTTATCCTGGAAAAGGACACCAGGAAAATATCCAGTAAGAGAATAGCAGATATACAGGAACTAGGACTTCCACATACAAAAAGACAATATAGGGCATTCCTGGATACTATTGGGTTCTCAAGTCATTATCTCTCAGGATATTCACATATTTCCCAAGTGTCACACAGATCTGACAAAAGATGAGGTTGAGGAGCCATTGAAGCTCACAAAAGAACATCTAAATGTTCTGTCCACTTTAAAACCAACTATCCCAACAGCTCCAGCCCTTGGCATTCCAAATTATAACAAAGATTTTCATCTATATGTCCATGAGGCTAAGGGTATAGCTTCTGGAGCGCTAGCCCAATATCTAGGATTGAGTTTAAGACCTATTGCATATTACAGTACAATTTTGGACCCTATGGCAAAAGGTTTGGTGAATTGTTTGTGCAGTGTTGCTACTGCTGCCCTCATGGTTAAAACAGTTAATGAATTAGTGCTGGGATGCAAGCTCCATATTTACTCTGTACACAAGCTAGAAAAATTGCTAAAATCACAGAGTAGACATGTATTTACATCTGCAAGGTTTTCTCAGTATGAAATAATTTTGCTGACAAATGACAATCGGTTTTGACATAGATGTGCACCATTAAATCAAGCCACATTAATCTCCAACCTACTATTGGGAGAAAAGTCCATGCATGATTGCATACAGACTGTAGAAATAGTACATAGAACCAGAGAAGATCTGAAGGGCACACCACTCAATGATCCGGACCTTCAGATATATTCAGATGGTTCTTCATATGTTTCCGAGGGCAAAGGATTTGTGACAGAGGCTGGCACTAGATAAAAAGTGCCAGCCTGAAGAGTATGTAAAATTGATCACCTCGATGGGGGAGGGACCCCAGGAGTGGAATACAAAGGAGAAGACTCTGGCTGGGAGAGCAATGAGACTCTCAATCTTGAGAAGATGAAGAGATAAGGTGGAAAAAAGACTTTCTCGTGAGGGTTACCCATTTTTCTTGCTGGTAACTGGAAGTCTTTACCCCCAATATTTCCCAATTGAAGGGAATTTCTGAAGAGAAACCTAAGCAGACTTTACTTCAGCTCCTGTTGCCCAGAGGTGAGTCAACCTGACTTTCTCTCAGGGGGCTCAGGCTGCCAAGGCCTGAGTTCCCTCCAAACTCAAAGAGGGGGAGGAAAGGGTTTAGATAGAGACGGGGACCCCTTTCCCCACTTTCCTTTTCCCATTCTTGCCTGCCTATTATTTCTTTTGTATTACCTGATCGAATTGACATTAAAAGTTATCTGTTCCCCAAGCTCAGTGTGAGTGAACAGATCAAGGGGAAACCCTTTGGTCTCTAGTAGTGGAGGGGGGGAAAGGGGGACAAGAGGGACAAGAGTGAATTGGGGGAGAGCAGCTTTAGCCAAGGACGGAAGGCAGAAGAGGGAAGTTTGTACCCTGAGGGAAGTTTGGACTTTTGCTATGGAGAGGGGGAAAGAAAGGAGAATCCCCTTTTCAAAGCAGGGTTCAGGGGAGACAGCTCAGTGTTTGCTCAGAGAGAGGAGAGAGGGTTTGAAGATTTTCCCCCTGCTAACCTAATCCACTCAATCAAAAACAACCAAATCAGTATTAAATCCAACCCCAATTTGGTCTGTCAGCAAAGATGAACCATAGCCCAAAAAGTTCAAGAAAGAAAAAAAAAAACTAACACTCCAAACCAAAAGCCAAAATTCCCAAAGCCAAAAAACCCTCTAAAGGATAAAACCAAAAACCCTCTCAGTAAGCTCAGTCTCAACTTTTATATTCCAGCAACTAAACACTAACCAGCAACCCAACACACTCCCACCAGCCAACTTCCCTGCAACTGCCAGCAACTAACTGTCAGCAACTGACTCCCCCCAACTGATGCTTGTTCATTTTATCTCCCCTTCTTACCTCACTCCTTGTCTCTCTGGTTTCTACTTCCTTTCACTATCAGCTGGTTAATCCCTACACATTTCTATAGGGACCTCCAGGTGCCCAGTTAAATTAGAGAATTTATGAAAATTTTATGAAAAAGCTAAATAAAATAGATGAACCATTTGTTAATTAGATTTAAAAAAGAAAGAGGAAAATGATGTGTGTTAAAAATGAAGTGTACAAATTTACCATCAATTAAAATGAAATTAAAGCAGCTAATAGGAGATATTTTCTCCAATTAAATGCCAAAAACTTACAAATCTAAGTGAATTGAATTAATATTTTTAAAAAATTTGTCTAGATTATGAGAAGAGGAAATAGCACACTTAGTTAAATAACCCTATCTTAGAAAAAAGTAATTCAGTAAGTAATAATTGACCTTCCTAAAATAAAATCCCATGGACCAAATGTACTAAAAAAATGAATTCTACAAGATATTTAAGTAATAATTTCCAATTCTATATAAACTAGTTGAGAAAAAAGGCAAAGAAAAAGTCCTACCAAATTCCTTTTCAAGACAAAAATATGCTGCTGATTCCTAAATTAGGAAGAACAAAATAGAGAGACAAAACTATAAATCATTCCCTCATAGATTCTGATGCAAAAATTTATTTTTAAAAACTTTAATAAAATACTAGCAAGGAGATCATAGAAATGTACTATAAAAATCATAAATGATGATTAGGTATTTAAACATGGTGGCATCTATATCAGGAAATGGTGTTGGCTCAATACTAGAAAAATATCAGCATAATTGATTAGATGAAAAAATATGATTATGCAAAAAGATGCCAAAAAAAACCCTTCTGGACAAAATTCAACATATATTTCTATTAGAAACACAAGATATAGAAATAAATGGAGGTTTCCAAAAGACAATAAGTAGCATTTCTCTTAAATAATAAGAAAACATTATCTGTAATGGGGATAAGGTAGAGGTCTTTCCATTAGGGTCAGTAGTGAAGCAAGATGCCCATTATCAGCACTATTATTAAATACTATCCAAGAAAACCTAAATAGTACAGTAAGATATGAAAAAGAAATGCAATGAATTAGAATAGGTAACAGGGTAACAAAATGATCACTCTGCTTATTATATGATCAAAGTTGCAAGATATAAAATAAACCTCCATAAATCATCAGCATCTCTATACATTACCAATAAACTTTCGTAGAAAGAGACAAAAAAGTGAAAATAAATTTGAAATAATTTCAGAAAATATGGTAGTCTACCTGTCAAGAGAAAGCCAGGAAATTTATGAATGCAATTACAAAACACTTTTCACACAAAGTCAGATCTAAACTGGATTAACATTAATTACTGATTGGGAGGCTGAGTCAATATAATAAACATGGCAATTCTATGTAAGTTAATTTACTTATTTATTGGCCTACAAATTAAAATGCCTAAAATATTTATCGAGCTAGAAAACAATCTTTTGGAAGAACAAAAGTTCAAAGATATCAAGGGAATTAATGGGGAAAAAGTGAAGGTGGCCTAGCCATACCAGATTTCAAACTATATTACTATGAAGCAATCATCAAAACAATCTGGTACTGGTTATGCAACAGAGTGGGTGAATCAGTGGAATAGATAAGGTACTGATACACTTATGACAATCCAGTGTTAAACCCAAAGATCCTCCCTTTGGAGACAAGAACTCTTTATATTATATGACAAAAACTTTTGGGAAAACTAGATAGAACTTTGGTAAAAACTAGATATAAACAAACATTTCACACGGCTAAAGATAAGGTTAAAATTAGTACATTGCTGAGACATAAAGGGTGATATCAGAAGCAAATTAGGGAGTTTTGGAAAATGTTACTTGTCAGAGTCTGTTTATAAAGGAAGAACTTATGACTAAGCAAGAAATCAAATGCTAGAGGGCAATACAATATATAAATGGATAATACTGCAGGTAAGATAAGAAGGAAAGTAAATAAATAATTAAATATAAAAATGATTACAAGGAAAGCAGGGAACTTCGTATAAATTTTTACAGCAAGTTTCTATAAGAAAAGCCTCATTTCTTAGCTAAATGAGAACTGAATTAAATTTATTTTTAAATGCAAGCCATCCCAATTGATGAATGGTCAACAGATCTGAAAAGTTTTCAGAAGAAATAAATCAAAGCTCTTCATAGTCATTTGACAAAATGTTCTTCCACATGGCATCATAAAGTCAGACACAACTGAAAATGCCTGAACAAAAGATCTTTTCATTCTTCTATTTATTCAGCAGTATTTTTTACCACACAGTAATATTCTATTACATTCCTACACCATTGTTTGTTTAATTATTCTTTAACTAATGGATATCTATTTTGTTTTCAGTTCTTTATTATTAAAAAAAAAAACTTCCTGAAATATTTTAGCATATATTGGTGTTTTTCTAATCAATTATGTCCATGACATGTCAACTTATATATCAACTCCTTCTGTCAAAGTGTAGTATATTTTAATCATACTATCTTTATCATTCCAAGCTGCTTCTCAAAACAATTTTACACATTCATGATCTACTAAAAATGTACCACTGTGTTTATTTTCCTCCACCACTTCCAATATTGACTATTAATATCTTTTGTAATCTTTGACAATTTATGGAGTGTGAGGTAAAAAGATAAGGTTATTTTGATGTACATTTCTCCTGTTGTTAGTGATTTGGAACATTATTTCCTGTGTCATTGTAGCTTGTTGATTGTTTTATATTGGTAAGTACTGTGATAGATGGGTAATTATATAGAGATATGAGGAAAGGGTGGGTAGGAGAAGACATTAAACATAATAATAAGTATTTACTCTTTGTTAGACACTCTGTTCACATCTTTTTAAAAAGAGGAAATTTTAGTGAGGAAACTGGACATATAATAATAACAGCATTTATTTAGCACCTACTGCATTCCAAAGAATGTATAAAGTTCTTTATAAATACTTTCTTATTGCATCCTCATGACAACTATGATAAGTATGTGTTATTTAAAATAACATTTTATTTTTCCCCAATTACATGTAAAACAATTTTAACATTGATTTTTTTTATTTTTAATTCCAAATTTTCTCTCTTACTCCTATACTCCCTCTCTTCTCCTTTCCCTGAGATGGTAAACACTCTGATATAGATTTTATATGTAGAATACTGTAAAACATTTTTCCATATTAGGTGCTTTGTAGAAGACATCTCAAAAAATGAAACAGAAAGAAAAAAAGTGAAATATATGTTTCAATATGCAATAAGTAGCCATTTTTCATCATAAGTCTCTTGGATTGTCTTAGGTCACTGTATTGCTAAGAATAACTAGTCTATTAAGAGTTCATAAAATATTGCTATTACTATATACAGTGTCTTCTGGTTCTTCTCATTTCACTTTGCATCAGTTCATAAAAGTCTTTCCAGGTTTTCTGAAATCAT
The DNA here is from genome assembly GCF_027887165.1 of Monodelphis domestica. Taxonomy (NCBI): domain Eukaryota; kingdom Metazoa; phylum Chordata; class Mammalia; order Didelphimorphia; family Didelphidae; genus Monodelphis; species Monodelphis domestica. The sequence goes on from NC_077234.1 coordinate 243,699,298, forward strand.
CTTGTTTGTCATACAATATTATTCCATTATAATCATACAATACAACCTGTCTAGCCATTCTCCAAGTGATGGACAACTAAGGAAGTGCTATTATAACCCACAATTTTATAGATGAGAAAACTTTGGCAAACATTAGTTAAGTAAATCTCCTTGGGTTACATAGGTAGTAAGTGTTTGAGGCCATATTTGAACTCAGGTCTTCCTGACATCAGACCTAACATTCAATCCATTGTGTCACTTTGCTGGATAACAAATTTTAAAAAACCCTACTTAATTTAACTCTAATTTTTAAAACTTTGATTATATGTAAAAGAACATTACTACTTTTTTGTGATTACCTGAAGTAAAATGTACAAATATAGTTTTTGTTGAGATATCATCTATATTAGAGAAAAATACAAGAAAGATTATAAAAAATAATTCCCTTTATGTATCATTCATTAGTGCAATAATTTGGTTACTACTTTCATCAGAACCATGTAGTATGGATTTCTATAGTAAAATATTGAAGGAAGGATTGAGTGGAGATAATATCAGACATATAAGTATAAAGTAGAATAAACATTTCTTTAGTGGTAAATTGCTATGCCTTGTAAGAGACAGGGGGAAGGTTTGTAAATCAAATATTTACAGATGTGATCCATGTCAAGAAATGCCTAACTTTAAGCATATAAAAGAGTGACAGATAGGAATGTTATTGTTGGCAGAAGAGGAAAAGGAAAAAATGACATTTTCATTACCCAGGGGAAATGGCAAATCATAAAATGGAACGGATAATTTTCTTTATAATTAGGATCTCATACAATAAATGCAGCAAATAACTAGCAATGGCTACATTCTTCATCTGTCCTTTCTTGAGGGTTACTAAAACAGGTTCTAGAAATTAGACCTCACCTTTACAAATTCATACAATGAATTTTAAAGTTCACCAAGAGTGGTCAGCCTCTAAGGGTATGAATGGTAAATAGTAAAGGTAATTCTTCAAAATGGCAGAGAAGGTACACAGATCCACCTAAATTCTACCAAATTATCCTGCAGACAACTCTGATATAACACCTTAGAATGAATTCTGGAGCAGTATAACCCACAAAAAGACAAGGTGAAGTAATTTTCCAGCACAGAACAACTTAGAAGGCTGGTGTGATGTACATATTGTACTGGGGACTGAGTGGTGGAACACAGCACCACAGGGTAAGCTCCATCACCACAATAGGCTTTGGACACAGCTGAAGCAGCAGCAAAGACTTCTGGACTTCTCAGCCACAGAGTGTAAGGGGCTGGGAAGTCATATAATTTTCCTGAAGGTAATTGCAGGGGTCTCCTTTCTGGCCCTGGGTGCAAGACTCTTGTCTTGTTGCCCATATACAGAACTAGGTCACAATCTGGGGTGTTATCTCAGGGTGAGGAGCACTAGCAGACAGTAGCCCTTGTGGTCACAGCAGAGCAAGGAAACCTGGTCACAATTGCAAGGGGAAAAGCATGCTTAAGGTTACTCACAGATCAGAGCACACATCAAGAGAGTATTAAACACACCTCTGCTTACATCAGAGCACCCTGGAAGGACTGAAAGTAAATGAATCCCAAGAGCTAGCTTGGAAGGCAGTTACAAAAAGAACCTGAAATTTGGAACAGTTCTCCTTTAACAACAGGTATAGAGCCCAATTTTAACATTTTTTAATTAAAAGAAAAGAAAAGGGCTGGAAAATGAACAAACAACATAACAAGAAAGTCAATATAGGAAGTTATTCTGTTGACAGAAAAGACTGCAACACAAAGTCAAAAGAAGACAACAAAGAAAACCAATACAGCTCTATCAAAAATCACCAAGAGAAAATAGGGCTTAACTTTAATACAAAAAGAATTAAGGGGAGATAAAAAAGGATTTTAAAAATCAAATAATAGCAGTAGAAGAAAAATCATTGAAGAAATGAAAGAGATAAAGGAAAATCATGAAAAAAGAGTCAACTTCTAAAAGGAGGCCAAAGAAAGTACTGATGAAATTAACATTTTAAAAACCAGAATTGGCCAATTGGTAAAAGAGGCACAAAAAATCCAGTGAAAATGATGTTTTAAAAAGGTGAACTGGCCAAATGAAAAAAATGGCATGCAAAAAGTCACTGAGGAGAAGAACATGAAAAGTAGAATTCACCCTTTGAAAAAAAGGATACAAAAATTCACTGAAGGAAAGAATTATTTACAAAGTAGAATTGACCAAATCAAAAAGGTGGTACAAACGCTCACTTAAGAAAATCATGAGAGGGGGGTGGAGTCAAGATGGCAGCCTAGAATTCAGCCCTCTGAATACCCTTCCTTATGGATCACAAACTGAATGCTCCTAGGGGACTGAAAATCAAATCAAACAACAGGAAGGAGCAAAGGAACCCCTCTGCTGGACTCAATCCAAAATGTATGCCCCCAAAAACCAGAATTCAATAACACTCAGTTTTAAAGGGAAGGCAGAAGGAAGGTCCCAGGACTCCTCACCCCTTACCTAGAGCACTAAGCCTCCAGCAGCAGTGGGAACCACTGGGCAGGTAAAGGTACTGGAATGGAGCATGTCCCTGGTGGGAAGGGCTGTGCCAGGCTCAGAGTGTCAAACACAGGCAGCACAGAAAGAGCTGGAGAGGGAGCATAGAGCTGGCAGCCTGGTCAGAGATGCTGACTTCCCTCCATATTGCACCAGCCTTCCAGGAGGTTTTGGTCTCAGAGCAAACCCAGCCCAATACGGCTGAACTTAATCCCATCAAAAGTCTTCAGAGCTCAGGGAAGCCCAGGCTTCAACACTCCTCCCTCACTGACTGCTGAACTTTAATCCAATCAAAAACCCCCAGAGGACAGGGAAGCTCAAATTACAACACCCTTCCCCCACAGACTGCACCGAGAGATCTTCTGTCAAAGCTCCAAGAGGGGAGACTGACAGAAGCCCCCAAAACCAAAAAAAATGAGAGAAGCAAGAGCACAAACAAATAGGGAGAGTAAGGAAGGGGTAAATATGAGCAAGCAACAGAAAAAGAAGAAGTTACAATACACAGCTTTTGTACAGGCAACAAGGAAAGAGCAAATAGAAAACAGGAGGATGGATCAGCAAACTATAAATCAGAAACCCAAGCGAATTGGATACAGGCTTTGGAAGAACTCAAAATGTAATTCAAAACACAATTAAGAGAGGCTGAAAACAATTGGAAAAAGAACTGAAAAACTAAGATAAGTCATCTATAAACAGAGGCACTTGAATTAAAATGAGAAAATAGTGCCTTGAAAGCCAAAATCAACCAGTTGGAAAATGAGGCAAAGGAGATGAAAGATGAGGCAAAGGAGTTGAAAGATGAGGTAAAGAGGATGAAAGATGACCTCCAAAGAAAATCAGACCAGAAGGAGAAAGATGATCAAAAAGCCAGGGTTGAAATCCAGTCTTTAAGAACCAGAATCCAACAACTAGAATTAAGTGACCTCACAAGGCAGCAGGACACTATAAAACAAAACCAAAAGAATGAAAAAATTAAGGAAAATATGAAGTATTTCATTCACAAAACAGAGGATTTAGAAAATTGTTCGAGGAGAGACAATTTAAGAATCATTGGTCTAGCAGAAGACCATGACAAAAGAAAAATCCTGGACATAATACTACAGGAAATTATCCAAGAAAACTGTCCCAATATTCTAGAACAAGAGGGAAAAGTGGAGATTGAAAGAAACCACAGAGCACCTCCTTTACTTAATTCCTAATTGACAACACCCAGGAATGTTATAGCCAAATTCAAAAACTATCAGACCAAAGAAAAGATATTACAAGCTACGAAGAAGAAGTCATTCAGATACCATGGAACCACAGTGAGGATAACACAGGATTTGGCTGCATCCACAATGAAGGACCAAAAGGCATGGAATATGGTATTCCAGAAAGCAAGGGAACTAGGTCTACAACCAAGAATAAACCATACCCAGAAAAACTAACTATATTCTTACAGGGAAAAGTATGGTCATTCAACAAAATAGAAGAATTCCAAGAATTCGTAAAGAAAAGACCAGAACAGAACAGAAAATTCGATGCCCAAGAAGAGAACTCAAGAGAATCATCGAAAGGTTATTTAAAAAGAGGGATGAAGAAAAACAAAACAAAACAAACAAAAAATTCTTTTTTAAAGAGACTCAGTAAGTTAAAATGTTATGTATCCTTATAAAAAAAGAGGTCATTGGTAACTCTTAAAAATTGTTATTATCAGACTTCCAGGTAAGCATGGTGGCAATCTAGATGTGACTCACTTCCTCTCACCTGCACCCCATGAAGTAGACTACCTCAAAAGAACAAAAAAACCATCTTTAGAAGAATGGAGGGACTCTACAGTAGGGTGCATCATTGAATGTACATGGGGTTTGAGCATTTCTACATGATAAGAAGGAGAAAAAACTCGCACCCAAATGTGAGCTGATCTGCCCTCTCCTACCTCACCTGCGGAGCCAGAATCTGAACCAGCATGCACCAGAAACATCGAGTGAGTGAAAGAAACCTCTAAAGTGAGCAAGGGGCATCCCTAGGTCCTTGGGAGAAGACTAGGACTACTGGGGATCTACCCCTGAGAGCAGTTATACCAGAAACCTCTGCACATTGGAGAGCACAGACTGCAGTTGGTAGCTCTAGTGAACAGCAGAGGCCATTGGTATTCTTGCCTCAGGCAAAAGCCTTGCCCCTTAACTTCACAAATATCTCACTCAGACTTCTGACTAAAAAAGAAAGGGAAAACCACCAAGGGATAGCAAATTGTACCCAAGACCAAGCCTCCAAGAAAAGCAGGAAGAAGACAGTGACCCTTGAAATATTTTACAGAGGGAAAAACCAGGCTATAGAGGAAAAAGAGGATGAAATTCAAACAAAATCAAAACTTTCACAAAAAATGGAAATTATCCACAAGCCCTGGAAGAATTCAAATTGGATATTATCCAAAAGATGGAAACCTTCTGGCAAGAAAAATGGGAATTAATTCATAAAGAGATCAACAGTGTGAGAGACAAGAACTCCCAACTGGAGAAATAGCTGGAAGCCACAAAAAGCAGGGCAGACCAAAGTGAAAAGGAAAACCAGTGTTTAAAGATGAGAATTAGGCAACTGGAAGACATTGATCTTGCAAAACAGCAAGAATTAATAAAGCAGGGGGAAGCTGGGTAGCACAGTGGCTTGAGAGCCAGACCTAGAGAGGTCCTAGGTTCAAATCTGGCCTCAGACACTTCCCAGTTGTGTGACCCTGGGCAAGTCACTTAACCCCCATTGCCTAGCCCTTACCACTCTTCTGCCTTGGAGCCAATACACAGTATTGACTCCAAGATGGAAGGTAAGGGTTTACAAATTTAAAAAAAATAAAAAAAATTAATAAAGCAAAGTCAAAAGACTAACAAAATAGAAGAAAACAGAAAATATCTCACTGACAAGGTGACAGATCAGCAAAACAGGTCATGACAAGACAATGTGAGAATCATTGGTCTATCTGAAAAACCAGAAATAAATAGAAATCTTGACACCATATTAAAAGAAATAATCCAAGAAAATTGCCCTCAGGTTCTTGAGCAAGGGGGCAAAATAGACATTGAAAGAGTTTATAAAACACCCTCTATACTAAGTCCCCAAAAGACAACTCCCAGGAATATAATTGCCAAATTCAAGAGCTTCCAAAATAAGCAGAAAGTTTTACAAGAAGCCAAAAAGAAACCATTCAGATATCAAGGAGCACCAATCAGGATCACACAGGACCTGGCAGCTCCCACACTAAAGATCGCAAGGCCTGGAACACAATATGTAGAAAGACAAGAGAATGGGGTCTTCAACCAAGAATCACCTAACCATCAAAACTAATTATCTACTTCCAGGGGAAAGTATGGGCATTCAACAAAATAGAAGATTTCCAAGTATTTGTAAAGAAAAGACCAGAACTCAATGGAAAGATTGATATCCAAACACAAAGAACAAGAGAAACATGAAAAGGTAAATGTGAAAGAAAGGGAAAAGGAGAAAAAAAATTTATTCAAACTCTCTTCTATAAGGGCTTCAATTAGATCAAATTATATATATTAATATATGGGGGGAAATGTTATTTGTAACTCTCAAAAACTGTATTCATTATTAGAATAATTAGAAGAATCACACCTAGGGAAAGATTGGGGCATTATGATGATATGAAAAAAAAAAAGAAAGAAAAAGGGTGGGGGGAGAATCAATGATGGTACCAAGAGATACTTGAAGAAATAGAAATAAATTAAATAGAATAATCTTTTTCATACAAAGGTACACATAGAATGGAGAGGGGAAGAATATTCTTATAAGAAGGAGAGGAAGAGAGTTTTTACTTAAACCTTACTCTCCGTGAAATCAACTCTGAGAGGGAAGAGCATCTAGATACATTGGGATCTTGAATTCCATCTTATCCAACAGGGTAAGGGAGAAGGGGAATCTAAAGGGATTAGAGGGGAGGGAGTGCAAATAGGGAAGGAAAGAGAGGGGGAAGGGAAATTAACAGGCCCTAAAAAAACAAGAAGGAAACAAAAAGGGAGGGGGAAGAAAGGTAAGCACACCAAGGGAGGGGTTTAGAGGGATTGATTAAAAGTACTCATTTAGAAATTTATGTCCTTGATATCATATATTAACAAATTAGGGAGTGCAGAGGTCAATGAATTGGGCATGCAAATTAAAAAACTAGAAAGTGAACAAATTAAAAATCCTCAGAGGAAAACTAAATTAGAGATCCTAAAAATCAAAGGAGAAACTAATAAAATTGAATTCAAAGAACTATTGATACACATAATTAAATTTTAAAACCGTAGATGAATCAAAATCCAATATGCAAAATGCAAATATCCATTACAATTTTAATTTAACTTAAATTTAATTTAATTTTAAATTTTTCTCTGATTTTCAAATATGCTAGAATTATATTATTTATTTTAAAGATACAATTAGATCAAAGATAAAAAATCATCTTTCTTTTAGGGGTTTTCATCATTATCATTATATAAACAGAAAATAATGATGAATGTCTCAATAATTTATATTAAAACATTTCAATTGTTTGGTCCAAAACAAATAGATCATAGTACAAGTAAAATGATGCTTTTCTTTTAGGTAACTTCTCTAATTTCACTCTTGACCTCATGAGATGGTTCTTTCAGAGAATAGTAGTTTCCCTCAGGTTCAAAGGTTATTCTATAGGCCAATAGTCTTAAAATAATTTTAAGTCCTACTGATGAATTTACCTTAACTAGACAGACTTGATAGAAATCCCTCAGCCTCCTGCTATAATTCTCACGTGCAGGGCTAATTCTCTCAAATCCTCAGTCAGTAATTCATTCACCAAACATTTATTAAGCATTCTCTATAAATACTAGAATTTATGCTAAGCACTGGGAATATGAAATTTAAAAAAAAAAGTAAAAAAATCTTACTCTTTTGGAACTCTCATCTTATTGAAGGAGCCAACATTCAAATAATTATGTACATGTATGATGCATTCAGAGTAATTTGAAGACAGTCTTATTTCCAGTGACATGCTCAAATCAACTTGCCAGTGCATCATGAGCCAACTATTAAATTGTTTTGTGAACTTTATATCTTTGAACTTCTTAAAAATTACAAATCACAGTGTGATTTATTGTTGTGCCGATTGTTCATACTTTAAGTAATAGAGAAAATTCTAGTAATGCTGATTAAGTTTAAAATTTTGTTATGCATCCATTTTGGGGTAGATTCAGTTGTTAAACATTTACCAGTACCCTCCTACTAGTGACTACCATTGAGAAAGACCAGGAAAGATCTCTTGTGGATTGGAAAATTTGAGGTAACACTTGAAGGAAAGCCATGGGAAGGAGAGCATTCTAAGCATGAGAGACTATTAAAAGGCAGTTTTGGGAGATGGAGGAATAGTGTTATAACCCATTTTCCTTAATTTTAGAATGCATAGAAAAGAAAAAAATGAAATCTGGAGATATATAAAGGGGGAAAATTGTGAAACACATTAAAAACCAAATTTAGTATTTTAAGTTTAATCTGAGAGGTAATAGGAAGACCATACTTTATGTAGTAAGGGGAGTCACATAGTCAGACATGCACTTAAAGATCACTTTGAAAGACAGAGGAAGATGAACTAGAGTAAGAAGTCTTTTAGCAGAGAGACCAATTGGATGGATTTTTTAAATAAAAAATCCAAGAATGAGTTGAAGAAGGTATACCCCAAGGTGTTGGTTGGGTAAGTGGAAGAAAGGAGACGTATACAAGAAATGACGTGACTGTAGAAATGAAAATACTTGGATTCTAGTTTAAATATGTATTTCATCCTTTTAAATTTGAATACATTCCTTTAACACTCTGCTTTTCCAATGCTGAAACTTTGTTCCAGCTAATTCCCTTGCCTAAGAAGAATAATTACTTCCAACAAGCTTATTTATAGTTTGTTATTGAATTGTTTCAATTTTGTCTAACTTTTTTTCACCCAATTGGGAGTTTTCTTGGTAAAGACACTGGAGTATTTTGACATTTCCTTATCTAGCTTATTTTATAGATGAGGAAATGGAGACTAACAGGGTTAAGTGAGTTGCCCAGGGTCATATAATTAATAAATGTATGATATTATAAAGATGAGTTTTTCTATTTCTGAGCTTGGTGCTCTATCTACTGCTCTAACTAACTGTCCTTTGTTTATATTAGTAGTATTATTTTTGCAAACATGAGTACAAAGTCTATCTCCCTTACTAAAAAAAAAAAAGACTAATCTGTATCCTATAATGACTTTCCTTTCTCTGAACTCTAATTTTAGAGTTTATGTAAATTAATTTGACAAAGTGAAATTATTAATTTTAATGGTATGCAATAAACCTTGCAAAATTCTATATTTGTCTTTAAAATTCAATGTTTTTTTTTACTTTAATCACTTGTTTATACATGATTAATTTCCATGAATTGACAGGATTTTAAATCCCATTCTTTATCTCTTCACCAGGAAAACAGACATTACTTTCGCTATTAAGCATACCTTTAGAGAATAGTCTTTGAAATCTATCCTTGAGTATAGTTAATATTTTTTCATTGGGGTTTAAGTCAAGTAAGTGCTAAATTGCTCTCCAGGATAAATTGCTTAACCTTCTATAATTCATGGTATGGTACAAAGCTGGCTTCTAATATTCCATCTGTTTGCAAATATATGTATTTCTGTAACAATTCAATTTATCACTACATACTATTTTTTATCTCAGTTTCTCATTTCTACAATGGGTACAAGACTTCAAGGTATGACAGAAGAAATAAAAAATCTGCAAAATATTTTTTAAGAAATAATGTTTTCTAGTCTGTTACAGAAGTCCAGATTTTATAGGCTCACTTAGACTTCTGACAATATCTTTTGGTATTGAATGAAATACCACTTAAATGAAAAGGTTACTTCAATAAAATTATGTTTCACAGTCTTTAGTACTTCAGAGTTTCTATTGGATTATAACATTCATTTTATTCATAAGAATAGTTATTTTTAAAAATTTACTCAACTACTTAATGTTATTTGAATGTCCAGAATTCTATGCCACTCTATAGAAGAAAGATTAACAATGTCTTTAGCTGCAAGGTCTTTTGGAATGTCTTTGATTGTTTAATTGGTTGTTTTGTAGCAATGTTTTGTTGAATCTTTTTTCTCTTCTATTTCTCTATTTCTTCTATTTCTAAATCTTCTATTTCTCATTTTGACCAAACTTTCTTTTATGTTCCTGAGCAAATAATCTTATTTCATTGAGTTTGAATGATTCTTGAAGCAATTATTTTTTTTACACCAGTAGCTGTTGCAATTTTTTTAATCACTGGTGTCTACTCTTCACCAATTATGTTTTATGTTTCTTTGGAGTAATATATGTTCTTGGATGATGAAACTGAAAATGACAGAGCAATGAAACATGTATGGTATATCATCTAGCACTTGGATCATGAAGAATTAATGATATCCTGAGAAACCAGTTCAATTCAATTTCATTTGGCTAAAGTCAGACATTCTGAGTAATTAGAATGTGTGTCAGGAAAAGCACATTTACATCGTATTGCTATTCAAATATGAAACCGTATAAAATTATTACTTCTTCCAAGTAATTCATACATCAGTATAATTATTCTCAATACCAGTTGCTTGAGATAGATTTTAGGAATGTGTGTTTCTTGACATTATTTCCTTCATTGACCACATTCTTTGATTGGTTCTTTCATCAGTATCAAAATTTTTCTTTTTTTACAAATTTGTCCAGATTACATTTCAATAAAATTCATTAATATTATTTTTTGATATTTTGCAACCCATGTTCTCTCCTCCTCCTACCTCTCCTCCTCCCTAAGAATTAGGGTAATATAATATAGGTTGGACATATATTATTATGTAACATATATTATTATATAATATATATTTCATGATCATCATATTATTAGGAAGACATTGCTTTTAGTACAGAAACATTTATGGAGGAAATAAAGAATTGTATGTTGCAATTTGCATTCGGACTCCACCATTTTTTGTCATAAGTCTCTTAGAGTTGTCCTAGATCCTTACCTCATAAATAATAAATAAGTCATTCTGAGTTGATCATCATACATTATTATTGTGCTATGTACAAGATCATTCTGGTTCTGCTCACTTCACTACTTCATTTAAGTCCAGGATTTTTTGTGGTCATCTTGTTTGTCATTTCTTATGTCACAATACTGTTACACTATGAGCATATAACATAACTTCTTCAGCCATTCCCCAATTATGTGAATTCTTTCAGTTTCCAGTTCTTTTCTATTACAAAAAGAGCTGGTTTAAATATCTTTGTACAAGTGGTTTCTTTTCTCCTATCTTTTATCTCTTTGGGATACAGATTTTGTATTGGCATTACTGGATTAAAGAGTATGCACAATTTGATAGCCTTTTGGGCATTGTTCCAGATTGCTCTACAGAAAGGTTATAACAAATTGTAGCCCCACCAGAAGTGCATCAGTGAGTATTTTTTTTCACATTCCCTGCAGCATTTATCATTTTCCTTTTTTGCCATGGTAGGCAGCCTGATATGTGTGAGATGGTACTTCACAGTTGCTTTATTTTCATTTCTCTGATCAATAGTCATTTGGATCATGTTTTTATTTTACTAAAAATATTTTTAATTTTTGTCATATGAGAATTGCCTGGTCATATCTTTTATCATTTGTAATTCTTTATATTTTTGTGGATTTGATTAATTTCTCTTATATTTTAGAATTTAATCCTTTGTCAGAGATATGTTATAAGGATCCCCTGCCCCCAATTTATTGTTTGCCTTTTAATCTTGGTTGAATTACTTTTGTTTGTGCAGAGTATAGGGGCGTTTCAATTAAAAAAAAAAAAACCTCCATTAACCTAAATTTGTAACTACTCTTTAAATTATGGTCTTATTGTTACCTGGTAGACAAGGAAGTTAAATGACATGATTAGAATCACAAAGACTAGCATATAGATATTCCTTTCTCTGAGGATAGTTAATTAATTATTCTACTCTGCTTCTCAACACAGTTTTACTACTCTTAAATTTGTATTTCCTTATTAATAATGTTGTTTCTCCTCATCATTATTTAGTGTATGTTGCTATAGGATGGAGATCACATATTTTACTTCTTCACACTGTGCACATAGTATTTGCTAAGATTTTGTAAATTATCTTGGTCTTTGACTAATGATAAATAATTAATTTTAAAACTAGAAAGAATTATTAGAAACTAGGTAAAACCAATACAGGGGATGTAACTTATTCAGTCATATAGCTACTATTATATATAGCTGAACTGGTGTTAGAAATAAAACTCAGGGGGCAGCTGGGTAGCTCAGTGGATTGAAAGCCAAGCCTAGACATGGGAGGTCCAAATCTGGCCTCAGACACTTCCCGGCTGTGTGACCCTGGGCAAGTCACTTGACCCTCATTGCCTAGCCCTTACCACTCTTCTGCCTTGGAGCCAGTACACAGTATTGACTCCAAGATGGAAGGTAAGGGTTTAAAAATAAATAAATAAACAAATAAATAAATGAATGAATGAATGAACAAATAAATAAATAATCAAATAAATAAATGAATGAATGAATAAGTGAATAAATAAATAGAAATTTAAAAAATTCAATTTCCCAAATCACATATGAAATCAATTTTTTAACATATTTCAAAAAGTTTGAGTTCTGAATTCTCTCATTCCCTCCCTCTCCTTAAACCTTCTATGCCCAATTAAATGTGTATATCAGTCCTTCTTTAAACTAATACTGATGCTCATAATTCAAGCACTCCTCCACCCACCTCCCTTATCTTCCAATGCACTGCAAAAGCTCATTCCCATCTCTTTTATGTTAGATAAATTACCTCCTTCTACTTTTCCTTTTGCCATCTCTCAATTTATCTCTCTTCTTATCCATTAGTTTTATTTTTTATTTGTCATGTCATCAAATTCAACTCTCATCCATGCCCTCTTTCTATGTATACTCCCTCACAATTGTCCAAATGATATATTTCTTAGGAGTCATAAGTATGCATTACTAGGCCTTACTCCAAAAGAAAAAAAAAGATTCCTCTTTTTAAGAGGAAATAGCTATATGTACAAACTTATTTAAAATAGCTCTTTTTGTAAGGACAAAGAATTGGAAAATGAGAGGATGTCCAACAATGGAAGAATGGCTGAGTACGTTGTAGTGCTTTATTGTAATGGAGAACTATTGTGCTGTAAGAAATGACAATCATGAGAAGCTAAGAAAAAAACTGTTAAGACTTTCATGAACTGGGGGCAGCTGGGTGGCTCAGTGGATTGAGAGCCAGGCCTAGAGAGGGGAGGTCCTAGGTTCAAATCTGGCCTCAGACACTTCCCAGCTGTGTGACCCATGGCAAGTCACTTGACCCCCATTGCCTAGCCCTTACCTTCTGCCTTGGAGCCAATACACAGTATTGACTCTAAGACAGAAGGTAAGGGTTTAAAAAAAATTAAAAAAAAAAAAAGACTTTCATGAACTGAACCAGAGTGAAATAAGCAGAACCACAACATGTAGGCACTGACAGGAATACTGTACAATGAACAACTGTGAATAACTCAGCTATACTCAGAAATATACTGATCTAAAACTATCCCAATGGACTCATGATAAAAAATTCTATCTGCTTCCAGAAAAAGAGAATTGAAATCATCTGAATCTAGAGCAAAGCAGGTTTTTTTCACATTCTTTCTTAATTGTTTAGTTTAATTTTCTTTCCACAAAAGCATTAATATGGAAATGTTTTATATAATTGCATATATTATATGTAAAATCTAAATGAGATTGCTCACCTTCTGAAGCATAGGGAAGGGACAGAGGAATAAAATCTGAGACTCATTCTTTTAAAAATGTTGAAAACTGTTTTTACAAGTAATTTGGGAAAAATAAAATAAAATTTGATTAGAAAAAAAGGAGTCACAAGTATCATCTTCCCATGTAGTAATGTAAATAGTTTAACCTTATTGAATCCTTTATGATTTTTCTTTCCTGTTTATCTCTTAAGATTTCTCTTGAGTCTTATATTTGAAAGTATTTTTCTATTCAGCTTTGGTCTTTTCATCAGAAATGCTAGGAAATAATCTAGTCCATTGTATGTTCATTTTCCCCTCTGAAATATTATACTGATGTTTTCTGGCTACATCGTTCTTGGTTTAATCCTAGCTCCTTTGCACTCCAGAATATGTTTTTCCATGATTTTTATTCTTAATGTAGAAAACTGTATTTATATTATCATTACTGTAGCTCTATAATATTTGAATTGTTTCTGGATACTTACAGTATTTTCTCCTTTGCCTGGAAGGCCTGAAATTTGGCTATAATCCCTCTGAGAGTTTCCATTTTGGAATCAATTTCAGGAAGTGATTGGTAGAATTATCAAATTTCAATTTTACTATTTCTAGAATATCAGTGTAGTTTTCCCTGATAATTTCTTTGAAAGATATCTGACTTTTAAAATTATTTTCATGTAATCCAATAATTCTTTTTTAATGTTAATTTATTCTATATTGTTTTTTTCAGGTTTTTACTCTTTAAAATATTTTCACATTTGTTTTCTTTAAAATGTTGAGCTCCATTTAATGGACTTCTCTACTAGCAGCAATTCAATGATATAGAACAATTCTGAAGTACTTATGAGAAAGAACCTACCCACATCTAGAGAAAAAACTGTAGGAGTTCTGCCATACTATTTTCCAGTTTTCCCTGCAATTTTGTTAAATAGTGAGTCCTTATTCCCCAAACTGGGGTCTTTGGGCTTGTCAAACACAAGATTGCAATGGGCATTTATCCCTGCATGTTGTGCATCTAATATATTCCAAGGATTGATTGACAATTCTATTTTTTAGCCAGTGCTAAATTGTTTTGGTGATTTCTGCCTTATAGTACAGTTTAAGATTTGGTACTGCTAGACCATCTTCCTTCACATTTTTTTTCATTAATTCCCTTGAGATTCTTGACTTTTTGTTCTTCCAGATTAATTTTGTTTTTATTTTTTCTAGATCTATAAAATAGCATTAGGTAGTTTGACTATGGAGAAAGGAAGAATTTATGACCCAACAAGAGATAGAGAACATTATAAGCAAAAGAATAATTTTAATATATTAAATTAAAAAAAAACTTTTGTATATGTCAATTCAACCATCATTAGAAGGGTAACAAAAAACTGGGAAAAGATTTTGTAAAAAATGTTATCTGTTAAATATTTCATTTCTCAAATTTATAGAGAAATAAATCAATTTATAAGAATACAAGTCATTTACCCACAATAATCATTTGAAAAAAATGTTCAAAATTACTCGATTAGAGAATTGCAAATTAAAACAACTCTAAGGTACCACCTTACCTCTATCGAATTAGCTAATATGACAGTAAAGGAGAGTGGTAAATTTTTCGGGAGTGTGGCAAAATTGAGACTAATGCATTTTTGGTAGCATTGTGAACTGATCCAACCATTCTGAAGAGCAATTTGGAACTATGTCCAAAGGGCTAAAAAACTGTTTGCCCTTTCATCCTGTAATACCACTACTGGGCCTATATACCAGAGAGATGATTAAAAATGGTAAAAAACCTACTTGAAAAAATATTTATAGCAGCTCTGTTGTCAGTAGCAAAGAATTGAAATCTGGGGAAATATTCATCGATTGGGGAATGGCTAAATAAATTGTGGTGAATGTTAATGATAAGGAGGAGGATTTCAGAAAAAAAGTGGAAATATCTACATGAACTGATGCAGAGCAAAATAAAAAAGAGCCAGAAGAACATTGTATACAGTAACAATACTGTTTGATGACCAATTATGAAAGACTAAGCAATACAATTCTGAATGACTTCTAACAAAGAATGCTATCCACCTCCAGAGAAAAACCTATTGGAGTCAGATGCAAATCAACTTGGAGTTTTATGTTGGGATTTTGGTTTTATGTGAGTATTCCTTTATAGCAATGACCAATATGGAAGTGTGTTTTCCATGATAATACATATATAACCCAGATCAACTTGTTTACCATCTCTGAGAAAGGGTAGGGAAAGGAGAGAGGGAGAAAATTTGAATCTTATAATTTCAGAAAATAGATGTTGAAAAAAGTTATTATGTATACTTGGGAAAACAAAACATCTTTGAATAAAAAATCCCTTTATCTTCTGAATTAGTATTAATTCTAAAAGTAGGGCTAGAAAATTGATTGCTAAGTGACATGGCTAAGGTCAGCCAGGTAGGAAGGGTGTGGAACCAGATTCAATTCCTTTTGATTCCAGGCTTAGAGTCCTACCTATTTGCTACCTAGCTACTTCAAACTTGAACCTACTCTTCCTAGAAATTAAGATGGTACTATAGGAGAATGTGACCCAGTTGTAGGGGATGTTTTACAGCAACTTCTTTGAGTCTATGCTCTCCGGAGACTAAACGTTAAAGGGGGACAGTGACTTTGGTTTGGGGGGAAAGAGTTTTTTTTTGTAGCTTCAGTTCTTGCTATATGTTCTCAAAAAACATTCATGAGTAAAAGTTAATTGAAGTTAAATTGCTGACGTTATAACAAGGAGGTATTCCCTGACCAAAATGATACCATTCAAAATTAATATGGAGGATAAAGTAATGAATACAGTTGAAACTCAGTAGATAATAACTATTGATTGATATTAGGAAGAACACACTGAATTAGGTCTGATTAGTTATAGCATTAGAAAAGTTACTTCAAACATTAAAAGTAATGCTAGAAGCTACAGGAAAGAAGGAATAGTAGCCTTTTTCTGATGGGGGAAGTTAGGAGAGTGAGCATAAAACCTATGTTTGCAACATGAAATTTTATGGAAACCTTACAAAATTCACTTTATTTTTGCTCTAGGAGATGGCTTCTTACAAAGATGTTACCAAACAAGTTACCTAAGAAAGGCATGCACAAGTTAAAATTGGTTTAGGTCACCTCAAGTAAAATCTAACTTATAATTGCTTTTACACTCATTTTGAGTGCATACATATGCATTGAACTGCAAAGCCTGAATTTTTTAAAAGATTGATTTAGGCACCCTATTTACTGCCTAATCTCTCAGTATGAAATAGTCAAATACAGAACCAGTGCCATCCACATTTCTATCAAACAATAAAATATTTCAGTTGGCATTTTTTAAAAGAGATTGACTCTGAATTTTATATTACTTCACACCTAATCTGCTCAACTGGACCAAGGTAATGTACAAATCTTATGATTCAAAAGCTGTAGACATTTATATTTGGTCAGCATCTTCTGAACTAAAGCTTGCCAAGGAACTAAACTTCATGTCTTATTTACTTCAGTTTTGAAGGCTGTTCATGAGTACAACTCCAAACTTTTAATAAATATGTATTCCCCTGAAGAAATTTGAATTTGTCATATTCCCTTAGGGAAAAGGAAAGAAATAGTTACTGAGTGTAAAAAGACAAAAACAAATTAAATCTTAAACTATATAAAAGAAGGAATTCTATTTGTGCCATAAGGCTAAAATTTTCTCATATATTCTTAAAAAGTTGCCACCTTTGAAATCTAATAAAATTGATATAGAAATTAACAGGAAGGCAAGATCAGGATTCAGTTAATGCCATTTGTAGTAGCATAAAACATATCCAATTTATATTTTTGAAGTTATAACTGGATTACCTTTGGAGAATACAAATATATTAATAGTTAAATATCATCTCCTCCAATGGCTACAACTACTCTGAAGTTAAAAGCTTCTAAAAAAAGTTTTCCTCTACATATATTCATTTCATATTTAAAAAGAAACTCAAGATTAGGGAGGTTTTTTTTTTTCCCATGATCAGAAAACACGTTAGTGATATACTTATAAGAACCAATTCTTTTAACATACAATCTAATGGTTTCTTTTTTATTATGGATTTTTTCTCTAAGGATAGTTTCTTTCAATTAACATAAAATCTATCTTCTACTGCTCTCAACTCCCTCCTACTGAAAAAGAAAAAAGAAAACCATATGTAAAGCTAAGTAAAGCAAATTCTTTAGTTGATGATGTCCACCACCTCCTAAAAGTTTTCAATTCTGTACTCTGTCAATAATCTCTGTCAAAAGGTGGATAGAATGCTAAATCAACCATTCTTTGATATCATTATTGCTCAAAACATTGATTGTTCTTAAGTCTTTCAAAAATTTTATAATACTGTTATTTATAAATTATTTTCCTCTTTTTGTACACCTAATTCTGTATCATTTCTTATGTTTTCCCTGTTTTAGTCATTGCACAATTAATCAATATTCCACCTCTATTTTTAATTCTTTGCTGCCACATAAAAGCTTCTATAAATATGTTTGAACATTTGATTTCCTTTTTACTTGATCTTTTTGGAATGAAAGTCTACACGTAGCATTGGTGAGTTAAAGGATATATACAGGTTAGTAACTTTTGGGGCTTAATTATATATTGTTTTCCACACTGGACTAATTCACAACTCAATGAATAGTGCATTAATATGCCTCTTTCAAATACTTTTTCCATGACATCATAACGAAATTTTTCATTTAATTGTGTGGTTTAAAATTTTTAAATTTCCTTTTATGCTATTTTTAAGCACTTGATCCATTTTTCCCTTCCCTTCAATAACCATATTCAATTACTGATCAAGTCTACCCTAGTTCAAATATGTATAGACTTTCACCTGGTCTGTTGCAATGATTTGTTGCTAAGAGCTTCATCTCTTTCCTATCTGTTATTCACACGACTAACAAATTAATATTTCTAAAGCATCATCTAAGAATGGAAAATTCATATTAAAATATTTACTTACCCTCTATTCACTGAAATGCATTCCCTTTCCTAATGCACCTCCCTTCTAAGTTTCCGGTAATATTTCATATTATTGCTATCATTCAAATATTCTCTGTCCTAACCAGATTGATTATATTGATTATCTTGTAGTTGTTTCCTATACATGGCATTTCATTATTTATACCTTTTCATATATGGTCCTCCATGCCTACAATGTCCTCACTCCCATATCTCCATTCTCCCAATTCAATACCCTTTCTTCCATTTTACCTTTGGGGGTCTTCCTCATTTTATGAATTTTTGGTTTTATTCCAACTATGCCTGTTGAAAATTTTTTCCAGGGTACCCAAGTCCATTTTTTAGCCTTAGTAAAATGGTTTGTGTAACACAATTTTGAACAGAACTGAAAACTTCTCTAATAAGTTAAAGATATGTAATCTCAATGGCAGTGTTAATATATACAATTGAAGTTATAAAATATTTGAAAAACATGACCAAAATATTTTGGACATATGTATGCCCACCAGATTCTCACATTGAATAAATTTTATTATTAATAATAAAGCTTCAGATTAATAATAGATCTTCAGTATTTCCAACCCTGGTATGTCTAGAATCAGAAGGGAATTTAAAGAACATATAATTAAAGGACTAATTTTCAGATGAGGAAATCAATTTCAAGAGAATTTCATAGACTTGCCCCAGGTCCTTTAAGTAGTTAGGGGCAAAATCTGTATTCAAAATATGATATCTTACTTCAAATTCAGTCTTTCCACCTCCCCATGCTGTTCCCTCTGAGAAGGTTAATTTAAACCATATAGACCACTAGAATAATAAGTTTTCCTTAGGAAGAATTACTTATTATGTATATGTATTATATAATTATATAACAATATAATAATTATCTATCTCACTATCTCTTTCTCTTTCTCTACGTAAAATAGTAAAAATAACAAGACTTGCTATCATCTTTCCTACCACTAAATGAAGTTCATTATATAAACCATGAACCAATTCCAACAACTCTAGTCTGTATTTAGGAGCATCAATTAATAACCAATATTGTTCCCAGAATTGTAATGTTATTGATCTGGATGTACATCACCCCATCAAATAAGATACTGCTTTGAACAGAAGACTACAGGAATAAATATACACAAATGCATGCTCATGTGTATTTGTGCACATATACTGAAATGCATCTGTGTGTGTATGCATGCATGCTTTAACACAATGAAAAAGAAATACCAGATAAAAGCCATACTTGGGTGTTACACAAACCATAATTCAGAAAAATGTTTAGTCTCAATTAAGAAAATGTCTTATTGTAGATGCAGCATTGTAGTCCATGATCAGGTGTCAGCATGCAGACATTTACTAGGTAGACAAAATATCAAAACAAAGGCATTTGGAAAAAATATAAAGATAAGGAAAACATATTGCAATTTATTACTGATGCTTGATCAAAATAGGTCAGTATGAAAAGGCTAAGAGGCAAAATATAGACACTGTCCCCATCTCAATTCCTTAGGGGGAAATATCCATTTCAAGAAAACATTATAATAAGGTAACCAAAGGAACACAGAAGTTATTTAAAAATATTTTTGCTAAATAAATACAGATATCAACTAAAGAAAACATTGCTTTAAAAAACAATTTCATTTTCAAAAAGACTGAGAGAATGATGGAAGAATAAGACAGCAGAGATAACTGCTATTCAATTTCTGGATGTATCATTCACAATTTAGCCTTCCAGCATTATTTCTGTGGCTGTGTATAATGTTCTACTGCTTCTACTCACTTCACTGTTTATTATCTCAATTGATTCTTTCCAAGTTTTTTTTTTATTTAAAAATCAGTCTTTCTGTCCTTTATTATGGTGTAATAGTATTCCATCACAATTATATACAACTCAATCAGCCATTCCACAATTGATGGGCATCCCCTTGGTTTTCAATTCATTGCAGTGCTACTATAAATGGTTTGGAACATATGGGTTCCTTTCCACTTTTCCTGATTTCCTTGCACTCCCCTCAGCTTCCAGTTGAAGAAACTGAACTAGAGATGTTAAATAGCTTGCCCAAGATCACACAGCTAGATGGAACCTGAAGCAAGACAAGAGTTCAAGACTTCAGATTCTTTTATACTTCTCACAAATTTGTAGATAAATACTGAAAAGAGAAAATGGACATGAAGTAAAACAACTGTAGGTTCTGACAGTCATTTAATTTTAAGACATTAATTTGGACAGTAGGTGCACTTCAGTATAACAATAACTATTGTTAACATCATATAAGTTTCTAAAGTACTCTACAAATATTATCTTTTTATCTTCAGAGCTTCCCTGGGAAGCAGGTACTATTATCATCATTTTATAAATGGGGAAACTAAGATAATCAGTCAAGGATCATAAAGCTAGTAAATATATGAGGCAGGATTTATATTCAAGTACGCCTGATTCTAGGTTCAGTTCTCTATCCAACATATTGGTGAATATTATTTAAGAAAATAAAGTCAAACCAAATGACTGAATTTGACTAAAGACATAAAGAAGAAAGTCTTGACATAGTTAATATTAGAGTTTTTAGGATCTAATTTTCAAGATATTCCAAGATGGAGAAGATTCCAAAACAAAAGTGACCAAGAAGTCATCAACTACAAACTCTCACATGCATTCTTTCATATCTTTTAAATTGTCATGTAAACAAAAAAAATGTCCATCAAGAACACCCTTAATGACTTCCAGGTAAACATGGCTATAGTTTAGATGCAGGAAACTACCAATATAGACTGCCTCAAAAGGTAAACAACAACAACAACAACAACAACAACAAAACAAATTCATAGGAACTAAGGGACTCCACCGTAGAGTAGAGTAGAGTGCAGCATTGAAGGTATATAGGATTTGGGCATTTCCAAGCTATAAGGGGGTGAAATAGCTTCCAACAAAACTCAAGCTGATCTACCCTTCCCCCACCCCATCTGTAGAGCCAGTGTTCTAGACTCAGAGCCAGGTCACACTAGGCTCAGTGAGTGAGTGACTGAAACCTTCAGGTCCTTGGCTTCTGACTAAGATCACCAAAGACCTCCTAACAGCAGCTAGACGCAAGACTTGTAAAAGGGAGATTAGAACCCCAGACTTCAATTCCCAGAAGTTCTTGGTAGTTCCCAGAATTCCCTATAATATCACCCTGAGTCATCACCTGAGTGTGAGAACACAATTTGTATTTAAACTGACTCTCCACCTACTTCTCCCCTCTCCCTGCTTCTAAGCACACACATCTCTCAAGATGTAGTAAGTGAATTGAATGGGCTTTTCAGCTCTCCTAGACACGTGCTTTTCATATTTTGTATTTTCTTTATTTCTTAAACTTTAATAAACCTCATAAAAATACAATATTTTTAGTAGAGAAACTAAATTTAACTGTTACAGACTCCAACAGCTGGAAGAGAGCAGACCTTGGGCTAGGAGATAGCACAGAGAAGGTGTACAAATGGTAGAAGCTCCAGAGATGCAAGAGGTTGCCTGAGGCAAAAATCTCACTCCTTTGCTCCATACACAGAGAGCCTGCCTTCCTCACTCAGACTTCTTCACTCATACTGGAAAGGGAAGGAAAAACCACCATAGTGATGGCAAAAACCACACATGAAAAACAACTTTCCAACACCAAGAAAAAAAGGAAGAAGGCATTGACCCTGGTTAATTTTTATGGAGGAAAAATCCAGACTATAGAGGAAATAGCAGAAGAGAACATACAAATAAATGCATCCAAACCTTCAAAAAAATTGAAATTGGCCACAAGCTCTTGAAGAATTAATTCAGAGCTTATCAAAAAGATGGAAGAATATTGGCAAGAAAAATAGGAAATAGGGGGCAGCTGAGTAGCTCAGTGAATTGAGAGATAGGCCTAGAGACTGGAGGTTCTAGGTTCAAATCTGGCCTCAGACACTTCCCAGCTGTGTGTCCCTGGGCAAGTCACTTGACCCCCACTGCCTAGCCCTTACCACTCTTCTGCCTTGGAGCCAATAAGACAGAAGGTAAGGGTTTAAAAAAAGAAAAAAGAAAAATAGGAAATATTTCAAAAAGAAAATAGCAGTTTATAAAAAAACAGGAACTCCCAATTAGAAAAAGAAGTCCAGAAATCAAATTAAATGATAAATGAATTAGAGACCAAAATTAAATAGCTAGAAGCCATGAAAATCAGGATAAACCAAACTCAAAAGGAAAATCAAAAGATTATAGTGGAAAATCCAGTATTTAAAGACAAGAATTGAAACAACAAGACTTAATAAAGCAAAATCAAAAAATTGACAAAATAGAAGGAAATATGAAACATCTCACTGAGAAAATGACTGACGAAGAAAACAGGTCTAGAAGAGACAATTTGAGAATCATTGGTCTACCAGAAAACCCAGAAATAAACAACAACCTTGAAATCATACAAGAAATTATCCAAGAAAACTGCCCTGATGATCTTGAACAAGAGGGAAAATAGACATTGAAAGGGTTTATAGAACACCCTCTAAACTGAATCCTCAAAATGCAACTCCCTGGAATGTAATTGCCAAAATTAAGAGCTTCCAAGCTAAGGAAAAATGTTTACAAGAAGTCAAAAGGAAACAATTCAGATATCAAGAAGCACCAGTCAGGATCACACACAATCTGACAACTTCCACATTAAATGAGTGCAAGGTTTGGAATATGATATTCAGAAAGGCAAGAGAATTGGGTCTTCAACCAAGAATCACCTAACCATCAAAACTGATTATATACTTCCAGGGGAAAGTATGGGCATTCAAAAAAAATAGAAGATTTCCAAATATTTATAAAGAAAATACCAGAACTAAGCAGAAAGTTTGATATCCAAACACAAAGATCAAGATAAACATGAAAAGATAAATAAGAAAGAGAGAGGAAAGAAGGAAAAATATTTTTTATTTAAATGTTCTTCTTTAAGGGCTCAATAGGATCAAATTGTTTATGTTAATATATGGAAAATGTCATTTGTAACACTCAAACATTATATGCACTATTATAGTAATTAGAAGAATCATTCCTAGGTAAAGATTGGGGGGGGAGGATTGGGGAACAAAAGATGGCAGAAAGAGGAACTTGAAGGAATAAGATAAATAGGATAATCTATATCACACAAAGTGGCACATGGGAAGGAGAGGGGAAAAATACTATTATAAGAAGGAGAGGAAGAAAATACTAATATGAAGTACTTAAAACTTACTCTCAGTGAAATCAGTTCTGAGAGGGAAGAGCATCTAGATCCATTGGGATACAGAATTCTGTATTACCCTACAGGAAAAGTGAGAAGGAGAAAACTAGGGAGGTAAAGGGGGGAGAGAACTTAATAGACACTAAAATATAAGAAGCAGGGAACAAAAATGGAGGGGCAAGAAAGGGAACTATAATAAGGGTGGGAATTAGGGGAACTGACTAAAAGAAAACCATAGGTCTAAAATATATATAGCAAAAGAAGAAAGGGCAGAACTAGGAGAGAATATCAAAATGTTGGGGAATACAGAGGTGGTTATCATAATTCTGAATGTGAATGAATAAATACATCTATTAAATGAAAGCAAATAGCAGAGTGGATTTGAAAACAAAATCCTACCATACGTTGTCTATAGGAAATACACATGAGGAAGGTAGACACACACAGAGGAAGGGTATGTGGATGGAGCAAAATCAATTGGACATTAACTGAGAAAAAGAAGGCAGGAGTTGCAATCATGCTATCTGAAAAAGCCATAGTAAAAATAGTTCTAGTTAAAAGAGATAGAGAAGGTAATTACATCCTAATAAAAGGCAATACAGACAATGAGGAAATATCAGTAATTAACATGTATGCACCAAATGGTATAGCATCCAAATTTCTAAAGGAGAAACTAGTGGAATTAAAGGAGTAAATAGATAGTAAAACTATACTAGTGGGAGACCTGAACCTTCCTCTATCACATCTAGATAAATCAAACCAAAAAATAAATAAGAAAGAGGTAAGAGATGTAAATGAAATCTGAGAAAAATTAGAGTTAGTAGATATGTGGAGAAAAATAAATAGGGACAAAAAGGAATATACCTTCTTTTCAGCAGCACATGGTACATTCACAAAGATTGACCATGTACTAGGGCATAAAAAATTGCAAACAAGTGCAAAAGGGAAGAAATAATAAATGCAAACTTTTCAGTTCATAATGCAAAAAATAATAATTAGAAGGGGCATATGGAGAGGCAAATCAAAAATTAATTAGAAATTAAATATTACGATTCTCCAAAACCATTTCGTTAAAGAATAAATCACAGAAACAATTATTAATTTCATTGAAGAAAATGAGAACAATGTGATATCCTTTCAAATGTATGGGATGCAGCCAAAGCAGTACTCAGGGGGAAATTTATATCCTTGAGATCATATATGAACACATTGAGGAGGGAAGAGGTCAATGAATTGGGCATGCAAATCAAAAAAAAACTTAAAGGGAACAAATTAAGAATCCCCAGATGAAAACAAAATTAGAAATCCTAAAAATTAAGGGAGAAATGAATCAAATCAAAAGTGAAATAACTATTGAATTAATAAATAAGACTAGAAGTTGGTACTTTGAGAAAACAAATAAAATAGACAAAGTACTGGTCAATCTAATAAAGAAAAGGAAAGAAGGAAACCATATTAACAATATGTGAGATGAAAAGGGAGATCTCACCTCTAATGAAGAGGAAATTAAAGCAATCATTAAAAACTATTTTGCCTAATAATATGGAAATAAGTATGGAAATCTAGGTGATGTGGATGAATGTTTGCAACAATATAAATTGCCTTTTATTAACAGAAGATGAAATAGAGTACTTAAATAATCTCATATCAAAAAAAAATTGAATAATCCATTAAAGAACTCCTTAAGAAAAAATCCCCAGGGCCTGATGGATTCACAAGTGAATTCAAAACTATCAAAAGAACAACTAATCCTAATACTTTACAAACTATTTGAAGGAGTTCTACCAATTTCCTTTTATGACACAAATATGGTACTGATTCCAAAGCCAGACAGGTAAAAAAACAGAGAAAGAAAATTATAGACCAATTTCTTTAATGAACATAGATGCAAAAAATTTTAAATAGAATGCTAGCATCAAGATTCCAGCATGTGAATATGAAAGTCATTCATTATGATAATATGGGATTACCAAGAAAGCAAGGATGGTTTGATATTAGTAAAACCATCCACATAATTGACCAAATCAACAAACAAACCAACAAAAAACACATGATTATCTCAATAGATGCAGAAAAAGCCTTTCACAAAATACAACACTCATTGCTATTGAAAACACTAGAAAATATAGGAATAGAAGTGTCTTTCTATATAGAAAGGTCTTTCCTAAGAATAATAAACAGTGCATATCTAAAACCATCAGCAAGTATCATCTGCAATGGTGATAAACTAGAAGCATTCCCAATAAGATCAGGAGTGAAACAAGGATGCCCATTGTCACCTCTATTATTTAACTTTGTACTACAAACACTAACATTAGCAATTAGATAAGAAAAAGAAATTGAAGGTATTAAAATAAGTAATGCAGGTGATATGATGGTCTACTTAAAAATCCTAGAGAATCCACCAAAACACTAGTGTAAATAATTAATAACTTTCGCAAAGTTGCAGGTTACAAAATAAACCCACATAAATCATCAGCATTTCTATATATTTCCAACTCATCAGCAAGAATTAGAAAGAGAAATTCCATTTAAAATCACCCTAAATAATATAAAATACTTAGGAATCTATCTTCCAAGTGAAACACAGGAACCATTTGAACACTACTGCAAAACACTATCCACACAATTAAAACTAGATCTAAATAATTGAAAAAAACATTAATTGCTCATGGTTAGAAGAGGTAACATAAAATAAAAATGACAATCCTTCTGAAACTAATTTACTTATTTAGTGCCAAACCCATTAAGCTACCATGGAACTTTTTACTGAATTAGAAAAAATTTAATAAAGTTCATTTGGATGAACAAAAAAATCAAGAATATCAAGGGAAATATCAAAACAACTCTGAAGTATCACCTCATACCTAGGAGATTGGATAACATGACAGCAAAGGAAAGTAATAAATGTTGGAGGGGATGTGGCAAAATCGGGATATTAATGCATTGCTAGTGGAGTTGTGAATTGATCCAACTGTTCTTCAAATAAATGTGCAGATAGCACAAAAAGGTCCATGGATGCCAATGCCATAAAAAAAGAGAAACTGCATTAATTAGGAGATTTGCTTCAGAAAACTTACAGGAAAAATTACTCTAGAAGAGTTTTCATCTACATTGATTGATTTAGTAATTACAATGCAGTGTTTCTAAGAAGTCAGAGAAATATTGTTATAAAAGTTTGTATATTCAAAGGTACATTGTTAGTCTCATTTAATTTTAATTTTTTTACATGATATGAAATTTAATAGTTGTTTTCTGTCACTTTTTAATCCATGTTCTCTCCCTTCCAATAATGTACTCTCTCTCCAAAATGGATATACATCATCTTTCTATATTAATTTCTATATTAATCATGTTGTAAAAGAAAGAAAACACATATTGCTTACACTAAAGAAAAAATCATGAAAGAAATAAAGTGAAGAATGGTATGCTTCACTCTGGAATCAGGATTCATCAATTTCTTCTATGACAGTAGATAGTTTTTTCCCTTATGAATAGTTTAGTCTTATATTCTTAAATTTTGGAGTCATTCACAGTTTATCATCATATATTATTGCTATTATTGTTTATCATGTTTTCCTGGTTCTTTTCACTTCATAGTGAATCATTTCACGTAAATCATTCCAGATATTTTTGTGATCATCTTGTTTGTCATTTTTTTAAATGACACAAGAGTATTCCATTACAACCATATACTACAACTTGTTCAGGCTCTCCCCAAGCAATGGACAAGCCTTCAGTTTCCAGTTCTTTGCCATCAAAGGTACTTTTAACATTTAGCTCTTCAATAAGCGACTCCATACAACCACTCATTTATCCATATAATTTTATTAGTATTCAGATTCAGATAGATTCAGATAATTTATATGAACTTGTAATCCTTGGGGGCAGCTAGGAGATTCAGTATATTCAGAGCCATGTCTAGAGATGAGAGGCCCTAGGTTCAAATCTGGCCTCAAATAGTTCCTACCTATATGACCCTGGGCTAGTCATTTAACCCCCAGTGCCTAGTGCTTACTACTCTTCTGCCTTGAAACCAGTACATAGTTTTGATTATATGATGAAAGGTAAGGATTTATGTTTTTAAAAATTCATAATCCTGAATTCTGAAATAATTTTTTGTATCTCTAAATCTCCAAAGATTCTAGGGAATTTTTCTTTGGAACTTCTCATTCTTTATGGGCCATTCCTTAAAGTGATAAGAAGTATCTATCTTAAACAAGTATCATTTGCAATAAGGGCAAGTTAGAAGCCTTCTCAATAAGAATAGGAATGAAGTGAGGATGCCCATTATAACCACTACTACTTAATATTGTACTAGAAAATGCTAGCTTTAGCAAAAACAAAAAAAAAAGAAAAAAATAAACTGAAGGAATTAAATCAATCAACAAGGAATATAAATTATCATTCTTTACAGATGCATGATGGTACACTTTAAAAAATCCTAAAGAATCAATTTTAAAAATTAATTGAAATAATAACAATCAAAGTTAAAGGATACAAAATAAACCCACATGAATCTTTGGCATTTCTATATATTACCAACAAAGTCCAGTAGTAAGAGATAGAGAATTTCCATTTAAAGTAACTCTTGATAATATAAAATACATGAGAATATACTTGCCAAGACAAATATACGAATTATATGAACACAATAACGAAACACTTTTTACACAAATATAGTCAGATTTAAACAATTAGAAAAAATATCCATTGTTCATGAGTAGCTAATATGATAAAATTATATTGTAATATATAAATATAAGTATAAATAATCTGAAATATATAAGCTAATATAAAAAATTACAATTATACCTAAATTAGTTTACTTATTCAATGTCATACCAATCAAACTATCAAAATATTTTATAGAACTAGAAAAAGCAATAAAATTCATTCAGAAGAATAAAAGATCAAGGATATCAGTGGAATTAATGAAAAAATATGAAGGAAGGTGGCCTAGCAGTATCAAATCACTAACTGTACTAGAAATCAGTAAACCTAAAAACAATCTGGTATTGGCTAGGAAATAGAATGGTGGATTAATGGAAGATATTAAATTAAACCAAGACTAGAAGAGAAATAAACTAGAAAATTTAAAATAAATTCCTCTTATAAAGATTTTATATAGAGAACTAAGTCAAATTTCTAAGAATACAGTCATTTCCCAATTGACAAATTGTCAAGAAATCAAAACTATCAATAATCATATGAAAAAAGGTTTGAAATGCAAATCAAAACAACTCTGATGTACCACCTCACACCTATCAGATTAATAAATATGAGGGTAAAAGAAAGTGATAAATGTTGGAGGTGATGTGACAGAATCAGCACACTGTGGCAAATTAATTCAAGTATTCTGGCGGGCCATTTGGAACCCTGCCCAAGGGTTTTAAAATTGTGCATACTCTTTCATCCTGTAATACCACTATTAGGTCCATATCCCAAAGAGATCATAAAAAGGGGGAAATGACTTACTTTTATGAAAGTATTTATTCTGCATTGTTTTATGATGGCAAAGAATTAAAAATTGAGGGAATTTCCATCAATTCATATGATAGTGAAAGAATATTATTGTGCTATGAGAAATTATGAACAGAATGATTTCAGAAAAGAAGCTGTCAATTCCTTCATTCTTTGATGGAGTGCTATAAACAGAATCAGGAGAACATTGTACACAGTAAGAAAAATACTATACAATGATGAATTGTTAAATACTTATCCACTCTCACCAATACAATGATCTAGGACAATTCTTATAAACTTATGACATTAATTTTCTCCATTTCTCCAGAAAAAGAACTATTGTATTTGGAATGCAAATCAAAGTATATTATTTGTCACTTCATTTTTTTGGGGGGGGGAGGAGGTTTGGTTTTATATGAGTACTCATAATGATGACCAGTATGAACCATATTTGATATGTTAATAATGCATATATAAACCAGATCAAATTGCTTACCTACTCCAACAGTGGGGAGGAAAAGGTAGAAGGGAAATCATTTAGATCTTATAATTTTAGAAAACATGTTGAAAATTGTTATTACATGTAATTGGCAAAATACAATACCTTAAAATTAAAAAAAAAAAAACAATACTTCGCCTCCTGTCCTGTGCTATATAGCACAGTGAGCTTCTTTCTCGCCATTAGAGTTGCCTATCCCATTTAGTACAAAACTTTAAGGTTATATAGATCAAACGAAGTAGAAGCTCAATAGCTCTTGGTAGGCATCACTGTGTATGCTTGTTGCTTTTTCCTGCTTGTTGAGAGGCTGAAACTACTGGTGGATCTCTTGCATATGAGAGTTCTGAGCAGTAGTAAGCTAAAGCTGGTTAGGTGCCATCATTAAGTCAGTTACCTATACATTAATCACTGGGTGTGAGGTGGAAGTAGGAAAGGATGCTGACAACTAAAAAGAGGCAAACCCACACAGGTTCAAAAAACAGAGGAGGTTAAATCTTTTGTGAGTCAGTATCAGGGCTGTGAATGGCTACTGTATTTTCAACTTCCATGGGAGAGAGAGACCCATCTCAAAACAAAAGCAAATGGAAATATCTTGAAATATAAAAATATTTATACTTATTACATAGGTACATACATATGTATGTATATATATATATATATATATAACAGTTTCCCCTTAACTATGCCTAGCTTTGGAGAAAATTGAAGATCTTTCATTTACTTTCTTTAAAAGAGAAAATATTTAACATCTTATTTCTCTTGACTTCTCTTTTAGGTTATACAATCTTTGAAAATTTCCTTTTATCCTATACCCAAGAACTATTAATATACCGGTTTCTATTCACCTAAAGATAGTCACAAAGATTATAGGAGCTGGCATCACTGTAATTCTCACTTTAAACTGTCCCATATATTCCAAATTTGCTTTGTAATATCAAATGGTAGATTAATCCAAAAGTCAGACCTCTGGAAAATGGATTTCAAAGCACATTATTAGGTAAAACCCAATGAGGGAAATCAAAGGCTCAGGAACTGACCTAACTGTGTTCAAGGTTCCTCATTCCTGTTACAAAATGGGTTGGGCTAGATTTTCTTTAAAAGGTGACAAATCGGTAATCATGGCTGCAATCTAGACGCGGCACGTTTCCTCTCCCCAGCACCGAACGAAATAGACTACATCAAAGGAGCATAAAATCACCTTTGGAGGAACAGAAGGACTCCCCAGTACCCCACAGAGGCAAAGGTACGTGGGGCTTGAACATTTCCACACTAAAATAAGAAGGAAAAGCTTGCACAGAAAAGTGAACTGAGCCGCCCTTCCCCCACCCCACCTCCCCCACTAAACCAGAGTGAGCTACCTGAGCGCTCACCGGGACAGCGAGTGAGTGGGGAGCGTCTCTGTCTGGGGGGGCACTCCAGGGTCCTTGGGATCTGGGGACTGCCAGGAAAAAACGTCTCAGGGCGCTTTCACTGGAGAAGCCAGCGGACTTCGGGCGGGCTGCGCTGAACAAGGCGCACGGATTATCTGGGCGGAGCTGAATACCTGGGCTCGGAGGCTGGGAAGAACTAGTCTGAAGCAACCTAAATTCACAGAAAAACCGCTCTTATAACCCAGACCCCAGACCAAAAAGGAAAGGGAAATAAAACCACCAAAGGGATGGCTCACATGGCCCAAAATCAAGCCTCCAGGAAGAAAGGGAAAAAAGTGACTATTGAAAACTTTTATGGTGGAAGTACCCAAGGGAAAGAGGAGAATGAAGAGGAAATCCAAAAAAATTCAGAACACGCCTCCCAAAATGGAAACTATCAACAAGCTCTGGAAGATCTCAAACTGGAACTTATCCAAAAGATGGAAACCTTCTGGAAAGAAAAATGGGAGAAAGAGATCAGCTGTCTGACAGATAAGACTGCTCAATTGGAAAAAGAACTCGAAGCAGCCAATACAAGGGCAGACAAGGCTGAAAAGCAAATCCAGTCCCTAATGTCCAGAATCAAGCACCTAGAAGAAAGTGAGATGATAAAACAGCAAGAATCAATAAAGCAAACCCAAACAATTAATGAATTGGAAGAAAACATAAAATATCTCACTGAGAAGGTCACGGACCTGGAGAACAGAGGAAGACGAGAAAATCTCCGTATCATCGGTCTCCCAGAAAAACCAGAGGTAAACAACAAATTGGATTTTATTCTAGAGGAGATTATAAAAGAAAATTGCCCCCACGTTCTGGAGCAAGGGGGCAAAATAGAAATAGAAAGGATTCATAGAACACCTTCTATACTAAATCCCCAAAAGACAACGCCTAGGAATGTAATTGCCAAATTCAAGAGCTTCCAAGTAAAGGAGAAAATCCTACAAGAAGCCAAGAAGAAGAGCTTCAGATATAAGGGGGCTCCCATAAGGATCACACATGACTTAGCGGCTAACACACTAAGAGACCGCAAAGCATGGAACACGATATTTAGAAAGGCAAGAGAGCTGGGTCTCCAACCAAGAATCAACTACCCAGCAAAACTGACTATATACTTCCAGGGGAAAGTATGGGCATTCAACAAAATAGAAGATTTCCAAGCATTTGCTAAGAAAAGACCAGAGCTCTGTGGAAAGTTCGATATCCAAGCACAGAAAGCAAGAGAAACATGAAAAGGTAAATATGAAAGAAAGGGAAAAGGAGATAAATCTTATCTTTCTCTTTAAGTCAAACTCTCTTCTATAAGGACTACATTTACATCTAATTATATATATTAATATGTGGGGAAAATGTTTTGTGTAACTCTCATAAATTGTATCATCATAAGAGTAGTTAGAAGAAACATGCATAGGGAAAGATTGGGGAATCAAGAAGATTTGGGGAAAGTTGGGGCAAAAAAAGGAAAAGGGAGGGGGGAACCGTGATAATACTAAGATTAACTTCAAGAAATAGGGGGGGAATCAATAGAATAAACTTTCCCATATAAAGATACACATGGGAAGGGGAGGGGAAGAACTCTCATATGAGAAGGAGAGGAAGAGAGCGTGAAGTGGAAGTACTTAAACCTTACTCTCAGTGAAATCAAATCTGAGAGGGAAGAACATCTAGATCCAGTGGGATCCTGAATTCTATCTTATCCATT
This sequence comes from Monodelphis domestica, assembly GCF_027887165.1. Classification (NCBI taxonomy): domain Eukaryota; kingdom Metazoa; phylum Chordata; class Mammalia; order Didelphimorphia; family Didelphidae; genus Monodelphis; species Monodelphis domestica. The sequence goes on from NC_077234.1 coordinate 243,731,880, forward strand.
AGGGCAAGAAAGAAAGGAAAATTAAGGAGGGGGAGGAGGGAGGGAGTACAAAAAGGGAGGGAAGGAGAGGGGGGAGGGGAAGGGAGCATAAAAAGGGAGGGGCTAGAAAGGGAAGCATCTCAAGGGAGGGGACTAGGGGGACTGACCTAAAGTAAATCACTGGTTCAAAAGGAGAAAGCTAAAGAAGAAAGGTCAGAACTAGGGGAAGACATCAAAATGCCAGTGAATCCACAAATAACAATCATAACTTTGAACGTGAATGGGATGAACTCACCCATAAAACGCAGACAAATAGCAGATTGGATTAGAACACAAAACCCTACCATATGTTGTCTTCAAGAAACACATATGAGACGGGTTGACACTCACAAGGTTAGAATTAAAGGTTGGAGTAAGACCTTTTGGGCCTCAACCGATAGAAAGAAGGCAGGAGTTGCAATCATGATATCTGACAAAGCCAAAGTACAAATAGACCTGATCAAAAGGGACAGGGAAGGTAAATATATTCTGCTAAAAGGAAGTATAGACAATGAGGAAATATCACTAATCAACATGTATGCACCAAATGGTATAGCATCCAAATTTTTAATAGAAAAACTAGGAGAATTGAAGGAGGAATTAGACAGTAAAACCATATTAGTGGGAGACTTGAACCAACCACTATCAAATTTAGATAAATCAAATCAAAAAATAAATAAGAAAGAGGTAAAAGAGGTGAATGAAATCTTAGAAAAATTAGAATTAATAGACATATGGAGAAAAATAAATAGGGACAAAAAAGAATACACCTTCTTTTCAGCACCACATGGCACATTCACAAAAATAGATCATACACTAGGTCATAGAAACATGGCACTTAAATGCAGAAAAGCAGAAATATTAACTGCAGCCTTTTCAGATCACAAGGCAATTAAAATATTGATCGGCAAGGGTACATGGAGACCCAAATCAAAAATTAATTGGAAATTAAATAACATGATACTCCAAAATCGGATAGTTAGAGAAGAAATCATAAAAACAATTAACAATTTCGTTGAAGAAAACGACAACGGCGAAACATCCTTTCAAACCTTATGGGATGCAGCCAAGGCAGTACTTAGAGGAAAATTCATATCCCTGAGTGCATATATTAACAAATTAGGGAGGACAGAGACCAAGGAATTGGAAATGCAAATCAAAAAACTTGAGAATGAACAAATTAAAAACCCCCAGAAGAAAACCATACTAGAGATCCTAAAAATTAAGGGAGAAATTAATAAAATAGAAAGTGACAGAACTATTGAGCTAATAAACAAGACTAGAAGCTGGTACTTTGAAAAAACAGACAAAATAGACAAAGTACTGGTTAATTTAATTAAAAAAAGGAAAGAAGAAAGGCAAATTAATAGCATCAAGGATGAAAAGGGGGATCTCACCTCAAATGAAGAGGAAATTAAGGCAATCATTAAAAACTACTTTGCCCAACTATATGGCAATAAATTTACCAATCTAGGTGATATGGATGAATATTTACAAAAATATAAATTGCCTAGACTAACAGAAGAAGAAATAGTTTTCTTAAATAATCCCATATCAGAAATTGAAATCCATCAAGCCATCAAAGAACTGCCTAAGAAAAAATCCCCAGGGCCTGATGGATTCACCAGTGAATTCTATCAAACATTCAGAGAACAGTTAACCCCAATATTATACAAACTATTCGACATAATAAGCAAAGAGGGAGTCCTACCAAACTCCTTTTATGACACAAGCATGGTACTAATTCCAAAGCCAGGCAGGCCAAAAACAGAGAAAGAAAACTATAGGCCAATCTCCCTAATGAATATAGATGCAAAAATCTTAAATAGGATACTAGCAAAAAGACTCCAGCAAGTGATTAGAAGGGTCATCCACCATGATCAAGTAGGATTCATACCAGGGATGCAGGGCTGGTTCAACATTAGGAAAACTATCCACATAATTGACCACATCAACAAGCAAACCAACAAGAATCACATGATTATCTCAATAGATGCAGAAAAAGCCTTTGATAAAATACAACACCCATTCCTACTAAAAACACTAGAAAGCATAGGAATAGAAGGGTCATTCCTAAAAATAATAAACAGTATATATCTAAAACCATCAGCTAATATCATCTGCAATGGGGATAAACTAAATCCATTCCCATTAAGATCAGGAGTGAAACAAGGATGCCCATTATCACCTCTATTATTTGACATTGTATTAGAAACACTAGCAGTAGCAATTAGAGAAGAAAAAGAAATTGAAGGTATCAAAATAGGCAAGGAGGAGACCAAATTATCACTCTTTGCAGATGACATGATGGTCTACTTAAAGAATCCTAGAGATTCAACCAAAAAGCTAATTGAAATAATCAACAACTTTAGCAAAGTTGCAGGATACAAAATAAACCCACATAAGTCATCAGCATTTCTATATAATTCCAACACAGCTCAGCAGCAAGAACTAGAAAGAGAAATCCCATTCAAAATTACCCAAGACAAAATAAAATACTTAGGAATCTATCTCCCGAGACAAACACAGGATCTATATGAACACAACTACAAAACACTTTCCACACAACTAAAACTAGACTTGAACAATTGGAAAAACATTAACTGCTCATGGGTAGGACGAGCCAATATAATAAAAATGACCATCCTACCCAAACTCATCTATCTATTTAGTGCCATACCCATGGAACTCCCAAAAATTTTTTTTACTGATTTAGAAAAAAACATAACAAAGTTCATTTGGAAAAACAAAAGATCAAGGATACCCAGGGAATTAATGAAAAAAAATACAAAGGAAGGGGGTCTTGCAGTCCCAGATCTCAGACTATATTATAAAGCAGCGGTCATCAAAACAATTTGGTACTGGCTAAGAGACAGAAAGGAGGATCAGTGGAATAGACTGGGGGCAAGCAACCTCAGCAAGACAGTATATGACAAACCCAAAGATCCCAGCTTTTGGGACAAAAATCCACTATTTCATAAAAACTGTTGGGAAAATTGGAGGACAGTGTGGGAAAGATTAGGCTTAGATCAACACCTCACACCCTACACCAAGATAAATTCAAAATGGATGAATGACTTGAACATAAAAAAGGAAACTATAAGAAAATTAGGCGAACACAGAATAGTATACATGTCAGACCTTTGGGAAGGGAAATACTTCAAAACCAAGCAAGAATTAGAAAGAATTACAAAATGCAAAATAAATAATCTGGATTACATCAAATTAAAAAGTTTTTGTACAAACAAAACCAATGTAACCAAAATTAGAAGGGTAGCAACAAATTGGGAAACAATCTTCATAAAAACCTCTGACAAGGGTTTAATTACTAAAATTTATAAAGAACTAAATCAATTGTACAAAAAATCAAGCCATTCTCCAATTGACAAATGGGCAAGGGACATGAACAGGCAATTCTCAGCCAAAGAAATCAAAACTATTAATAAGCACATGAAAAAGTGCTCTACATCTCTTATAATCAGAGAGATGCAAATCAAAACAACTCTGAGGTATCACCTCACACCTAGCAGATTGGCTAACATGACAGCTATGCAAAGTAATGAATGCTGGAGGGGATGTGGCAAAGTGGGGACATTAATTCATTGCTGGTGGAGTTGTGAATTGATCCAACCATTCTGGAGGGCAATTTGGAACTATGCCCAAAGGGCGATAAAAGACTGTCTGCCCTTTGATCCAGCCATAGCACTGCTGGGCTTGTACACCAAAGAGATAATGGACAAAAAGACTTGTACAAAAATATTCATAGCTGCGCTCTTTGTGGTGGCCAAAAATTGGAAAATGAGGGGATGCCCCTCAATTGGGGAATGGCTAAACAAATTATGGTATATGTTGGTGATGGAATATTATTGTGCTAAAAGGAATAATAAAGTGGAGGAATTCCATGGGGACTGGAACAACCTCCAGGAAGTGATGCAGAGCGAAAGGAGCAGAACCAGGAAAACATTATACACAGAGACTGATACATTGTGGTACAATCGAAGGTGATGGACTTCTCCATAAGTATCAATGCAATTTCCCTGAACAATCTGCAGGGATCTAAAAAAAAAATACTACCCACAAGCAGAGGATAAACTGTGGGAGTAAAAACACCGCTGAAAAGCAACTGCTCGACCACAGGGTTGGAGGAGATAAGACTGAGGAGAGACTCTAAATGAACACTATAATGCAAACTCCAACAACAGGGAAATGGGTTCGAGTCAAGAACACATGTGATAACCAGTGGAATCATGCGTCGGCTATGGGAGAGGGAAAGGCGGGGGGGGGGGGGGGGGAGGGAGGGGAGGAAAAGAAAACGATCTTTGTTTCCAGTGAATAATGTATGAAAACGACCAAATAAAATAATATTAAAATTAAAAAAAAATTAAAAAAAAAAGAATAAAAAAAAAATAAAAGGTGACAAATCTCAGACTTAAACTGGCCTGGAAGCAGGTAATGTTCAAGGTCTGCCTCACTTGATTGCTTCTTTCTTCTGTCCTCTGACTATGTTAGCATGCCTTTGGGATCCCGAGGGGCATAAAATGTTCTACCTATATGAGTCAATGACTTAAACTGATGTCTTGAGACCACATTACTCTCCCACTACACCTTGCCATACTGAATAAATACTTTCCACATGGAGAAGACTAAGAAAGGCACGTACCTCTGTATCTTTGTTGGACATCTTTGCTATAACCCCACATCTTTTTTAATTTGCTATGCTTCATTTTGTCTCAACTTTGAATTTGAATTAACAGGATGCTGGCATCAGTCTGTCTGGCATTAATAGAGCCTTTACTTCAACAGTTTCAAATGCATTGAAAAAGAGATCAAAACACAAAAGTAAATTATGAAATGTTCGATCTTGAAGAAATTGATTGTAATCATTTAATTTCACCTACTCATTTTACAGATAAGGAAATTGGAGTCCAGATAGTAAGAAGTGACTTACTTAAAGTCACAGATTTAGGAATAGTGCACATAGGCTCCTTTTTCTACTATGCCATGAGGGAAAAAAAAAACAACTTAAGACACAAGAAATAGACAATTACTTCATGTGCATCTTCCCATTCTCCATCTGCAGCTCTGCCTGATTTCAGCTATGCGGAATAAGATGCCACCTGCCCAAGTACTATCTGTTTCCCCATTGTCTGTTTTCCTGTCAGCTTTTGTGTGTTTCCCCACCTCTTTTAACTGAAAGCTTCTAGAGTGAAGGAACTATCTTTCTTTCACTTATTTGTATCTCCAGGCCTTAGCACAGTGCCTGGCACATAGTAGGCTCTTAATGATTTTTTACTGAATTGAATTTCTAGTCTAAGAGCAAGACTTATTCTAACACATGAATCACACCACCTAATTTAGCTTAATTACTCACATTGTATATAGAGACTTACTGATCTTTATAGAATAGTGAACCAATAGTCATGCTTGTACTTCATATGATTAGTCTAACCATATTCATCTCCCAAAGTCTATGCATCTAACTACTGCCAGCTCAATATTCAGTCTCATAAAAGCATAGCAAATTTTTCCTTTAAACTGAGGAAATTGAGTTATCATTGTGCTTTTATCGTTAAATCACTGTAGACCTTCCCTTTTTTGCTGTTTGAATTGATGCTTCTCTTTTTCCGATCTACCTTTTATCAGGCCCTTTCACCTCAGTGTTTTAAAGTCAAATTCCTCCTTGTACTATAAGAAATCATCAGCAATCTCTGCTAAAGTGGGTCACTGATATAGGCTTCATAGTCTTGATCTGGCTTTATATTTCCTCAGAAATTCTGTAAAATTGATCCAGGCCATTTAAGAAAGTGACCTCAAGACTAATAACTGCCTCCACAATCTGCAATCACAAATTTAGTACTTCCATTTGCCTCATTACAAATTAGGCCATGAAGTAAGGTTTTAAAATTTTACTGCATTTTTAGTGTTCTGAATTGTATTTTATTATATTTTTACTGTTCAATTGAAAACTTCTTTACATGTTTTAAAACACAGTATAAAGAATATTGCATCCTTCCCATTTCTTTTTAATACTTCTGTCATCTTGCTCCTAATTATATAAGGCAAATATTTAATATAAGTATCCTTTTTGATATCGTCTTTCAGGTCACTAGTTCAAACATTTAAAAGAAGATTTGGGGTTTGTTTTTTAATGTAATCACTACAGAAACTGATAATACTATAGGAGGGAATGGTGGCTCTGGGAACTACTTAAATTCTATTATATCTCCACCTTTTAAGCTGCCATTGAGCATTTGCTCTTGGTCTGTATTTTCATTTTTAAGTCCTCTATATGGTTGTTTATATTATATTAGAGTGTTTGTCGTGCAATTTCTTGTCCTTTTCTAGAATCTGTATGAATTCTGAAGCAATTATCCTTAATTCTTTGACAATTTTATGCTCCTGGGAAAGTCCATTACTCTACCATTTCTTTTGAGTATCATGGATCCAAGTCAGTTATTTGCCATTTGGGCATTTTTCACATTTGAACAAGAAGCAAAATCCAGCATTTTCACACACACACACACACACACACACACACGTACACAGTAGGGTATTTCAATCCATTGCATAATCAGTAATAATTTCCAAATTATGCTTAAAATGTCATTTAATATTTTCCATATTGTAAGGATACTGATTGTAACTGCTTAACTAGAGTTTTCATAATGCAATCTATTACTTTGCCATTACAGCATTTCATCACTGAATAAGGAAGGTTGTGATGTTGCAATATAAGGTCTACAAAATAATCACAAGATATAAAATTCAAAAACAGGGTCTGTGGGTCCAAGCCCTGGCCCTGCCATTTACTACCTGCCTGTGTGACCTTGGAAAATATTCTTTCTCTGTGAACTACATAGATGAGACAAGGTGAACTCATGTGTTTCTCAGTTCCACTGCTTCTTTCTTTATCTAGAAAAGACTCACTTTCTTCATCTAAAAACTGCTGTATATATCTTATCAAGAGCTTTTAGAATTGCTAGAAGGTTAAATAAGTGTGAGCTATTATTATTGCTACCACAGTAGACTGAATCCTGGCAATGATGAGGGGTGCTATGATTAGATTGCTATGATACATACAGCCATGAAGTAACAATAACATCCTCTTTTATAACACTATAAATTTTCCAAAGTGATTTCATCTATTATCTCGCTTGATCCTGAGGCTATGAAGTAGTCAAGGCAAGCATTTTACATGTGAAGCAACTGCACATCAAAGAATTTAAGTAATTTGTCCCAGGCCTGCACTCTAAGTTCAGTGATATGGGAAGGAGAGGAAAAAGAAGAAGAGAAAGAAAAGTAAGAATATCCACAAAGAAATTGTTAATATCAAAGTTCTGCCAGTGAGGTTAAAAAAAAAACATTTAAATTAACTTCCAAATTGAAATCAATTTAACAGAAATTAATACAACCAAAAAAAAAAACCTATAAATATATTTGTAGTCTAGGACTCAGGCCTAGAAAAGAAAAGCAATTTTGTCTTTATTCTTGAGGGTAGCCATTGGGTCATACACCCCTGGTGAACCAGGGCTTTGCTCACCCAGCATGTGAAGACTGCTTCGGCCGAACAGACGGAAGAAACCAACAAGAAGGTTCAACGGCTGAGAGGGCGACGCAGCAAAGCACTGTGGAGTGCTCAGGGCATGTTGGAGCACAAAGGACAACACGGCCACCCAATGCAGCTGAGGAAGTCCCCAGGTGTAACGACTTTTCATGCCAGTGGACCCAGGCTTCCAACGCCGAGAGAGTGGGACTGTCTCTGTGCATCAGCTTTTCCACTTAAATCTCCTTCACACACAAGTGTTTTTGTGCACACTCATCTATACACCATAGATGAAAACGCACAGACAATTGTCATCCTCGGTTCCCGAGAGACTACTACTACTATTTATGGCTATGTTGTAAGTCAATTAGTATATTTCAGTTTTAGAGATTTTATTATATGATTAATCTATTGTCCCTTTTTCGAATCTCTGAATTTGTAGTTGAATAATGCTAACATTATTAGGTCAATTTAGCACATATACTTAGTAGATGCTGGATTGAGTTTTGCTGGCAAGTTGAAATTCTTATTAAAAAATCAGTTTTGTAAAACCTCATCCATACTATGTGTCATCCTGACATGTTGACATATTTCCATTTAAGTGAGAACATTACTTTAATGTCATGTGTGATGATTTGAAAAATAGTAAAGTTGAGAAATTTAAGTTAATTCTTGGATTACTTAATCTGAGTGTTAAAGGCACTAGAAGGAATTCATTCATAAAGGAAAATATTATCAGCCTCATTTTTGTCTTTAAACTCCATAGCATCTTTCTTGAGGAGATAAAAGTATATTCTACAGAAAGGAAAAATAGATTCAAGATCTCTTAAAGCTGATTGGGCATGTTAAAAATCATACAAAACTTTGAGGATTTGGAAAATACAATAAAGTAAGACAAACATGGTTTGATATTATTATATATATTTATTTGGGTCTTGAAAAACATAAAAGAAATGGAGAAACAAAAACTCAAAATGATTAGTATTAACATTTATTTTGTGAAGGTAAAAGTTGTTGAACATAATTTACTCCAAAAGTTAAGTGAATTAGGAAGAACACTTGTTTTAGGTAGTTTTCAAAAAAGTTCTATTTTACTTTAAAATAATTTTTAATTCAAACAAAAATATATCAAATAGGATATTCTTCCATTTAAGTTAAATAATTGAACAATAATTTCCCTATGAAGGTTTTAAAAATCCATCTACATAGAAAAGGACTTGAGCAGCTTAATTTCTTTTAAAAAATACCTATTTCATTAAACTAACACAACTTTATTTTGAAAGGAAAAATCCCATGGTTGAAAGAGAATGGAGACAAGTTTGCCATTTCTTTCCCCAGCTCATTTTACAGAAGAGGAAACTGACTGTGGATAGAAAATGATACATGAATTATTAAGTTTCATGAATTGCTTGCCATTACTGGGCAGCTAGTTGGCACAATAGGAATAATGTTGGACCTTGAGTCAAAAATACCTGATTGCAAATCTGGCCTCAGATACTTAGAAGCTGGGTTACCCTGGGCAAGTCATTTAACCCTCTTTGCCACAGTTTCCTCATCTTCAAAATTAACTGGAAAAGGAAATGTTGAACCATTCCAGTATCTCTGCCAAGAAAACCTCAAATGGGACAATGAAGGTATGACTGAAAACAACTAAACAACAACAAGCTGACTTTACTGGATATTTTTCATCTTTTAATTAGTTTTTGTTATAGAGGAGGATATAGCCAGAAAAAGAGATATATTGGGAAGTATAGATGATACAAAAGCAAAATACATTTAAAAAACTTAAAATATAAAACTTGTATATATTTTTGACAGACCATGGGACATTCTTCCCCCAACACCTACCAAGATCAGCTGACCCCCACTCCCAACTTCCCAGCACCTACTGGAGCTGTGGAACAGAGAACTAAGGCAGCACCTGTTCACATGACAAAACACTGAAACTCTTTGTTCCTTAACCTGTCAGGTAGAAAATGAATGAGTAGTGTGACCCTACAAAGCATGAAACAAACCATTCCTGAAAAACCCCTGCCATCCTCCAGAAACAGTCAGTGAAATCAATCCAAGTTACCTTATTCCTCACACCCCCTTTCTTTCCTCCCCTTGCCACTTCATTGCTCCATTCCTCCCCTTTCCTTCCTCCATTAATGCTTTGCTTGATTACCTTACTCTGGTCTCATTGTCTCTTGGTGCAAATCCCCATCACTCAAACTGACATCTTTAATTGCAGTGATCAAAGGATGTCAAGTTGGGAATGTTATTGAAAATCAGAAAACTTATAGCTCATATACATACATATATAATAATTATTATTTTCTGTGGTTTCTTTTTTCTTTTTCTTTTTTTTTAAACATTATTTTACTTGGTCATTTCCAAACATTATATAATAATTATTATTAAGAATGCAAGAAAACAAATTTCATCAGGCTGAATTCCTTGTTCATTTCCTTTTACTGTAATCTTTCTCTGTCAATAATTTGGTATTAGAGGAATCAACAACACATAATACAAAATTTGAACTCAATTCAAATATAACATATCATTTGTATATAGTTTAAAAATTCACAGTTTAAAAATACCAAGTGGGAAAAGTAATTTGCCTTTCGCTGGAGTCAAAGTGGCACAGTAGAAACAGGAAAGCCCAAAACTCCCATGAGAATCCTCTCCAACCAATCTTAAAATAGCCCCACAAAATTAATACAGGAATGAGTGAAGGAATCAACAAGGAGACAGAGTGAAGCAATTTTCAATAAGAGAACACTGAAATATAGGCAGAGAACACCTGGGACACTGGTGTGAGAAGAGAGCACAGCCAGCAGGAGCCTATAACAAAGAGTAAAGAGAAAGTGAAGAGAAAGCCTCTCCACCCCCACATTTGCTGGGCCAAGTTCTGTACTTGAGCCCAAAACAACATACTGATCCTGAAATCTTGCCTGGGACAATCACAGTCCAAACCAAGACATACCACTTAAAGTTCTAAGCAAACCCATAGTGAGGGCCAGAATTCCAAATTTAGGAAGTCTGTGCTGTTCAGTCTAATTTGTGTGGACCCAGAAATAAGCCAGGAGACCCAGCCTGGACTTGTGGTGAGGACATAGATCCCAGGGAAAGGCAGTCTGCTGTGTGTTGTGTACCTCACCTGATAAAGCCCAGAGTGAGACCAAAAGTGAGGCCCAAGCATAGAATTTGAATAGAGGCTAGAATTTGAGCTACCAGCAGTCTCAGGGGGGTAATTGAGTCAGTAATGACAGATAGCTTTCCAAATCTCCTAGCCCATAGACCCTATCACCAGTTGGAAAAATTGAAACTTGCAGAAACCCAGAAAATAGACTAAGGGTAGCATAAAGAAGGGACTGAAGTTTAATAGGTGTCCTAATCGCCTAGAGAACAGAGTCTACCTTTATTAAGGCTAAGAAAAATGAGCAGATTTTTTTTAAAAGCTAGCTATAGAGAATTTTTATGGAGAGAAAGAACAAGACACAATTAGAATGGGACAGGGAAAGCAAAGCAAACACACATAAAGTCCAAAAGAAGAATATGAATTGATCTACTAACTGAATTCTATTCTTTCCACATATTTCATCAGATTTGTTCTTGACCCAATGTTCTTCATTATAATAATATACTACCCTCCATTCTTGAATCTACATTATACTAAGTTATCCAAGATAACTCCTAACATATAATTTCTTTATTGGCTTGACATTTTATTCCCTACAGTAGCTAAAAGATGTAGGGAAAAAAATCATAGAACTTTCTTCTCTGAATCCATTATGATTGTAATGTTAACATATATTAGAACTCTATTATTTAAATATTTTATTGAATCTATTCATGTAATCATTTGATAAGTTCCTAATATTGACACTGAAATAATGGAGATCTTTGATGGGATGATGTTGATAATGTTGAGATAACCAAGGTTTAGTTGTTTCCTTGGTACTCCACAGTGAAGGAAGCCTGTGAGCCTACTTCAAAGTGAACAGTGTGCTGCTCAGCCTCCCAGACAGATTTTAAAAAACAGAACAGGGTCCATGGAGACTGGAACAACCTCCAGGAAGTGATGCAGAGCGAGAGGAGCAGAACCAGGAGAACATTGTTCACAGAGACAAACACACTGTGGTACAATCGAACGTAATGGACGTCTCCATTAGTGGCGGTGTAATGTCCCTGAACAATCTGCAGGGATCTGGGAGAAAAAAAAAAACACCATTCATAAGCAGAGGATAAACTGTGGGAGTAGAAACACCAAGGAAAAGCAACTGCCTGAATACAGCGGTTGAGGGGACATGACAGAGGAGAGACTCTAAATGAACACTCTAATGCAAATATTATCAACATAGCAATGGGTTCAAATCAAGAAAACATGTAATGCCCAGTGGATTTATGCGTCGGTTATGGGGGAGGGGGAGGAAAAGAAAATGATCTATGTCTTTAATGAATAATGCTTGGAAATGATCAAATAAAAAAAAAAACAGAACAGGGATTTATTTTGGGAAACCAGGTATATTGAAGGGGAAGATTAAGGAATTAGGATTCCCTAACTCTAAGGGTTCTAGCTAATCACTGGCCTTCTAAAATCTTCACAAGGAGATTTCTTCATTTATTTCCATGTTCCCTAATCCCTGTCTATCTAAATTCCCAGGGCTAACTGGCTCCCTGACACTACTAAACAGGTCTTCTGAGTCGCTTCAGGGCCAATCCTTCATTTAGGGTTCAACCCTAGTAGAGTTAGACCTAAATTGGCTTTGGGTCTTCCAACCACAGACAGTTTGTGCAGATTAGTGGGTCACCAATCTTCAGAGCAGTTGGGAACACTTGCAGTATGCAGGAAACACTGTCGAATGTCGACTAATGAAGGGTTTCTCCAGACAGGAACACCACATTTGGCATCTTTGGCTTCAAGGAATCAGTTCAGAGACAGAGAGAAAGTTTCTAGCCTGAGACAGTCCTAACAAGAGGAAGTCTAAGAGTTCCCCCAGTAACTGCTGGTGATCACTTTTATCCCCTTCCCTACATTCCAGAACACAACTTCATCAGTTCCACAGCATGTGGTTGGGTCCAGCAAACCTCTGTCTTTACAAAACCTCTTTTACATGTTTGCAATACATTTCTCTTCTTCCCTTCTTATAATACTCATGCCAATAGTGTCCAAATACTGATTGTTCCTTATAATACTAACTATATGTGGGTGTTTGCATATATATAATATATATTTATACACATATATCACATACAACAAATAGAAAATTATATAAAATGCCTGTGTGTATATACATGCATATATGTATATGGACATAGTAATTTTAAGTGTTATATTAATATTTATTGTTAATGTCAATGTTTATTCCTCCTTTCCAATTTTATTCTTCTTCAGTTCATGTTGTAATCCATCTAACTGCATCAGTAGAATTCCCTTTATATGTCTGGGATTAATACAGAGGATTAATACAGAGGATTTACATATAGATCAGTATAAATGGAAGATATACATAGAAACATGGCACTGGAACAATTTGGTTCTTCATCTGAGTCATATCAAAACCATATTTTTTCCATTTAAAATATCTGGATTTTGGTAAACAGTTTATATAACATGGGACTGTGTCTTTTTAATGACTCATAGAATTTGTTTAATCTTCCTTGGTCAATTAGGAGCTTTATTTTGTTTTGTTTTTGTATGGTTTCCCTGAGGATGTCAATTTAAAATGTGTTGGTATCTTCCTCCTCAACTTTCAAATTTTAGAATTTCAGCTTTGTTTATGACTCAGCTGAAGAACCAAATTGTTCCAGTGCCATGTTTCTATGTATATCTTCCATTTATACTGATCTATATGTAAATCCTCTGTATTAATCCTCTGTATTAATCCCAGACATATAAAGGGAATTCTACTGATGCAGTTAGATGGATTACAACATGTTTTTTTGATAAAATATCTCCCATATTCCAGCTTAAGAGACGTATGAATGTATGGATTTAATGAAACAATTGGTTGGATTCAGAACTGGCATATATATGGGCACCTAAATGGATGAGTGGATAGTGTCAGGCCCAGAGTGAATCAAACTCATTTTCCTGAGTTTGAGTCCAAATCTGGTCTCAGATTCCTCCTAGCCATATGAATTGTGACAAGTCACTTAATCACAATTGCTTCATCTGTAGAACAGAACACTAAAACAATCCCATCTCAGAAATATAAATTGAACAAACCATCAATGAACTCTCTAAGAAAAAATCCCCAGGGCCTGATGAATTCATACATGAAATTGTATCAAACATTTAAAGAACAATAAATCTCAATATTATACAAAGTATTTGGTAAAATAAGCAAATTAGTCTTATCAAAAATTTTATGACAAAAAATGTTACTGATGCCTAAACAAAAGACCAAAAAGAGAGAGAGAAAATGGCAAACCAATCTCCTTAATGAACAAAGATATAAAAATCTTAAATTAAAAAAATCTTAAATAAAAAATGGCAAACCAATCTCCTTAATGAACAAAGATATAAAAATCTAGCAAAGAGACTATAGTAATATATCCTATTCAAAACCCTAACCTGAATAGAAATAATAAGGTCTTTCCTTAGAATAAGTAGAATTTTAAAAAAACCATCAGTAAGTATCATCTGCAATGGGGATAATTTACAAGCCTTCCCAATAAGATCAAGAATCAAGCAAGGATGCCTATTATCATGAATATGGTTTAATTTGGTATAAGAAAATCCTAGCTTGAGCAGTTGGAGAAGAAAAATAAATTGAAGAAATTAAAGTAGGCAAAAAGAAAGTAAACTATCACTCTTTGCAGATGATATGATGATATATTTAGAAAATCCTAGAAAATCAACTAAAAAAGTAGTGGAAAGAATAACTTTGGCAAAGTTGCAGGATACAAAATAAACCTACATAAATCATCAGCATTTCAACATATTTCCAATAAAGCTCAGAAAGTAGAGTTAGAAGAGAAACTCCATTTAAAATCACTCTAGACAATATAAAATATATTGGAATCTATTTGCCAAGACAAACAGAGGAATTATGTGAACACAATTACAAAACCCTTTTCACACAAATAAAATTAGATCTAAAAAATTGGAAAAAATAATTGCTCATGGGTAAGATGAGCTAATATAATAAATATGATAATCCTATCTAAATTAATTTATATATTCAGTGCCATACCTATCAAACTACCAAAAATCTATTTTATAAAACTAGAAAAGTAATAAAATTTATCTGGAAGAACAAAAGGTCAAGACATCAAACACATGAATGAAAAAAATGTGATAGATGGCAGCTTTTCAGTATCAGATCTTAAGGTGTATTATAAAGCACTAATCATCAAAACAATCTGGTACTGACTAAGAAAAGGAAAGGTGAATCAATTGAAGAAACTAGGGGTAAAAGACCTCAGCAATATAGTATTTGAAAAACCCAAAGATCCTAGTTTGGGGAATAAGAATTCAATATTGGAAAAACACTGCTGGGAAAATTGGAAAGCAGTAAGACAAAAATTAATTTTAGATCAATATTTCACATTCTATTCTAAGATAAGATCAGAATGAGTATGTGATTTAAACATAATGAGTGGTATTATAAGTAAATTAAGGGAACATAGAATAGTTTACTTGTTAGATCTATGGAGAAGGGAAGTATTTAAAACAAAACAAGATAGATAACATTACAAGAAGTAAAATGAATAATTTTTAATATGTAAAATTCAAAAGTTTTTGTACAAACAAAACCAAATACACCTAAGATTAGAAGGGAAGCAACAAACTTGGGGGAAAATTGTTACAATTTTCTCTGATAAAGGTCTAATTTCTCAAATATATAAAGAACTAAGTCAAATTCATAAGAATCCAAGTCATTCCCCAATTGGTCAAAAGATATGAATAGGAAGTTTTAAAATGAAGAAATCAAAGCTATCAATAATCATATGAAAAAAATTCTAAATTCTTCTTGATTATAGAAATGCAGTTAAAGCAAATATGAGGCACCACCTCATACTTGCCAAATTTGCCAGAATGATGGTAAAGGAAAATAATAAATGTTGGACGGAATGTGACAACATTGGCCACAAAAATGTGGCACCAATGAATTCTGGTGAAGTTGTGAATTGATCCAACCATTCCAGAAGGTAATTTGGAATTATGCCCAAAGGGCCTGCCCTTTGATCCAGTCTGAACAGTGCTGGATCTATACCCCAAAGAAATATAAGCAAAAAGACTTTTACAAGAATATTCATAGCTTCGCTCTTTGTGATGGCAAAAATAATTGGAAAATGAGGGAATGTCCTTCAATTGGGAAATGGCTGAACAAATTGTGCTATCTGTTGGTGATGGAATACTACTGTCCTCAGAGGAATAATGAAGTGGAGGAATTTCATGTGAATTGAAATGACCTCCAGGAATTGGTGCAAAGCAAAAGGAGCAGAACCAGGAGAACTTTATACACAGAGACAGATACACTGTGGCACAAATGGAACATAATGGACTTCTCTATTAGCAGCAATGCAATGGTCCAGGACAATTGTGAGGGACATATGAGAAAGAACAGTATCCACATCCAGAGAAAGCACTATGGGAGTAGAAACGCAGAAGAAAAACATATGAATGATCACATGGTTCAATGGGAATATGACTGGGGATGTCGACTCTAATGATCATTCTATTGCAAATTATAATAATATGGAAATAGGTTTTGAACAATTATACATGTAAAGTCTAGTGGAATCACTTGTTGGTTCAGGGGGGGCAGGGATGAGGGGATGGAAAGAACATGATTCATGTAACCATGGAATAATTCTAAATTAATTAAATAAATAAATGTGTTTTAAAAACATGTTTAAAATTTAAAAAAAAATTAAAGAAAAAGAAAAAAAGTTTACCCATGCTGGTATAGGATGTGGGAGATTAGACATATAGTACACAGTATTAAAAGATTAAGTAATCTTGTATTTGACAAATGCAAAGATTCAAATTTCTGATAAGAATTAACTATTCATAAAATTATTGGGAAAACATGAAAAGTCTGGCAGAAACTAGGTATAGATCAATATCTCAAACCATTTTCCAATATAAGATCCAAATGGAAACAAGACCTAGACATGAAGGAAGATATCATAAGCAAATTAGTTTTAGGAACATTAGTATTTGGGAACAGAATACTTACTTATTAGGTTTAAGGAAAAGAAGATAGCTGATGAATAATTAAGAGATAGAGAGCATTGTATGTTGAAAAACTGATGATTTTATTACATTAAATTAAAAAGGGTTTGTAGGAATAAGACCACTATAGCAAAGATTAGAAGATCAGAAAATTGAGGGAAAATCATAGTTTCTCTAATAAAGTTCTCATATTTTAAATATAGAGAGCTTTGTCAAGTTTATAAGAAAATGAGTCATTGCCCAAATGATTAATGATCAAAGGAAATGAATAGGCAATTTTTGCATGAAGAAATCAAATCTATAAACAGCTGTCTGAAAAAATGTAATAAATCATTAATGATGAGAGAAATGCAAATTAAAACAACTCTAAGATATTATAATATACCTATCAGATTGGCTAAAATGATAGAAGGGGAAATGAAAAATATTAGAAGGGATGTAGAATTAAACTTATTGGCAAAAATATTTCTTGAATCATTTATATGAAACTTGACAGTTAATATCATAAAGAAATACTGTTTTAAGAATGATGTCTGTGTGACTGAAGAGGAAGAAGGGCACTAGTGAGTGTACACAGTTCAAGGAGGAAGAGGTGTCAGTAAGCATTAAGTTCCCAGTATATGACACACATTCTACTAAATAGTGGAGACATGAAATGAGGCAGTTAATGCCCTCAAGGATTTTATATTCTAACCTTATCACCTCATCTTTGAGACAATGGACAATTAATTATAATACCAAGGCTGGATTTAGGGGCGCTCCTCCAAAGAAGTTATTTTGCAGGTATAGAGGAATAAGCACTAAATATGAAGACTGGTTTTCAGTATGAGTATTATATTAGGGTAGGTGGTCAATAATATAGAGAAAAGTACATTTCATGACTGGTTGCTTGGTTGTTATCCTTGAAACTAGAAGAGAACCAAAATGACATCACTGAGTGATATCTTTTGATCTGATCCACATATAAATTGGATTTAAGTGAAATAGAGTTACTGACTTCAATCTCTCTTCCGGAGTCATCAGAGTCAACTAACAAGATACAAGTCAAGATGACCAGTGATGGGTTAGGATGCAATGGATGATCTTGGCTTTTTCAATGTCTTAACCAAGCTTTAAGTGTTCCATAGCATCTGCTTCTGATGCCTTAGTGACCATTGGAATAAATTGTTCTCACCCACCTTTTATGCCCAGGAAACCTTCATAACTCACAGATGAGTTTGGGGCCTTTCAGCTACCTTCAGTCTGATTTAACCTGCCAAGGAAGTTTTGCCTGAGTGTGACCACTATGCATGAAACAGCTTCTTGTTGCTGTAGCAAAAGGAGGATGAGCAGCATTACAAATGGCTCAGCGAGCCCTCATACCAGTCTTTCCTAAACATCCCCATATACCTCACATTTTGATAAATGAAATGATCATCAGCCCATTAGGAATAAGAAAGACTCTGATAGAAGGAGGGTACAGCATAACACTTGCCTTGAGTTTGCTAACTTTACACTTTTATTGTATTTTTTAATTGAAGTATTTTAGTGGATGTTTATCTCATGCTTAGTTGTTTTAGTACCATCACAAACTATACGCTAGGGCACAAGTTATAATGATGTCCCTGAGACTAGATTTACTTTTGTGTTGTTTGTTCAATTCATAGAAGTTGAACTTCACATTTCAATTCCTCAAGGAACTTGCTCTGGTGAGAGGACACCATGGAATGTTACAGAGAGCTGATTAGATGTTTCATTTCAAGTAACCAAATAATTATTAAGAACACATGTGTCAGGTACCATTCCAGGTCCTGGGAATAAAATAAATAAATAAAGCTATCTCTGCCAACAAGCAGTTTTGTTTTTTTTTTTTTTATTATGGGGTATTAACATATACATATAGGTAGATACACAATATACCCACAGTAAATAAATGGGAAAAGCTGTACTAACAATTGATTTGAGAATTGTAATAAGCAAAGGCCTCATGCAGAAAGTAGCAATTAATCTGAATTTAGACAAAATAGGTGAGGAAGATAAATATTGTAGATTTTGGGGACAGAAATTAGAAATTAAATTCTGTGACTGAAGGATAGGAAGTAGGTTAGATAATAATATATTTGGAACAAAGAAAGAGATCTTGGAAGTCATTGAGTCAACTTCTCATTTTATAAGTTTGGAAATAGTTCTGGAGAGTTTAAGGGAATTATATGATGTGATACAGCTTTTGTCTGAGGTGATATTTCAACTTTGGTCTTCCTTATTCTAAGTCTGATGCTTTACTCACTCTATAAGATTGACTCATTTATCTATTCTTTCTTTTTAGTGTTAAAAAGAACAATAAACTAGAATTTTAAATTATTTTCTCAAAAGTCATTATTGCATTCATCAGTTTTAATATCAGTATAAAGCATCATAATTTTTAATTCTATAATGATAATCCTCTTGGAGAGGAAAAAAATTATTCAGGTGAGGGCTAAATATTAAAATAATTATGCTCATACAGATGCCCCAAACTAACCAATATTTGGTGATATTTGTGATGCATGGAGTAGGAGAACTTAGAAAAGAATAAGCAGACAAGTCACCAAGGGACAAAGGCGTATCTATACTTCTTTGTTCTGTTACTCCCTTATGTTCCACTCATTTAAAGTTGGTCAGAAGCTCATATGCATTACGTGTTTCCTAAGTGTTTAGATGTGGATATATGGTCAAGTTTTCTGCTATTTGAATCCAGACAAGGAGAATATATTGAAAGATAAGACAAAACAATACACAGAAATCTGAACAATAATGGCAAATATAACAGATTCATCCTTGAGTTTTGCATTTAAACTTCAGTGATTTAGTTCAAAGTTTCTGACTAGAAAGAGAATGCACAGCATTAGATCTGTAATAGAAGGATTGAGAGGGGTAATACAGGGGGAATGGAAGGAGAGAGAGGGAAATAGAGAGAGAGGGTAAAGAGATTCTTCTTCCACTATCTTTTCTCAGAGAGAGGTAGCCAAGTCTTGTCCTCCTGACAGAGGGAATGTCTCCTCAAAGAATAGTTCTGGGAGATGGAGGACAAGAACTGGAGAGGTTAGCTTTGGTAAGATGTCCCACTGTCTCCCCTTTGGTCCCAGCTACTGTTGAGAGGCAGGATATATTCTTCTGCCTCTGGTCTCCCTAGGGGCACCCACCCTTAGTTCCCTTCAGAAAAATAGTGGGTCACCCCACTATTGAGGAGAGATGTTGTTCCTTGGATTAGGCAGCTTGGATCACTGGGCTCCTGAGCTAACCTTCCCCTTTTGGCAAGAGATGTGATTCTCCCCAAATTTTCTGTCCCCTTTCTAGTGTCAGAAACCAGCCAGACCTCATTCTAAAGTAGTAAACAATTTATTTGGATTCACACAGGGAAGGAGAGGTAGAGGTGTTGGGCAAGAAAAGTGGGGGGAACAGGAAACCCTAACACTTGTCTCCTCTGGCAGACTGCCCCCCAAGTTCTTCGGGTTCAAGGCATTGAGCCTTGAACCCTCTTCTGGCCAGCTACTGATAGATCCCTATTCCTCAGCTAACTAACTCTTAATTCAGGAGACCAGGAACAGGTCAGGGAGAAATGTAGAAGGAGATTTTGATAGCAGATTTCTCTGTAGACAACTTCCTTTCAAAGTCCCTCTCTACAGTATTCACAGATGACTCTGTGCTGTTGTTGAGAATGAGGAAGAGGTGTACAGAGGTTCACAGGGAAACTCGTTGATCCCCTGAGAGACCCAGCTTCTTCCAAGCTTGAGAGGTTTTGCCTCCTTTCTCTGGCTCTCAGCTGAAGAAGTGCCCAAGTGACAGTTGGAGCTCTCCCACCCCCACCCCCTCTGTTTTCCGACTGGAATCCTGAGGTTCTGCTTTGTTTTTTCTTTTTTGCTCTCCTGTGCTTTGAATTAATTCCTCCCCTACAGATCCTTTATCATGAAAGATAAATTATCTTTAATGCAATGATTTTTCCTTTGCTAAGTCTCTTTGGAAGAACTTGTCTCTGTGTTAGATGAAAATGTAGCAGTAAAACTGGAAGTAAGAGATTGCCAATTCCTATCCAAAAAGGAAAAAAAAATCTAGTTAAGTTATCTTGATATCATGTCCCATGAAGCAGCAGTTACCTCTCTAATGTAATATACATAAGCTTTCCACAAATATTTTGAGAACCTTAGGGACTGGTTCTAGATTTTCTTGGCAATTTGGACTGAATTAAATGCATTATTAAACTATGCATTGTCTTTAATGTCTTTAACCAAAAATGAAGGAAAAGAGCATTTATGTGTAAAATACTTATAATAGTAATTTTATTTTAATAAAAATAAAAGTAGCAAAATCAGTGCCCATTAGGAAATGTCTAAATGTTGATATGTGAATTTAGTAGAATTACACTGTATCATGAGAAATAAAATAGCAAATATAAAGAATTTGGAGAAATCTAAGAAGACTTGGATGAATTGATGCATTGTGAAAAGAGTAGTGACCATATAGAGAAGTATGATGGACTGTTGTGCAGAATGAAAAACACATTTTTAGACATAATTGCTTTAGTTTGACTGTACTTTTTTGTTTGGGGTGTATGGGGTGCTCAGGGAGGGGTAGTATCTCTGGTATGGAGGGCTTGTCGTGCCCTCCTAGGACAGCTCTCCAGCCTCTGACCCCCACCTGACACCCAGCTCTCACTTGTGGCTCCCAGTAGCTGCTAGCATGCGGCAGCGGCCACACCCCAGGCGAGGCTAAACCTTGTGAGGGTAGCCATTGGGTCGACGTCGACCCCTGGTGAACTAGGGCTTTGCTCACCCAGCATGTGAAGACTGCTTCGGCCAAACAGACGGAAGAAACCAACAAGAAGGTTCAATGGCTGAGAGGGCGATGCAGCAAAGCACTGTGGAGTGCTTAGGGCGTGTTGGAGCACAAAAGACAACACGGCCATCCAATGCAGCTGAGGAAGTCTCCAGGTGTAACAACTTTTCGTGCCACTGGACCCAGGCTTCCAACGCCGAGAGAGGGACTGTCTCTGTGCATCCGCTTTTCCACTTAAATCTTCATGCACAGGTGTCTTTGTGCACACTCATCTATCCTAACCCCATCCACCCTCTTCAAGACCTGCGGCGATGGGGGAGTGACGACACAACAGGTGGAGGTGACCACTGGCAGTTGTAGTCATGATCCTGGAAGTCCAAAAAGCCATTAAACAAATGAGTGCAGGCAAGGCACCCAGTAAAGACGGGATCCCAACTGAGGTGTACAAGGCCTTAAATGGAAAGGCGCTCCAGGCATTCCACATAGTGCTGACCAGCATATGGGAAGAGGAAGACATGCCCCCAGAACTCAGAGATGCCTCCATCATAGCCCTATACAAGAACAAAGGCTCACGAGCAGCCTGTGACAACTACAGCCTGTGACAACTATAGAGGCATCTCACTACTCTCCACTGCTGGAAAGATCCTCGCCCGTGTTATACTCAACAGATTCCTGTCATCTGTTTTGGAGCAGAACCTGCCTGAATCACAATGTGGCTTCCGACCAGATTGCAGCACCATCGACATGGTCTTCACGGTGAGGCAAATGCAGGAAAAATGCCTTGAGCAGAACCTGAGTCTCTACATTGTCTTCATAGACCTGACAAACATGTTCAACACAGTGAACAGGGACACATTGTGGGTGATCCTCAGCAAGCTCGGTAGCCCAGCAAAATTCATCAAACTGATCCAGCTCTTTCATGTCGACATGACAGGGGAAGTCCTATCTGGTGGAGAGACTTCCGATCGCTTCAACATCTCCAATGGCGTGAAACAAGGCTGTGTCCTCGCTCCGGTACTCTTCAACCTATACTTCACCCAAGTATTACGACATGCTGTGATGGATCTAGACCTGGGCGTCTACATCAAATACCGACTGGATGGCTCACTATTCGACCTTCGCTGCCTGACTGCAAAAACAAAGACAACAGAGAGACTCATCCTGGAAGCTCTCTTTGCAGATGACTGTGCTCTCATGGCCCACCAAGAAAATCATCTCCAAACCATGGTGGACAGGTTCTCTACCGCCACAAAACTGTTTGGCCTGACTATCAGCCTCAGCAAAACAGAGGTGCTGTTCCAACCTGCACCAGGGAGGCCAATGAACCAGCCGTGCATTACAATCGACGGCACGCAGCTTTCTAATGTCAACACCTTCAAGTACCTGGGCAGCACCATCGCCAACGACGGGTCCCTAGACCACAAGATCAATGCCAGGATCCAAAAGGCCAGCCAGGCACTCGGGCGGCTGCGCTCCAAAGTCCTCCACACAGAGGTATAAGCACTGCGACGAAGCTCAAAGTGTACAATGCAGTGGTCCTCAGCTCGCTCCTGTACGGTGTGAGACATGGACACTGTACAGGAAGCACATGAAGCAGCTGGAGCAATTCCACCAACGCTCCCTCCGGTCAGTCATGAGGATCAGATGGCAGGACCAAATCACCAACCAGGAAGTCCTCCACAGAGCCAACTCCACCAGCATCGAAGTCCTCCAAGCCCAGCTACGATGGTCTGGACACGTCCTCTGCATGGACCCACAGCGAATACCAAGACAGGTATTCTATGGGGAACTGTCAGCTGGACTCAGGAAACAAGGCCGACCAAAGAAAAGATTCAAGTATCAGCTAAAGTCCAACTTGAAGTGGGCTGGCAGGACACCAAAGCAACTAGAACTCGCTGCCTCTGACAGAAGCAGCTGGCGAGCCCACATTCACCAGGCCGCCACCTTTGAAGATGAGCGACGTCGACGTCTTGCCGCTGCGCGTGAACGCCGACACCAGACCACACCCGCACCTCCCGTAACAACTGGCGTCCCAGGCCCCGTGTGCCACACACTGTGCGCCTCAGCCTTTGGACTCCAAAGTCACAGGAGGGTACACCATAGATGAAACTGCACAAAGACAATAGTCATTCTCGGTCACCGAGAGACGACCACTATACTATACTATATACTTTTTTATTTAAATTTGGATTTTTTTCCAATTGTTACAAGCCTGGGCTTTTACTTGGGAAGTAGTGTTTTAATTAGTGATTAGCAATAGACATGAAAAAAGAAAGAAAAGAAAAAAAAACAAAAGAGGATAGAAACAGTTGCTGTGTTAAAATTAATATACTGTATGAAAACCCTGAAACAAATTATATATGACAATTTGTCTCACAAAATCCTGTTATTTTCCTTTCTATGGAAATAATAAAGATCATTTCCATTTGTGATTTTAACTACTACTCATTAATTTTTTTTTTCTCAACAAGCCTAGAAAATTTACATCTTCCTTGAAAAGGATTTTTTGTGTTTGCATTGCTAAAGAAATTATTTGCAAAAAAAATAGACATTTGTTTTCTCATATTTCTCAATATTTTGTTATGGAAATTAATACTTAATGTATTCAAATCAAATTGCTTCATACAGATAAAATCCAAGAAATTTCTAGAAATTATTTTTGCCATCTATAAAGCCCATGTGACCTATTTACTTTGTGAATTCTAATTTGCTGAGGGAAATTGTATTTTGCCTATTTTCCCTATCAACTCCATTAATTAGGTTGTGCTACTTGCTTAATTCAAAGACTTAGGTAAAGAATACAGACTTTCTACAATCTTTTAATATGCTTCATTTGCAAACTTTTAGTTTTCTTTCATCATCTATTCTAAAGAAACTAATTCTTAGTTTAAACAATGTGGGAAAATGAGGCATTTTACTGTTAAAGGAAACATTTCCTCCTCAGTAACAAAAGCTCCAATGGTTGTTACATACAGATGGCAATAATAGTTATATAAAGCAAGTAATGAGAAAATTTTAAAACTTGGATATTCATTTCAGATAGTTTATCTGCCCTGCCAAACATACCCAAAAATTTGGTGTTGGATTCCCATATTTGAATCAGTCTCTTCTTTCCTAAAAATATATAACTCTCTGTTTAACATATAATATATATATATATATATATAATATGTTTTATATAACCATTATTTCAGTTATTTCTAAACAATATCAATAACCAAGGAAACATCTTATTAATAAATACCATAAAACAATTTAAAGTTGCAGTTTGGAGCCTTCATTTTTAAAATAAGGGATATTTTCCAATTATTATAAGGTCATAAAGTTGAATATCCATTCAACATCTGGCATTTAAAGACATTAAAACTAGGGTGTTGTTAAGAATTAATTATTAAGAGTTTGACTGGGACAAACTGCATTGTTTAGCTACTCAAAACAAGGTAAGAGATTCATTTGTTTTGAGCCTAGGAAACTAATTTGAAGAAGTATCTAAAAGATTCAACAGAAATTAGAAGTTAATGATTAACTTGCTTCACTGGATTTCCCATATTATTAAATGACTTTACTACAAATATAGGGTTCCTCACCAGTTCCTTTTTTGTTAGGGTATATAAGTCACAATATCAAGATGGAAGAAAATAAAATATCTATGGACTTAAGAATGGATTTAATTTCGTGGAAGAGGCTGGGAAGGGCTGGAAACTCTGTATTCAAATTCTAGACTGAGGCTAGCTCAGATTTAGTTGATTTGAATATCCCGTCATCTAATTGAAAGCAAGAGTATGATTCTTTGCTTCGAAGCTAATGGCGACCCTCCACACTACAAAGAGGAAGAGGAATAGACAAATCAGGTTGGAAGTGTCATAGGAGGCATTCTGAAATGCAGTTTTATTACAACTTACTACTAGAGTTCAAAGAAATCAAAGTAGTTATTTTTTAAAATGCTTTAGAGATAATTGCTTATGTTTTTAATTGAACATTTTTTGGAGGAAATGTGTTTAGTGATATTTCGATTCCTGTTATCAATTAAGACCTAGTTCTGTCAGTCTAAGAAACTTTTCTCATATCTTATCATGATATCAGAGGTCACCCTGGGTTCTCAAAGGTTTAATCAATATAGGATAAGCTTTTGAAGTCCAACTTATTCTGTAAGGCTTCAGACATTTTTTTAAATGTTATTTTCTAGCCCTGTCAACAGTTGAACACTACGAGAAAATGACTGTCGATAAATTTGCCATCATTGCACCCTTTACTGAAAAGTCAAGTTTTTTTTATATCTTGCCATATATGTCAATAATGCCAAGTTATAATTTAGATGTATACATGCTCACACACACACACACACACACACATGCCAGCCAAGCCCCTTTTATTCCAGGCTCTGCATTCTGATTCAGCCTCTTATCTCTATTGAGTGAAATTGGGTTCTATATGACTTAGTTGATTTAAATAAAAGTACAGTAATTTAGAGAAAAAAGGATACGCATATATGTATGTGTTCTCATGCACATACATAGAAACACGATTATCACAAAGAACTATTACTCGTTACTTCCAAGTTCAACCCTCTAAGGAAAAGCACGACAATTTTGAAAAAAACCCACTCTAAGTTTGGAGACTTGTTCCTTCTACTTCCACCCCTCCTCTGCAGTAGGGAAACTGCAAGAGGTAATTAACCTAAAAATTCATCTTATAGTTGTTGACTTCCTGTCTTCCAGTATCAATTGAGAAAAACACATAAATAGCCTCTTGCAGAACTTTAAACAAGACAATATGCAAATATTAATTATGATCATAATTATTTTTCATTTTGTTAACCCAGCAGAAGTAGAGGCATTTCACTCAAAAGATTGTCTTCGCTAAGTATGTCTGAAGAATACTAATTAAGCTTTCAGAGAATCTCATGTTTGTAGTTGCTTGGACAAAAGACGACAGGAAGAATTACATTTCACTGTCCTGGGATTCTCTTGTTCATTGTCCTGGTTTGTACAATTATCTAAACATTGGTTTAAAGGCTCCTGGGCTACCACCACCAATACTACCATCCAATAGTAAAGGAATAGTAAAGACAGCTTCTGCCCACAAGGAATGAAGATTCCAATGGCCTTGAAAATATATACAGATGAACAAAAATATGGTCATCTGATTGCTGACAACTGAGAGTGAAGGAAAGGAAGCAAGGTTTCTTACATGCAGCTATATGTTTTCAAGGATACTAATGATCCTGAATGGTATAGATATACTAAGTTGTAGAGAGTTTCTCTTCTGCATCAGAGGAGGTAATAACCATATGAGCAAAATTACAGATTTTTAAAGCCAGTAAAATAACAGGAAGGAGTTGGCCTTATTATAAAATTATGGTTGATACACTGAATTCTCTAAATCTTTCTCACAAGGGAGATGTCCCTTCCAGTTTCAAAAGTATCATGACAGTTGACCATTATAACCCATAAAAATATGCAAAGAACCTTAAGTTAAGAACTAATAGAAAAACAGTAATGCAGTTTTTAAACCTTAAAAATATAGGGAATATCATGTGATACAGTTAATAGACAGAGACATAGATGTCATTGCAACAGGTAACATTTCCCATCAGAGAGATTGGATAAGAGTTGCAGTCAACAGGTCAAGATCCTTAAAATGGAAGAACTATCCTTCTTTATCTGATTTGACATTGTATACTAGTCTTCAGAAATCAACTAAAAGATCAAGATTCAGAATATAGGGAAAACAGATTATTTTTTAATTTCACAAACTAAAACATAACAAAACAAAAACTAATGTTAATTAGAATAGAGAGTGAGAGTGGGGAAATAGAATAGAGAATCCAAATGAAGATTGAAACAAATAATTTTTCACTCATTTCTTCCATGAACTTTTGCCTAGTGTATGTAGTATGTGTCTTCTTTCATGATATGACTAACATGGAAATATATATCATATGATAACACATAAATAAACTACATTATATTACCTGCCTTCTCAGGAAGGGGACAAGGATGTAGGGGGTGAGAGAACACAAATTGCAAAATATCAGAAAATTAAAATATAAAGATTGTTTTGATGTAATCTGGAAAAATAAAATTCATAAGTAAAATTAAGAAAAAAGAAAATGCATTGTAGAAACTGCTTAGAGAGACCTTTAAAATGGTTCCAATATCATAAAAGTGTCTAAACAATTTACCTTATTTCAGTAGCAGTATCTGTGTAAGCTGGAAAATCACAAATTATTTTCATTTAGAGTGGTTGGATTTTAATTTTCTCCAAGTAAATAGATGATCTTTTTAGAATGTTCCTACACACCTGTATGCATCAATTTTTAAAAGTTGATTTAAAAGATAATCAAAGTAATATGATTATGATAAAATATCTTCTTTAATATTCTATCACAACTTAAAGACAGACTGCTAATAATATTAACTCACTTTCCCCCTCAAGGGAGCAACGCTGAAGCTAAAATTCAAGCCTTGGACCATACTAGTAGAACTTTTGCTACTCAATGAAAATCCAAGCAGATCTTCATCTAAAAAAAATTGGGACTTTTGAGACATAACCACCTCTGTGTCCAATTGTTTTCCTGTTTCTGCTCCTTTCGCTCTGCATCAATTCCTGGAGGTCATTCCACTTCACATGGAATTCCTCCAGTCCATTATTCTTTTCAGCACAAAAATATTCCATCACCATCAGATACCACAATTTTTTCAGCCATTCCTCAATTGATGGACACCCCATCATTTTCCAATTTTTTGCTACCAGAAAAATCTTGACCATAAATATTTTTCTACAAGCCATTTTCCTTATTACCTCTTTGGGGTACAAACCCAACAGTGATATGACTGGGTCAAAGGACATGCATTTTTTGATGGAGTTGTGAATTGAAAATATTTTGGAAGGCAATATAGAATTATGTCCAAAAGGCTTTAAAAGAATGCATACCTTTTGATCCAGCAATACCACTACTAGGTTTATACCTCAAAGACATAAAAAGGAAAAATATTTGTACAAAAATATTCATATCTGCACTCTTTTTGATGGCAAAAAAATTGTAAAATGAGGGGGTGTCCCTTGATTGGGAAATGGCTGAACAAATTGTGGTATATAATGGTGATGGAATACTATTGTGCTATTAGAAATTAAAAACTACTTGAGGTCCATACAAGTTGGAAAGATCTCCACAAACGGATACAGAATGAAATGTGCAGAACCAAGAGAACATTGTATACAGAGACTGAAATATTGTGGGACTATCATATGTAATCGACTTTGCTACTGATAGCAATGCAATGATCCAGGACAATCCTGTGGGACCAATGAGAAGGAATGCTATCCACATTGAGAGAAAGACTTGTCAGAGTAGAAATACAGAAGGAAACTTTTGATTTTTTCACTTGTCTATGTGGGTATTGGATATGGGGTTTTAGTTTTTAACAGATTATTAAAAATTATTAATATGGAAATAGGTGTTGAGTGATAATACATGTATAACCCAATGGAATTGCTTGTCATCTCTGGGAGGGGGAGGGGAAAAGGGGAGGAAAAGTATATAAATCATGTAACCATGGAAAAATATTTAAATAAAAATGAAAAAAAATTCTGCTGCCAAATCCATCTATTCCTTATAGCTATTGTTATATAGATCTTCCGGTGGCTAAATTCCTTGAGAACGCTTTCAACAATTGGTGTCCCTATTTTTTACCACTCAATCTCTTCTTTTCTCATTCTCTTTTTAGATGTCTGAAGTTTGGCTTTTGATCTCTTTGATCATTTGACTCTTTTCTCTCCAAAATTGCAAAAGATCATTTAATTGCCACATCTAATGGCCTTTTCTCAGTCTTCATCCTTCTTGATCTTTCTGAAGTCACAAAGACTATTTATGATTCTCTCCTTGATAGCATCTTCCCTAGGTTACAATGAGTGATCTCATTTGATTCTCTTCCTAAATTGATTGATCATTCCTTTCCAATCTTCTGGATCTTTACTCAGGTCTTATCCACTAATTACAGGCCTTTTCCTAAGGTTCTGTCTTAGATCATCTTCTCTTCCACCTCCAATTCCATTTATTCAATGTTCTTATCAGCTCACATCCATTCAATTATTATTGCCATGAAGATGATTATCAGATATATTTAGCTAGTCCTAAATGTTCCCTTGACCTCTAGACTTGCATCACTCACTGTCTTTTGAATATCTCAGAATGGATATAAAAGCAAATATATATATATATATATATATATTACCCATTTCATACATTTCTCATCTGCTTACACATTATCCACTATACCCATTCAGTAACTTGGTGATATCATGGCACTGGCCGTGTTGCTGTTTATAACATAAGAAACCATCTCTAAACTCTTTTTTTTCTTTACCCAACAAATGGTATTTTCTCCATCTTCATTTCCACTTCCTGACTTCTTTTGAGTCTCAGCTAAAATCTTTGCCTTCTAGAGTAAGTCTTGCCAATGTCTCTCAGAATAATGCTTTCCACTTGGATTTTCTCCAGTTTATTCTATTTATCCCTTATTTGTATATTTTCTATCCCAATAGTCTATGAATTCCTTGAGAGCACATAGAATTTTGTTGCCTTTTTTTTGTATTTATGGTCTTAGCACAGAACCTGTTGCATATTACATTTTTAATAAATGTTTGCTAAATATTAAGTAAATTAGGGTTATTAGGGGGTCCTTGAATGGATTCTGCTATGCACTTTATGCACAGTGGTAACTATCCTTTAAATGAGAGAGTTTGTGATAGATTAACTAATACCCCCAGGTAGGGAAAAACAAGGCACACACATAGAA
Source organism: Monodelphis domestica (assembly GCF_027887165.1). Classification (NCBI taxonomy): domain Eukaryota; kingdom Metazoa; phylum Chordata; class Mammalia; order Didelphimorphia; family Didelphidae; genus Monodelphis; species Monodelphis domestica. The sequence continues at coordinate 243,762,205 of NC_077234.1, forward strand.
CAGGTATCCCCCCACCCCCCAATGAGCTTTCTGGAAAAAAATATTCTTTGTAACCAGTAGAGGTCTCAGGAGGGCTGGAGATGAAACATTACCTTAAGTCTTGGTTTCAAGTTGTTTCACAGCTAGAAATTTGGACTGCTCAGAGACATATGATATTAAGAGAAGGGAGTTGCTGTTCCTTGAATGGCTCGTGGAGAGTTTACACTGACAAGGCTAACATTCTAGCACTGTGGATGAAGTACTGATACAAAAGGGGTCATCAGGATCCTTCCCTCTCTCCCCTGCTCCCCAAAACAGGGAAAGTCCAATTTCTTATCTAACTCATAAATGCTTCAGTTTTCCCCTTGTCAAGGTTAATAGAACAGTTAATGATTAAGTATTTGGGACTGCAAGCACAGAAAGGGAAAGTAGTTTATCTTTCTTATTTCTAATTAAAATGCAGAAAACATACAAATGGACTAGATAGCAAAAATATTCATTCAATGAGTATAGAAAACATATCTTCAAAGGTTATGGACATATGCATAATACTGAAACATTAATTTTTTTTAAAAAGGTAGAGAGGTAAATGGGAAACGATCTATGCTAAGGAGTTTTCTTTTATTTTTAAATTACTTTTCCCATTACCAAAGACATATGAACTATACTGAAGATATTTGAAGTATATTCTTTTTCTTGCTTTGGGAGTGAAGAAGGGAAGAGAACTTGAATATGATTAGTATAGGGAATTATCAATGTGGAAAACCTATCAGGGCAGATTAGTGCATTTTCTGCCATATATAGTCTCAGGAGGTCACTAAAGTTAAATAAATTGTCCTGGGTGAGGAAGTTAGTGTATGAGAGATAAAACTTAAAACAGAGGATATTTCCAATATCCCATGGTTTATTTTACATCTTTTGCCTGGACATTATAAATTTCCTTTAAGATTCTGCATAAGAATCATGACCTACTTAATGCACTGAATATTAGCTTCCTACTATTGGTCAGGATAACAACAATAATTAGCATTATAAAATGCTTTGATGAAGCAAATTGTTTTTCTGAATATTATCTTATTTTATATTCACTACAATGCTGGGAGGGAGGTATTATCTTGTTTTGCACATGAGGAAACTGAGGCAGGGAGAGATCAAGTTACTTCTGTAATATTTATTGGGAAAAGATAATAATAATGATCTCTGAGGCAGAATTTGGGCTCTGATCTTCCTGACTCCACATGATTGCTACCTACATGAGCTAACCCTATGTATGGTTATGTTTGCATGCTTCTATTCTCCAGTAAGCAATAGCACTTCATTTATATTCATGGACGAAGGATGACCCTTGAAGATAGATGAATCTTAAATAGCAAAAGTCTTTATATATCAAGATTATGCAACCTGGACTTTTAGGGAATGTTTTGTGGAGAAATCTAATGGACTTCAATTGAGTATATCCCAATTGAAATTTATTATGACTAGTGTTTGAGCTTCCAAGATCCTCCAAGTTGGCTCATGAACCAAATGACTACAGCATTTTTTTGGGGGGGGCGGCATTTTCCATAATATTTTCCAATAGTCTAAATAATTACTTTGGGATGTGTTGATGCAGGACATACATTTCAGAAAACTGTTGCATCCTAAAAATGTTTTCCATTCAATGATTCTGGGTGACACTGAGCTTCAAGACTTAAAAATCTTCTGAAATTTTGAAAGGAATTGATTGTAAAGAGTCAAGAAGAAGGATAGCAGCAGCCACTCCAGCAGCAGTGATAGCAGCAGATGATGCCAACATGGTGAAGTAAGAAATACTTGAAGCCTGTCAGCCAAATATCCCAAATAACAAAAATGACTCAAAATAAATACTGGAGGAAGAGAAACATCACGAGAAGGTGTTAAGCAGTGGTCTGGCCCAGAGCAAAATTAAGAGACAGTAAGAAGGAATCATCTCACTGGGCTTCCAGGAGGAAGGGATGCACAAGCCTCAGCAAGACTCAGAGCAAATAGCATAAGAGGCAGTAGAAAGATAATGGTCAGCCCAATCCAGCATTAGCAAGGTAAGAGCAGAATAAAACACAATAAAAATGGATATGGGGGAAAAGCAACCCTGCACAATCCAGCCACAACATGCCATCCAACCCAGACAGCACTGAAAGAAATGTAGCTCGACAGGATCTGGCCTTGGTGAAATAGGAAGAACTCAATTATAAATCAGTTGAACTGAACAACTGCCAACCTCCACACAGTAGGTCAACCAGGCCACCTCTGCAGGGTACTTAGTCTGAGGTCAAGACAGCTGAGATGATCCCAGACACAGCATAAGCACTGGCCAGTATTCCTTCCACTCGAAGAATGGAGGTAACCTTCAGCAGATAGATAAAATCAAGGAAAAATAATCCTAAAATGAGCAGTAGACAGAAAAAAAAGGATGATGGTACAAAAATATCTCAACAATAGAGATGACCAAAACACGAGCTCAGAAGATGACAGACATATGAAAATTAAAATATGTGATAACTCAGAGGAAAATGTGAAATGATATCAGGCCCCAAAAGAACCCTAATAAGAGCTCTAAAAGGATTAAAAAATAAATAAATAAACATTTTAGAAGAAAATTATAGAAAAAAATAATAGCTTGGAACAAAAAAAAATTATTAAACAGTTCCCTAAAAAAAGAAAATATAATACCTTAAACTAGAAAATAACTCCCTAATAAAGGAAGTAGAAAGCCTCAAAGAAAAAATGGCTATCTAAAACTTAAAGCTGGACAAATGGAAACTAATAACTTCTTGAGATACATAAATTAAATTCAAAAGAGCAGACACTGAAATTTGTTCAAAGCAAAGAGAAGAAAATTTGAAAGCTTTTACTGAAAAAATTTCTGACCCAGAAAAATAATCCAGGAGAATTGATAGAAGAATCTTTGGGTTGCCTAAAAATCATAATAAAAATAAATAAATAAAAGAATCTGGACAACTTATTCAAAGATATTCTTGAACAAGAGAAGAATATTGAAATTGAGAGAAACCATCAATCACCTCCTGAAAGGGATCCCAAATTTACAAATCCCAGAACTATCATATTCAAATTCAAGAAATCCCAAGTCAAAGAAAATATTATAAGCAGCCAGAAAAAAATTCAAGTGTTTTGGAACCCCAGTTAAGATTACACAATTCCTAGCAACTTCTACATGAAAGAACCAGAAGGTAGGGGACATGTTATTCCATATAATGAAGGATCTAGGCCTTCAACCAAAAATCACCTACCCAGTAAAACTGAGCATAATACCCCAGGGAAAGGAACTTTCAGAAATGGACTAGAGTAATTCTAAGCAATCTTGACCAACCAATCAACAAACAAACAAACAGAGGTAAAAAGAAAATTAACATTTATTAAATTGGATACACAAAACATGTATTAAAGGATAAATAGAAAAAAATCAAGAGAATCAAGGAGGTTAAACTAATTACATCCCTGCATAGGAAAGTGATAAGTATGATGCTTAAGATCTCTAATGTACAAGATACCTAAAATACTTAATATACTTAAAGCAATCAAGGGAAACAGTGTGGTTAAGCTGATTACCTTCCTTGAATTGGAAATTAGAGTACTTAAGATATTTAAAGCACTTTAAAGTAATAAGGGGAAACAATGGGGTTAAACTAATTATATTACTAGTAAAAAGATAATAACAAATATACTTAAGATTGTATAATTGAAAATCTGTTACCCTAAAAAAGAACTACATTCCCCAGGAGCCCACTGACTTCCTGTCATTATGTACTTCCTATAGGCAAGGGATAAATATTGAGTGGGCGGTCCTGTCTCTCACTTTGGCATGATGACATCAAGCTTGGTGGCAGTGTTAAGCTAAGCACAGGGATTTTAAATGGGCTAATCAGATATGGACATATGGTTTTTATTTTGTATCCTCTTTATTCCTTGATTTCTAATGATCATTAATAAATCTAAAATATAATATTTTTATTATTGACATTAATTTTAATTTTATAAGATATCTATAACATCGAAGTATCTAAGAAACCTAAAGTACTTAGAATATTTAACATACTGAAAATACTTAAAAACTTTATGAGTATTAGGGTAATGATGAATAGGAACATATATAGACAGGAAGCAGGGAATAAGTTGAATATAATGGCATATATATTTTTAAATCAAAGAGTGAGAAAGAAGAATACAATGTGAAAAAAAGAAAAGGAAAGAAAGTTGAGGATAAATTTTTTCACATAAGAAATCATGAAGTAATTAATACAGTGGAATGAATGTTAAGGGAGAAGTGGGCAAAATCCAGAATCCTATTCTCATTAGAATTGGCACAAAGAGGGAATAAAATCACCACTCAGTGAATAATAGTAATCTACCTTACCCAAAAGGGAAATAAGGGCAGGGGGAAGCTGGGTAGCTCAGTGGATGGAGAACCAGGCCTAGAGATGGGAGATCCTAGGTTCAATTCTGGCCTCAGACACTTTCTAGTTATGTGACCCTGGGCAAGTCACTTAATCCCCATTCCCTAGCCTTTACCACTCTTCTGCCTTGGAACCAATACATAATATTGATTTTAAGATGGAAGGTAAGGTTTTTTAAATAAAAGGAGAAATAAGAAGGAGGGACAGGGAAAAAAAGGTGGCATTGGAAAAGAAAAGGGAAAGAGACATGAGAGAAGATATATCAATGTTAATGATTAAATATTAAGAATAGCAAAGTTCTAGGAAATTTTGAAATAAAAACAAGAAAAAGAGGATATGTATAGTAATTTACCCTACAGAATGGTGCTCAGTAAGTTAAGGAGATTGCAAAGGACTTCCTCTATCATTTCCTCTATTAAATCAGACCTTTCTCAGAAGCGAATAGAATTAGGAAGTTAACTAAGAAGGCCATGTAGACAGTAGATGAAAAAAGTAGGACTTGAATCCAAGTCTTCCCAACCCTGACGCTTACTTTCTTCAGTAAGTCATGCTGTGTCTCGTGTATATAAATATTCAAGAAGATAAGAATTTAAAGTGATATAATATGAAACATGAGGAATAATTTAAAATTTCTGGACATGCTCAAAATAATGACCACATATATATTTTTAATATATTTTTCCACTTGAAGTTTAATTAATATGCTAGAAGAAAATGAAAGATTATACATCAAGCTATGACTTAATTAAATGCAATTTGATTTTTAAAAGCATGTAAATAAATTCAATATTACTTTCAAAGTTATCTTTCTTGTCTATTATTTTCCTCTGAACTTCCTTCTCTTCACATCTATGCATTTTTTACAGTTCTTTAATCATCCTTTTTTGTTTCTTTTCTTTTCTGTGTTTTTTTTTTTGTGACATTATCACTAGAAGAATGTTAAAGAAGAAATTAATCATTATTCAAGATCTAATTCAGTTCTTCATCCTCTCTCACCGAAATTAATAGAATGGCATTGTTGGCTACTTTGCGTCTTGCTTCTTCTCCATTCCACCATCTATACCATCCAAATTGATATTACAAAGTCACAAATCTGACAATATTACTTACTTCCTCTAAGATCCTTAGCTCCTCCATTCCCCCTGCCCCGGGATAAAATATAGGATTCTTAGTCCAACATTTAAAGTCAATTCCTAATTTACCTCATACATATCTTTCTAGTATCATTTCTTATTTTTCACTCCATTGACTATCTATTCTAATGCAACTGTTCTTCCACATGTTTCCTGGACATGGCATTTCCATTTCCCATGATTTATACTATATCTAGAATGAACAGATTGTTCCAATATTCCTTTTAGAATCTCTCTTATTATTATTCAATCATGTTTAACTAAACGATTTTATGGACTTTTTCTATGGAATCTCAGCAAAAATATTAGAATGGTGTAACATTTCCTTCTCCAATGTGCCCCCATTTTATAGATAAGGAACTGAGGCAAATTATGGTTAAAATTTCCCAGGATTAAACAGCAAGTAAGTTTCTGAGCTCAGATTTGAATATAGATTTCCTGACTCCGTGCCTGGTGCTCTACTCACTACGTGAAGTAGCTGCCACTTCAGGATCTCTATCTTTCTTCAAAGCATAATCCAGGTATTGTTTCCTATGCAATACCTTTCTTGGTCTCTGGAGTTGATATTCTTTCTGTCTCATAACTCTTTTGCATTGAATTTAGCATTGAATTATTTGGGTTCATATGTTATCCACCATACTAGGAGAATGCATTCTCACTGAGGTCAATGACTAATTTGAAATTATTTAGATCACAATACCAAATTCTAGTCATTTGCAATCCATGCTGCAGCTAATTTGGCATGTCCTCCTGATGGAACTTGGACAAGACTTCCCTTCTGATAGTATCCTTTCTGATTATGAACTTTCACTTTATTTTGCCCTAGACTCCCATTGCATTTCTCAACCATTTCCATACAATATTTGTATATATACACATATGTATACACACATGTGTGTTAACACCTTCCTCTAAACCTCTTTTAAACAACATTTCCTTTTTGTTTATTGTATTCTTATCACGGAATGTAAACTCTTTAAGGGAAGTGATCAATTTGCTTTTGTAATCCCAGTGCCTAGCACATACTAAGCAGTTAATAATTGTTTTTTTTTCTTCCAAAGCACTCATTTATTGCACTCTAACATCATGCATTGCATTAAGTATGTCTAGTAAATATCTATTGAATTTAAATGATTCCTAACCTAAGACCTATAGCCAATTTTTCATCCATTTCCTCCATTAGTATGCTTTCTTTGCTTTAGTATCACAAGAAATTTAAAGATTATCAAATTATTTGACTTATTTCTATGAAATAACATTTTGATTTCCAAAGTCATTTATTTAGAAATTATTTTAGACAAAATATTCAGAATTTCAGTGTAATTAAAAAATATTCAGGGCTCTTAAGGAGTTCCTCATTTTGTAAATAACACAAAAGACAATGGGAAGTCACATAATTAAGAATCCCAAGAGTCATCTGATGTAACTTCCTTAATTTCTGTTATAACTCATAGTCAGGGAAGTAAAGTGACTTGCTAGAGGTCACACAGGTAGTAAGCAACAAAGATTAGATGTGAACCTACAAGTTCTGATGCCCAAGCTAGTATTTTTTCCACCCATCATACCACAAGTTAGAACAATTTAACTAACCTATTGGATAACCTTAACATGAAAGGGATAATCAGTGGCATGCATGAAAAGTTAAACTGAGCAGGACTTTGGTGATTCATCCGTGCTTCCTTGCCTTGTTCTTGACATATAACCAGTCCCCCTCATTTTCATTACACACACACACACACACACACACATTCAGGCAAACATATTTTTGTTTCTTCATTCATTTTACATAACCAGTCATATTCTTTTATCTGTGTATTTATATGTGTACTCAATAAATTTTTGTTAAGTAAATGAAATAACCCTTTTTATGTGTGTATATTATGTTTTCCTACCTGGGATTCAAGTTTCTTGAAGGCATCATTAATATGCTATTTTCATATGTAATCCCCAGAGATCCTAGAATAACCTTGCATATGCTAAGCACTGAAACATCAGTTGACTATTTTTATGTCATCTTCCCAAATTAAAACATAATCTTTGTCATTGAAAGACTTCCAATTGATAATTTGTATTTTGTTGTTTTGACAATTAGACTTTTTAAAAATTCTAAAGTGATAAATAACATATGCACACATTATATGTGTATGTACGTGTGTGTGTATATGTATGCATGTCAGTTTGGCTTTATATTGTCTTTCTTTCTGAAGAATATACCCTTAAGCATACACACAGTAAAGAAGGATTATTATTAGAACAAGCTGAAACTTTTTACTTGATCTTTGGCATAGTTAGCATTTGTAGGTTATGAAAAAAAAAAAAACTCCTTATAATGATCTCTTTTTCCCTTAACAAACAAGAACAAAATAAAGAATTTGCAACTTCTTCACATTCCAAATCTCTGTGTTTTCTGAAATGGTGTTTGAAGCAGCATACCATGGTAGAAATTGTTGTGAACTTGGAACCAGAAGTCTTCGATTTAATTCCCCAACATTTACTAGGTTAGCCATTTTGGCTAATTCACAATTTCCATAAACTTATATTTCCTCACTTTAAGACAATTATCCTAATAACTATTATACCCAACTTGCAGGATTATCATGAGGTCCAAATGAGATAATGTAGACTTTAAAGCAGCATGTGGCATTTTCTGTTTTTTAAGGAAGAATGCCTTTAGTTAACTAGAGTTAAAAAGTAGACATAGTTCTTGCCATAAATTCACAAATATTAAAGGCATTATAGTATTTTGTTTATTAAAAAGTCAATGTAACTTTTTTGCAAAAAAGGCATATTAATGCCAATGTTTATGATAATTTTTCAATATTTTGCATCTCCACGTATAAATGTCCAATATGTATTCTTTTAAAAAATCTAAATAAATATGAAATCTCTTTTCTACTGCTCTGTTCATTAAATTGGGATTTTAACATAATCAAAATGATAAGCAACCTCCTTTTATTAAATACCATAATACTCTAAAAGCTTACTATTTCACAGTTTATCTCTCAGTTGTGCTGCTTACTAACCAAGTGGTCCATTTGTCATTATAAATATTAGAAAAGGCAATTCTAAGTATTTTGTCATTTTAATCTATCAGATAATTCCACTGTTTTCTTCACCTACATATGATTGCTATTTGTGTCAATAATTATTAAACTGATAAAGCTAAAAATATTTAAAATATATAATGTGCTTTTGACTTATAGAATTCTTTTTTTGGTACCTTCTGCATGTGTAGTTGATAAAAGAAATAAGCACCAATTCATTATTGATCTTTGTTAGTGATATATAACTATACTCAAAATAAAAAATTCCCTAAAATAATCATTTTCTCAACCTTACAATTTGTGCCTGGTGAGTATGTTTTTTTTTTAATCTTAAGGTATTTTCCAGTGAGATATAAATCCCAGATCACTGCTGACACCTAATTTTATATTGCTATTACATGTCAATTTCAAATTATCCTATGTCTATCTGCAATAAAATTCCTTTATCTTTTAGGAATTATGTATTTTAAGTCTCACTAAAGCATTCTATATGAACCCAATTAATCTTATCAATTCATTTCCTATCAAGGTTTCTTACCTTGGTTATTTACTCACAATGAAACTAATGTACTTTAATTTCCTATAATTAAAAGAAAAATAACATTTTGTTCCATCAAGTAGACTAAAATGAATCCAAATCAACATTGTATTAGATAGCTGAGCTCCCACTGATAAAATATTTAATAAAATATGAGGAGATATGATAGAAACAAATTCTTTTTTAGATGGTTGTTTTGTTTTTTTTATTTTTGAAGAGTGTTTTATATGCTTATATCAATTCTGTTAAAAATCAGGTTATGTATATATTTAAGGTATTTCATTAGATGAATACTTTTGTGTTTAGATTCACAGTTTGTAATGTGGATTGGGTTATTATATGAAAAAAGCATATTTTTATTAGAACAGATATTTATAATAATTGATAATTAATGCTGAAAAAGATAACCAGTTACAATTCTATGCTCTTCTAGAAAGTTATCTTACATCTATGCAATTCATAAAGTCTGTATGCAATGTTCATCTAGATCAGTGATGGTGAACCTATGGCATGGGTGCCAAAGATGGGACACATAGTGCTCTCTGTGGGCATGTGGCTGCCCTCCCCATCCACTCCACCCCAGAGTTTATTACTAGAAAGACAGAGGAACTACCATCTTACCTAATGATATTTTTTCACATTGCCCAGTCCTTTGTTCAGTGGTCAAATGGTAGCCCACAGGGAGTAAGGTGGGAGGCTCACAGGTGGCAGAGCTGGAGGGGAGCAGAGCACTTAGGCTGCTCCATAGCCCTTCTTTACACTTCTAGAGGCCATTCCTCACTTCACTTACCCCTCTGCTCAGCAGTCCAATGTGACTGCTTTCTCCCTCCCCTGTGTCGGGTAATGGGGGGGGGGAAGGGCATGGCATGCAGTCTGGGGAATGAGGCAGGTAGGGCATTCAGTCTGGGGGTTGGGATGGGGAGGGACTCGGCACTCCATGTCTAAAAGGTTCACCATCGATGATCTAGATATTATACAATAAAATAGAGGAAAGAGAGATTAGTTTTCAATTATATTCCCAGAGCACACACCATTAAATGGACCAAAGGCTAGAAAAGAGGCAGCAGGCTCAGCAGTATACAGAATGAAATAGCTGAGCAAAGGTTTTCAATCCATAGTGATGCACCTTCTACACTCATGCTAATTTCCTTTCCAAAGCTCAGAAAATAACCACATACTTTAGTATTCTGTTAATGGATCATCAGTATGGCTTTAGAGTTTTAAATAATGAGTATAAAGCTCTCCATTTTTCTGGACCAGGCCTGCTTATTTATTTTCACAGAAGCTACTATAAGTTTTATCAACTCTTCAACTAAATTGTTAAAAAAGCAACAGTATAATTGTTTCACTATATTCACTATAATTGTTTCACTAATATGCATGAATGTATATCCACATATCTGGTTTTGAATAACTTTATGAAATAATCAAAACTATACCTTCTATCAAATATTGCAAAGAAAAAAATACACAATTAAAAATAATAATTGGTATTGTTCATCAAGATATTTATGCCACAGGATAGAAGTTTAGTTAATAGATGTTAAATTGTTTTGGAAATTTAAAATTTTTATACCAATATTAGATATTGTTATAATTACATATAATTATAAAGTTTTTTCATCTGATATTTATGTTTAAAATTTAAGAAATTGCATGCTGTCAGTGTAGGCTTCTGAAGATTACTGTACACTTTCTGCAGGAACTCAAATTTTATAATGATTTTGTGGATAGTTTCATGAAAATCATAAAAGATCCTATGATCCAATTTAATTTGCAAATTCAAACTTTAAAACTCTCATTTTCTATTTAATAGTTTCACATCCATGGTATAACAAGCAGAAAACTGAAAACAAGCAATAGTATATTTGTTGTCAAAAGAATTAGGTGCTATGTATATGGCTCTGGGAAATGTAAGGATGTTCTCTTTTTCCTTATCTATAAAATGAAGAGTTTTGATCAGATAATCATTACTTGCTTTTCTTTATAAATCATATGATAAATTGGATTATTGTTGTCAGCTCCATAATGGTATCTATACTGAGACAAAATGCACACATACACACGCACATATATTATATATATATATATATATATATATATATGCTGGGAAATATGTACGATGAGATCAATGACCAAAATAAGGAATAGAGTATATTAAAATCCATAGTTAGGAATAAGGAAGCATAGAAATTGTGTAAACATGTAGAGCCATAAGAAGAGAAAAAGACAGTGGAAATGAAACAGATAAGTTTGCATTAGTCCAATAAATTTTGTCTTTAGATATATTTGCAGAGCTTATTAAAACTTTTTTTTTAAATCAAGGTAATAGCTCAGAAAAAAAATTAAAAATAAACAATTATTAAAGGATACGATAGTTAAATTTAATTGTGTGAAATAAATAGAACAATCTATATTTATTTATATATGTCCTTAGGGCTTATCAAATATTTAACATACATTTTTTCTTTTGAGTCATTTAAGAACTTTTTAAGAGTCTTTTAAGGTTGGTGATAGAAGTATTACTATCCCCATTTCAAAAATTAGAAAACAAACTTATACAGGTTAAATCATTTAGCCAAAGTCAAAGAATTTATGTCATAACTGAGATTCAAACTTTAGTCTTCTGACAGATTCCAGTAGTTTTTGTAAGACTTTTTTTTTAATTTTATTTTTAACTTTATTGTAATTATAAACACTAGTCATAGATGTCATCAATTTTCCATAATGAAATACCTTGTTCTTCTTTGGGTTTTAGTTTTCATTATAAGAAAATTATGAGGCTTCTTTTTCAAGATCCTTCTATGAAGTTTCCTATCTGTTGAATTATTCTAACCTTACAAAACCTAGCCCTATCCCATTTATGTAGTAAGCATTTAATGGGTAGTTAATGAAATAAACATATATTGGAATTTTATAGCTAGCAAGAATATACAATGTCTGTTTGACCAAAATGATCAGTGAAAACAGAAAGAGAAAACTATAACTGTACAATAATTATACAAATATTTAACAATACCTGAAAATAGGGATTTGATGGATATGTAAAGAATGTGAATTTTCTATATTTGTGTGGCTCATTGTATAACAATGCTTTACATGAAATACTATAATTATCATCAAATTATTATGACTGTTTTCATTTAATACACATTTAGCTTCTTAAAATGTGTTTAATTTTTATCTTAACAGCTAGTTTAATGGACTTTTGTTCAGTAAAATATGCTAGCTTACTCCATGTAATATAAATACTAATTAAATATAAGTTTAAGAGCTCAGTTTCCTATTTACAGACTACAGTATACCTTCCAATGAGCACAATTTAATCTTCCCGTAAAGGGAGCTTCTTGATAAAAATGATAGTTTTAATAGTTTTTTCACTCATTAATTTCTTATTGGTATAAATGAAAACAATTCATAGTTCTCAATATAGGGCTTCGTCTTGGGGATCCAATTTTTGTGTATATGAGGGAAAGGATACTTATCAATGAATTTTACAAGAGAAAAGAATAAGATTTTGTCATTTTAGTTGAGATCCAAAAGTATATGGAGATGTTAATGGTAATGTTAAATTAACAACTTCCTAAATAATTCAAAATATCACACAATGCCAGAAATTAGAGTTTGTTAGAATCATTTAAATACCACCTGAAGTCTCCTTTTAATACTTATGCCATCTCCTCAAAGGAAGAAGCCACAAAATCACTATGACCAACTCTAAACAGCAGCTCTTGTCCCTCTCATGTTATGGTGAGCTGATCTTTACTTCCACACCTAGATATTATTTATTGTAAAACCTCATGGTATGCTTATTTCTCTACAACCATTCATCAGGACTTTGGGGCAAAATCAACAAGATTATATTGTAATGGAACTCAAAAAGTACATCATAACTATAATTGTTCTATTAACCACCTTAATTAGAAAAAAAAAAAAACCTTTAAGCAGGACTTGCCTCACTTTTATATTTGTATCTGTAGGCAGAGGACCTTTAACATACTAGGTGCTTAATAAAATTTTTATTATTTTATGATACACAATAAATCTGCTTCTATTAAAATTATTTGATTGAAACTTTTTATTAAACTTTTACTTTTTTATTTATGTCTTTTCTAAATAGAACAGGATTACAAAAGGCAAGTTATCCCAGATTATGTGCTACAAAAGCTTCAATATAAGTAACTATAAATATATGTTCAAATATCCAGGGTATCAAAATTTTTTTTAAAAATTCTTAACCCGCGGCTTCCATCTTGAAATCAATACTGTGTATTGGTTCTAAGGCAGAAGAGTGGTAAGGGCTAGGCAATGGGGGTTAAGTGACTTGCCCCGGGTCACACAGCTGGGAAGGGTCTCAGGCCAGATTTGAACCTAGGACCTCCCATTTCTAGGTCTGACTCTTATTCCACTGAGCTACCCATCTGTCCCTCAGGGTATCAAATTTTAATTTACTCTCTTCTCCATTTGCTTTCCCTATTTGTCAAGAATACATTACTGTCAAAATTCAATCTTAGAATAAAAATATACTAATTTGTCAAGGAAATTTGTTTCATTATAATAATAATTTTTCTTATTTTATAGAATTTTACATATTCAAAAGAGAAATTAAAGAAAAGTGTTCCTTTCAGTTTACTTAAAATTTTACTCATCCCCTGAAATTTAAAATAGACTAGATGATGCAGAGTACCAGGACTGGAGTCAGGAAGACCTGTGTTCAAATCTTATCTTGGACATTAGACATTTACTACCTATTTGAATTAAATTTGTCACTTAACCCTGTTTGTCTTAGTTACCTCATCTACAAAATCATGTACAGAGGAAAATGACAGATTACTCCAGAACTTTTCCCAAGAAAGCCACAAAAGGAGTTATAAAGAGTTTAATATGACTGAAAAATGACTAAAAAGGCTGGCAAGCACTTGTTACCTGACTGAAAAAAATTCTAGCCAGTTATCAACAAAGACTGACCATGAAAGGAAATTACAGATTTTATTTCCTTGGTATTGATTGGATAAGGGCACACACAGTTTGCCATCATTATTTTAAAGGAGAAATGAAGTTTATAGACCACTTGAACCAGGAAGTACTCATCAGATGGGGCAGATGAAGAACAGTGATGGCAGAAATGAAATGATCTGGAATGGTAGTAATCTTAGAAGTGACAATAGCAGACTTCTGGAGCAGTGAATGTTAAACAAGAAAAAAAATTACCTTAGATAACACAGGTAGTTCATAATTCATCATTGGTTTGATAGAAATTTAAATTATTTTGAAACTGTCTCCTTTAGCAGGTATCATTGTGTATGAGAAAGAAAAATAAATTAGACTTTTTTTTAGTCTAAGTTTTGCCATTTAAAAAGATGTTCAACCTTAATTATTACTAAATTTCTCAGCTTCTGTTTCTTCTTCATCCATTAAAAAGAGTTAATAAAGTTTGCTGTATGGAATAGTAGTGTATGAGATAGTATGTGTAGATAGGATAGAAAGTGGGTCTGTATTTTATTGAGGTGGAGAACTCACAGGTGAAGATATTTCTCCAACCAATATAGGACTATAATTTCATTTAAATTTATAATATTGGAGAATGAGAAGAACTCTGAGACCTCAAGTAATTTTTCCACAATGTCATAGCCAGTATTTGTCAGATTTAGGAGTTGAACCCTGGCTATATCCATGACACCATGCTGTTTCCTAAAATATGTTACTATGGACATAAAGGAGCTAAAGATGTTTACCCTAGAATACTGGGAAATAAGGACTCCTCTCATTGGCTTCTTATTAAATTCATCTAATGAATATTGTCCTTAACGGAGACCCTAAGTTAATGTCCTATGCTAGAAGTTTTATTATAGAAAACAATTATAATATTAATCCTCATCAGCAGGAATGATATCCTTCATAGTAAGCAGTTCAGTTTAATGGGACTTCGAATCTCTCTTTTTTTAAAATGCTAAAGCAAATTACAATACTAAGTTTTGCAATAAGGCTGGCCTGTTATCTAAATACTCATTTTAATATTATTTTATGAATACAAGGATTTATGATTTTATCATTACAGGTAGCATGAATTTTTTTCAACCAGTGAAGACACAAATGCATCTATGATCTAGTAGACAAATTCAAGAAAGATGTTTGATTGAGGCACCAAGAGATTAAGTGATGTTCTCATAATCACTAGTAGAATCTGAGGTAATTTCCTATGTTCCTCTTGTTTCTAAATTCAACACCACATTCACTATACACTCTTAACTCTATATTAGCCTATAGATTACTTCAGTATCATGAGTATATTTTTAAATAGCTTCTATACCTATAGAAGGTAAAAGGGCTCATAGAGATCTTTCTTATAACTTCCAACAAGTTGACTGTAAAAATCTAGCCAAATGCATGATCTTGAGACTATATCTTGTGTAAAACAGTATTCATTTTTGCTAACTTAAAAGATATACAGTATCATCATTAGAAATGGAATTCTAAAGGATTCTTGGTCCTATTACTATAAGAATCTTTCCATTTGTATTCATTCTACCAGAGAAGAAGTACAATCCTAGACATAAGGTATTTGAGCTGATGTTTATATCTCTTCCATCCAATTTAAGTCATGGATTCTACTAGATGAGTGACCTACTTACATCAACTACAAAGTCAATTGGTTTGATTTTACTGATGAACTGATTAATAATAACATATTCAGTTAAAGGGTCAGTTTAATATTTTGGTTCAGTTCCAGGTGAACCAACTTAGCGATTCATCAAATAGAACTGAGAACAAAACAAATGGAAATAATTTTTTAGAATGCTCTAAGCAGAGTGTCAACCCAGCTGGTTAATTCAATCAATTCAGTAAATAAAATAATTAAATTAGATACTTTTAAATATATGTGTATACATATGCATATATATGAAAAATGAAACTCTTTATATTTTTATTTTAATTGGATATTTTATAGTATAGATATAGCCTATAAATTACAAGAGTCCTAGATGAAAAATGTAATTTCATCTTCAGGACTATACAATCTAGTGTAATAATCAAGCAAATAGTTGCAAGGAACCTCGCATTATTATAAGGTATGTTTATGAATTAACTTAGTTATATCATGGGGTTTCTATCTGTGTCTACTGTAAGAATAATCTTTTTTAAAATGATATGGAAGAACCTGGCTTCTTGGAGGAAGAAAATATTAATAATTCCTAAATCAAGGATCCATGTCTAAATGGAATATCAGGTAAAGAATAAAGTGCTGATGCAATACAAGCCATGTAATTACTCTCTTATTTAGGTGAACAAATTTAGAAGGTTTCTCTATCTTCAGTCTTCAAAAAAAAATGATTATACTTTTATAAAAGAGGGTCAGAGAGATTTATGTTGCCCTTTTAGAAAGGAAATCACAACACACATTAGAGATAGAAGTCCAGATACTTATTATAAGCAAAATTTAATCTTTAGCATTGGTAAGATTTGCTCTAAAGCTACCATACCATTAAAAACAATGAGGTTGTTCATGATTTTGTTAATATCATTGCAGGTACTGAACTACAAAAGTAGAAAAAGAATCTATTCATTGATTTATAGTGCAAAAATTTTGAGATACTTAAAGAAAAAATATATACAATTACATTTAAGTGACTTTATGTGTGTATTAGTCAAAAACAGATTTAAATTAAAAGAAAGTATTTTAATAAGGACCTATCAAGAGAGTTTCAAATTGATAAATTCAGTGACACAGAAAACCAAATTACTAGCAGTATTTAAATTGTGCCCATGAAATCTAACATTAATCATGTCAAAGTGTATGTAGTTATTTAATATAATAAATCTAAATTTAATTTTATGATTTTACTCTAATGTTACTTTACTCTAATGTTTACTCTATTCTTATATCTTTTATAAAAATAGATGAATTAATTAAGCTTCAATTCTGGTAAATAAAGTCAAGTAATTACTAAAATTATTAGATTTGAAGCTCTGTGAGGCAAGTACCTGAGAGACCTCAGAGTTTGGAATTTTTTTTTTCCTTAGCCACTATAGTGTTTGAAAGTAGTTTCTGCTTATTTCACAAGAAATCTTTGAACTATATATGTGACTTCAGGCTGTAAAAATCTATTATGGTTTTATTTAAAATTAATAAAGTGTGTGGAGGAATAGCTTCCACTAGAAGAAAATCTCAACCATTTCTCTCAATTAAGCTTTGAATATTAAACAGTTTTGGTTACAGTATAGGTTACATACAGCATTACTTGCATGTTGTATGTGCTTGATTGTTTTATAAACTTTAATCATGACTCTATTACGATAATACTCTCTTATGATAACTTTCAAGTGAAAAAATAGGCAGATGATTTTATTATATCCTGTCTTCAACTAGATCCCTAGTCAATATAGTAAATATCCTATAAACAATATTTTGATATTATGATAATCATATAACTAATAAGATTAGCAAATGGTATAACAAAGCTCTTAAACCTAAAGTGCTTTACTTTAAATAACTTTATGAAGTTCATGTAGGATTGTTTATTATATGTTATAATAAAACATTGTATGTTTTAACATACTTCAGAAAGACTAAGATTGCCTTATAGGAGGTGAAAAAACAAGGTTCACACATGTACTATAATTTGATGTAGGAAATACCCCTTGCGTGAAACATTTGATCACATCTTAAATCAATATACCCTCTCTTTCTTATTAAAGAGAGAAAAAAGTGGAGTAGAAAGGTGTATGTCATTATTAACTTCTATTTTCAATCAGGTAGGGGAAAAGTTTCATTCATTGCTAACTGAAGAATCCTTGAGAATGTTTAAGGGTGGTTCTTACCAGTGTACTTGAAAACATGGAATTGGACTTGGCACTCATGTTTAAATTGATGAAAAAACTGATATATTTGTAATACATCAAATTGCATTTCAATTATGATTCTGACTTGCAAACCTAATATGGAATGAGATGTGAATCAAATTTCACTTCTTCACAATTAATGAGATTAATTATAGAATAATGATTTCCTCAAGATAAAAAAAAGGATTTTAAACCTGTTGTGGAGGAGAGTAGGAGAAGAATTAAAAAAAAAACTGTTCAACTTTAATTCATGTAAAAATAGAGAATAGAAATATTAGTTACAAACTATATTTTTCTGGGGTTTTTTTCCTCACATTTCTGCTCCAAATAAGTGCAGACCTGTAAATAGCACTTTTGAGACAAATACTGATTTTTATTTGGATCTTGATCATTATAAAGAATAGCTTAAGTCTTTGAATTCGCTGTAACATACCTTTCCCTCCCTCAGCAAATGAGAAATTGAAAAATTCTCTTAAATACTAACAGATACCTGACAACTTTTACACAACTATTTACATGTGACATAAGAAATAGAAAGCACATAAGTGTTCATTGTTCTTCAAATGCATAATTGGAAATTCCTTAATAAAGATGTTTCTACTATTTCACTTCAATTTGGATTTGAAATAGAAGAAAAGGTTTAAATTCCCATATTGCTCTTTCAGTCATCTTGACTATCACTTTCCAAACACTATTCAACACCAAACTTATCACTTTGAAATGCCAGGTAACATACTAATCAGAAAAAGATGCCTAAAGACAAACTGAGAATTGTTTCCACTTTATGAAATACAGCAAAGGAGACATACCATAAAAAGTGACCAATATAGAAAAAAAAATCAGAAGTTACAAACATTGATCCCTGTTTATGTCTTCAAATCAACCTTCCATATTGAGCAAAGGACTTTTAGATAGTCTACTTTTTAAAGGCTAACTTGGATGAATGGATAACTAAATTCTAGACAGGCAGGGGAAAATCTCACGTTTTCACAAAAGCAGTTTCTCTCCCTAAAGTAAGTAAGTGTGTACAGAATTCCTCTTCCTGAGTAGAAGAAGGGGGGGAAAAGCTGGCCAGAATCAGAAGTCTTCATTAAATCTAAGCGACACCCTTTGCGTTCAGGGAAGATATATATGGTTCTATGGGGCTTGTGAAGAGCAGTCCAGAACACAGGGGTAGTGAGCTTCCTGCTGATCCTCACGAATTAATGTCCAAGGGCATTTGGAAGTAAAGGAAAAAGCAAGGGCTGCTTCCCAAGGGATTTCAAGGTATCAGTCTAGGCTCAGGAGGTGTTGTCCAGCAGTGCGCTCTGGTGGCAGTTGAGATTCACTGAACCTCCTGCCGAGTGAAAGCCAAGAAGCCGATACTAGGACAAAGTTGGAGTCAGAAGCGAAATTCACTCACTGGTCCCAACAGCAGCCCGCCTCCTTCCCATTCCCTCCCTCCTCTCCGCCCCATCTCTTACCTTGGTTATTGGAGACGTGACTGCAGTCCGCGGGCAGAGCTGTCAACAGAGGGAAGAACAGGCCAAATCGCAAAAGAAAACCCCGGACCTTGCAGCTCCCCATAATTTTCCCCAATCCCCTTCCACAGTCTCTGGAGAGATGGAGCAGCCCAGAACTGCGTTCTGTGTAGTGGTGGTCTTGGTCTTCGTCTTCCTCCTCCTCCTCTTCCTCTTCCACCCTGTCAGTAGAGGGTAACGGGGGGCGCTTTCCGCGCGAGGCCCCGGGGGCAGGGCACGAGGGTCCAGGCTGCCCAAGTGCAGGTGAAGCTGCTGCTGAGGATGCTGCCTCCGCCACCCGGGAGCTGCTGGTGGCAGGAGGAGGGTGGTATTGCATCCACCCGTATGTCCCACTCACGGGAGGAATATTCACCCGGCCCGGGAGAGCGCGCGCGCAGGAGCGAGCTCAGGGCTGTGGTTTGGGGGAGGGGAGGAAAGACAGGGGTGGGGTGGGGTGAGGAGGGAGAAGGGGGTGGGGAAGGAGGTAGCGTTTCACACTTGGAAAAGGGAGATCCTGGGAGCAGACTCCTCTGGCCGGCGCGCTCTTCTTCCCCGAGAACCGGACACTTGTACAATCAAATTCAAGGGGCGCCGTGGAGGCTGCAGGAAGTTTCCTCGGGCTGATCTGGGGAAAGAGAAAGGGGGAGAAGGTCCAGCAGCAAGGCTCTGTGTCCGGGGCGTTGCAGGAAGGGATGATGCTCCTGTTCCCTCAGTCCCTGGCTTTCACCACCAACATCTCTAACTGGGGCTCAGCAGCTTCTGCACCAGCCCCCAGCCGCTGTGGCCGTTTTATAATCATCTCTGAGAATGCATTGAGCCCACAAAGCATTTCCCCCCCCCATTCTGCAGCAGCACCGCAGATTATTATTATGTTTTGCCTTTGGGATTATTCAAAGGAGGTGGAAGTACCGGAGAGCTGCGTGTGTTTTTCTTTCTTTTATTTTAAGTCCCCATATCTTCCTCTTTAGTGGGTAAGAGCAGCAAGCAGAGCAGCTTCCTTCAGGTTCATGCCAATTTCTCTAGAGGCGTCTTCTGAAAGGTTGGACAGCTCACTCCAGCTCCCTAGATAAGTAAAACTTGTAGGGAAAACAGCAAAAAGCTCGCTCTCTCTCTGTGTCTCTCTGTGTGTCTCTCTCTGTCTCTGTCTGTCTGTCTCTCTCTCTCTCCGCCCCCCCCCCCGAGTTCCACCACACACACACACACTATGCTTCTTACTTGCATCAACAATCCTGAAATCAAAGAAACGATTTAAAAAATGGGGGTGGAATGTGAAAATAAAATCAGGCAAACCTGCTATAGGTGTGCTGACTGTTGTTGCTGAAGTAGACCTCCACTTCAGCTGGGCTGTAGTTACTTCTCAGGTGCTCGTTAGCGCTTATTAACATGATCATCACTATCATGATGATTTGGTTTTAGGATTACAAGAGCTAAGAGTGCTGATAACTTCCAGGGCGGCAAGCCGGCAGGTCTGTCGAATTTTCTTGGAAAGGAGTGCAAATCAGACAGAGGATTTTAATAAAAACCCAGTGACCACAGATTACCTTCCCCAAATACTTCTCCCTGTTTCCACACAAATATGGGCACGCTCAGTTTCAAATCTCTTCTCCCTCTGAAGTCAAGAAACAAACCGCATAAATGATAATCGATAATTAAATATGATATGATGGGAGAAAAAAAATAAACGGTGGTGAAGACAGTGGACGGAATCGAATCGGGCACCTTAGACCCCACTATCTCTTCTTGGATTCTCTTTTGAGAGGTGAAGCGAGATTGAGGTGCGGGGTGGGGGGGGGGAGAGAGAGAGAGAGAGAGAGAGAGAGAGAGAGAGAGAGAGAGAGAGAGAGAGAGAGAGAGAGAGAGAGAGAGAGAGAGAGAGAGAGAGAGAGAGAGAGAGAGAGAGAGAGAGAGAGAGAGAGAGAGAGAGAGAGAGAGAGAGAGAGAGAGAGAGAGAGAGAGAGAGAGAGAGAGAGAGAGAGAGAGAGAGAGAGAGAGAGAGAGAGAGAGAGAGAGAGAGAGAGAGAGAGAGAGAGAGAGAGACGAACTCCGAAGAGTAAATGCCAAGCTAAAGAGAGAAGGAAAGAAGAACCTTCCTTTCTCCAAATTGGCAATTCGCAGGTCAAAATGCTGCCAGTTCAGCACTAGAGGGGGTTAGTTGACAAGACAAAATTTCTTTCACTCTGCTTGTAAGGTGGATGTGTGATTGATCATTCAAATTACCCAAAGGAAAGAGAGATGGGTTTAGGGTAAACTTAGCTCCCTTGTTAAGGGTTTGTTGTCAGTATGTGAATTTATTGCATGACCTAATTCTTTGGAAGGGGATCTGCAAAAGATATGAGTTAGAATGGTAGAGAAAACCCTGTTGAGTAGTGTCAGAATCATTGAAACGAAATGCAAAGTGTAAAATACTTAAATAAAAAAAAAAAGAGAGATGAAAAATTGTAAAGGATAGTAAGAATGTTTTGGAAATGGGGGAGAGGTATATAAAAAAGGTAATAACCATTCAGGATCTAGTATGGCAGCAGGCAGTTCTACTAAGGGGAAATAAATTTGAAAAGAATAAAAGAACATGACTTGAAACTTACAAAATTTTAGAAGGACAATCTCCTAGTCTATCCAAATACAGATAAGCACCTTCCATTAAAAAATGTCCTAGTACCACAGTTAAGAATCCAAATATTCAATCGTGATTTTCCTGCCATTTCAGTTAATCATTCTAGATGACAGGAAAACCTTTAAACTTTAAAATTATATTTCTTGGTGAGAAATACAAAATTTAAGGATTTTTAAGAGAGTGAGAAGAATTATTGGGATTGGCAGTTGTACCTTTCATTATTGTAATTCAAAGTCTCCCTTGGAAGATTGCTAAATCTGAATGTGGACCAATCATACATAGTGATATAGGCATGAATGAAGTTTATATATTGCCATTTCAAGTAGCAGAATCTTAAATCTCCCTATATATTTTGCAATTCATTTGACTCCAGCATTGATTAAAGAACTGGACAATTGCTTTATAGCTTAAGAGTGAATTAAAAAATAAATACAAGTTTAGAAGAGAAGGCATAATAAAAGTAGAGTCAAATAATTTCAATAATGCATATATGAAATCTGTGTCAAGATATCCTTTCAAAGATCCCTGACATTTTTAAGGGATTTTTTTTGTTTTTTAAGTAAACATTAACCTTTCAAAGGAGTAATACTTTACACTTCATTAATTTTCATAACAACCTACAATTGAGAAAAATCATGTTCAAGGAGACATTTCCTGCTAAAACATGTTTAAGAAAGCATTTTCATCATAATAATGCCATTTGTATTTTCTTAGTCTTATTTTTAGAAACATAAGCTATGTTAATCTAGTTACATGTTTTTAATGCATTTATTTGTCCTACTAGCAAAGAACAATTTTCTCTTACTTAGACTTCATTAAAATGAAATTTAAAAATCCATATCTAAATAATTATTTTGTAAATAAGCTAATTTAAAATTAATTTAGACAATACTTTATTTGAAATTCTTTATGTGCATAAAAATTCCTTTTTTTACCCTTAATTTCAAGAACTCGTCAATTTAAATTCAAATGAATGTTTGGACTTCTTATGAAAAAGTAAAAAACAAAAGCAAAAAGCAAATATGTACATTCATACATGCATAGATGTATACATGTATATCAGCCTAAGGTTCATCTGTAGGCCTCATTCATGGTTTCCAATCATAGTATATTGTAATGGTTCCTGAATTAAAGCAGTATTTATTACTATAAAATAATAATAGTGCATATATTAAGATGGATTTCTATGTTCTATCATACAAATTTATACAAACCATTTTCTTTGGAAATAAATCTTATTCAATTATCATTTATTCCATACCATTTCTTCAAGAATTATTTTCTTTCATTAAATAACCAATAAGATTTTCTGATACATATCAAGGCCATTTATAAAATTCACATTTTACACATAGTGCCAAACTATAGTGAATTGTTGTATTAGTCATTAAAGATTCTACTACATAAAGAAATTTTAATGCTATTTTCTATTCTAAGTTGGATCATTATCATAATATGTGATAATGGCTATTACTTTATCTAGGTCTTAATTTCATTTTTTGTAAATAAAAAGATTATTGTAATATAGGATTTTAAAACTGTTTTTGTGACATGGATCCATTTGGAATTCTGATTAACCTGTGACTACATCTTAGAATAATATGTTAAATGCATAACATGTTATATACAGAGAATTGCACAAAAAAAACGATTATATTGAAATATAGTTATCAAAACACTTTTAAAAATCTGCTTCACAAAATTAGACTAGATAATTTCAAGTGCTTTATCTTACTCCGAAAATCTATGATTCTATGATCGATGATATAAATCCATGGAGAAATACTAAATTTTAAACTATGACTCTATTTGACAAATATAGTTTATCTTGTACTGTTATTTCTCAAATAAGTTTTTATATTTTATTTCCACATTCTCCCCCTATTTTTCAAATAAAAGTGTTAGTAGAACAATTGAATTTCATTTAATAAAGATAATGTAAAAGGTGAACTCATTTTGTAGTTACACAGCATTCATCACCTTCCTTGATTTGAAAGCTATTAGTACAACTCAAAGAAGATTATTAATCATGAATGTATTTCCTTTTATATTTTCCAGTCTTCTTGAGAGCATTTGCTGATGTTACAGTTTCAAATTATCAGCCACTTAATGAATCAAATGAAATACAATCATATAGTTGTCTGTATTTGTTTGACTCATGCCCGATATTTGAAAAATCATTCGTTTCCTTTTTCAATACTATATTATTCAAAATTATTTTGTATGCCACTGCATGAATGTTCATGAGGTTCTATATGGCCTGGAACCAAGTAAGAATGATACAATTTTTATCTAATAAATGTGATTATCTAGACCCTAGTTTAAATCTCCACTTATAATAGAAATTGTTTCATTCAGTATATTTTAAAATAAAGGAAGGAATATTTCACTCACAAATATTTTTAAAATATAAAGCACTTATAAAATATTTTAAAAACAGAACTGATTGAATATAGTATTTAGAATATTTTAAAAATAAATATACTAATAAAATTTAATGAAAAAAGGTATAGCTTATAGGGTAAAACATTCTTTAATGTATATGTAATCAGTATGATGACTCTAAATTGATGAACCAATTTTGATATTTAATCTTTCAAAATATTGTTTAAAATTTTCAATAGATATGAACATAATACATAGTACATTGTTCAAAATTTACATGTTATGTCTTTATAATATATAAAATTTGAAGATATTAGAGTGGAGAGTACCCTGAACTTTTATTTTATCAATAATATAAGTCAAATGAGATTAAAAATGGAAAGTAAATTTTACCATAGTTAAATGATTAAACCTACAGTAGCAAATGAAGAAAATCTGGTCTTACATGAAATACATTTTATGTCTATACACAAAGTGTTTCATCCAAAAGTCTACAAAAATTTTCCCTGTTTATAATTGCTAGAACATAAAAGAGGATTTTCCTTTAAAGAACTAAAAAAGAGAAATTATTCCTTGTTCATTTTAGCTATTTTCTTTGAATATTTTTATAAGCCTCATTTTAAAAAATTAATATATGAATAGTAGTGGGGGAAAATGAATTTTAACATGCCCAGGAACCTCAGGTAAAATGTGAATTTTAAAAACTTTATCTAAAGTAAATTTTAGAGTTTAACTATAATGTAAATTAAACTTAAAACCAAAACTATTATATTTGGATTTATCCTTTTCAAAAAAACTTTTAAACCAATTCTTCAACCATGGTATAGATACAATTTCATGCTTACTTTACTTATCCACCCTATATTATGAGCAAAAGGTTCATCTAAGTCATGACTTTTACTTGAAAAATAATTTTAAATGATTTACATTTAATACTTTATGAAAAGGATGAATCATACTATTCCTTAATATAATAACAATAATATATGTTTAACTATTTAAATATAAAGAGAAAATTAATTAAACTCTCTCTCCAATAAGCTTAACAACTAATTTGACTAACTTTTTGACTGAATTGACTAAATAAATTGTGCATCAACATGGAGACTGAGTATAATAGTTTTGCTGAATTATTCATTTGAATATAGAACACAACAAATAATGTCTCACCCTTGGAAAGATTTTCATGTTCTTGAAAGGGTCAGTTGTATGAAAAATATCCTTTCTTCCATTTAACAAAGATAATAAATATTTATCAATTATCCTTAAAATAAAAACAAGCAATACTGAAAATTATCAAAATGAGTTTTTGACAAACTTTGTATTTATCTCTTTTTATAAATGGTAAAGTTATAAAATTATATTAATATATGTTCTTCTTTTTCACAGTATTACAAGTTCCCAATTGCTACTTTATTTTTACTATGGTTTCAACAAAGTAGTAATTTATTTTAAATAGATGCAATATATTTTATGAGAATATTCATAAGATTTTAGAAGTATAATGAGACAAAAATATGACTCATCATGACCATTCTTATTTGCTTTAGGTTCTTAAAATATTGGCAACTGATAAAAAACTGATAAAAAATACTAATAAGTAGTCAATTACATAATGATTAATGATCCAAATTCAGTATCAAAGCAAAATCTTTCCTTAAAATCTGCAATTTCTATTTTGGCATGAAAATATTGTAACATATTCATATGTATGCATGGGATGTTCTTCAAAATTGAGGCAAATAATTTTAGAAATATTATATCATATCATGTTTTATATATCAAAGCTATTTTAACATTGAGCATATTTTTTCTGTTGTAATTATATGTCTATGTACTCTCAACACTTTAAGTCAACTTTTTAAATTTAGTAATTGTGCATCTTGAACTTTCCATATAAGCCAAATATGTCTTATTGAATTATAGATTATTTTTTTAAAATATGATCATTATAAAATATGTAATATTTAATGCATGTGATTATATGCCTATCACAAATTTCATATCATTTTGAAATATGATATTGTATTTTGATGTTCAACTTTCTTCTTCCTTCTTTTCTTTCTATCTTTCTTTCTATATTTCTTTCTTTCTTATAAAAGCAGAGCCCCAAATAATATATCCAAATGAACAAGTGATAAATCATATGTTTTCTTCTGCATTTCTACTCCAACAGTTCTTTCTCTAGAGGTGGATAGCATTCTTTTTTATAAGTCCCTTAAAATTATACTGGATCATTGAAATGCTGTTAGTAGCAAAGTCATTTGATCATTTCACAATATTTCAATTACTGTGTGTAATATTCTCCTGGTTCTGGTTATTTTACTCTGCATTACTTCATATAGGGCTTTCAGAAATCATCCTGTTCATCATTCCTTATAGCACAATAGTGTTCCATCATCATCATATACCACTATTTGTTTAGCCACTTATCAATTCAGGGACATCCCTTTGGTTTCCAAATCTTTGTCATCACAAAAAGAACAGATATAAATATTTTTGCACAAATTGATTTCCCATTTTAATGGGAATAATGGTATTAATAGATCAAAGGGCATGCATTATGCATAATTCCAATTTGCCCCTGAGAATGGTTGAATAAGTTCACTACTCCACCAGGAATTCATTTGTGTCCTAATTTTACCACAGCCACTCCAATATTTATTTTTCCTTACTATCACATTGGCCAAAACCTTTTAATTTATTATAATCAAAATTATTCATTTTATATGTTGTAATGTTCTCCATCTCTTGTTTGTTCATAAATTCTTTCCTTCTCCATAGATCTGACAGGTAAACTATTTTATGTTCCCTTAGTTTACTTATAATATCACTCTTTATGTTTGTCATATAACAACTTTGAATTTATCTTGGAATAGTGTGTGAGATATTGATCTAAACCCAATTTTTGCCATATATTTTTCAATTTTCTGAGCAGATTTTTTTCAACTAGTGTGTTCTTATACAAAAAGCTGGGATCTTTGGGTTTACCAAATACTAGATTGCTGATGTCACTTACCCTTAGTCGATTCCATTAATACACCCTTTAATTTCTTAACAAGTACCAGATGATTTTGATGATTTCTGATTTATTTAAAATCTGGTACTCCTAGGCCACCAACCTTCACATTTTTTTCATTAGTTTCCTTGATATTTTTTACCTTTTGTTTCTCCAGATGAATTTTGTTATAATTTTTCCGGTTCTATAAACTAATTTTTTGGTTGTTTCATAGATATTAAACAGAATAAGCAAATTAATGTATATAGAATTGTCTGCCTATCCCTGAGCAATTAATGTATTTCCAAATGCTTATATCTTATTTCATTTGTATAAAAGGTGTGTAATTGTGTTCATATAATTCCTGTGTTTGTCTTTGCAAATGGATTCTGAAATATTTTATATTGTGAAGAATTATTTTAAATAGAAGTGCACTTTCTATCTCTTACTGCTGAGTTTTGTTGGAAATATATAAAAAGGTTGATGATTTCTGTAGGTTTATTTTGTATCCTGTAATATTACTAGAGTTACTAATTATTTCCACGAGACTTCTAGTTGATTTTCTCTGATTCTCTTAGTACATCATCATACCATCCTCAAAGATTAATAGTTTCGGTTCCTCATTTTCTACTTTGATCTCTTGAATTTCTTTTTCTTTTCTAATTGCTACTGCTAGTATTTCTAGTACAATATTAAGTAATAGAGGTGATAATGGGCATCCTTGGTTCACTCCAAATCTTATTGGGAAGGCTTCTAACTTATCCCTTGCAGATGATACTTGTTGATGATTTTAAATAAATACTACTTATTTTAAGGAAAGACCCTTTTATTCCTATTCTTTCTAGTGTTTTCAATAGGAATGGCTATTGTATTTTGCCAAAGGCTTGTTTCTACATCACTGGAGATAGTCATCTTATTTCTATTAATTTAATTATTGATATGGTCAATTATGTGAAGGGTTTTCCTAATATTAAACCATCCTTACATTCCTGGTATAAATTCCACCATGTCATAGTGCATAATCCTTGTGATATATTGCTGCATTCTCTTTGCCAGTATTTTATTTAACATTTTTGCATCATTACTTGCAATATTTCTTCATTAAGGAAATTGGTTTGTAAATTTCTTCATCTCTGTTTTTCTTGGCTTAGGTATGTGTCATTATGTGTCATTAAAATATTTTGGTATGACCCTTTCTTTGCTCATTTTCCAGACAGTTTGTATAGTATTGTGATTAATTTTCTTTAAATGTTTCATAGAATTTACTTGTGAATCTGTTTGGTCCTGGAGATTTTTTATTAGGGAGTTCATTAATGGATTTTTCAATTTCTTTTCTTATATGGCATGATTTATGTATTCTATGTACTCTTTTGTTAATCTAGGGAATTTATATTTTTGTAAATATTCACATAGATTATCAGATTTATTATCATATAATTGGGTAAAATAGCTCCTAAAAATTCCTTTAATTTCCTTTTTATTAGAGGTGAAAACATCATTTTCATTTTTTCTACTGATAATTTGATCCTTTTTCTAAATTAAAATTAACCAATAGTCTATTTTATTTGTTTTTCATAGAAATACCTACTATTATTACTTATGAGTTCAATAGTTCTTTTATTTTCCACTATATTAATTTCTCCTTTGATTTTAAATGTAGCCTTTAATTTGGGGTTTTAAATTTGTTCTTTTCTAGTTTTTTTTCAGTTGTTGGCCTACTACGATGATCTTTTTCTCTATTTTATTGATATAAGCAGTGAGGGATATAAAATTGCCCTTCTGTACTGCTTTGGCTGTATTCCATAAATTTTGATATGTTGTCTCCTTGTTGTCATTCTCTTCAATGAAATCAGTGATTGTTTCTATGATTTTCTCTTTGGCCCACCACTTTTGAAGAATTATATTATTTAGTTTTCAACTAATTTTAATTTGCCTTTCCATGAACCCTCATTGATTATAATTTTATAATGTTATTATTTGAAAAAGTTCCATTTATTATTTCTAATTTTCTGAATTTTATAGTGAAGATTTTAGTCCATACCACATGGTCAATCATTGTATATGTACCATGTGCTGCTGAGAAATAGATCTATTCCTTTTTATCCCTATTCAGTTTTCTCCAGTTATCTATTAAATCCAACTTTTCTAAAATTTCATTCACTTCCTTACTTCTTTCTTATTTATTTTGGTTAGATTTATCTAGTTCTGAGAGGGGAAAGTTGAGGTTGTAAGAGTTAAAATAGTTGAGGCCATAAACTGTAGTGATTAAAATAGTTGAAGACTTAAATTGTAGTAGATAAAAGAGTGGATGAGTAAATTGTGACCACAGAAAATATGTTTTCACTACAGTGTCTTGTTTCAAATCAAATATAAGGTGGTCACCAGTAAAATATTCCCAATTATGAATATACCCAAGTCAACTGGGTTTTATAGAGAATTTAATTAATAATACAATGAGGAATTAAAGAAAGAGAGAAAGAGAGAAAAAGGAAATAATGAGAAAGGGATAGGCTGGCCCAGGGCAGCGCTGGCCAACCCAGGCCTAAGCCCTAAAAAAAGATCAGTCAGTCCTTAATCACTCACCACAAGATCTGTTCAAGCAAGGATTCTAGTGACACCAGGCCAGCTTCATCTCAGCTGACTCCACCAGCTCAATCCAGAATCTCAAATCTGAATGACCTCTGAATGTATCTGAGCTCCTATTTAAAGGGAAATTTCTCCTATGCCACTTCCCCTAAGTCCTTATATCTACCAATCACAGTAGACGTTTTTCAAAGGACAGACCATTCTTAGTTCATACCTGAGTAGACTAATCTTTTGAGTAATTCACACCTGAGTAGACTAGAATCTCTGAGTAAGTTTTCACCTCTTTGCTCCTTGTAAGTTCACAAGTTGCCTGACCTTTATAGGTACTTAGCACCCTTTTGTATTATATCCAAAAATAGGCATGGCTTAAAGAACTTTTTGTCTTACTATAAGTATAGGTTTAAGTACTTTTCATTGTTCAGCAAAGAGTTTACAACTTTATCTTCCCCATAAGTATAATATAAAGATGCTTACTTCACCATGCTTAAGTATGGTGAAGTAGAGTTCTCACATTCCTGATCTAAGTAGCTTCACTGCCCAAATGGGGAATGGTCCCAATGGGAAATGGTCTTAACCCAACCTTATGAAGTAGGGTCTGGGGATTTTTTAAAGTTTACAATCCAACCTTATGAAGTAGGATCTGAGAATTTTTAAGGTTCACAAGGTCCCCCACTAATATAGTTTTGCTATCTATTGCATCCTTGAAATCCACTAGTTTCTCCTTTAGAAATTTGGATGCTATGCCATTTGGTGCATACATGTTGAGTACTGATATTTCTTTATTGTCTATACTATATCAAGATATAGTTATATGCTTTATCTCTTTTAACCACATCTCTTTTTGCTTTTGCTTTGTCTGAGATCATAACTGCTAACCCTTCTTTATTTATTTTTATTTTTTTGGTATCAGTTGAAGTTCAATAGGTTCTGCTCTAGTCTTTTACCTTTTCTCAGTGCGCGTCTACCTTCCCCAAGTGTGTTTCTTGTAGAGAACATATGGTTGGATTCTGGTTTAATCCACTCTGCTATACATTTCCATTTTATGGGTGAGTTCATCCCATTTATATTCACAGTTATAATTGCCATCTGTGTAGTTCCCTTCATCTTGAGTGCCTCTTTTAATTCTGTCTTTTCTCATTTCACTCTTTCCCTCCCCACTAATGTTTTTCTTTTAGTCATTGCTCTTCCCACTACTGGCCTTCTTAGTCCCCTCTTACTTCTATATAGTCTTTTAATCACTCTCCAAATTCTCCCTTCCTTATATTATTCCCTAATCCTCCACCTCCTTTCTTATTCCACTCTTACTTCTCTATAAGGTAAGATAGTGTTCTATACTCCAATGAATCTAGCTGTTCTTCCTTGTCTGGATCAATTCCAATGAAAGTAAGGTTTAAGTATTACTCATTACCACCCTCATCCTCCCCTCCACTTTAATAGCATTCCCCCACAGTAATTTACATAATTACATTATTTACACCATTTAATTCTCTTTTCTGTGGAAAAGAAAACTGAAGTAAGTTTTGGACATTCTGCCACTCGGGTGGAACAAACAGCAGTTGGAATGTTAGAGAGAAGATATTGACAAGAATGACAGTTGGTGGGGGGAGGGGAACTTTGAGAGTGACAGTTTGTCTCATGGCTCTCACTTTCCTGGGCCTTGGACCAAAAGGAATGCTCTGGATAGAAGTACCTCTATCCCTGGACTTTTCCCAACTGTGTCCTCTACCTGGATTCCTGTGATGGCATCATTGAACAAAAGAATTTAAGGAGAGCAGTTTGAACTGTAAGGCCAGTTTTTAGGGGCATCAGACTGAAGAGACATGCCCAACTGGTTCTGAAGGTCAGAACCTTTTCTTCCTCTTGCTGTCTACTGCTAAAGATTTTGAAATTAAGAAAACTAGCACAGATTAGCATAGGCAGGAATAAAAGAAACCCTCCACCAGTCTTTGAGGTCTGGCCTCAGCTCAAAATCTGAGAGAGATTCAAACCCAATCTAGGGAAATCCCAATTCCCTCTTCCTTGATATCTCCCCAATCGAAACTTGTTATTAAAATTCATCTTTACTTAAATAACCACAGTCACATAAGAGGACTATCATTTTAGGGGGACATAGAGGTAGCTGAACCTAAGGACAGCCATTCAACCATAAATGGTCCTTATTGGACCACTGCTGGGAGACCTTGATCTGGGGAGAGTCTTGTCTCTCAGGAGGGTCCATGCTTACCTACTATGGGGTATCTTCAACATCAATCAATAGAGAAGACATCCTCTCAGGCTATCATAGTTGGTCCATTTCTTGGGAAACTTATTTTTCAAAGATATCCTCTCAGCAGGGGTGTCTCTCTCCTTTTACCTCACCAGAATCTATATTCCCTCTATCCTTTCAATTCCTCCATTCCCTGTTACAAAACCCTCCTCATTCCCTGGCCCTCCAAATAATTCCTTAAAAATTACATTTCCCATTTCTCTTTACACAATCCTCTTTTTCACTCCTAGGTTTTTTTTTCCTTTAAACCCTTACCTTCTGTCTTAGAATCAATACTGTGTATTGATTCCAAGGCAAAAGGGTGGTAAGGGCTAGGCAATGGGGTTAAGTGAATTGCCCTGGGTCACACAGCTGGAAATATCTGAGGTCAGATTTGAACCTAGGACCCCCTGTCTCTAGGCCTGGTTCTCAATCCACTGAGCTTCCCAGCTGCCCCCAATAGGTATTTTTTAATATTTTCCTAAACAGCTTAACTACCACACCCTATTTCTATGTATGTTTCTTCTAATTACTATGATAATTATCTAAAAAAATAAGCTAAAGTTATCATCTTTCTATATAGGAATATAGACGATTTTACCTTATTGAAGTCCTTACATTTTTCTCTTTCTATTTTTTATGCTTCTTTTAATTTTTTTGGACATTAAGTTTTCTGTTTAAGTCTTATATTTTCTTCAGGAATGCTTGGAAATCTTCTGTTTTGTTAAATGACTATACTTTCCCCTGAAAGAATATAATCGGTTTTGATGGGTAAGTGATTCTTCATTTTAAATGCAATTCACTTGCCTTCCAGAATATTATATTCCAAGTCTTCCCATCCTTTGATTTGGAATCTGCCAGATTCTGTGCAACCTTGACTGTGGTTGTATAATATTTGAATTGTTTCCTTCTGGATGCTTGCAGTATTTTCTCCTTTACCTGGGAGCTCTTTAACTTAGCTATAATGTTCCTGAAAGTTGTCACGTGGGAATTTATTGCAAGAGGTGACATATGGATCAATTCAATTTTTATTTTATTTACTTGTTAAAGAATATTAGAGCAGTTTTATTAGATAATTTCTTATAATATGATATCTAGGATGTTTTCTGGCCATGACTGCTAGGTAGACCGATACTTTTTAATTGTCTCTCTTGGGTCTACTGTTTTTTAAGAAATATTTCATATTTTATTTTTTCATTCTTTTGATTTCCTTTTTCTATTTCTTAATATCTTGTGAAGTTATTGGATTCTATTTGCTCAGTTCTAATTTTTAAAGGCTGTTTTTTTAGGCAATCGGTGTTAAGTGACTTGCCTAGGGTCACACAGCTAGAAAGTGTCTGAGACCATATTTGAACCTAGGATTTCCCATCTCTCAATCTACCAACCAACCCACCTAACCCCCCCCCCAAAGCTATTTATTCCATGACAATTTGAATCTATTTTTCCATTTGGTCTATTATACTTTTCATAGCACTCTTTCTTTATTGAGGTTTTTTGTCTCTCTTTCCAGGAGGCCAATTCTGTTTTTAAAGAACTCTTTTCTTTCATTAGAGCTTTGTATCTCTTTTCCAGTTTTACTTTTTAAGCTGTTGGGGTTTTTTTTGAATTACTTTTATTCCTTTTTGCCATTTTTAGCTGTCTTTTTTATTTTTTAATTCCTTTTTTAGTTTTTTCCAGAGCTTGAAACCAATTCCATTTTTTGGAAGTTTTTCATGTGGTTG
Source organism: Monodelphis domestica (assembly GCF_027887165.1). Taxonomy (NCBI): domain Eukaryota; kingdom Metazoa; phylum Chordata; class Mammalia; order Didelphimorphia; family Didelphidae; genus Monodelphis; species Monodelphis domestica. The sequence continues at coordinate 243,796,215 of NC_077234.1, forward strand.
CTTGGGTCTGACCATTACCTGTTGATTCTGTGCTTGCTCTTTGTCCCCATAAAAATTTTCAAAAGTTAAATGTTTCTTTTGATGTTTCTTTTCCCAGCCTTCTTTTGCATGTGGACTGTGAATTCTGAAAGCTCCTTGCTGATTCTGTCTCCTCTGCTGATGAGTTCTCTGGTTTGGCACTGTAAGTTATTTTGCCCTGGGGCTATATCTTTACTGCAGCAGTGCAGGCTTGAAAGGACCCAGTGCTATGTAATTCAAGACCTTGCTGTGGCCTGGGACTTCAAGGGGGTGGGTCTTATGTGCTCTTTTCTTGGTGTAGCCTGTGTCCCAGGATCCCAAAGTTAGCCTATGCCTAATCACAGAACCTGGCACAGTAAGTGTGGAGGGTGGTTCAGCAGCACTCCTCTGTTTGTAGTTTTGCTTCTCGTTCTTCCTTATCCTATGAAAATAAACTCTCTGATAACCTCCAGAAAGATCTGGAAAATGAAAATTCTCTGTAGTGTCATGAGAAAAATCCAATGCATTGAGGTCAAAGAAAAAAATACTAAAAACAGTAAGAAAGAAAACTTCCAAGCTAAGTGGATCAAAAGTCAGAGACCTCCAATTAATGTTGGTGAACAGGTTTTAGTTTGGTTGGAATAGATAAGGTTAGGGTAATAGCAAAGTCACCCTAGTGGGTTCAGTCAATATGGCTATGGCTTCACTCCAAGACAGACAGATCTCTGTGCTCTGGTTGGCTTCTTCACAGTATAGATGAAATCCATAGTCTACTGGAACACAGAAACAAGGTTGATGGGAACAGGAGAAATCCAGGTGTATCAAATCTCTATTTCAGAGATGGGATGGTTGATAGAAAAATCACAGTATCAGGGCAAATGGTTTCCCACAGAAAGTCTGGTAAACCACAGTAAGAAGTCCTATCTCTCAAAGAGACAGGAACACTCCCCAAATGACTCCATGAGTACCCTTATATCCATTCCTGACACTCCATTGAATTTCTCCTGCTTAGTTCTGAGCATGAACCAACCTTGGTTTACAAAACTATGTATCTGCCTTTTGCTCAATACCTCATCTGACTTTTTCCTCTTTCAGTTTATTATGAGCAAAAATTCATTGAGTTATTTTCTAATCCATTATGCTTTCTCCTCTTTTATAGTTGAATTTATTCAAATCATATTCACTGTTATGATCATTAGTTTGTATTTCCCTTTAACCTATTCTCTTGTACTTTTTCATTCTTTTCTATCCTCTCCTTTGTCTACCTTTGGATTGAATCAACACAAGCTTGAACTAGATGGAGGAGCTCGAAAACCACTTACTGAATTCACACCCTAGTTGGTTATAGGTGAGAAGTCAGCAAGATGCTTGGAGAGCTCCACCCTTTTTCCCAACTCAAACAGCCAGAAATTCTTGAATTCTTTTGAGAGTTCATGCACTCAGAAATGTATGAATCCAAACGTGACAACTCAGAAATGTGTGAATCCTAGGAGGAGAGTTAACACATTTAGATGTGAGAAGTCAATCCCACAGACACTGCCACTGGGCAGTGCTGGGCAATTTGGAAACTGATTGGCCCCTGTGAAAAGGGACAGGTACAGGAAACCATTATAAAATCCATGAAATTCTTTGGCTGGCAGTCTCATGAAGTTGAGTCTCATGGAGAGTGTCTCCTGGAGATAGTTTTCCAGGGAACTTCATTGGAGACTGGCATGGAGACTTTTACTTAGACTGGCTCCTGGACTACTTTATTGGGTGAATGAAAAGGCTGACTGCCTTCCTAGTTTCATAACACATTAGCTTCCATCTTGGAGGAGGCCACCTGATTACTCACTATCAGCCCTCCTGGCTGAGGATTAGTATAGGTATTTTCTCAAACTTCTTTCACATTTCTCTACTTTATTGTTTCCCCTCTACTTTGGTAAATAAACTTCTGACTTGAGATATAATAATTTCAGCAACCACATTATTTCATATAATTTGAGTGCAACTACTAAATTTAACCTTTACAATTCTCATGTTTGAAATATGATTTTCTTGAGTGAGCTTTTGTGTCTCCTTTGACATTTGGCCAATTTTATTTTATAAATAGTTCTTCTCCCTAATGAATATTTGTTCCTTTGTCTTTTAAGATAGAGTCAATTCTGTCTTTCAAGAAGTTCTTCCCTTCAGTACATTTTTGGATATCTTTTTTTTTCATTTGGCCAATTCTGAGTTTTAAGTTCTTTTCTTTTTGATTATTGTGTATCTTTTATGAATTAACCTATTCTGATTTTTATGGTATGAATTTCTTCAGTATTTTTGTGCCTCCTTTATCAAGCTATTGACTCTTTTTCATGATTTTCCTGAATCATTGTCATTTCTTCTCCAAAATTTTCTTTTACCTCCTTTATTTGATTTTTAAATGATTTTGGAGTTCCTAAATTAATACTTGTTGAGCTTGAGAGTAATTTATATATTTTGTAGCTTTTGAATGCAGCATTTTATTATCTTCTTCTGAGTTTATGTTTTCGTCTTCCCTGTCATCAAAATAACTTTCTATGTTGTTTCATTTTTTGTTGTTTTCTCACTTTCAAACCGTTTCCCCCCTTTTAATTAAAAATACTATTAAAATTGGGCTCCATGCCTGTAGTAAAGGAAGCACTGTTCCAAACTTCTTTGTGAAGCTGCCTTCAGAGCTGGCTCTGGGGAATCTATCTGCTTTCAGTTCTTCCAAGGTCATATAATATAAGGAGAGTTGTGTTTAATACTCTCTGGCATGTGGTGTGGTCTAGTCTCTGAGTAACCCCAAGCTTTCTATTCCCCCTTGGAACTATGACCAGGGTCCCCTGCTCCCCTGTGGACCCACATGTGGGATTGTGCTCCTCCTGACTCTGAAACCTAGCCCTAGGATTGATACTTGGATTTACGTACAGGTAATGTAACAATATTCTTACACTCAAAGACAGCAAATAGACCTCTGCAATATCCTTCTGAACTGTCATCTGACCTCCACCCCCAAATTCCACACACGCTTTATCATCTGTGGTCGAGAGCTCTGGAAACCTATTCTATTCCTATACTTTCTAGTGTTTTCAATAGGAATGAGTGTTGTATTTTGTCAAAGGTTATTTCTGCATCTATTCCAATAATCATGATTTTTGTTGGTTTGCTTGTTGATATGGTCAATTATGTGAATGGTTTTCCTAATATTTAACCATCCTTGCATCCCTGGTACAAATCCCACCTGATCATAATGAATAACACTCATGATCACTTGCTGGAGTCTTTTTGCTAGTATTCTATTTAAGATTTTTGCATCTATGTTCATTAAGGATATTAGAATAGTTTTCTTCCTCTGTTTTTGACCTGCTTGGCTTTGGAATTAGTACCATATTTGTGTAATAAAAGGAATCTGATAGAACTCCTTCTTTATGTACTCATTCAAATAGTTTGTATAGTACTGGGATTATTTATTCTTTGAATGTTTGATAGAATTAACTTGTGAATCCATCAGATCCTGGTGATTTTTTCTTAGGGAGTTCTCTGATGGCTTGTTCAATTTTTTCTGATATCAGGCTATTTAAGTATTCTATTTTTTCTTCTGTTAATCTAGGCAATTTATATTTTTAAAATATTCATTCATATCACCTATGTTTCCATATTTATTGCCATATAATTGGACACAATAGTTTTTAATGATAGCTTTAATTTCCTCTGCATTAGAGGTAAGGTCTCCCTTTTTATCTTGGATATTATTAATTTGGTTTTCTTATTTCCTTTTTTATTAGATTGACCAGTACTTTGTCTTTATTTGTTTTTTTTCAAATACCAGCTTCTAATCTGATTTATTAATTCAATAGTTCTTTTATTTCAATTTTAATAATTTCTCTTTTACTTTTTAGAATCTTTTCATTTTTGATTTTCATTTGGGGATTTTTAATGTGTTGACTTTCAAGGTTTTTTTTTTAATTTGCATGCCTAATTCATTGACCTCTGCCCTCCCAAATGTATTAATATATGAACTCAAGGATATAAATTTCCCTCTGTGTACTGCTTTGACTATATCCCATAGATTTTGAAATGATGTTTCTTCATAGTTATTTTCTTCAGTGAAATTATTAATTGTTTCTATGATTTGTTCTTTAACTAATAGATTTTATTTATATTATTTATATTTATATTATTTAAATATATTTATATTATTTAATTTCCATTTAATTTTTGATTTGCCTCTCCATGTACCCTAGTTATTATTTTTATTCCATTATGGTCTGAAAAGATTTCATTTATTATTTCTGCTCTTTTGCACTTGTTTGAAATGTTTTTATGCCCTAGTACATGGTCAATATTTGTGAATGTACCATGTGCTGCTGAAAAGAAAGTGTATTTTGTCCCTTTTTATTTTTCCCCATATATCTATTAACTCTAATTTTTCTAAGAATTTCATTCACATCTCTTACCTCTTTCTCATTTATTTTTTGGTTTCATTTATCTAGATCTGATAGAAGAAGGTTTAGATCTCCCACTAGCATAGTTTTACTATTTATTTCCTCCTTCAACTCCACTAGTTTCTCTTTTAGAAATTTGGATGATATACATTTGGTGCATACATATTGATTATTGATATTTCCTCATTGTATAGACTACCTTTTATCAGGATGTAATTACCTTCCCCATTTCTTTTAATCAGATCTATTTTTCTTTGGCTTTTTCAGATATCATGATTTTGACTCCTCTCATCTTTTTCTCAGTTTAGGCCTAATAGATTTTGCTCCAGTTTTTGACCCTTATGCTGTGTGATTCTTGTAGACAACATATGGTAGGAATTTGGTTTTTAATACACTCTATCTGCTTCTGTTTTATAGGTGAGTTCATCCCATTCACATTTAGAGTTATGATTACTATCATAACTCTATTCTATACTATCATAAATCTATATATGGGTGTATTCCCCAACATTTTGATTTTCTCTCCTCATCCTCCCCTTTCCTCTTTGACTATTTCTTTCCAGACCAGTGTTCTATTTTTAGAACTAATCTAATCTCCACCCTTATTTTACTTTCCTTTCTGCCTCCTCCCTTTTTGTTCCCTTATTATTTTTTAGGATCTTTTAAGTTCCCTCCCCCATTTCTTTCACTCTCTCTTTTTGTATTCCCCAACCCACTTCCCCCCTTAGTTTTTCCCTTCTTATTTTCCCTGTAGGGTAAAATAGAATTTGATACTCCAATGGATCTAGATACTCTTCCCTCTCATAAATGATTCCACTGAGAGTGAGGTTTAAGTATTACCTATTAGCACTCTCTTCTTCTCCTTCTTATAATAGTATTCTTCACATCTCCTTCCCATGCACCTCTTTGTGTGATATAGATTATCCTACTTATCTTATTCCTTCAAGTTTCTCTTGGTTCCATCTTCTATTCCCCCTCCTTTTCCTTTTTTTTTACATATCATTTTAGACCACTTATTACGCCAATCTCTACCTATGAATGATTCTTATAATTACTATAATAGTGAATATAATTTTTGAAAGTTAAAATTACATTTTCTGTATATTAATATAAACAATTTAATCTTATTGAAGCCTTTAAAGAAGAAAATTTAAATACATTTTTTAATTTCTCCTCTCTTTTTTCATTTACCTTTTCATGTTTCTCTTGATTTTTATGTTTGGATATCAAACTTTCTGTTTAGTTCTGGTCTTTTCTTTACAAATACTTGGAAATCTTCTATTCTGCTGAATGCTCAAACTTTCCTTTGGAAATATATAGTCAGTTTTGATGGGTAGGTGATCCTTGGTTGAAGACCCAGTTCTCTTGCCTTTCTGAATATCATATTCCAAGCCTTGTTCTCCTTTAGTGTGGAAGCTGCCAGATCTTTTGTAATCCTGATTGGTGCTCCTTGATACCTGAATTGTCTCTTTTTGGCTTCTTGTAAAATTTTCTCCTTAGGTTGGAAACTCTTGAATTTTGCAATTACATTCCTGGGGGTTGTCTTTTGATAATTTAGTGTAGAGGATGTTCTATGAACTCTTTCAATGTCGTTTTGCCCTCTTATTCAAGAACATCAGGGCAGTTTAGTTTTCTTGGATAATTTATTGTAGTATGATGTCAAGATTTTTGTTTTTTCTTGGTTTTCAGGTAGACCCCAATGATGCTCAAGGTGTCTCTTCTTGATATGTTTTCCAAATAATTTGTTTTCTCAATGAGATATTTCATGTTTCCTTTTATTTTTTCAGTTTTTTGACTTTGCTTTATTCATTCCTGCTGTTTTGAGAGATCATTGGCTTCCAATTGCCCAAATCTTGCCTTTAAAGATTGATTTTCCACTATAATCTTTTAGTTTTATGCTATAATTTTTTGATTTTCCTTTTTGGTTTGGTCTATCCTGCTTTTTGTGACTTCAAGCTGTTTAATTTTTGTCTCCAATTGGGAGTGCATATCTTTTAAACTGTTATTTTCTTTTTGAAATATTTCACACCTTTCTTGCTGAAACTCTTCTATCTTTCTCATGAGATCCAAATTAAATTTTTCAAGCGCTTGTGGCCAATTTCTATTTGGGGGGGGGTTTCAATATGTTTTCTTTTTTGTCACCTTCTGCTGTTTCCTCTGTAGTCTGGATTTTTTCTCCATAAAAATTATCCTTGGTAAATTCCTTCTTCTTGGAGTTTGGAAGTTGTTTTCCTGGGTGTTGTTTGCCATCACTATGCTGATTTTTCCTTCCCTTTCCAGTCAGAATTCAATGAAGAGGGAAGGCTCTCTGTGTATGGAGCTAAGGAGTACAGTTTTTGCATGAGGCCACCTCTTGAGTCTCCCCAGGTTTTACTGTGTGCCACACTTCTCTACACTATGTCTGTGCCCATGGCCCATGTTATTCAGCCTGATGTGGTCTCAAGTCTAGCTGCTCTAAGGGGTAGGTTCTTGGTGATCTTGGTTAGCTGCCAAGGACCTATAGGTGCCCCTCACTTGCTTACTGATTCTAGCACTTTGACTCTGATTCTGGCTCCATGTGTGTGTGTCTGTGGACAATTAATCAGCTCACATTTGGTAAAAGCTATTTCACCCCTTTATAGTGTGGAAATGCCCACCTATCTTCAATGTTGGGCACTACTATGAAGTCCCTTCTTTCATATGAATTTGGTTGGGTTTTGTTTGGTTGGTTTTTTTAGGTAGTTTATATCTGTAGTGTAAGAATTAAATTTAGGGGGGTTTGACTGAATATATTATACTAGTGGTTGCCAGGGATTAATTCAAATCCCAACAAAAATACTCAAGTCAGTTTGGGAATTTTTTGGTGGTTTAATTAATTTAAAGGGAAGGAATTAAGAAGAAGAAGAGAGAGAAAGAGGTATAAGATTTCTCTGGCCTAGCCTAAGCCAAGGTAAGTTCAGAGAACTCAGTCACGGGGCCTCCTCAGAAGATTAGGGGCTTCCTAAGAGGATAGTGTTTTGGAAGGTAAAGGGAAAAGGAATCAGCCTAAACTCACTCACCTCGCATGCTAACACCAAGATGCCAAGACCCAAAATGCCAAAAGCTGCCCAGCTTTCCCCACATTGCCAACAGAGACCAATGTCTCCACAAGCAAGAGACAAAGCGAAAGCCACATCTCAGTGAGAGAGCCAGAGCCATGTCCTGCAAAAGAGACAGAGCCACATCTCCACAAAGAGACTGGAGAGAGGAAGTGGCACAAAATATATAGACCATTTTTTACATCACTTCCTGTATCTCACATGTACCAATGGTAGCTTAAGCTTTAGTTAGAACAGCCCAGGGTGTCTTTCAGTTGTTTCTTATTTGTCACTTGCTAGCACATGTCTCATAGACCATCCTCCTCAACACTTAATCCTTAAGTAGGGATGTATGCATTCCTGGTTGCTATAGTAAGCAGGGTGGAATAAATTAAAAATTCACAGTAGGTGATGAGGAGAGGAAGAGTCCTACTTCTACACTGAGGCCATGTTAACCCAGAAGTATAGGTTGCAAAGTTTGAGAATTCATTCTGAGGTGTTACACTTTTTGGTGAGTAATTTGTTAGAGTTCAGATCAATCATCACATCTTCTATGCCCTCTTGGCACTCTGAACCATTTTGAAGTAAAGTGGATGGGCCAATCATGTCAATGGGAAAAAGGTATGATGACATATTCCTTATTTAGACCCATCTTTCTTGTAAGGAAATCATGAGGGAAGAATTGAAGTTTTTAATGACAACTCCTCATGACCTATTCACCAATCACAGATGTCTTGGAATATCTAAAGAAGGACATGAATAATGATCTCTCAAATTTGTATTTATAGGCCAGCATGAAATAACTTCCTGCTCTTTGATTTTGAAGAGGATCAGACACCACCAATTTATTAGTTAAATGATAGAAAAATCAATAAATTTATGGAACCATAATTTTGAATATTTTAATCATAATGAATATATAGTATTACTTTCTAGATTGAACCTGTTCTGGAGTAAAAAAAAATATTAGAAATTAAGAATAATTAAATTCCATAATTTCAACACATTGTGAATACAATACATTTAACCCAATGTCCCAGAAAATGTTTCCCTAATGTGGCCTACAAAATAAAAGATACATACAATCCTATTGAATTGTAAGAGAAAAATGAAATCTTTGAATCTAAAATCTATTTTTACTAAGATGGCCCAAAGATATAATTTTAGTATGTGCTAATTATTAAAGATCCAATTTAATAATTTTATAAATCCAGGTCAAATAATATATCAAATAAACATGACTATTTAACCAAAGTGTATATTCCTACAATTTCACAACCTGTAATCAGTAGCTTCTCTCAGAGACAGTAAGATTTTATGATTTTATCCAAATTGAAAGTCCCAAAGAACCTCACAGAGAACCCTTAAGAAGTCTATGACACTCTTTAAGCCTTTTTATGACATTATTTTCCACTTAAAAGCAAAATATGCTCAATCAAAATCATCATAGTTTAAAATTTTGAACATATCCTTTACTTATTTAATTCATAATCTTACAGCACCCAGATTAAAAGAGAAATTGCTTTTCAAATTATACAGTTGCAACACCCTCTGCCTATAATTTTTCAATGATTTACCAACATTTACCATACAAGAAAAGTTAAAACCTAACAAGAACATAAACAGTATTATAGTTTTAAAAAAATATCAATGCTTTTGCCAGTGAAAAACTATTAATTCATTTGAATGTATGTATTTACAAATTCTTTTATATAGAAAATCATTTTCTCAGTCTATAATTTTGGCTTTCTATCTAATTGCTTTCAAACATCAGTATTGAGTAAATTTGTCTTAATCAAACTAATAATACCTAACATTTATTGAGCACTGACCATGTGCCAGGCACTATATGAAGCATTTTTAGTTATAATGTCATCACAGCCTCATAACAATTCTGGGAAGTAGGTGTTATTATTGTTATATTTTATATATGAGGAACTTGAAGCAAAGAGCAGTAAAGTGACTCGATCAAGGCTGTACAGCTAAGTTTCTGAGGACAGAGTTTAACTTAGATTTTTCTAATCTATGCAGTTTTCAAGTATATTTCATTGAGAAATTTCAAATGTATTTTATATTAAGTTCTAATTTACGATAATTCCTTAATAGGGGAAAAATTTTTAGTGTGGATGAGACCATTATTATTTACTTTCAGAACAAATTTCAACCAAATCAAATATGCATTTTTAATCAGAAATACTAATTCTAAAAATCTCATTTTTCAATTTTTTTGGAGCCCATGAGGCTCTAAGGATTGATACATGCCTCTCTAGTGATCCTTCAAAGACAAAATTTTAGTATTCTATATTCAAATAATATCATATTGTGAAATTTTATTTCTCTAGTTCCATTTGTCAAATGCTATTCCTTGATATAATATCTATATAAATTTACTAAAATAGAGTTCTTTAATATATGTCCTATCAAAAATCCTTCTATATATCTCTTTCCAAAATTTCAGATATTTACATTACTCTACATCACATTGTCAGTGTGAAGGGATACTACTGTCTATCCATTCTCCCATTTTCTCTTCTTGCTTAAACTGTCTCTGTTGCAATTAGTTTTTCCTTCCAGTGGACTTTGATTAAAGCCTGCTAACTTCAAATTGATCTTATATTTTGACCATCTCATTATACAATTCATTTCACCTTTGCTTCTTTTAAGTCCATCTCATCTTATTTCTTAATCATATTCTAGGCTAATATTCCACTAAATTCCAAAAGAGATTTGTTTATATGATACCAAATAATTGCTATATCAAAAATGTTTTGCTTCTGACCACTTCTTTCATCAAATGAGTGTGTATGTTATTTCCTCTTTGAGCCAATTCTGAGAGTAAGGTCCAAATATCACTGCTCACCTCCTCCACTGTAAAATCTTTCATTCACCTTTCATGTGAAATAATTTACTCAATTTTGCCTTTTCCTTGCTCCTTTCAGTGCATTCCCCCTTTTCACCCCTTAATTATTAAGTTTTATATTTAATCTCATTATATTCAACTTACCCCTTGCCCTCTAAATGTACTCCTTCTAACTTTCCTAATTATGGTATAATTCTTAAGATTTAGTATCATTTTCTCATGTAGGAAGATGTACAGTTTAGCCTCATTGAATCCCTTTCCTGATTTGTGTGTCCTGTTTACCTTTTTAATGTGTCTTGGATTTTGTATTTGAGAGTCAAAATTTCCATTCAGCTCTGATATTTTTATCAGGAATGCTTGAAAGTCTTCTAATTCACTGAAAATGCATTCCCCACCCTGAAGGATTATACTTAATGTGACTGGGTTTATGAATATAGGTTGTAATCCTAACTCCATTTCCCTCCAGAATATCATATCCTACGGCTTCTTATTTCTTAACATAAAATCTGCTAAATCTTGTGTTTTCCCAACAGTTGTTCAATATATGATTTTTTTAGCTGCTTGTAGTATTTTCTGCTTAATCTAGAAGCTCTGGAATCTGTCTACAATATTCCTGGGATTTGTGATTTTGGAGTTTTTTTCAAGAATAGATTTTGTGGATTCTTTCAATTTCTATTTATCCTCTGCTTCTATTATTTAAGGGAAGTTTTCCTTGTTATGTTCTTGAAAGATGATTCTAAATTCTATTTTGGATTATGGTTTTAGGGGATCCAGTAATTCTTAGATAATCTCTCCTGGATTTATTTTCCACATCAGTTGTTTTTCCAATGAAATATTTCATAATTCCTTCTTTATTTTTTAAAATTTTGTTTCATTGTTCCCCATGCTTCTTTGAAGTCATTAACTTCCACTTGCCCAATTCTAATTTTAGTGTTTTATTTTCTTCAGTGAACTTTTGTACTTCATTTTTTCCATTTTGTCACTTCTGCTTTTTTAGAAGTTTTCTTTACTGAATTTTTGTACATCTTTTACTATGTGGCAAATTTTGCCCTTTAAAAAGCTCTTCACTTCTATGGATTTTTGTCCTTCTTTTACCATATCACCTATTTCATCGTTAAAGTATAATTTTCTTCAATATTTCTTGTGTTCCATTTTCCAAGTCATGGATTCTTTTTCTATAATTTTCTCACTTCACTCTCATTTCTTTTCCCAATTTTTCCTCTACCTCTGTTATTTTATTTTTAAAAACTTTTTTGAAGTCTTCTAGGAACTGTTTTTATGCCCAAGACTCACTTACATTTTTTGAGGTGCTGGATGCTACATTTTGGCTTTATTGTCTTCTGAGTTTCTTTTTGATCTTCCCTGTTTCCAAAATAATTTTCATTTGTTAGAATTTTGTATGGTTCTTCACTCCTGTATTCCAGCCTATTTCTTGAATTTTAACTTAAAAGCTGTTAACGTTGAGCTCTGCTTCTGGGGAAGAGGGAACACTCAAGATTCAGTGTGTGTTTGTGTGTGTGTGTGTGTGTGTGTGTGTGTGTGTGTGTGTGTGTAGCTGCTTTCAGAGCTAGTTCTAATGTATTTTAAGTTTTCAGTTCTTTAAGGTGGTAAGATCTAATAATAGGTTTGTTTACTACTATTCTTGCTTGTGCTCTCTCATATGTAAGAGACCATGAGCACTATTTTCTTCCCTTGAAATCTCACTAACTACCCCATTCCCCATGTGTCCACTAGAGTCGGTATGTTATTCTTCCTCCTTGCCTTGGAACTAAGACTCAGGACTCTGAAACGTAACCATGGACTGGATCTGTGTATGGGCAATGCAACAGAGTTCTGCATCCAGTGTTCACAGAGTGACCCCTTTAATATCCTTCTGATTAATTCTCCGACCTCATTACTGTCTGTAGACTAGAAAACTTTTGATGCTGCTATTGATAATTCTTTGCTTAATCTTAATATATACAAAACCTCCAAATTCCACTAAGATGTTTAAGCACTTACAGAAACTATAATTTAGGAATTTATGGTAAAGATATTGCATTTTGGTTACATTTTTGTATCTCATTAATTTATACTGCCAGAATTTCTAAAAATCTGAAAGAAAATTTTTCTTACTTTTTGTGACTATCTTTACATCTGCATTCTCCAACCTTGCCAAGTATATGAACATTGAAAGAAGAAGGCAATGCAGAGCCTTTTCTTTGTTCATTTTTTCTTACCTCCCACTGAAACTTTAATTAAAAATGTCAATGGAATATGTTCCTACTCAAAATTTCCACTAGCTCAGAGAATAGTTTTGGAATGACTTCATTAATCTTCTTTGCCCTTTTAAGTCCCCTTTCTGTGCTTTCTCACAACAGTCTTTGTGGGTGACTAGATACTGTCTTTCAAAGTTCTCTAAGATAAAGAAGGACTTGTGCATAGTAAAGAAATTCTGAAATTAAGCCCCATCAAAGCCCACCTCACTTCCTGCCAAATACAAGTTTCCCTTACGAGGCTAGAGTTTCCTAAGTGAATAAGTATAGAAAAAATACTTGTTTTCACCAAGATATCCAGGCAGTTACTGCACTATCATAGATGAGATATCTCAGAAGAGTTGAGAAACCAAGAAAGAGAGAAAATGCAAAAGACAAAAAGAAAACTCTATAAAATGACTGCTAGTCAAATTTTAACCATATTTTTAGCAGCTGAGTCTTTTGAATGATCAAGACAAAAGGATTATTTTTGGAATATCTAGGTAGTCTGAACTAATTCTAATACTGCCCATATCAAACTTTGGACTAAGGTCAAAGACCCCATTCATTATCTGAACACCTGGAGTCAATCCCTGCATTGTTTTCTCCTGAATTAATGGGAACTAACCAGGTTTTCACTGTGTTCAATGTGTGTGTCATGTCCCAACCATGATCTATCCTAAAATTACAGACTTCCTGGGCTTCTATTTGTACATTATCCCTTCTGTCCATTCACCCAGGCATTTCCTTATTTCACATTCTTATTATTTCTCACCTGCACCATCAGCCTTCTAATTGGGCTTTGCCTTAAATCTCTCCTCACTCAAATTCTCACCAGCCCAATGGCTTCAAATATAATTTTCCTAAAATGTAGGTCTTACCATGTCACTTTGTACTCAATAAGGTTCAGTGGCCCCTAGTACTTTAAAATTAGATATAAATTCCTACATTTAATATTTAAAGCTTATAACTGGGGACAGAGCCATGATGGAGGAATATGTATATGGACCCCTCTGATTTCTACCAAATTACCCTCCAAAAAGCAATATCTTTCAACACAAATTCTGAAACAGCATAACCCACAAAAAGACAAGATGAAGTAAATTTTCAGCCCTAAAACAACTTAGAAGACCAACATACAGGATCTAGTGAATCAGGGAGAAGGAGAGTGCAGCATGCCAAAGCAGATCCCATCTGTGCAATAGGACTTGGGTGTGAGGCTTCCAGAACTCTTAGTCACAGACAGCAAAAGGAGACAGACAACTGCTTAGAAGGAGATTACAGGGGTCCCTTTGGAGGCTATGCATGGAAGACTCTTGTCTCATTGCCATATGCAAAACTAGGTAACATGTGTGAGGTACAGTGTCAGGGAGAGGAACAGAACCAAGAGTAGAATCAGTACCAATCCACACCTACCATAATGATTATTATTACAGAAAAGGACAATGACAAAACTTGGAGGGGATATGGGGAAGTTGTGACAGTAATGCATTGTTGGGGGAGTTGTAAACTGATCCAATCATTCAGGAGAGCAATTTAACTCAAAGGCTATAAAACAGATCATATCTTTTGACCCAGCTATACCATTACTAGGTTTGTAGTAAAGAGATAAAAAGAGATAAAAGAGAGGAGGAAGACATATATGTATAAAATATTTAAATCAACTCTTTTTTGGGGTGGTGGCAAAGATTTGGAAAGAAAGGGAATGCCCATCAATTGGGGAATGGTTGAGTAAGTTATAGTATATTATTGTAATGGAATACCCTTCTGCTGTAAGAAATGATGAGCAGATGGGGCTCAGAAAACCTGGAAAGACTTACATGAACCGAAACAATAAATGAACAGAATCAGGAGAACATTGTATACAGTAACAGCAATACTTTACAGTAAATAACTGTGTAAAACATCTATCATTAGCAATGCAATGAACCAAAACCATCCCAAAGAACCCATGATGGAGGCAGAGTCAAGATGGCAGCTTAGGTGCAACAATAGTTCAGACCTATGAAAACCCTCTTCTGTCTCTTAGTCAGTGCCACATTGTTTTGATGACCACTGCTTTGTCGTACAGTTCAAGATCTGGTACTGATAGGCCCCTGACCTTCACCTTTTTTCATTAGTTCCCTTGATATTCTTGACCTTTTGATCTTCCAGATGAACATTACTACAATTTTTCTAATTCTATACAATAGTTTTTTATTAGTTTGATAAGTCAGTGAATAAGTAGGTTTAACTTGAGTAAGATTGTAATTTTTCTTATATTAGGTCACCCTACCCATGAGCAATTAATATTTTTTTTCATTTATTTAGATCTATTTTTAATTGTATAAAATGTGTTTTTAGTTGTGTCTATATATTTCTTGGGTTTATCTGGGCAAATAGATTCCTGAATATTTTATGTTGTCTAGAGTATTTTAAATGGAGTTTCTCTTTCTAACTTCTGCTGCTGAATTTTGTTGGAAATATATAGAAATGCAGATGATTTATGTGGGGTTTTTTTTGGTATCCTGCATCTTTGCTAAAGTTGTTAATTATTTCCACTAACCTTTTAGTTGATTTTCTATGATTCTTTAAATAGACCATCATATCATCTGCAATTGGTGATAGTTTATTTTCCTCATTGTTGACTTTAATACCTTCAATTTCTTTTTCTTCTCTAATTGCTATCACTAGCATATTTAGTACAATATTAAATAATAGAGGTGATAATGGGTATCCTTGCTTCACTCTTGATCTTATTGGGAAAATATCTAATTTGTCCCCATTGCATATAATAATTGCTGATGACTTTAAATATATACTATTTATTATTTTGAGGAATGGACCTTCTATTCCTCTAGAATTTTCTAGAGTTTTCGATAGGAATGGGTGTCATATTATGTCAAAGGCTTTTTCTGCATCTGCATTTATTGAGATTGGTCTATAGTTTTCTTTCTCTGTTTTTGTCCTGACTGGCTTTGAAATAAATAAAATATTTCATGTTTCCCTCAGTTTTTTTCATTCCTTTGATTCTGCTCTATTTTTTCTTGATTTCTCATGAAATCATAAGTTCTATGTAGTCAATTCTGATTTTTTTAAGACCTGATTTTCCTATTTCACTTTTTTGGTTCTCCTTTTTCAATTGGCCCATTTCTTCTTGCGTCATTTTCACTTCTCTCCTCCACTTTTCCTCTGCCTGTCTTAATTGTTTTTTTAAGTCTTTTTCATGCTCTTCCAGATTCTGTGACCTATCCATATTTTTCTTTTGTACTTTGTGTGTTTTCTTTGCTTTCACTGTCCCCTTCTGTGTCTGTACCTTGTTCTTTGTCGCCATAAAAATTCTTTAGAGTTAGGTGCTTTTTTTGTCATTTGCTCTTTTTTCCTATCTAATTATTGGTGGGATTAGGGGGATGATGTGATGGTTTGAGGGCTGAAAGCTCTGATAGCCCCTTCCCCCTGATCATTTGATTGACCCTTGAGATGCTGAAAGCTTAAGAACTTGACTCAGGCTTAGGTATAAGCATTCTGATCTTGATCAGGTCAGGGGCTGTTTACTTGATTGCCCTGTCTTAGAATTCCACCATGAGCTTTAGGTAAAAAGATCAGTACTTAGTACTATCAATACCCCAAAGTGTGAACTAAGTCTTTATCTCAAGCACACACTAGAAGTCCCTGGACTGGGGCTCCAGACTTCTCCACAGGTTTGAAATTTCTAGCAGTATGGGTTGCCTTGAATCAGTATTTGCCCAGGCAGGATCTCAGTGTCTGATCATTGACTTGGGCATAGTTTCCTGAAACCTTGGACAGCAGATGTGGGGTGGGGGTGAGTGTGTGTGTGGTTGCTCTTGATATGCTCTTTTCTTCTTGCTACAGCTTCTTGATGGTTCTGTTCTCCTCTAACTCTAGTTGTTTTTTGCCTACCTTGAGTTTTTCTTTTCTTGCAAGTTGTTTCACTCTGTCTCCTTGTTGGTTCTTTCATGCTTGTATTCATTTTATGACAGTATTTTAATATTGGTTGGAGAGGATTCTCGTGGTGGCATGGATCTGCTCTGAATAACCCTCCCATCTTGGCTCTATCCCCTTGAAGTTTCCCATATTGGCATTCTCACTAAGTATTGAACCAAGTTTCAGGGAAAAATTAAAGGCAAAACCGAAGTAAAGCAGTAACACATTTACTGCTTCTAGAAGTATTATTCTGAAATTAACTCAAATTTCTTCTGTATAAATCTTGTATGTACACATTTGATTTCATGTCATCTCTTCCAGTAGACAGGAAGTTCCTTGGGGACAGGAACTAGTTTTTCCTTTCTTTGTATTTTTAATATTTAACACAATGTCTGGGATATATGATCTTAATAAATGATTACTAATTTACTTAATAAATATTTCATTACAATTCCCTCTCTCTTTTCATACTTATATAATCAGCTGTGAAGGCTTGTCTTGTCTCTTCATCTATATGCTTTCTTCTAAACACCTCCACCACCCAGGGACAGGCTGTCATCATCTTATTTTAGTTCTTTTACAATTGTCTTCAGATTGATTTTCCTGCCTGAAGTCTCTCCCTACACTTCATTTCATCTTCAGCCCAGTTATTAAAAAGATGTTTTTAAAGTGCAGGCATGATTTTTTCACAATCTTATTCAATTAATTTCAGTAGTCTCCAGGATTAAATAAAAACTCTTATGTTTTTTAATGGTTTATTAACTCAACAACTTACTAATTGCCTAGTTATCTCATATCTTCCTAGACACCATATGTTCTGTGTTTTAGACACACTGGACTCTTTTCCTGTTCCTTGCATAAGATAGGTCATCTCTGGAAACTCCATTTTCTTGATCTGTTCTCTATGCCTGACATTTCCTACCTCCTCATCTCCCTTTCCTAGCTTTCTTGGCTTCCTTCAGATGCTACCCAATATTCAACCTTCTGTAAGAAGAGTTTCCCAATTCTCTTTAAGTTAATGTCTTACTGTGAATGTTTTTCTAATTATAATTTTTCTCATTTATATCTAATTTATGTTGTCTTCCCTTGTAGACTGAGCTCCTTGAAAGAAATGATTCCTTTTCCTACTTTGATATCCCAGCAATTAGCATTGTTATTAACAGCAGCACGGACTTAATAAATAAATGTTGAATTGTTAGGTTGAATTGATTTGATATGATAAAGTATTTATAGAACTTAAGAAATTAATATTTAATTAGATAAAAGACATCAGAGTTTTTGAACATGGTAATAATTCATTTGTGGATACAGGCAAGATCAAGAGTATGACCATCTCTGTATGTATTTGAGTGAGGTGGAGAAATAGGCCAAGGGAAATGGGATATAGGAAATGAGGATCTGGAAGGATAGCATCTTTGATGAATAAAGTCCTCTAGAATGAAAGCAGGAATTGTGATAAAAGGACTCAGTCAAAAACTAAATCCATTAATGAAGAAAGAGAATGTCATTGAGGAATGAGTTCAGGTAGGTTAACAATATCTTTTAGGATTAGGTCTCAGTGAAGTCTTCTCAGAGTTAGGCAAGAGTATATAGCAGAAAATCATGATTCCTGGAGAGGCATGACTTCTGATGCAGGTTTAGGAGAGTTGATTGATGAATGAAGTACACAGAATGGCTGAGGGGATAAGGATTGAGAGGGGGAAAGTTGTTTGAAGTGGGATAAAACAATTTTGGGAAAACCATTGGGGTTATTGATGTAGTAAATCAATTTGGAAAGTATAAAAGTATTGCCTTGCTGCTGTAAATAACCAGTTGAGATTCTGGAATAATATATGTCACCTTTAATCTCCTAGCATCTTTAATCTTCTTGTTCAGTCTTGCACTGAAATAGTTTGCTAGTGTTTTTCTTTAGTTTTCTTGTACAGTATTCTCACTGGCTTTCTTTGAGATATTTTCTGGGGTATTGAATGGTGTTTTTAATTCCCATGTTACTTTTTACATCTGCATATTTAATAGCAGGAATGTTATTTGTTAATTTTGTAGTGGATGAAATGAAAATGGAGTCAATGGGTTAAGGATTAATTTTGGAGACTGTACTAATCTGGGAAAGAAATTATGATGACCTATAATAGTATTGTGATGATGCAAATTAGAGAAAAGGAAATGACACATCAGACGTAGAGATAGAAAAGAAAATCCTTGGAAACTGATTGCTTGTGATGTTAGGGAAACAAGAGTCAAAATGACTTCAAAAATTTTAAGCCTCATAGTAGAGAAATCTGTGCACTCATCCAAAGGAAGAAGAAAATTAGAAAGAAAGGTTGGCTTGAGATATAGGATGATTAGTTTATTTTGGAATGTATTCATTTTGTGTCAGCACTGAAACAAGTAAAGATGTATAATAGACAGATTGAAATACCTGTATATAGGCAACATAGCATATTGAGAACTTTACTTGATTTGGACTTAGAAAGACTTAGGTCATATCCTGTCTCTGATATTTCCTAGCTGTGTGACCAATAACTTATTCACACTAAGTCTTCATATTTTGACCTCTAGAGAGAATGTGCTGGATTCAGTGACCTTTAAGATCCCTTCCAGCATTAAATCTATCATCCATGGTATTAAGCATTGAATTTAATCAGAAATACTAGAATTGGTATAAAGATTTGCAAAACATCCACAAAATACCAATAACTGAATCTATGGGAACTGATGAAATAACAAACAAAGAATTCAGAGTCAGAAAGGAAAAAAGATAGCCTGGGGCAACTCACTCCACTTATGAGAAAAGTTAATTGGTAGAATTTATATTTTTATTAAATTAATCTAAAATATACTTCTTTGCAACTTCATTGTTTTTAGTTGTACCCTGTGGGGCTTTGGGATACTTAATCATTTTTTTTGGCAATACTTAAAGTGAACACAAGCAAGCAGGACATAAGAAAGATAATTGCTACTAAGGCAATAACATTTATTGCTAAAGAAATCCTGCCCCTGATATTTTTTGTATCGTCAAGTGATTTTTTTCTCTAGCTCAATTTCCTATTCATCAAATAATGAAATTATTTTCAATCTACCAGTCCTTTATAGCTCTTAATTTGTGATGCTATGATATAAAGATGAAAAGAAATTCTATAAAGAGCTTAACATGATCATGAAAAATAATTCATATGTAAATAGATCAATGACATATATGTCTATATACACATCCCTATCAATATCTATATCTGTATCTATGTCTATTGAGTTAAAAACTTTATATTTGACACTTCAAAGCAAAGTTGGCACAGGAATAAAATGATTAATATATATTAGAAAATATTATTCAGTTAAAAAAACCCAAATATTGATTAATCACTCACTGTGTTCCAGGGTAGGTGGGTGGTACATTAGATAGGGTTCTAAGACTGATTCAGGGTGACTCCATTTCCTGAGTTCAAATCTGGCTTCAGACATTTACTGTATGATGCTTACTATTTATACTTACTGAATGACTTTGAAAAAGTTAGCAAACCCTACTAATTTCACTTTCCTCATTTATTACATGATATGGAGAAGGAAATAGCAAATCACTATAGTATCTTAATGAAGAAAACCCCAAATAGGATCTCAGAGTCAAACATGACAGAAAAATAACTGAACAAGAAAGACATAGTCGAAGACACTAGGGATACAAAAAGAGGGGCATAGATAAATAAATTAACACAAATAAATAAATGAATGCAAAAAATAAAAACAACAAAGATAAATAGATACATATATACATAGGTACACATACCCATAAATTTGAGTGAATGAGCACATCTCCTGTCAAAACCTAACAATTAGGGACACAGAGTACGATTATGTACAAACAAATCAGAAAACCAAAATATTGTACATAATCAAAAGAAGAATAGCATTAACATCAAGTTGAATAGGAAAAGCTTCTTGCAGAAGTCACTAGATATTGAAAGAAACTAAGGGGAGCCAATATGCAAAGATGGAGTTATAGAGAATTCCAGGCATGGGATCAACTAGTCAAAGTGTGCAAGCTTGGAAGATGAACTTTACAAGTAATATCAAAAAAGCCAATGCTGGAGAGGTGGTCCTAGGTTCAAAGCTGGCCTCAGACACTTCCTGGCCATGTGACTCTGGGCAAGACACTTAACCCCAATTGCCTAGCCCTTACCACTTTTCTGGCTTGGAACCAATACACAGTATTTATTCTAAGACAGAAGGTAAGGGTTAAAAAACAAAGCCGGTGCCACTGAATTGTATAATATATGAAGAGTAGTATGGTAGGAAAAAACTGGAAATGTTAGGAGTCATGTTGTGACCAAACTATAAATTATCAAGCATCATATCATCAAATGCTTTTCCAGAGAACAATTTATGAATTTCATCTCCAGAACTTCTACTTTAGGAACTTCTTTTCTGATTTGTTCCACAAGACATAAACAAAAAATTGAAGTGTAAACATGAGACATAAGAGAAGCCCATAAATTTAAATACTAAAGAGGAAATTTAAGGGACCAATTAAAGTAAAAATATTTAAACGACTACATGGAAAGAAGATGTCTGTAATTCTCAAAAATTACTTTAGTAGTGTGAAAGAGAATTCTTTATTCTATTGTCTATCATGAGTTAACACTAACTTAAGTACCCCTACTTAGTATCTCACTAGACTGAAGACAGGATTAACTCTCCCTTGTCTACTTTTGAATTGAATCAAAAAAAAAAAAGATTAAACACCCTACTTAGTACTAGGTGAGAAGCTAGCAAGATATTTAGAAAATTGACACCCTTAGAAATTCATTCAAAGCAGTAAATTGTGAACTTTTTTTTTCATTCAATCAGCCAGGAATCTGTGAATCTTTTTTTTAAGAGAACTTAACCTTCAGATGTGAGAAGTCTATCCTACAGACACTATACCCTTGGGCAGAACTAGGCAATTTAGAAAATATGATTGGCCTCTTAGAAGATGGAAAGGAACAAGAAGTCACCATAAAAAGCAATCCCCAAACTCCTTCAGGGCAGATTGTCTTTAAGAAGATACTCTGAAGAGATTGTCTTCCTGAGATGGTCTTAGATAGTCTTCGAGGGAACTTTGCTGAAAACTATATCTCGGATCTTGGGCTTGGAGCTCAGCTTCTACTTGCACTCTAACTCTTAGAATACTTTGTTGGGTGAGTAAAAGGCTGACTCCTTCCCTAGCTTCTGGAGAGACTAGCTTCCATCTTGGAGGAGGCCTCATGGTTACTCACTACCAGTCTTCCTGGTTGAGAGTTAATTAATCTCTTCCTAGATTAAGCAGACACAGAGTAAAACATTTAGGTTGATAGGATAGATAACTTTTCTATCTCCCTCACATTTCTCTTCTTTATTGTTCCCTCTCTATTTGTAAATAAAATTTTGACTCAAGATATAATAAACACTGGTGACCATATAATTTCATATAATCATCATCCAACCATTAATTTAAATCTTTACAACATGAATAGGCAGTTTTCACATGAAGAAATAAAACCTTTCAATCAGCACATGAAAATGTGTTCTATATCCTTCCTATTAGAGAAATTCAAATAAAAATAACATTGAGGTACCACCCTACACCTAGTAGACTGGCCAATATAGCAGCAAAGGAAAGTGATAAACATTGGAGTGGATGTGACAAAATTGGGACACTAAAACACTGCTGGTGGAGTTGTGAATTAATCTAACCATTGTGGAGGACAATTTGGAATCATGCCCACAGAGCTTTAAAAGACTGCCTGCCCTTTGATCCAGCCATACCACTGCTGGAATTGTACTCCAAACACATAATAGGGAAAAATACTTGTACAAAAATATTTATAGTTATGCTCTTTGTGGTGGCAAAAAAGATTGGAAAATGAGGGGGTGTCCATCAATTGGGGAATGGCCAAACAAATTGTGGTATCTGGTGGTGATGGAATACTATCGTGCTGAAAGGAATGATAAATTGGAGGATTTCTATGTGAACTGGAATGACCTCCAGGAATTGATGCTATTTGCATCTCTCTGATTATAAGAGATTTAGAATCCTAACTATTTCATTACATATCTCAGGTTATTACTGTATCCCTCAGTTACAGATCTAAACAACTTTTATACTATGCTTCTGATAAGATTTTCTGACCTTCACTATTAATCACTCACTGCCAGTGTATTGCTTACCTAGTTTTACCTTGACTTAGCTGGAAGATGCTTCAGGACCCCTTAGGATCCCTCACAATCCTGAAGTTTACTTTTTGTGTATTTATGATGATAAATCTTTGTAAAATGTATTGGTTATCTCAAGAATGAAGATATCTGGGAGAAAAAAAAGAATACTCGTAAGTGAAAGTGATTTCA
This sequence comes from Monodelphis domestica, assembly GCF_027887165.1. Taxonomy (NCBI): domain Eukaryota; kingdom Metazoa; phylum Chordata; class Mammalia; order Didelphimorphia; family Didelphidae; genus Monodelphis; species Monodelphis domestica. The sequence continues at coordinate 243,819,073 of NC_077234.1, forward strand.
AAAGCACAGCAAAAGAATATAAAATAATTTTATAAGGTTTAATTAGAATATATTTTGAAGTGGGGGGAATTTTAGCTGGTTTAATTTCACAGCATGATATTTAAATATTATTATATTTGTCATGCCTTTCTTTTAATAGTTTATACTCCTTGAAGACAATTGCATTTGCAATTGTTAAATATTCTTTCCTCTTGGATATCCTTCCCCATCTGGGCTTGCTTAACACTGATCTATCCTTATACTTTTCTTTTATTTCTTATTGTTGATTCTAAATCTATATCTATTTTTTTGATTCATTACATTTACTAATTATAGACATAATGCTCTATTCTAGTGATATCTCTTTACATTCTTTTTCTTGGTTACATTTTAAGTTCCAAGGAATTTAGACATCATTCCTGTATTGATGATTTTATCTTTCTGCTCCAATAACACACACCAACTCCCTATTGGACATTCAAGCTGAATAGACTACAGTCATCTTAGATTAATTATATCCAAGACAAAATTCACTGTATTCTTTTACCCATTATGGTTGAAATAACACCATGGTTCAGTCACCCAGGTTCACAAACCTAGAATCATCCTCAACTCCTCACTCTCATTCACCCAACATATTAACAAATTTTAACATATTATTATTGTATTTTCATACTATCTATTTCATACAGGTTCTTTGCTTCACAGTGTCATCACCCAATTTAAGGTCATCTTCTATGTCTCACCTTGATTACTTAAGTATTCTATTAATTGAGCTAAGTCCCTCTCCATTTCAACAATTTTCTCAAAATTTTCTTCTGAACATGTCAACCCCAACACCTTGAAAAACTTTTCAAGAATCAGATGAAAAAAATTCCTTTAGTTGATATTTAATGTACTTCATAGCACGGCCCTTTCCCTATTCTTCAAGGTTAATTACCTGCTCACTTTTTACAATCCAGCCTTATTGCCTTGGAAAATATATTTCTGGTCTATATCTATGCTAGTGGTTCCTTTTAAAACCCAAAGAGGCAAGGGAGATTACAACAATGGTTCAACAGTTGAGAACAAAAATCAAGAGCACCTTAAGCAGCAATTAATTATAAAGACTTTATGAGGAGGATATAAATTAATTTAAGGATTCACAACACATATCTTTTGCTGAAAAGCATTTGAAGAACAAAATACATTGGGAACCATTGGTCCATCTCTTTCCATTAGCTTTTCCTCATGTCTGGAATGTATTCCTCCCTCACCTCTACATCTTTAATTCTCTGATTTGCTTCAATATTCAGGCCAAAAGACACCTTATCTTCTTTCAGTACAGCTTAAGTGCTTCCTCCTTCAGAAGAATTATAATAATCTCATTTTTAGTGCTTCCCAATTATTTGAATGTAGTTTGTCTTTATCTGTGTTTATATCTATATTTCCTCCTATACGTCAAGAAAATGTAAGCTTATTAAAGGCAAGGTGTCTCTCATTTTTTGGTATCCTAGCACAGAGTATAATACAGTATAACTTCTTATTAAATATTTGTTGAATGAATTACTGGATGCCTCTACAAAGCACTGAAAAAGTTGATCTAACTAGGAAAGAAACAAATAACCAAGAGAAAAAGAAAACATGCTATTTCTTGGGTTCATTAAGTTTCCCAAAGTTAAGTTTGGGGGACTTTACTTTTTTGCATTGACATCTTCCTTCAGGCTTTTAAGTCAAGTATTGATGAATGAATGGAAATGACGACATCTTTTAAAAGTTTTGACCAGAACATTTGAGGAAGGAAAAAAAGGATATCCTCAGCAGATATTCCCAGTCTCAAACTCTTATTCTGGTCAAACAACCAAGATATTATTTCAGGCCTTTCAGTATCTAAAGAGACCTAAAAAAGAGAGAGTTTTCTTAGTTATTTGAGAAAAATGTGTTGTTTGTATTTTAAGTAGGCTGCTAATTTGAAGATTTTGAAAATAAAAAGTGGCAGAGAAATCACACTTGTTCCCATTTTGGTTGTTGGGTTCCTAGTCAATTTCCTTTCTCTTGTTTATTCAAGACATCTTGTGAAACATTAAAATTAAATGATCCTGCAAACTCTAATGCACTTGAAAATATGAACACTCCAGAATAGATATCCATATGTTCATTTCCATAATGATTGTCATGTTGGCATTTAAACAAAAGGAAAGCTTTCTTGTACATCTCCTAAGAACTATGATTTGCCAAATTATTCATGGATTCAAGCAAAGTCCCACATAACTAAGACTTAAAACTAATCTAGTTAATCTAATGGAATTCAAGCAGTGGGATTCTAAGTAATTTGGTATGTTTAATTCTCTTCTTTGGATTGTGAGTTTGAGGAAGAATACTTAATGTACTTGCTAAAGCCAGATTCTTCCTTGGTGTTATGGTGTAATAGTATAGAAACTACACAAAATATTTAGAAAAGAAGTAGAATGAGATATAAAGGTGTATAATATATTGAGTTTCAAGTAAAAATGAAATTTTGTTGATTAACATAAAACATTTTTAAAAATCATTGTGAAGAGTTTTCAGGGATAGTAGGATGTCATATGCTTCATTTAAATGACTAAAATACAAATTGAGAAAGAATTAAAATGAGAAAATAGCAACTGTGGTGCAACACGAATTTCACTCAGGGTTCAAAGTTCCATTCAGATTTCCCTCCTTCATCTTGGAGTACATGGTTTAAAGAACCATAATTACTGGTGGAAAACTACCCACAAAAAACTCCAGTTCTCTCACTGTGGTGTCCATTTCCTAAGACTCACTTTTTTCATCAAATTTCAGTCATAAGCCCATCTCTCTAGAAAATGGATTGCTCTCTCTTTTACCATAAATGAGGCACTGTCATATTTTTAATTATGGTTCTGGTACTGGGAAATCTACTGAGGGCATCTATTGTAAACTGAATAATAATATCCCTGTTACCCTATGTAGGGAACAAAGTCAATTTGGTAAAGAGAAATAGATCTCCAAATATGTTTATTATTGAATGGAACAACCCTACCTCTAAATAAAATAACTTCTGAATTGTGTTTGAAATATATATTTTATTAGTCATTGATGCATGAAAACATTTCTATACAGAATGAGCAATGAAGAATGAAATCACAAAATAGTAATATATTTCCTGTAAGCCCAATTTATCATTTGTTACTAGTATAAAATAAAACAGCAATATTCTGCTTAAATTCCATTTCTATAATACCAGTACAGCAGTTCTGTAAAATGAATGGAAGATATGTTTTTGGGAAATCTTATAATCATACTTGAGAAATACAAATAACTCCAGAAAAAATATTATCAATATTTATGCAAGCTTTCATTTTCCTTTTTAAAAATTCATACACAATTTCCCCCTAATATTTTCAGTTAAGTATTGGCATACCTCTTCAAGATACACCAGAGATATATCCCTTGCATATATACATTATTACTCTTAAATGTCTCACTGGTGGTTGCTTTCCTAATGAGCTGGTATAAAATCACTAAAAAGTCATTGTATGCATGTCTTACAGAAAAGCCTCTGCTCTGGCACAAGGGAATCCTGACAGGCTGCAATATTTTTTAAGTCAGGCCCTTATTCCTTCTTTTCCTGTTTAATGGACCATAGGTTTTTAATCTGTGACATTGGGGTGCTAATAGAAAATAATGAAAAGGTTTTTTTTTTTAATTTTCCATGTTCTACTTCTATATATTATGCAATAATAGTATATTTTAAATTGCTGGTGGGCTGACTTTTCCAAACTTCAAGTTGATTTTGAGTGCTTTGTTGGTATAATGAGCCTTTATATTGCTGATGGTATATGAAATTCACATATGAGATTTATCCACATGTACAAAAATACAGAAAATGAGGCCTCAACCATTTAAATATAACAGTTGTGGAGGGAATTTGTGTGTATTTTTGGGTGAAAGGTCAAAAAATACTGAATGGATCTGAGATCTCATTAATGTATTTTCTCTTCAAATGCACAGATTCATTTACTAATTTTTTTTGTTTGCTATGAGTAAGGCACTATGTTATTTGGTATATATGCAAAAGCAATAATGAAAAACCCTCCCATCAAGAAGATTAAATTATAGAGAGCAGGGCATTAAGAGAAGGCATCTGGAATGTCTTAGAAACAGACAATTAAATACAAAAAGTCTTATGTACAAAAATATTTATAGCAGTTCCTTCTGTGGTAGTAAAGATTGGTACACTAAAGTAATACTTTTCACTTTGGGGATGGATTTGACATGAAGATAATGATATACTATTGCATTCTAAGATATGAAGAAAGGTGAAATTTCAGAAAAATCCTATAAATCTTATATGATCTAATTCAGAATGAATTGAAGAGCATCAAATACTTTATACAATAAAATTATATTGTAAAGGCAATCAAGTTTGAAAGATTTGGGAATGCTTATCAGGATAATAGTCTATATCAATTCCAGAATAGTCATGATAACATACCCAAACCATCATCTGATACATGGTCAATTTGAGTATCTGTTTTACTTGAACTGTTTGTTATAAGGATTTTTCTTTTCTTCTGTGGTAATGGAGAAAGTATAGAAGTGATGAGAGAATGTGGATTTTTATTCATTAAAAGAAAATAAAATGAAAAATAAATAGGAAGAAAACAATTAAAGCTGGGGCCTTCTAGCTAGGAATATCAAGAAAGGTCTAGGATATAAAGTGTCTCTTGAGTTGAAGGAAGAAATTAGATATTGTAACTGGGTGAGGTCTTATAGCCTATGCCTTGGGGCAAATGTCCCATGTCTTCTTATTTAATGTGATTGTTCTCCATTATTTTTCTTAAAAACCTCAAAAAAAAATAGCTACTCAAAGCATTACATTTTTGTCTACTTCTTATAGAATAGAATATATTTCAAAATTATACTTGCTCTGTGACTCTATGATCCTCTGATTTTATTACATGAGTGATTCACTGGCCCTTCCAGTTATAACATTCCTTGATGGTATTTTTTATGACCTTCATTGCATGCAAACTGTCACTGTTAACATTACATATTATTCACATGGGCTATGTGACCCTCTAATGCCCTTTGGATCACCCATACTTTTGAATATTATGAGATTTTGATAATTCATGATGCATAGTCATTAAAGTTCATCAAAATTTATGAATGAGAAGCACTTATTAGGGGATCTGGGGCTAATCATTGAGAACATTTGTATATAAAAACCTGGTTAGATTCATGGGTGGCAATTGTATTTTAAAAGCTAATGCATTTTTCTTGTGCAAAATTGTTTTTGATTGTGCAAAAAATTGTGATTCAGATGAATCTATTTGGTATAATATAACACTATTTCTTTTGGTCACTCTAATAGAATTGTTACTGTAATAAACATTATAGGCACAGGACAATAAAATATAGCTAGATGGTTTTATCATTTGAGCAAGTATTGATAAAATTAATATATGTTGTTATGTAATAGGGAACTGTCGGAGAGGAATGTGAGATGATACAACACACCTAGGAACTCCCTAGGGCCAGTAAAGCATGAACCTCTTGGGTTATAAAAACAAAATTTATTTTATATAGGAAGTAAGGGAAACTGGAAGGTAAGACCCTAACACTCTTAAAAACTAAGATTCTCCCAACTTCTATATCCAGTGCAAAAGGAGAGCCTTCTTTCACTTCTCTGGGCCCTGCCTATAGCTCCCTACTCTTGTCTAAAACTTCAAATACTATCTGACTCTATCCTGATCTGCAAAAAAGGAAAAAAAGAAAAACCTGGGGTGGTTGCACTAAGTAACCCAAAGTCCCAGATGAATATCTTTGGATTACCTTAGCTCAAAGAGGATTTCTGGTAGTTGAATCACTGGCAGATGATCTCTATTCTCATGGAAATTTGTTTTCTACAAGGTAGATTCTCAAACAAGAAGGCAATAATTTCTCCACAAAATTATGAATATCTAGAGAAAAATCTCTCAGAGTAAAACCTCCTTCAAGCTTGGTGGAAATCCAGGTAGAGTGCCAATGACAGTTAGTTACAATTAAGAATTCCCACAATCCTTCTCACTTCCTCAGAATCCTCTCCCAGGACTTTTATCCAAATTCCTTTCTCTTATAACTAATCCCTGAAATTACTTTATCCCTAATTTATATTACTACAATTAGGGGTCATGACCAAATTCCCAAGACAAATTGGCATTGTATACATCTAAAGTCTTATGCATAAAAGATTCACAAAACACAAATAATGAGGAAATACAAAGCATATTCTAATAAAATTGATTTTGTGGGATTACTAAAAGTTGAGTCATATTATTAAGTTTACTTATATTAAGCTTAATATTCAAATTTTATACATTTTTTCTACCCTAAACATTATATTGTTATGGAACCTTTATTAAAATTATAGTTTACCATAAAATATAAATTGTCAGAATAAATGAGAAAAACTTATCAAATACAAATTAATAGGAAGAGAGATGGCATGGATAATCTTCCTCATATGTGTATATAGACATATAAAATCTCTTATTCTATTTCAGCATCAATTTCATTATCGGTAATATGGAGATAGCAATAATAATTACTTCATGGGGTTATTTTGAGGATTAAATAAAATAGTATGTAAAACACAAAATTAAAGTATTATATACCTGTTCACTATTGTTACTGCTATTTTATTTGCAATTTATTTTATTAGCATTTTAGCATTCACTAAAATGTTAGCTTTTTAGCTAGTTATCATCTACTCTAGTATATCTATTGGCATATGCATATGTATATATGTGAATATTATGTATTTATACACAAAGACATATACTATATCAACTGTTTTAGTCTTGTCCAACTTTTCAAAACAGCAACTTGGGGTTTTCTTGGCACGAACTGAAGCAGCTTGCTATTTCTTTCTTCAGCTCATTTTTCAACTGAGGAAACTGAAGCAAAGAGCTAAATGACTTGCCCAGGATCAAATAGCTTGTAAGTATCTGAGGAAAGATTTTAATTCGTGAAAATGAGTATTCCTGACTCCAGACTCAACACTGTCCATTGTACTACCTTTTTATCCCACCTACAAATTTATGTACTCATATATGTGTCTCTACAAAAGACAATGTGTATATATGTATAATTGTACATATGTATATGTTTATATATCATGAATATAAAACGTATAAATATATCTTCCTTCTCAAACCTCCAATTTTTGGAATTGATATATAAGCATCCATATTCTAAATGTTAAATAAAATAACAATGTGATGAATGTTTTTCAGCCAATCTGGAATTAAACAAAAAGGCGAAGCTCCAAACCAATAATAAGTTTTTTGAGAGAGATCAGTGCCTCTCAGCAAAATTGGGTCTTAAGGTTTCTTCCTAACCTAAGAAAATAAATTAAGAGTTTTCTCACTTTTTTATTCCATAAATTTATACCATTAGATATTCCAACCCAATAGATCACCATCGGTCTTAGGTCTTAATAGATGGGTCATATAATTAGAGATGTTATGGGAGGGATATATATTTTCTAGCAAAGATTGAGTGCTGTCTTCTTGAAGATACCTTTCAGTTTCTTATTGAGTGTTAGTTGGTTGGAATGTCTTTCAAATTGATATGCTAGCAATATTCCTTGGTCAAGGTATTGGCACATTTCCAAGACTCCCACCTCTTATCATCTGGACATGCTTTATATGGTTAATAAGCTTTCTGCTTCCTTGATGAATCACACCCTATTGCAAAATGGTAGTGTATAATGAGTTACCGTACAAAGAGAAAGAACTAGGTTTACTGCATTGTTTTAAATTTTCCTTGTAAAATATAATGACTAGAATTCTATTACTCTTACTATAATTCTGTTAATCACTAGTTGTCTCAGATTAATCACTTCCTTTGACTATGTAGTGACTGATTGTGATAACTGGGGTATTTAAAGGAATCGGGAATTTTCATTCTCTTCAGCAACCACAATAATAACAAGTAACTATATTTTATTTAGTCATTTAGTTGTTGAAAAATATTTTACAAATAATATTTCAGATTATCTTCACAATAACCCTGTAACATATTTTATTTAAATGTGGGAAATATACTCAAACTAGGTTCATCCTACTGGTTGTATTCCAGTTCACGATAAAAATATATCAAAACAATAAATTCTAAATCTATACTGATAATGGGGACGAATAGATAGACAGATAGACAGACAGACAGAAACACATTTATACATATATATTCAAAGATGCATAAGCACATACAAAAAATAAATATATGTGTACAAGTACTTTGTTTCACCTTCCTAATGTAAAATGGAGATTTCAACCCCAGACTTAAATCCCCAGAAGTCCTTGCTAGATCCCAGATTGTTTTATAATCTCCCTGAATCTCACCTGAGTAGGAGGTCACATATTATTTAAATTATCTCTCCACCCTCTCCCCCTCTCTCCCTACTTCCCCTTCTGGGCACACCAGGCAGGCAAAGTGTAGGTTACACATGCTTTCTTATTTGGTATTTTCTTTATTTCTTAATCTTTAATAAACCTCATAAAATATAATACTTTTAGCCAAGAAACTAATTTTAAATTTAACACTAAAGTGTGATTGATTCTATCACCCCTTTAGTCTTCAAAGGTAGTTCAGGGAATCTTCTGCCCTCACTGACAAGGATTTATGCACCTGGAGACACAGTCTCTTAAGATAGTAGTGTTAGTTAGTTACTTGGTCTTAAAATCTTTCTTTTCCTATAGATCTGACAGGTATTCTATTCCATACTGACCTAATTTACTTATATTTTCCCTTGTTATATTTAAGTCATGTACCCATTCTGTATTTATCTTGGTATAAAGTATGAGATGTTGATCTAAAACTAATCTCTCCATGCTATTTTCCAATTTTCCCAGCAGTTTTTGTCAAATAAAAGGTTCTTGTCCCAAAGGCTGGGATCTTTGGGTTTATAGAACACTATCTTGCTGAGGTCTTTTAACCCATTATTGTTATTAATATTCCATTAATCCATTCTTCTGTCTCTTATCCAGTTCCATATTGTTTTGTTAATTATCACTTTATAATATCTTTTAATATCTGGTACTGCTAGGCCTCCATCCTTCACATTGTTTTTCATTAGTTCCCTTGATATTCTTGAACTTTTGTACTTCCAAATGAACTTTGCCATAATTTTTTCTAATTCTATAAAAAAAGTGTTTGATAGTTTGATAGGTATGGCACTAAATAAGTAAATTAAGTTAGGTAGGATTATAATTTTTAATATATTAGCTCATCCTACCCATGAGCAATTAATGTTTTTCCAATTGTTCAGATCTAGTTTTACTTGTGTGGAAAGCGTTTTGTAGTGTGCTCATAAAATTACTTTTTGTCTTGGCAGATAGATTCCTAAATATTTTATACAACCTATAGTGATTTTAAATGGAGTTTCTCATTCTAACTTTTGCTGCTGATTTTTAATTGAAATGAATAAAAATACTCATGATTCATGTGGATTTATTCTGTTTTCTAGCAACTTTGCTAAATTTATTATTTCCACTAATATTTTAGTTGATTATCTCAAGTTCTCTAAGCATACCATCATATCATCTGAAAAGAGTGATAGTTTAGTTTCCTCACTGCCTATTTTAATCCCTTCAATATGTTTTTCTTCTCAAATTGCTACAGTTATTGTTTCTAATACAATTTTAAATAATAGTGGTAATAATGAGCATTATTGCTTCACTCCTGATTGTACTGGGAAGACTTCTAAATTATCCCCATTGCAGATGATACTTGCTGATTGTTTTAAATAAATGCTATTTGTTAATTTGAGGAATGGCCCTTCTATTCCTATATTTTCTAGTGTTTTTAATAGGAATGTTTGTTGTATTTTGTCAAAGGTATTTTCTGCATTTATTTAGATAATCACATGACTTCTATTAGTTTGGTTATTGATATGATCAATTATGAGGATGACTTTCCTAATATTAAACCATTCTTTCATTCCTGGTATTAAATACCACCTGGTCATAGTGGATAATCCTTGTTATGACTTGCAGTAGTCTCTTTGCTAGTATTTTATTTAAGATTTTTTCATCTATGTTCACTAAGAAGATTGGTCTCTAATTTTCTTTCTCTGTGTTTGGTCTTCCTGGTTTAGGAATCAACACCATATTTCTGTCATTAAATGAATTTGTTAAAACTCCTTCTTTGCTTTTTTTTCAAATAGTATTTGTAATATTGGGATTGTTTGTTCCTTAAATGCTTAATAGAATTCACTTGTGAATCCATGAGGTCCTGGGGAATTTTTTCTTGGGGAGTTCCTTGATGGTTTGTTCAATTTCTTTTTCAGAGAAGAGATTATTTAAGTTTTCTATTTCCTTTTTTGTTAATCTAGCTATTTTAATTTTTTTAAATATTCATCTATTTCATCCAGGTTATCATATTTATTACCATATATTTGGGAATAGTAGCTCTTAAAAATAGTTTTAATTTCCTCTTAATTAGAGTTGAGGTCATGTTTATCATCTTTGATAATGTAAATTTAATTCTCTTCTTTCTTTTTTATTAGATTTACCAGTACTATATATATTTTTTCAAAGTACCAGCTCCAGGACTTATTTATTAGTTCAATAATTCTTTCCATTTAATTTTTTTAATCTCTCTCTTAATTTTAATGTTTCCAATTTAGTTTTTATCTGAGGATTTTTAATTTGTTCTTTTTTTATTTTTTTTTAAGTTCCAAGCCCAATTCATTGACCTCTTCCATCTCAATTTCACTGCTCTAGGCACTCAGAGATATAAATTTTCCCCCGAGTAAGGCTTTGGCTATATCCCAGAGGTTTTGCTATGATGTCTCCTCATTGTCATTCTCTAAAATGAAGTCTGTATTTGTTTATGTATTCATTTTAAAGAATTAGATTATATAGTTTGCAATTAATTTTTAATTTACCTTTCCATGGAGTCTTATTAATCACAATTTTACTTTATTATGATCTAAAAAGTTTGCATTTATTATTTCTACTTTTCTGCATTTGTTTGTATTATTTCTGTGCCCTGATACATGCTCAATCTTTGTATATGTACCATGTGCTGCTAAGAAGAAGGTATATACCTTTTTATCCCTATTCAGTTTTTTCCAGGTATTAACTCTAATTTTCTAACATTTCATTCACTTCCCTTCCTTCTTTCTTATTTATTTTTTGGTTTGATTTATCTAGTTCTGAAAGTGGAAGGTTGAGATCCCCTAATAGTATTGTTTCACGATTTCCTCTTTAATTTCCTTTAATCTCTCCTTTAGAAATTTAGAGGCTATACCATTCGGTGTATAAATGTTTAATAATTATATTACTTCATTGTTTATAGTACATTTTTAGCAAAATGTAATTTCCTTATTTATCTCTTTTAATCTTATCAATTTTTGATTTAGCTTGTCTGGTGTCATGATTGATACTCCTGCTTTTTCTAACTTTAGATGATTCATAATAAATTCTGCTTTAGTCTTTTACCTTGAATCTCTGTGTCATCCTGTCTTAAATGGATTTCTTGTAAATAACATATAGTAGAATTTTAGTTTTTAATGCATTCAATAACCACTTCCATTTTATGGGTGAGTTCATCCCATTCATTTTCAGCATTATGATTATTAACTATGTGTTTCCCTCCATCATATTATCCCCTTATATCCTGCTCTATTCCTTTTCCCTCTGTTCCTCCTCACCAATATTTTGCTTTTTGTAATCATCCCTCTCTCTTTCCCTCCCTCCAATCACCTTCCCCTTCCTTTGTCTTATTTGCCTTCTACTCTTCTGAAGGGTAAAATAGAATTCTATAACCCACAGAGTATATTTCTTTTTCCCTCTCTGAGCCAGTTAAGATGAGATTTAAGTTTAAGCATTTCCCATTACCACCCTTATCCTCCCCTCTCTAGAATGATTTTTTTGCCTCTTTATGTTATATAATTTATTCCATTCTCTCCCCCTTCCTTTTTTCTCAGTGTAATCCTCTTTCACCCCTTGATATTTTTACATATCCTTCATAAGTATACATACCATACATACATATCATTTAGTATCATCACATTTACATACATATCATACGATAATATATTATCATATACATCATATCATCATAATCACCTTAATTCCCTAACCTCTTTCTGCATAAATTCCATCTATCTTCTCTACTATGTAAATGGCAAAACTGTAAGGATAATTTTTAGTGTTTTGACTTAAAATCTAAAATAAGTGATTGTTATGGGAAATTCCCAAATATGAAAATTCCTAAGTCATCTGGGATTTATGGAGATTTTAATTAATGAAAAAAAAAGGAATTAAGGGAATGGGGAATGTGAGAGAGACAGAGACAGAGACAGAGACAGAGAGAAAGAGAGAGAGAGAGAGAGAATTAATTTAAACTGCTCTGGCTCAGGCTGAGCCAAGCAGTAGAAAAAGGCCTAGGCCAAAATGGCTTAGGCCTGAGCCTAAGGGAGAGTGATACAGTCTTTATCACTCACCACAAGACTGTCTCCAAGCTGGGTTCTTCCAATCTGAACTGAAATTACTCTGCAAACCGAATTCAATTGTCCCTGAACTGTTCTTTCACCTCCTTTTAAAGAGATTTTTCTCTTATGTTACCCCCTCTAAATTTTCACGTCTACCAATCACAGTAGACACTTTTTTTCCAGGATTGCCCATTCTTAGTTTTCACCTTCTTTGGTTTTCACCTTCTCTGATTATATTAAAACTTCTGAGTACTTCATATATCTTTGTTAAGCTTGCCTTTTGTGAGTTACTTGGCTTTTTTGTGATTATTTTAACCTTTATAGGTACTTAGCACCTTTTTGTATTAGATCTAAAAATAGACCTATCTTAAGGTTCTAGCTTCACTATAAGGTATGAGTTAAGTATATTCATTGTTCAAACAGGAGTTTACAACTTTTATCTTCCCCTATGGCAGTGGTTCTCAACCTCTCAATTTGTAGCAATGAGAATACATAATGCATATCAGGTATTTACATCCTGAATCATAACTGTAGCAATATTACAGTTTTGAAGTACCCACCAAAATAAATTTTTTGGTTTGGGGTCACTGCAACATCAGGAGCTGTATTGCAGGTTCACAGAATTAGAAAGGTTGAGAACCACTGCCCTAAGGCACTGTCTGAGTAGGGTGGAGTAATTTCCAAGTTCATCAAACATTCTTGATTCTTGTTAGACCAAGTATCTCCATTGTTACAGTAAGGGAATAGCTAGACCAAATCTTCTAAGGTACAGTCTGAGTAGTTTTTAAGGTTAACAATCCTCCCCTGATGATCATTGGGAGACTTGTCTCTCCATTGATCATTTAACATAATCATCTTGTAGTCCTAAAGCACTTCTAACTACAGATGTATGCAATATTCAATTTTCTAAGAGGAAATTACAGTAGTTAGGGAGGAATAGAAAAGAAAGAAAGCAAAACCAATTTTTTGCTAAGTGCATTGACAGAAAGCCAAATTAGGGTTAGTCCCCTTTGGCATAAAAGTGTACATGTACAATGAATGTTCCATTAAACTTCAGTTCACTCACCCTCACCCAAAGTTCATTCAGGATCTTCTTGATATAGTGTGGGTTTTCTGGCATCTTTCTGCATCAGTTCATTTTCTGGACTTAGGAGATAGCAGACTTCTTCCTTGAATATCTTTCTTGAACAAAAAAATCAAAATTCTTTAATTTTTATTAAAATACAACCCACTCCCGAAGTGGGTGTTAAAAAAAAACAAAAACATCCAGTTCAGCTCAGGATGCAATGTTAAGTTATGGGGTTGTATGAGTCAATTATCAAAAAAAAGAGAAAAAAAAAACAACCAAAAACATAAGGAAAGGGGGGAAAATGGAAGCAAAAAATTCAAAACAGGCCCTTATTTGGGTTTTAAAATTTTCTAACAGGCTCTTGTATAGGTCCAATTTAAAGTAGTTTCTATCCCACAAGTCTGTAGGACAGAATGCAGTAATATTTCACTTACCCATTTGCAGAAGTTGCCATACTATAAGAAGAAAAGGAACCAGAATTCTATTTTGATATGGAAGCATCATTCCCTGGTCTGATTTATGTTATTCTCAGGGATATAGGGAGCCAGGATGATAGCCAAACTTTGGAACTTATATGAGTACTTCACAAAAAGTGTAGATACAAGGAAGTACTAATAATTTAACATATGTCAAGCTTGCAACCTTGAGTCCACATTAGTATTTTCCTGTGTGCTTTTTTTGGCACTATTCAGGTTAAGTCTGTGCTCCTTGTTTTTATCCCATTTTCTAGAATCAGACACAAACATTAATCATAGTCCCATAACATTTATCAATAAATGGCAGGTTCCCATAGTTTAAAGCTTTTGGGTATGCATTGGTATTATAGCAAGTATATATATTAAACTTATATTACTGCAAAAATATTAATTGTATGTACCTTTAGTACAAGAAATGAGAAAAAATCAAATATTCTAATTAAAAAAAAAGCAATAAAAATAAGGGAAAAAGAAATAAAATCAGGAATTCAATGTGTTCTCAAAAAACAGCATCCACTTGACAATGGATTATTATCTCCAATGCATGTGATAGGGTAGAGTCAATCAGTCTCAACAGAAGATGCTTTCTTCACATGTGGGCAATGGATCCAAGAGTCCTTCTCTCCAACCTTTACAGATATTGGAGTAATTAACAATATTTGGAATGGTCCTTCCCAGGAAGGCTAAGTTGCTCCAGTACGCTTGAAATTCTTAATATATACTTTATCTCCTGGGTTCAGGTCATGAAGAGAAAAGTCTAGTGGTCTGGCTTGTACTGCAGCTCCGGATTCATGAAGTTCACGCAGTTTATGCTGTAATTCCTGTATATAGGAAGCAATAGTAGTATCTCCCCCTAATAGCGATGTATATGCTGGGGAGAAAGGCTTAGCCTGTATAGGTGGATGTCCAAAAAGCATCGCAAATGGTGAAATATGTAAGTCTCCTCTAGGCCTGCTTCTAAGATAAAATAGGGCCAGAGGAAGAATTTTAGGCCATTTTAAATGTGTCTCAGTGCATAATTTGCCAATCATAGTTTTAAGTTCTTTATTCATTCTCTCAACTTGGCCTGAGCTCTGGGAATGATATGGAACATGGAATTTGGGAGTTATCCCAAAGAAAGAATATATCTGATTTAGACGAGAATCAGTAAAATGACTTCTTCTATCTGAATCAATACATGTTGGCAGGCCAAAGCTAGGAATAATTTATTTTAAAAGTACCTTAGCAACAAAAGCTGCTGTGGCTCGGGTCACAGGAAATTCTTCCAGCCATCTGGTCAGTTGATCTACTATGACTAGACAAAATTTATAACATCCAGCCTTTGGCATTGTTATGAAATCTATCACCCACCAAAGGCTTTGCCACGAAATGCATGTTGGTTATATGCTTGGAAGGTAGAGCAGGATGAACACACTTTAAAGGCTATAGTAGTTATACCAGGGACTATTCATACTCTCTTAACAGAGTCCATGTTGCCCTGAGTACCAAAGTGACCATTTTTATGAATAGATTGGCAAATTTGGTGATAGAAACTTCTAGGGAGCAGGGGTTTTCCTTCAGATGACACCCATACTTCATTAATCTGTTTTGCTTCCATTTTTCCACTTCCTTTTCATTATAGGAAAGTGATAAATTTAAATCATCAGTGGTTGTTAATTTTAAAATTAATTCAGGCCCTTCTATTGCTGCTAGCTTTGCAGTGGCATCTGCTTGATCATTTCCTCTAGAGACAAGGTCAGTACCACCTTTATGGCCAGAGCAATGAACTACAGCTAGGGCTTCAGGCAGCTGAAGAGCAGAAAGAACTTCATTAATAATTTCTGCATTAGCTATAGATTTTCCAGCTGAGGTTAAAAATCCTCTCTGGAGACACAGCATGCCGACTGAGTGACAAATGCCAAAAGCATATCTAGAATCTGTATAAATTGTTGCCTTTTAATCCTTGGAAATTATACAAGCATGCTTTAGAGCTATGAATTCTGCTCCTTGAGAGCTGTTAGAGGGTAGTGAAGCTGAACTCTCAGTGGCAAATTCTGTGACTACTGCAGCTCCAGTGTAGTGGATACCATTCCTCATAAAAGAGGAATCATCAGTAAATAAGACCAGATCTAGATTGTCTAAGGGAGTGTCCAAGACATTATCTTAATGCTTTTCTGCCATGGACACTAATGTTTCACAGTTGTGTAATGGTTCTCCTGCAATTGATAAATCTGGAAGCAAGGTGGCAGAGTTAAGGGTTGTACAGTGTTTCAAGGTAATGTTTTCACTATTTAACAAGGTTATTTCATACCTTGTAATTTGCTGATCAGAAAATGCCTGTCTTCTGTGCCTTAGCAACAATGCTTCTACTTCATGTGGGCACATAATTGTTAATGGGAATCCCAATACTAGATCAAAAGTTTTTGTCACTAGTAAGGCTGTAGCAGCTACTCCTCTAAGACATGGTAATGCTCCTGATGATATTGGGTCCATTTGGGCAGAATAATAAGCAATTGGTCATTGAGAAGGCCCCAAAGTCTGAGGTAAAACACCTGAAGCTACTCCTCTTTGCTCATGTACATTCATAGTAAATGGCTTGTTGTAATCTGGGATGCCTGTTTTAAATCTGATAGAGCTGACAAGTGTTCTGGCTCTAATTTGAGGGGTTCCAGGACCAAATCCTTTGTTAGTGCTATAAGGGGTTTAGTAATATCCCCATAGCAAGGAAACCATTGCCTACAAAAGCCTGTTGCTCCTAAAATTGCTCTCAACTGTTTCTGAGTGGTAGGAACACTTACATTTTGAATATTCTCAATGAGATTTGGAGAAATATAATGAGCACCCACAGTCAGGATGAACCCCAAATATTCTTCTTTAGGAAGACACCACTGAACTTCATCCTTTTAGATCTTATGCCCTCTTTTGTGCAATTCCAAAGGAAGGTGTTTGCTATCCTCCTGACATGCTTCTGCATCTGTTGAAGCCAAGAGTAGATCATCTACTTATCTGATTAATTTGCTATTTTTAAATTTTATATTATCTGTGTCTTGGCTCAAATTTTGTGCAAATAAACTCGGGCTTTCCACATAACCCTGGGGCAGATGACTCCATGTATATTGTGAGTCCTTCCAGTTGAAAGTAAAAATATGCCTGGAGTTCTCATGTATAGGTATGGAAAAGAAAGCTGAGCACAAGTCTACTACTGTAAAGTATGTAGCTGTGCTAGAAATAGAGGAAATAACCATATGTATGTTGGAAACTATGGAGTGTCTCTTTATAATGTAATTGTTCACAGCCCTCAGATCCTATACGAATCTATAGAGGTGCTTGCCATCGGGCCCTCTTTTTGTTTTTTTTTTTTTTAACAGGCAGGATGGGAGTGTTGTATTCAGATTTACAAGGGATATTGTTCCCTATTCTATTAATGAGTTAATAACTGGTGTAATACCTTCAATTGCCTCCTTTGAGAGGGGATACTGAGGGATGAAAGGAGGTGGGCTAGATTTGGTCTTTATCTGCACAGGAACAGCAGATTTAAGTAAGCCTACATCAGAAGAAGATGTGGCCCAAAGAGACTCTGGAATATCTATAGGTATTTCAAAAGTGGGAGGCACTTTTGCCTTCTGGTTCTCTTAGAGAATTACAAGGAGTAAATTTAAAGATTCCTCTGTACTTCCAATGATAAGGAACCATCTGGGGAGCAAATTACTGTGGCTCTGAATTTGCATAGAAGGTCCTTCCCAGCAAATTTAAAGGGGAGTCAGGCATCAAAAGGAAGGAATGTTGTTCCTCTAGGGGTCCTACAGACACCATTCTAGGGGGAAAGTTTTTTTAACTCTTTGGGGTATTCCTAATACCCCTACTTCACTTTGTGAATCAACAGAATAACAGTGTAAATCAGGTATACTCTTTAATACAGACCTGGGAGCTCCAGTGTCTAAAAAACAATCATAATAGGTGTTACCCACCTTAACGGTAATATGGGGTTCATTAGTATGGGGGGTAGTGGATAGGGACAATGGGTAGTAGGACATTAGGGTCCAAAAAATCAAAGGTTGTATCCTCTGATTCCTGTGCCCCAGCCCCCTCCCCCCAGACACCTTCATTGTGTTTGGGAAGTTCCTTGGACACCCCTCTGAAAGGCACCCCCCTGAGGGGCATTAGCACCTTGAGTATTTTTTGGACAAGCACCATTTTTTATATATTGTTGCTGGGCATTCTGTTGGGTATTATCATCTTCTTCATTTGGAGCACTATCATTATTTTCTCAATTTCTATATCTATAATTTTGAGTTCTAAAATTTTTATTTCTATAGTCATCAGAGTTATTTCTATAATTTCTAAAATTGTGGTTTCTATGATCATTATCATAGTCATTGCTATAGTTATTATTTCTAAAGCTGTTGTTTCCATTGTCATTATTACAGTTATTTCTATAATTATCACTTCTGTAGTTGTTATTAAACTGCATATTCCTTCAGATAATCTTGAGAAAAGTTCTACACTCTATCATTTTGTGGCCCTTCTTCTCACAGAAGTGGCAGGTTATTGATTTATCTGTGGATTCCTGAAAAGGGGCTATGGTCTCTCTCTTATTTTTCAATTGTCTCTTTAACATTTCAATTTCTTTTTTTTAAGTCTTCCACTAACATATTGTGTTCCTCAGATCTTTTTACATGACCCTTATAAACATAGGTTGATACTCTCTTCAATTCTTCGTGGTCCATAGAGTCCCAATCAGGACATCTAGTTTTAAAGTAGTCTTTTACCACTGAACAACAATTCTCAACAAATTGCCTATGTATTTGCCTAATGTCCCTTTTTCTGGATAAATCAAGGTCCATATATTGTATTTCCTACATCGATAAATCTGTCCATAAACTGGGAGGGTGTCTCATCAATTTCTTTTTGGTTTCTTTCAAATTTTGACCATTTTTCAGGTCTATCAGAGCAAGCTCTCATGGCTGTCAATAATGCTTCTCTGGCCTGGTTTAGTTTTGTATAATCTGGTTCAACATTGGTGTTCCAATGTGGATCTTCAGTTGGCCAATAATGTCCTTTTCTACCTTACTTCTGGTTAGCCAGAGAGATCATATTATTTCTCTCTCTCTTTGTCAGAAATTTTTCTAATACATTTTCAACATCCATCCAAGTGGGGTCAAAAGTTCTGAATATGTTCTCCAATCTTTTTATAATTAATATTGGTTCTTCCTCAAAAGATGGAAGATATTCCTTGAATTTATTTAAATATTCGGGTAAAAGGTATATGGTATCTTACAGATAACAAGTTTCCATTTTTATTAAAAGTTGGAACTTCTCTTAAAGGAAATAACCGATCTGAATTATTTGGTACTCCTGTTTCTGTTTCTAGTCTTCTTCATTCATTCTCAATGGGGTAGGTATGAGAAAGGGAAGGGTTGGGAACACTGAGGGGGAGAGTTTGTTGTTGTCTTATAGTGTCAGAAGGATTAGAGGTAGGAAGGGTATGGGAATTGAATTGGGCAGGGTGGGAAGGAGGGGCAAAGGAAGAAAGGTCATTAGCTGGGGGAAAGGATGCAGAGGTATAAGGGTTGGAGGCATGAATAGGGTGTGAACTTAGATGTGAACTTAGGGTGAAGGGGGTGGGGTAGGAAGCATGGGCAGGGTGTGAACTTAGGGTAGACGGATTAGGGTGATCAGTATGGGTGAGGGGAAGAATGGATTGGGTGTGGGGTGTGGGAGTTTGTGAACTAGGAGCCATATTGTCCAGAGCAGGGTGGGACAGAGATTCTGATAATGAAGAAGTATGGAGAGATGAGTCACTCCTATCCTGGAATGTTATTGAGTCCCTTTTATTATTTTTTATTGAAGCTATGATCTCCCCAAAACTTTTCTCTATAAGGTCAAGCCGAGTATTTAGTTCTGCATTTTGTTGAATATTAGAAGGAGCAATTGGTTGGTTTGACTGAGAAATGAGTGTTTTATGGGAATACAATATTACAGCTACAACAATCAAAATCTCAAGGAGGAGGAGTATGTCGATTAGACTTTGCCATAAGTTCCATGGGATGAGGCATTTCAGAGAGACAAGGAATACTATATTTACAAGTTTAGTAATGGAGCTGATGAGCCAGCTGTTAAGTAAGTTGTGAACTGACTGTAACCTCATATTTCTAAAGTAAACATTAGGGGAGCAGGACAAGGCCAAAAGCTCTCTCCAGATTTTCCTTAACCCTAATCTAGGCAGTTGTTCCTTAAAGGAAAGGATATTTAGAAACAGCTCTCCTAGCCTGGATCTTAGGGCCCTGTTGCTAAGATTGAAAACAGCTGTGTTCTATTTGATTTAAGGAGAAATTGAAATGTTTTTTACTCACCTGCTTTTGCAACAGTTTTTTTGAAGCCGAGTTAGCTTGTTTAAAAAGACTGGAGATCTTCGGAAACCCTTCCCTACTGAACTCAAACTATATGCTCCTAGGGCACCGAAATTCAAAACGAACAACAGCATAGACCCTGGGAATCCTCCTCCTGGACCTGGATCAAAAGGTATGGCCCCCCCAAAAACCAGAACCCAAGATCACTCGGACATAAGGGGTAGGCAGAAGGAAGATCCCAGGACCCATCCCCCCCAACCCAGAGTGCTGAGTCCAAGGCAGCAGAGGGACCTCAGAGCCTCAGGGCCGGCTATTCTGAAGACTGTTTCCTGAAAACAACCTAACACAGATGAGGGGGCACCCAACACAGACAGCAGGGAAACAGAAAGAGACAGGTGGAGCTTATAACCCCCTGGCTGGATCCTTCCATCCGAGTCTCATGGAAGGTCCCTGCCTCAGGGCATACTCAGTTCAACCCAGGGAAAGCTAATCCTATGAGGAGCCCTCAGAGCTCCTGGAAGCTGCGGCCCCTCCCCCCTCAGTGTGCAGGCTCTTCTGGCTGGCTAAGGCACAGAAACAAACACCCTGAAGAAAGGGCCAAGCCAGGCTCAGAGCGTGAAAGTAAGGCAATGGAGAAGCATCGGGAAGGATCTGAGGAGGGCAGTAACATGGAAACAACAGCAATTCCTGGCTTCCCTGGGAAGACAGAACAACAACTGCATAGAACAGACAATCTGCCTGGGGCTAAAACCTCTGAACACCAGACAGAGATAAGAAAAGCTAGTCTTCCACACTCAGATAGAGATGGCAAACTCCACAGAAGCACAAAAGCCCCCAAATTCCAAGAAAAACAAGAAGAAGGGGGTGACTTTGGACACATTTTATGGAGCAAAAATACAAAATACAGAGGAGATAGAGGAGGAAACAGAAGCAAATGCTCTGAAACCTTCCAAAGGAAATGGAAACTCTTCACAAACCCATGAAGAATTTGATTCGGAAAGGATCAAAAAGATGGAAGCCTTCTGGGAGGAAAAGTGGGAAATAATGCAAAAGAAATTCACGCATCTACAAAACCAGTTTGATCAAATTGAATAGGAAAACAAGGCTTTAAAGGTCAGAATTAGGCAACTCGAAGACAATGAGCAAGAATTAATAAAGCAAAACCAAAAAGACCAAGAAATTAGAAGAGAACATAAAATATCTCACTGACAAGGTCACAAACTTGGAAAATAGAGGGAGAAGAGACAATTTAAGAATAATTGGATTACCAGAAAAGCCAGAAATAAACAGCAAACTCGACATCGTAATACAAGATATAATCAAAGAAAATTGCCCAGAGATCCTAGAACAAGAGGGCAATACAGGAATTGAAAGAGTTCACAGAACACCCTCTACACTAAATCTCCAAAAGACAACTCCCAGGAATGTAATTGCCAAATTCCAAAGCTTTCAAGCAAAAGAAAAAATCTTACAAGAAGCCAGAAAAAGACAATTTAGATATGAAGGAATGCCAATCGGGGTCACAAAAGACCTTGCAAGTTCCACTCTAAATGATCGTAAGGCATAGAACATGATTTTCAGAAAGGCAAGAGAGCTGGGCCTCCAACCAAGAATCAGCTATCCAGCAAAACTGACTATATACTTCCAAGGGAAAGTATGGGCATTCAACAAAATAGAAGAGTTCCAAGTTTTTGCAAAGAAAAGACCAGAGCTCTGTGGAAAGTTTGATATCAAAACACAAAGAGCATGGAATACCTGAAAAGGTAAATATGAAGGAAAGGGAAAAGGAGGAAAATGTTATCTATTTCTTTTACTCAAACTCTCTTCTATAAGGACTACATTTATATCAATCTATGTATACTAACATGTGGGGGAAATGTAATGTATAAATACGGGGAAAAGAAAGCCCAAATAGAATAATCTTTCTCACACAAAAATTCACACGGGAAGGTGAGGGGAAGAAAACTCCTATAAGAAGGAGAGGAAGAGAGTTTTTACTTAAACCTTACTCTCAGGGAAATCAACTCTGAGAGGGAAGAACATCCAGATCCCTTGGGATCTTGAATTCTATCTTAACCAACAAGGGTAGGGAGAAGGGAAAACCAAGGGGGTTAGGGGGGAGGGGACACAAAAAAGAGAGGGAAGAAGAGGGGGGAGGGAGAGGGAACAAAAAGGGAGGGGCTAGAAAGGGAAACATATCAAGGGAGGGGACAAGGGGGACTGATTTAAAGTAAATCACTGGATTAAAAGGTAGAGTTGAAGAAGAATGGTTAGAATTGGGGAAGGATATTAAAATGCCAGGGAGTCCACAAGTGACAATCATAACTTTGAACGTGAATGGGATGAACTCACCCATAAGACATAGACGAATAGCAGAATGGATTAGAATCCAAAACCCTACCATATGTTGTCTTCAAGAAACACACATGAGGTGGGTAGACACCCACAAGGTCAGAATTAAAGAATGGAGTAAGACCTTCTGGTGCTCAACTGACATAAAGAAGGCAGGAGTGGCAATCATGATATCTGATAAAGCCAAAGCAAAAATAGACCTGATCAAAAGGGATAGGGAAGGTAATTATATTTTGTTAAAAGGGACTTTAGATAATGAGGAAATATCACTAATCAACATGTATGCACCCAATAATATAGCACCCAAATTTCTAATGGAGAAACTAGGAGAATTGAAGGAGGAAATAGACAGTAAAACCATATTAGTGGGAGACTTGAACCAACCATTATCAAATTTAGATAAATCAAATCAAAAAATAAATAAGAAAGAGGTAAAAGAAGTGAATGAAATCTTAGAAAAATTAGAATTAATAGACATATGGAGAAAAATAAATAGGGATAAAAAGGAATACACCTTCTTCTCAGCACCACATGGCACATTCACAAAGATTGAACATACATTAGGTCACAGAAACATGGCACACAAATGCAGAAAAACAGAAATAATAAATGCAGCCTTTTCAGATCACAAGGCAATAAAAATAATGTTCAGTAATGGTACATGGAAAACCAAATCAAAAACTAATTGGAAATTAAACAATATGATACTCCAAAATCGTTTAGTTAGAGAAGAAATCATAGAAAAAATTAATAATTTCATCGAGGAAAATAACAATGGCGAGACATCCTTTCAAATCTTTTGGGATGCAGCCAAAGCAGTAATCAGAGGTAAATTCATATCCCTGAGTGCATATATTAACAAACTAGGGAGAGCAGAGATCAATCAATTAGAAATGCAAATAAAAAACTTGAAAGCGATCAAATTAAAAACCCCCAGCAGAAAACAAAACTAGAAATCCTAAAAATTAAGGGAGAAATTAATAAAATCAAAAGTGATAGAACTCTTGATTTAATAAATAAGACAAGAAGCTGGTACTTTGAAAAAACAAACAAAATATTGGTCAATCTAATTAAAAAAAGGAAGGAAGAAAAGCAAATTAACAGCATCAAAGATGAAAAGGGGGACATCACCTCCAATGAAGAGGAAATTAAGGCAATCATTAAAAATTACTTTGCCCAATTATATGGCAATAAATACACCAATTTAGGTGATATGGATGAATATATACAAAAATACAAACTGCCTAGACTAACAGAAGAAGAAATAGAATTCTTAAATAATCCCATATCAGAAAATGAAATCCAACAAGCCATCAAAGAACTTCCTAAGAAAAAATCCCCAGGGCCTGATGGATTCAACAGTGAATTCTATCAAACATTCAGAGAACAGTTAATCCCAATATTATACAAACTATTTGACATAATAAGCAAAGGGGGAGTTCTACCAAACTCCTTTTATGACACAAACATGGTACTGATTCCAAAACCAGGCAGATCAAAAACAAAGAAAGAAAACTATAGACCAATCTCCCTAATGAATATAGATGCAAAAATCTTAAATAGGATACTAGCAAAAAGACTTCAGCAAGTGATCAGAAGGGTCATCCACCATGATCAAGTAGGATTTATACCAGGGATGCAGGGCTGGTTCAATATTAGGAAAACCATCCATATAATTGACCACATCAATAAACAAACTGACAAGAATCACATGATTATCTCAATAGATGCAGAAAAAGCCTTTGATAAAATACAACACCCATTCCTATTAAAAACACTAGAAAGAATAGGAATAGAAAGGTCATTCCTAAAAATAATAAACAGTATATATCTAAAATCATCAGCTAATATCATCTGCAATGGGGATAAACTAGATGCATTCCCAATAAGATCAGGAGTGGAACAAGGATGCCCATTATCACCTCTACTATTTGACATTGTACTAGAAATACTAGCAGTAGCAATTAGAGAAGAAAAAAGAAATTGAAGGCATTAAAATAGGCAAGGAGGAGACCAAGTTATCACTCTTTGCAGATGATATGATGGTCTATTTAAAGAATCCTAGAGATTCAACCCAAAAGCTAATTGAAATAATCAACAACTTCAGCAAAGTTGCAGGATACAAAATAAACCCACATAAGTCATCAGCATTTCTATATATCTCTAACACAGCTCAGCAGCAAAAACTAGAAAGAGAAATTCCACTTAAAATCACCCTAGACAAAATAAAATACTTAGGAATCTATCTGCCAAGACAAACACAGGAACTATATGAACACAACTACAATATACTCTCCACACAACTAAAACTAGACTTGAGCAATTGGAAAAACATTAATTGCTCATGGATAGGACGAGCCAATATAATAAAAATGACCATCCTACCCAAACTTATTTATCTATTTAGTGCCATACCCATTGAACTCCCAAAAAATTTCTAACAAAGTTCATTTGGAAGAACAAAAGATCAAGGATATCCAGGGAAATAATGAAAAAAAAACACATATGATGGGGGCCTTGCAGTCCCAGACCTCAAACTATATTACAAAGCAGCGGTCATCAAAACAATTTGGTATGGCTAAGAGTCAGAAAGGAGGATCAGTGGAATAAACTGGGGGAAAGAGACCTCAGCAAGACAGTATACGATAAACCCAAAGATCCCAGGTCTTGGGACAAAAATCCACTATTCGATAAAAACTGTTGGGAAAATTGGAAGACAGTGTGGGAGAGACTAGGAATTGATCAACGCCTCACACCCTACACCAAGATAAATTCAAAATGAGTGAGTGACTTAAACATAAAGAAGGAAACCATAAGTAAATTGGGTAAACACAGAATAGTATACATGTCAGACCTTTGGGAGGGGAAAGACTTTAAAACCAAGCAAGACAGAAAGAATCATAAAATGTAAAATAAATAATTTTGACTACATCAAATTAAAAAGTTTTTGTACAAACAAAACCAATGTAACTAAAATCTGAAGGGAAACAACAAATTGGGAAAAAATCTTCATAGAAACCTCTGACAAAGGTTTAATTACTCAAATTTATAAAGAGCTAAATCAATTGTACAAAAAACCAAGCCATTCCCCAATTGATAAATGGGCAAGGGACATGGATAGGCAGTTCTCAGATAAAGAAATCAAAACTATTAATAAGTACATGAAAAAGTGTTCTAAATCTCTTATAATCAGAGAGATGCAAATCAAAACAACTCTGAGGTATCACCTCACACCTAGCAGATTGGCTAACATGACAGCAGAGGAAAGCAGTGAATGCTGGAGGGGATGTGGCAAAGTAGGGACATTAATTCATTGCTGGTGGAGTTGTGAACTGATCCAACCATTCTGGAGGGCAATTTGGAACTCTGCCCAAAGGGCGACAAAAGAATGTCTACCCTTTGACCCAGCCATAGCACTGCTGGGTCTGTACTCCAAAGAGATAATGGACAAAAAGACTTGTACAAAAATATTCCTAGCTGTGCTCTTTGTGGTGGCCAAAAATTGGAAAACGAGGGGATGCCCATCAATTGGGGAATGGCTGAACAAATTGTGATTTATGTTGGTGATGGAATGATTTGCTCTGTACCAGACACTATGTCAGGTAATATGGATACAACCCCCCAAATGAAAAAATTTTTGCCCAAAAAGAACTTATTTTTAATGTGATATACCATGTACAAATCTATAGGTATTTCCAAAACACATGAAAGAAATCTAATTTAAATTTGGAGGTAAACACATGATCAGTTGGAGAAAAACCTCAACTAAAAGGATTCAGTGTATTTTGCTCATGATTTTTGATTTGCTGAATGTAAATTCTATTCTAATCATTCTCGTTTCCCTTTTAAATAACTCAGGAACAGTATGTCATCTTTCCACATTCTCCTCAAATTACACAGGATATTCTGTTTTATCAAGTGTACTATTGTCTTGTTTTGCAGATTTTTTTCAATAGATATGTGAATTCATTTACTGGAAGTATAGATCATTTCCTTCCATTATTATTTGTTCCTATTCTCTTTTATGTTCATTTGCAGGGTCTTTGAGTATTCTTCTTCCTAAAATCTTTCATGCTTTTACTTTTTCCCATTATTTATTTTCTTAATCATTTACTCACTGACTCCCTTTCTTATGATTGTGGTTTCCTTATGTTCTGGATCTCAAAGTATTTAACTCTCCTCCTAGACTGGGAAATTCATGATTTCCCATCTAACTTACTGAGAATCAAAGAGAATATTACCTGCTACCTGGTGGCTCATGAGACCTGGAAAGTATAATATAATTTTAAAAGGGCAGAGAGTAGAATGGAGCCATGTGGTTAAGAAATTTACATGCTAAATAGAGAAGATGATATAAGGTATCAATTTTAGGGATCCAATGGAGTTTATTGAGGAAAGAAAATGGCCTAATCTGATCTAGACTTCAAGAAAACCACTTTTATGATTCAGTTAAAGATAGACTGGTGTGGAGAGATCTTCGACTTCAAATTAATTGCTTTTTCATTCTGTAACACTGAGATTTTGGCATGAAAATTAATACTCCAGCTTGTTAGCTACAATTCTGTATTACAGAGGACAAAAGCTATGCATAAGGCTTCTCCCCTTAGGTATTGTGTTAATAATGTATACTTCTATGACCCTAAGCAAGTCACTTAACCTTCGTTGACTCAGTTCTTCATCTGTAAAATGATCTCAAGAAAGGAATGGTTATCACTGCAATACCTCTTCAAAGAAAATTCCAAATAGAGTCACTAAGAGCTGGATAAATTTAAAAATGACTTAACAACAAAAATAATCCTAGCAACCAGAGTCTCTTCTTCATCCTGAAAGTATAAAGAACATAAATATTTTATGTTTTTTGTACCCTTATATATCATTTTATCTCTTCTGACATTTCTTATTTTTTGTAAGGAATTAAATTAAGGGTTTGACTAAAATATATTAGAATTCTAAGATAATACTGTGGATTCCAATTTAAAAATATTGTAGCTCAAATCAAATCGACTTTTAAGAGTTTATTTATAAAGAGGTCAAAAGTACAGAAATGTGAAAGAGGGTAAATGTTGTTCTGGTCCCTGGCTCAATACAAGAGGGGTTCATTAACCACTCAGCTGGAGGACTGGGTTGTGAACTAAATGAGGTCTCAACCCATGCAGCTTCCTCCATGGAGGGGAGGCCTCTCCAGAACTAATCTCTCCAGAAGCCAGGAAAGGAGGGTCAACTTCTCACTCACCCAAGTCAAAGCTCCAAGGAGACAATCCAGGAGAAGTCTTATCCAAAACTGTCCAAGAACTGGAGTCCCAGGACAAAGATCCAATTGTAGCTGCAAGCAATAGTCCCAGTTCAAGATCCTTCAAGCCCCTAGATTCAGGCCAAAGACCTCCTGAACAGGAAGTTCAGGATCCTTTATAGTCCTTTTTCCATGTCATTTCCTGTCCCTTCCTCCACTTTATGGGAGCCTGTTGCAATCTTTAAATTTGCTTGGCACTGCCCAGGGGGTGGTCAGTCATCTCTGGGTTTTCATCCACTTTTAATAGGTGGCTTGGGAACCTCTCCTACTTAGTGTTAAGTAGGGGTGTTTTTAGTTTTTGTTGATTGATTAAAAAATAGACAAGGGGAGAGTTAATCCCATCTTCACAGGGTGAAGTGTATAGTCAAAATTAAACTGAAAATAAAAGGATATAGTGGTAAAGTACTCTGTGCCATCCCTATAAAACTAGAAAGATACTTGCATTTGAAGAAAAAAGGAATCTGGGTATAAATCTGTTTCAACATTTATTAACTATGGGCTTTTCCATAAGCAACACTCTGAGGTTCAGTTTCATCATCTTTAAAGTAAGGAAGTTGACTCAGATGACACCTAACTTCCTTTTATTTCCAAATCTGTGAGTCAATTTTTTTTTTCTACTAAGGAAAACTTAGAAAAAATGATTCTATTATGATAAAAATCTAAGTTCCTCTCTCTTCTGTAGTTCTGCCTTTTCAGGTGCATCCTGAGTTCACAGTCAAATTCCACCACAGTATAAAAAATTTTCTGGTTGTCTAAATTTTTTTTTCTTTC
Organism: Monodelphis domestica; assembly: GCF_027887165.1. NCBI lineage: Eukaryota > Metazoa > Chordata > Mammalia > Didelphimorphia > Didelphidae > Monodelphis > Monodelphis domestica. Next base: position 243,847,808 of record NC_077234.1, read on the forward strand.
CTTAAGAGATTTGGACATCTTAAGAAAACAAATGCCACATTTCCTGTTAAACTTTTAAGAATAAGTATTATATTTTTGGACAAAACATAGCAATCTGTTATCATAGGATAGAGAACAGAAATTTTCTGGAATTCAGGCAGTGCAATTGTATTTTATATATAGCTACAAATTTGTACTTTCATGCATGAGTTTAAGAATTAAAATCAAAGCTTTGTCATTATAACTTGTGAATCTTAAAATTACTCAGACTCTAGAAGATTTGATTAAGTTATTCCCCATTTTTAACAATGAAGATTCTTGAACAGGAATGTATTGGGAACTTTTAAAATTACTTCACCCTACTCAGACAGTACCTTAGGGGAAGATAAAGTTGCAAACTCCTGATAAAACAATGAAAAGTCCCTAACTCATACCTTATAGTAAAGTTAGAACCTTAAGCTAGGTGGTGTATTTTTAGATCTAATACAAAAAGGTGCTAAGTACCTATAAAGGTTAAATTAATCACTAAAAGATCAAGTAACTCACAAAAGGCAAGTTTAACAAAAGAGGTGTGAAGTACTCAGAGGATTGAATCTAACCAGAGAAGTTGAGAACCAAAGAAGATGAGAACTAAGACTGGGCAGTCCTGGGAAAAAGCATCTACTGTGATTGGTAGATGTGAAAATTTAGGGGAGGTGACATAAGACAAAATTTCTTTAAAAGGAAGGAGTAAAAGGTAATTTGGGAGTTTGGAGTTGAAATGAGAGATTTTGAATGGAGTTCGCAATTGAATTCAGTGTAGAATTAGACTCTGAACTCAGTTCAGGAGATTCAGTGGAGGACTGGAGTTTGCTTGGAGATGATCTTGTGGTGAGTGATAAAGACTGACTCACTCTCCCTTAGGCTCAGGCCTAGGCCATTTTAGCCTAGGCCCTTTTCTACTGCTTGGTTATTCTCTCTCTCTCTCTCTCTCTCTCTCTCTCTCTCTCTCTCTCTCTCTCTCTCTCTCTCTCTCTCTCTCTCTCTCTCTCTCTCCCTCCCTCTCTCTCTCTCTCCCTCCCTCTCTCTCTCTCTCTCTCTCTCTCTCTCTCTCTCTCTCTCTCTCTCTCTCTCTCTCTCTCTCTTTCTCTCTCTCTCTCTCTCTCTCTCTCTCTCTCTTTCTCTCTTTCAATTCCTTAATTTATATTAATTAAAATCTCCATAAATCCCCAGCTGATGGGTATTTTTCATATTTGGGAATTTCCCATGGCAACCACTTATTCAGATTTTAAGTCAAAAAGCTAAAAACTATCCTTTACAGTTTGGCCAAAACCTTACCAGTTTGGCATTTTATAGTTTTTAACATTCACAAACTTGCAGCACTAGTTTTGATTGCTTTATTGTTACTATTTCCACTTGCATTGTTGTAATCATTGAGTGAATTATATTTTTGGCTCTTTTTACTTTACTTGCATCAGTTTCTATAAGTCTTTTATGACTTTCCAAGTCATCATGTTCATTGTTTTTAAAAGTAGAATGATATTCTAGATGTAGCAAAATTTGTTTGGCTATTCCCTGGAAAGACAGATGTATAGTGAGATAAAATTAAGACATTTTACGCTTCATCATTTGAATATTTATTTAATTTTATCTCCTTATTTGCTTAGTTTTTTATATATTAATGACTATTAAAATCCAAGTATTAAAAACCAAATGAAGAAAAATTATCAAAAAGTAGTTTGGCCTAAAAGAAGAGATAAGAACTTTTCCCTCATCTTGTGCCCACAAAAGTAGGGTACTATAAATGTGGGTCACTGCATACAACAGTAAATTAATTTGATATAAAATTCAATTATGCTGAAAATTATTTTTATTTCATACTTTATTTTAAAGGATAGGTTTCTGAAAAGGGAATTAATTCAATGGAAAATAAAGGTATTTGGAAACCAAATTTACAAATAAATTATTTCAAACCATAACATCCAAATGACTTTTAGCTTAGAATTCTTGGAAATAAAATATTCACAGAGAAGTTATATTAGCATCAGAAATAGGACTAATTTATATAAAGAACAGAAACATAACAGATTTTTATAACCATCATACTGGTAATTATGGAGTGTTCAGAGAAGATCAGTACTTCTGATATGAGGACTTGCTGAGCTCTTTACAGGTTTGCTTCCTCGCTTTGGGGTCCATCTGCCTTCCAGTTCTTGTCTGTGGCTACAAGAATATGCAGTGTACACAGAGGCTAAACCCTGATAAACCATCTCAGCAGGTAGGCTAAACTCTATAGAGGGTCACTGACAGGCCATAAACCCATCTCTGGCTTAGGGAAGTGTCTGCCTTAGCCAAGTGAAGACTTCCCCTTGTGGAAGGGGCAGGTAAAAATAATTTTTCCATTGGCCAGGAAGGTGTCAAAAATAGGCTCAAGAACACTTAGAGCTTGGTCAGATATTGAAGATGCCAAGATAGTTCCCTCTATCCTGAGCCTTCACCAATTGTCTTAAATACTTTGTCTTGCCACTGGATGATTCTCAGAAGGGAGAGTGAGGCTAACAACTTTTTGCAATTCTGACTCAGAACGTGTGTCAAAAGATATCACTCAGTTGTAATAATTATTGAAGAAAAAGAAGAGCAGAGCAGAGAGCAGAATTAAAAGCAATTGTCTTATTTATTTATTTAATTTTGAGTTCTTACCTTTTGTATTGGTTCTAAGACAAAAGAGCAATAAGAGCTAGGCAATGGGGGTTAAGTGACTTGTCCATAGTCACACAGCCAGGATGTGTCTGAGGTCAGATTTGAATCTAGGTCCTGCATCTCTAGACCTGGCTCTCAATCCACTGAGCCACCCTGGTGTCCCCTCAATTGTCTTATTTATAAGGTGGCAAATTGAGACTAAGAAAAAGAAATCCTTTCCTCAAATATTTAGAGAAATAGATATGCCTGGAGTCAGGATCTTTCTCAAGGTAGTTCTTGAAATAGATACTTAATGAAGGAGGTTTCCTCTTTAAGGTATGAGTTGGATGGTAGATGAGATGAACAATACTTAGTCCTCCAGTTCTTAAATTTAATGATTTTTTTTTAATTTTCTAAAGGAAATATCATTTTACTCTGTTGACCTTTCTGGGAAATTCTTCTGGTCATGATTTAGAGAATGTCCTGTTTTGGAGAATGATGTATCCTGGAAGCTAAAATAGTATTTAAAGGGATTTTCAACTCTTTCAAACCTTCTAAGTACACTAAACATAGAAAATAAAGTGCCTAAAACAAAGAAATAAGGAAGAACATGCCTCACTGAAGTAAGAAGGGACAGCTGCCCAGTGAGTGCTACATCAGGAGGAACTTACAGGACACAGTTTGGCATAGTCCTATTTAGGTCAAGTTTTGTAAGACAGTAAAAGAACAGATGGGGAACAACACATGACCAACCCTACAGAGGCCTGAGGTAAGGAAACTTCAGAACTTAGAGCAGCCCTATATGTAGCCTGAGGCAATAAAGCAGGCAGAGGTAGGGAACAGCCTAACAATAGCCCTCCCTGCTTCCCTGTAGCCTGAGTTAACAAAAGGTAGAGCAGAGAATAGTCCCAGGAGGGGCCAAAAGGTCTGAGACAATGAAATTAGGAAAGGCAGAAAGGCACTGGCTCTTATCCGGAGGTAACCAATGGCAGATTTGAGAGTAGCATTACAGGCTGCAAAACAATGGGGGCAATGATATTACAGAGTAGAAAAGCAGACCAAAGATAACCCTACCCACATGGCCTGAAGCGATGAAAGGGAAGGATGGGGAACAGCCCAACACAGGAGACAAAAGGGAAACTAAAAGATGGAGGAATGGTATCTAGCGGGGAAAATATGCTGCAAGCCACCCCACAAGAAGCCGACTAAGGCGCCCTTTCCAAGTGCTTACTGTCAGACTCAAAGACAGCTGGACTGCCCCAAACACCAGAGAAGGCTAAAACAAAAGCTTGGAACAGTGCCTCTTCCTTCTAGGAAGTGAGAAGAACCTCAACAAATAGACAAGGTAACTAGAAAAGTGGGCAAAAGACAAAGAAAAAAAATCTAACTTAAGGATATTACTTTAGTGACAGGAAAAATACAATATAAGCTCAGAAGAGAATGACAATGGCACAAAAAAAGTGAAATCTCAAAGGAAAACGAGAAAGGGTGTAAGATCCCAAACTATTTCCTGGAAGAAAGAAATTTAAAAATCCAAATGACCCCCCCAAAATTGAACAAAAATATGAAAAAACTTGGAAATTAGAGTAAATGGAGGTCCCCCATCCAGAATGAAGAACACAAAAGTCCTTAAAAATCCTTAAACACTAGAGTGGACCAAAAGGAAAATTAAACAGAAAAGCTGGGGGGGGGGGGGAAGGAACTACTTAAAAATAAAGATTGAGAAAAAAAAAGCTAATGAGTCTATAAGGCATCAGGAAATAATAATATAAATTCAAAGGAATGAAAAAAGAGGAAAATCTAAAATACCTCACTGGAAAAACAACTGTCCTGGAAATTAAATCTAGGAGAGACAATTTGAGAAACATCAGTCTAACAGTATGCTGTGAAAAAGAAGAGCCTGGATATCATGTTATAAGAAATCATATGAGAAAAATTTTCTGATCGCCTCAAGCAAAAAGGGAAAATGTAAATTGAAATAATCCACAAACCACATCCTGAAAGAGATTCTAATAGAAAACATCCCAGGACTATTAAAGCAAAATTCAAAAAATCATATGCCAAGGAAAAAGTAGTGCAAGTAGCCAGAAGGAAACAATTCAAATATCATGGTCAGGATGCACAAGATCTGGCAGCTTCTACATTAAAGGACCAGAAGGTATGGAATATGATATTTCAAATGCCAAAAGATCTAAGCCTACAACAAGAATGATATACCCAGTGAAACTGAACATAACACTTCAGGGGAATAATATTTAATGAAGTAGGGGACTTCCAGATATTACTGACAAAAAGCAAACAAACAAACATAAATGAAAAGAAAATTTGATGACCAGATTCAACAATCAAGAGAAGCATAAAAAGGTAAACAGAAAAATAAAATCTTAAAGGTTTCGGTAAGGTTGAATTGAATATATTCAGAACTGGAAAGGTGAAAAGATACTTAACATATATATATATATATATATATATATATATATATATATATATATATATATTTGATACTTGAATCAGATGTCACTTAAAATATTCAAGATACTTAAAATATTTAAGAACTTTATCATTATTAATACAGTAAGAAGGTGTATACATAGATATAAGGAAGTGAGTAAGCATAATGGGATGGGTTAAAATATAAAAAAAGGAATGGGAAAGAGGAACAAATGGGGATAAGAGAAAAGGAGAGATAGAAAACAAAATATCAGTTAAAGGATACCTAAAAGTCAAAATAGTGGAAGAGAAGATAGAATACGTGACATGCAATGCTGGAACTTTACTCCCATCAGAAATTTCTAAAAGTGGGAACATTGCCTACACTCAGTCAGCTATAGAAACCTCTCTTACCCTCCAGAGAAGTAGGATAGTAGGGGAAATAAGAGAAAAAAAGATGAACAAAATAGAGGGTGACCTGAGAGAGGCAGAGGTCTGAAACAAAACATTTGTGAACAGGGAGAGGCTGAAAGGACAGAAAAAAAGGTAATGGGGAAAAATAAGAGGGAGGGGAACAAACAATAAGTAATCATGGCTCTGAATGTGAGTGGAAATCACTCATAAAATGGAAGATAATAGAGTGGATTAAAAATCAGAATCCCACAATATGTTGTCTATAAGAAAAACACTTAAAATATGGAGACAGATGATAAAAGTAAGGGGCTGGAGCATATACTATTGTGTTTCAAAGTATAAAAATGAGAAGTAGCAGTCATTATTTTGGACAAAGGAAAAGTAAAAATAGATATAATCAAAAGAGATAAAGAAGGATATTGTATCTTGATAAATGGTACCATAGTCAATGAAACAATAACAATACTAAACAATAAACCCTTCAAATGGCATATCATTCAAATTCCTAAAGAAAATTTACAGGTGTTACTAGTAGAAATAGACAGTAAATCTTTCTGAGTAGGCAACCTCAACCTTCTCCTTTCAGAAGTAGATAAATATAAACAAAAAATGAATGAGAAAGAAGTTAAGGAGATAAAACATTAGAAAGTTAGCTATGATGGACCACTGGAGAAAACTGAATGGGAAAAGAAAGCAATATGCCTTTTTATCAGCATTACATGTTACTTTTACACAAACTGACCATGGAATAGGACACAAAACCCTCATAGAGAAAAATGGAGAAAAAGCAGAAATACTAAATTCATTGTTTTCACACCATAATGCAAGAAAATTATATTCAACAAAGGACAACAGAAAGAAAAAACTAAAAATTAATTGTAAACTAAATAATCTCATTCTAAAGAATGAATGGATCAGAACAAATCATAGAAACAATCAATAATTTCATTAAGGAGTTTGACAGTGAGGGGACAGTATATCAAAATTTATTAGATATTGTCAAAGCTTTACTTAGGGGGAAATTGATATCTCTAAAAGTTTATGTCAATAAAAAAGAGAAATAGAAGGTCAGCAAATGTGGCATATGACTAAAAAAACTAGAAAATGAACAAATTAAAAATAAACGTCAATTCTGAAATTCTGAAAAATTAGATGAGAGAAAAAGTAAAAGTAAAAAGACCATTGAATAAATAAGATAAAGAAATAAATTTGACAAAGCATTGGCTAATTTTATTTAAAAAAAAAGAAGAAAACCAAATTACCAGTATCAAATTTGAAAGAGGTAAAATTATAACCAATGAAGAAGAAATTAAAGGAACATTGTGAGTCATTTTACCCAACTATGTATCAATAAGTCTGGCAATCTAAGAGAAATAGATGGATATTTACAAAAATTAAAACTACCTAGATTAATAGAATAGGAAATAAAAATAATAACAATATCATCATAGAGAAAAGAAATTGAACAAGCTATCAAAGAATTTTAAAAAAAAGTGCCAGGGCCAAATGGATTCACAAGAGAATGCTACCATTCAAAGACTAACTCTAATACTACATAAACTATTTGGAAGAATAGGGAAATAAGGAATTCTCCCAAATGCCTTTTATAATGCAAATATGGTATTGATACCAGAAGAGTTAAGGCAGAGAAAGAACAATATAAAATGACAAAAATATAAGAAGCAATGAAAATTAGTGAGCAGAATGAGGAGAACCTTGTGCTCAGTAAAAGCAATAATGTATAATAATAAACTGTGAATGACTTTACTATCAAGAAGACCAGGATCCAGGGCAACTCCAAGAGGCTCATGCCAAAAAAAAAAAAAAGGATATCCACCGTAAAAGGAACAGTAAATGCAAATTGAAAGATACCATGCTTGATTTTCTTCATGAATTTGTGTCTAATTTAACCAAGATATGTTTTCTTTCACAACATGACAAATGTGGAAATATGTATTATATGGTCACACATGTACAATGTACATAATATTATTTGCCTTCTTGGGGAGGGGAGAAGGGTCAGAGTGAGCTAGAGAATATGGATTTTAAAATTTAAAAATAAAGAATACTAAGAAGTTGTATTAACATGTATCCTGGAAAAATTAAAATATTAGAACAATTTAGAGAAAGTACACTAACTATATAGATCAATCTTCCTAATGAATATGGATTCAAAAATTTTAAATAAAATTGTAACAAGGAGATTACAATTTTACATCATGAGTATCATAGACCATGACAAGATAGGTTTTATACTACAAATTCAAGTATTGTTCAATATTAAGAAAACAATCAGTATAACTGACAATATCAATAAGAAATTGTTAGAAACCATATGATTATCTCAATAGATGCAGAAAAACCTTTGACAAAGTACAACACCATTCCTTTTAAAGATGTTTCAAAACATTGGAATAAAAGGAGCTTTTTTTAAAGTGATAAAGAATTCCTAACTATTACCATAAACAATCACTATCTGTAATGAGAATAAACTAGGATTCTTTCCAATAAAATGAGAGATGTAGCAAGGATGACCATTATTGCCTGTACTATTTATTATTATGCTAGAAATCCTAGCTATAGCAAAAAGAACAGAAACAATAAATATATTTTGTGGTGTTCACCCCTTAATAAAAGGCATTGCTTAGCTGATATATACATATATATATATGTATATATGCATAAATTTTGTCTTTCATTTTCCATTTTTAGTTCATTTTCTGAAAGTAACATCAAAATTCCTTCTTCAAATAGTAAATCTGTTGGTATGTATTATAATATGTCTATTAGTTCTACACTTCTAGCTGTTTATTATCCGTTTAGTTCTTTTCACTTTAAAAAAGGCTGCTCATAATTTCTTGTGATTTAGTAGTATTCAATCACAATCATATACCATAATGTGTTTAGCCACTCCACAACTGATGAACATTCCCCCAATTTTCAATTCTTTGTGACCATAAAGATAGTAATTATAAATATTTTGTATCTACACTTATTTTAAGTGAAATTTCCTTTTCCTCTTCTTGCTATTGAACTTTGTTGGTGGTAGATAGAAATGCTGGTGATTTATGTGGTATCCACCACTGGATACACCTTCTTCTGGAAAGGTAGAGCCTCAAATGAAGACAGAATCCACAGTGTTGCCTGGCCATCAAGACCAGTTTGCTCAAACAGCTGCCAGACTTGCCTGTGGGCATCAGCGAGAGGCTCATGAAGATCCGCCTACCTCTCAGCAAAGACCGGTATGCCACAATCATCAGCACATATGCCCCAACACTGACCAGCATAGAGGAGACCATTGAGCAGTTCTACTCTGACCTGAGTGCCGTCCTGCACTCGGTGCCCACAAATGACAAGCTGATACTACTGGGAGACTTCAATGCCCGCGTTGGCCAGGACCATGAAAGATGGAAAGGAGTGCTCGGCAAACACGGCGTGGGCAAAATGAACAAGAATGGCCTATTGCTACTCAGCAAATGCTCAGAGTTTGAACTCACGATCATGAACACTGTGTTCAGAATGGCGAACAAATATAAAACAACGTGGATGCACCCAAGATCAAAACAGTGGCATCTCATTGACTACATCATTGTACGCCGGCGAGACATCCAGGATGTACAGATCACCAGAGCCATGAGAGGAGCTGAATGCTGGCCACAGACCACCGATTGGTTAGAGCGACTCTTCAAATGCGCAGTGAGCCTCGCCATCCAAAACGCGCCCAGACAGTTCGCACATTTTACAATGTGAGTCAACTTAGAGATTCATCTTATTTGGAAACATTCCAGTCCTGCCTGGAAAACAAGCTGTCTGCCAAGGGACCACTCACTGGAAGCTCAACCGAGAAATGGAACCAATTCAGAGACGCAGTGAAGGAAATATCAAAGGCAGTCCTAGGCCCAAAACAACGCAACAACCAGGACTGGTTTGATGAGAACAACACTGTTATTGAAGACCTATTGAGCAAGAATAACAAAGCCTTTATGGAGTGGCAAAATAACCCAAACTCTGTTCCTAAAAAGGACAGATTCAAGTCTCTCCAAGCCACTGTACAGCGTGAGATCAGGAAGATTCAAGACCTATGGTGGGAAAAAAAGGCAGAAGAAATCCAGCAGTTTGATGATATGAAAAACTACAAACAATTTTTCAGTGCCCTCAAGACTGTCTATGGGCCATTAAAACCCACCACCACTCCCTTGCTATCCTCTGACAGTGACACTCTCATAAAAGATTAAAAAAAAGGCATCAGCAACAGGTGAAAAGAACACTTCAGTCAGCTTCTCAACTGACCCTCTTCAGTGGACCAAAGCTCCCTTGATCAGATCCCCCAAAACCGCTCCATTGAACAACTTGACATCCCTCCTTCAATAGAGGAAGTCCAAAAAGCCATTCAACAAATGAGTGCAGGCAAGGCACCCGGTAAAGACGGGATCCCAACCGAGGTGTACAAGGCCTTAGATGGAAAGGCGCTCCAGGCATTCCACATAGTGCTGACCAGCATATGGGAAGAGGAAGACATGCCCCCAGAACTCAGAGATGCCTCCATCGTAGCCCTATACAAGAACAAAGGCTCACGAGCAGCCTGTGACAACTACAGAGGCATCTCACTACTCTCCACTGCCAGAAAGATCCTTGCCCATGTTATACTCAAAAGACTCCTGTCATCTGTCTCAGAGCAGAACCTGCCTGAATCACAATGTGGCTTCAGACCAGATCGCAGCACCATCAACATGGTCTTCACAGTGAGGCAAATGCAGGAAAAATGCCTTGAGCAGAATCTGAGTCTCTACATTGTCTTCATAGACCTGACAAAGGCGTTCAACACAGTGAACAGGGATGCATTGTGGGTGATCCTCAGCAAGCTCAGTTGACCAGCAAAATTCGTCAAACTGATCCAGCTCTTTCATGTCGACGTGACAGGGGAAGTCCTATCTGGTGGAGAGACTTCTGATCGCTTCAACATCTCCAATGGCGTGAAACAAGGCTGTGTCCTCACTCCGGTACTATTCAACCTATGCTTCACCCAAGTATTACGACATGCTGTGATGGATCTAGACCTGGGCGTCTACTTCAAATACCAACTGGATGGCTCACTATTCGACCTTCGCCGCCTGACTGCAAAAACAAAGACAACAGAGAGACTCATCCTGGAAGCTCTCTTCGCAGATGCCTGTGCTCTCATGGCCCACCAAGAAAATCATCTCCAAACCATTGTGGACAGGTTCTGCACCGCAACAAAACTGTTTGGCCTGACTATCAGCCTCAGCAAAACAGAGGTGCTGTTCCAACCCGCACCAGGGAGGCCAAGGAACCAGCCGTGCATTACAATCGACAGCACGCAGCTTTCTAACGTCAACACTTTCAAGTACCTGGGCAGCACCATCACCAATGACGGGTCCCTAGACCACGAGATTAATGCCAGGATCCCAAAGACCAGCCAGGCTCTCGGGCGGCTGCACTCCAAAGTCCTCCAACACAAAGGTGTAAGCACTGCGACGAAGCTAAAAGTGTACAACGCAGGGTCCTCAGCTCACTCCTGTACGGTTGTGAGACATGGACCCTGTACTGGAAGCACATGAAGCAGCTGGAGCAATTCCACCAACGCTCCCTCCGGCCAATCATGAGGATCCGATGGCAGGACCGAATCACCAACCAGGAAGTCCTCGACAGAGCCAACTCCACCAGCATCGAAGTCCTGGTCCTCAAAGCCCAGCTACGATGGTCTGGACACGTCATCCGCATGGACCCACCGCGAATACCAAGACAGGTATTCTAGGGTGAACTGTCAGCTGGACTCAGGAAACAAGGCCGGCCAAGGAGAAGATTCAAGGATCAACTTGAAGTGGGCTGGCATGACACCAAAGCAACTAGAACTCGCTGTCTCTGTCAGAAGCAGCTGGCGAACCCACATTCACCATGCCGCCATCTTTGAAGATGAGCGACGTCGACATCTTGCCGCTGCGCGTGAACGCCGACACCAGGCCACAACCACACCTCCCGTAACAACTGGCGTCCCAGGCCCCGTGTGCCACAAACTCTGAGCCTCAGCCTTTGGACTCCAAAGCCACAGGAGGGTACATCAATAGATGATAATGCACAAAGACAATAGTCATTCTCCATCACGAGAGACTACCACTATATACTATTTTATATTCTGCAAGTTTACTAAAGTTATTAATTTTTTCTTATTGGTTTTTGATTGATTATCTGATATTGTCTCTCTTTGCCATCATATCAATCCTAAGCTGGTCAGCAGTCATCTCTGTAGCCAACATAGCAACAGACACAGCTGCTTCCTGGGTTGGCACTGAAGATTCCAGGGCTAGCCTTGGGGTACAAACTCAAAGGCTTAGCAAACAAGATGAGGTTAAAAATCCTCTCCTCTAAGGTTGTCTTGTGGATTCTACTGTTAGATCGCAGGGCCTAAATCGGTGGTACTGAGAACAGAGAAGTCAAACCTTCCTGAGCTGTTCTTGACTTTTCAAGTTTATTCTAGATTTCTCCCTGTTTTTGCTTTGTTTAGTGTTTTCTGAAGTTACTTTTGGTTGTTTGTTGGGGCAAGGAAGCTTCACACTCTAATGTACCACCTTCCCACAAATCTTTTTGAGGTTTTCAATCAGTAGATTTTTTTTCAATATATTTTTTACCCTCTGAATATAGAATTTCTGGGCAATTTTCCTTTGAATATTGTGCCTAAACTTTTTTTTTTATCATAACTTTCTGGGAGTCCAGCTATTCTTGTATTGCCTTTCCTTGATCTATTTTTCACATCAGTTATTTTTGTGATAAGATTTTTCATGTTCTCTTCTATTATTACATACCTTTAATTTTGTTTTATTATTTCTTGTTGTCTTAGGAACTCATAACTAGTTCTTAATAAATTATTTTATTCAATGAGTTTTTGGATCTCTTCTTTCAATTTGGTTGATATTTATTTCATACTTTTCTTGATTTTCTTTCATTGCTTTTTTATTTCTAATTTTCCTCAATATCTTTCATTTGGAATATGAGGTCTATCAAAAGTTCTTCAAAAGCTACTTTGAAGCTTGTCGCCATTTATTGTATTTCTCTGATGTTTTGGAAATAGGTGTTTTAGCTTCACTGACCTCTGAGTTTTGTAAAAATTAAAATTAATATCAAATAATAAAACCATTATATTTTAAGGGATTTATTAAATGATCATTAGAAGTAAAGGAAATAAAAAGGTAACAACATAAAACTAACCACATACCCATGGCTAATCAGCCTGTTCAAAACCCTGCTTACCACCACCACCATGCTCACAACAGGAAGCCAAAAAGGCCAGAGCAAGAATGCCCACTGAATTTATCCCCTGTTTACAGGAAGTATTTAAGAACAGGAAATCAGTGGACTCCCAGGAAATGCAGTTGTTAGGGTAACATATTTTCAATTACATATCCTCCCATCATCATTTTGTGAGACTAGTCTCCCCAATTGATCATTTTGCATAATCAACTTTTAAATTACAATAATTTGGAATAAAAGGGAAAAGAACAAACCAATGATTTCTAGGTGCATTGACAAAAAGCCAGATAGGGGGCAGTCCCCTTCAGCATAAGAGTATACATACAAAAACAAATGCATTCGACCCCACGCAGTTCAAATCACCAAATCCCAAAGTTTGCTCTGGATCTTCTGGTGCAGTATGTGGTCTGTGCAGGCATCTTCATGGTGCTGCTGCAAACAGTTCACTTTCTGGATTGAGCATGGAGGTAGCATATTTCTTATCCTAAAATTACTCTCAAAAGAATTTAAACTTTGCATTTTACAATAATAATACAGTTTAAGCTGACAACTTCTCTGTTTCCATAACAATCATCCATAATTTGGTTCTTTCTCCTTTACTTGATCAAAATGGATTCTATATCATGAAGTTTTTGCTATATCACTGGGGGGGGGGGTGGGCATTGTATGAAAACACCAATTTGTCGAATGAGAAATTCAACAGCAATTCCACCCCCATGGCCCAACCAAGACAGCAGCTGAGTCCAGACAAGTTGCTTTGGACAGTAAGACTGAGTAACAGAACCTGGGGGCATAGGAGGGCTAAAAAGGGAGAACACTGTTCTGTCCAAACTTCTGGAATGGGGACAAGCTTGGTTAAGGAAGAGGGTCTCAGTAGACAGAACACTGACTGTAAGACTGAGTCTATAGCCCTAGCAGCTGAATTTCAATCCTCCCCCACTCCCCTACACACACATACTATCTTCTGGGCAAGAGAGGGGGAAGCTAGGACTCAGATGTGCATTCACCATGAGGAAGAATGAGGATAGGCTGGGGAAAGAACAAAGAGTGGAAGGATCATACCAGGGGCTCTCCTAATCTAGGAGGCTGCCCACAGAGGGAGAAGAGGGGGAAGAAATAGGTGCTGGGATGGGAGCCTGGAGGAGGTAGGACGAGGCTGAAATGTGGGTGGGCAGGAATATTGGGAGTGGAGAGGGCAGAGGGGGCAGGGCCTGGAACACAGGGGAGTCACACCAAATGAAGAAGAGAGGGAAGGCTGGAGCAGGGTAGTGGAAATACTTGCCAATGAGTTCTTGAAGACACAGGCACAGCATCAACAAGATACTTCAGAGGACACTGGGGATGCTGACCAGGACCCCTTGATGTGGGGCCCATTGACATATAAGTCCTTCCCTATCTTGTCCAGCTAGCCAGGAAGAGAGGCTCAGCCTCCCAGAATGCCATTTTCATGCTGGGCAGCCGGCCGGCTCTGTCCCTTTTGACCTCAGGCTAACCTTCTGTTTCCCTCAGGGAAAACCAAACTGGCTTGAGACAGAGATGACCTGCCTGGCTTTGGAATTAGTACAACATTTGTGTCATAAAAGGAATTTGGTAGAACTCTCACTTTGCTTATTATGTTAAATAGTTTGTATAGTATTGGGATTAGCTGTTCTTTGAATGTTTGATAGAATCCATCAGACCCTGGGGTTTTTTTCTTAGGGAGTTCTTTGATGACTTGTTCAATTTCTTTTTCTGATATGGGATTCTGTAAGAATTCTATTTCTTCTGTTAGTCTAGGCAATTTATATTTTTGTAAATATTCATCCATATCACCTTGATTGACATATTTATTGCCATATAATTAGACAAAATAGTTTTTAATGATTGCCTTAATTTCCTCTTCATTGGAAGTGAATTCTCCCTTTTCATCTCTGATACTGTTAATTTGGTTTTCTTCTTTCCTTTTTTATATTAGATTGACCAGTACTTTGTCTATTTTGTTTCTTTTTTCAAAATAATAGCTTCTAGTCTTATTTATTAGTTCAACAGTTCTTTCACTTTTGATTTTATTAATTTCTCCCTTAATTTTTAGGATATATAATTTAGTTTTCTTCTGGGGAGTTTTAATTTGTTTGCTTTTAAGTTTATTGATTTGCATATCCAACTCACTGACCTCTTCCCTCCTTAATTTTTTAATATACAAACTCAAGGATATAAATATTCCCCTGAGTACTGCTTTGCCTGCATCCCATAGATTTTGAAAGGATGTCTCATGATAGTAATTTTCTTCAATGAAATTATTGTTTCTATGATTTGTTCTCTAAATGATTTTGGAGAATCATATTATTCAATTTCCAATTAATTTTTGATTTGGCTCCCCATGTACTCTTACTGATCATTATTTTTATTGCACTATGATCTGAAAAGGTTGCATTTATTATTTCAGCTTTTTTGCATTTCTTTGCCATGTTTTTATGACCTAGTACATGGTCAATCTTTGTGAATGTGCCATGTGCTGCTGAAAAGGTGTATTCCTTTTTGTCTCTATTTATTTTTCTCCATATATCTATTATCTCTAATTTTTCTAAGATTACATTCACATCTTTTACCTCTTTCTTATTTATTTTTTATTTAATTTATCTAAATTTGATAGTGGTAGGTAATGGTCTCACACTAGTATAGTTTTATTATCTATTTCCTCCTTCAATCCACTAGTTTCACCTTTAGAAATTTGGATGCTATACCATTTGGTGCATACATGTTCATTACTGATATTTCTTCATTGTCAATACTGCCTATTACCAGGATGTATTTACCTTCCCTATCTCTTTTTTTTCTTTTTTTTTTATTTAAACATTATTTTATTTGGTCGTTTTCATACATTGTTCATTGGAAACAAAAATCGTTTTCTTTTCCTCCCCTCCCCCCCCGCCTTTCCCTCTCCCATAGCCGACACATGATTCCACTGGTTATCACATGTATTCTTGACTCGAACCCATTTCCCTGTTGTTGGAATTTGCATTATAGTGTTCATTTAGAGTCTCTCCTCAGTCTTATCTCCTCCAACCCTGTAGTCAAGCAGTTGTTTTTCATCGGTGTTTTTACTCCCACAGTTTATCCTCTGCTTGTGGGTAGTATTTTTTTTTAGATCCCTGCAGATTGTTCAGGGAAATTGCATTGATACTAATGGAGAAGTCTATCACCTTCGATTGTACCACAATGTATCAGTCTCTGTGTATAATGTTTTCCTGGTTCTGCTCCTTTTCCCTATCTCTTTTAACCAGATCTAGTTTTACTTTGGCTTTGTCAAATATCATGATTGCAACTCCTGCCTTCTTTTTATGAGTTGAGGCTCAATAGGTTTTGCTCCAAACTTTAATTCTAACCTTGTGAGTGTCTACCCACCTCAGGTGTATTTCTTGTAGAAAACATATGGTAGGATTTTGGATTCTAATCCACTCTCCTATTTGTTTTCATTTTATGGGTGACTTAATCCCATTCATGTTCAAAGTTATGATGGTCACTTGTGTATTCCCCAGTATTTTGATATCCTCTCCTAGTTCTGTCCTTTCATTTTTTGCTATATCCTTTTAAACCAGTGATTTACTTTTAATCAATCCCTCTAATCCCCTCCCTTAATGTTTCCCTTTCTGATCCCTCCCTTTTTGTTCCCCTTTTTTAGGGTCTGTTAAGTCCTCCCCATCTTTGTACCCTGAGGGAAGCTTGGACTTTAGATATGGAGAGGGGGAAAGAGAGGAGAACCCCCTTTTCAAAGTGGGGTTCAGGGGAGACAGCAGATGTAACAAGTTGGCTCAGAGAGAGGAGAGGGGATTTGAAGATTTTCTCCCTTCTGCCTTCTCTCCTTAGCTAAAGCCAGTCTCCCAGATTCACTCTTGTCCCTCTTATTCCCCCTTCACTACCAAACCAAAGGGTCTCCCCTTGATTTGTTAACTCACACTCAGCTTGGGGAACAGATAACTTTTAATGTTAACTCAATCAAGTAACACAAAAGGAATAATGGGCAGGGAAGAATGGGAAAAGGAAAGTGTGGATAAGGGGTCCCTGTCTCTATCTATACCCTTTTCCCTCCCTCCTTGAGTTTGAGGGAACTCAGGCTTTGGCAGCTTGAGCCCCTTGAGAGAAAGTCAGATTGACTCACCCCTGGGCAACAGGAGCTGAGGTAAAGTCTGATCAGGTTTCTCTTCAGAAAGTCCCTTCAATTGGTAAGTGTTGGGGGGGGGGGGGAAGATTTCCAGTCACCAGCAGGAAAAATGGGTAGCCCTCATGAGAAAAAAATTTTTTCCCAACTTCTCTCTTCAGCTTCTCAAGACCGAGAGCCTCACTGGCCTCCCCTCCAGAGTCTACTCCTCCTCTGGATTTCACTACTGGGGCCCCTCCCACATTGAGGTAATCAATTTCACATACTCTTTAGCCTGGCACTTTTCTCTAGTGCCAGCCTCTGTCACAAATCCTCCATTTCCTGTTGTTCGCATGATGCTACCCTGGCCCATGACAGTTACTTATCTTCTATGTCTATTCTAATCTATCTATGCTACTTATTATTCCCATCTAACCTCTCCCCCCCCAAAATAATAAATCTTCTCCTAATCTGTCTATTTGCTCATCTAAGTTCCTATCTTATGCTGCCAGGTCTTGTGTGATCCTTATTGGTGCTCCTTGGTATCTGAATTGTCTCTTTGGGGATTCTTTTAGAATTTTCTCCTTAGCTTGAAAGCTCTTGAATTTGGTGATTACATTCCTGGGAGTTGTCTTTTGAGGATTTAGGGTATATAGAGTGTTCTATAAACTCTTTCAATGTCTATTTTGTCCCCTTGTTCAAGAACATTAGGGCAGTTTTTCTTGGATGATTTCTTGTAGTATGATGTCAAGATTTCTGTGTATGTTTGGATTTTCAGGTAGACCAATGATTCTCAAATTGTCTCTCCATGCTCTGTTTTCCTGATCTGTCATCTTCTCAGTGAGATGTTTTATGTTTTCTTCTATTTTGTCAGACTTTTGACTTTGCTTTATTAATTCTTGTTGTTTTGCAAGATCATTGGCTTCCAGTTGCCTAATTCTGGTCTTTAAAGACTGCTTTTCCTTTTCAGTTTGGTCTATCCTACTTTTTTGTGGCTTCCAGGTGTTTCTCCAATTGGGAGCTCTTGTTCTTTAAATTGTTATTTTCTCTTTGAACTATTTCCCACTTTTCTTGCCAGAAGGCTTCCATCTTTTTGATAAGTTCCAATTTAAATCCTTCAAGAGCTTGTGGATAATTTCCATTTTTTGGAAGGTTTTCATGCATTTATTTGAATTTCCTCCTTTATTTCCTCTGTAGCCTGGATTTTTCCTCAGTAAACTTTTCCCAGGGTCAATCCCTTCTTCTTGTTTTTCTTGGAGGGAGGTTGTTTTTCCTGGGCACAATTTGCCATCACTGTGGAGGTTTTTCCTTCCCTTTTTAGTCAGAAATCTGAGTGATATGGGCAGGCTCTTTGTGAATGGAGTTAAGGAGCAAGGATTTTATCTGAGGCAAGCTCTCAAATCTCTATAGCTTTTGCTGTTTGCTGCCCTTCTCTGTGCTATCTTCCCACAAGTGCCCACGGTCTGCACTCTTCAGCCTGCTGGGGTTTCAGGTGTAGCTGCCCTCTAGGGTAGATCTTTGATGGTCTTAGTCAGCTCCCAAGGACCTAGAGGTTCCCCTTACTCACTCTAGAGGTTCCCCTCACTTACTCGCTGATTCTGACGAGTGCTGGCTCTGATTCTGGCTCCATAGGTGGGGTGGGGTGGAGGGTAGATCAGCTCTTGTGTTGATGGGAGCTTTTTCACCCCCTTATAGTGTCAAAATGCCCAAATCCTACATACTTCAATACTGCACCCTACTGGAGAGTCCTTTCATTCTTATGAATTTGGGTTTTTTGGTCTTTTGAGGTATTCTATATGCTGTGGTGGTCTATATGTGGGTGCTGTGGAGAGGATGAGTCTTGTGTATAGACTGCCACCATGTTCATCTGGAAGTTGAGACAGTGATGAGGTTCTTGGGGTGGGTTTGAATCACCTCTTAACCAACAGCTGGGGACCCCCAGGGACCTCTCACCAGTGCTATGTTTTGTATTCTGCACACTGATTGACTCAGTGAGTGTAGTCTATTTGCTTTCCTGCTCCTTTGTGGATTTTCACCTATCATGAGGGTGTCACGATAGGTGAGGAGTTATTGTATACTCATTATTGACTTCTTGCTGGAGACCCTGTTGTTGGCATATGTTGTCTCAGATTTTAGAATTTTTTGTGTTTTGTTTTTCTGGGTGCTCTTTAGTTATTTCAGTTTTTATAATCCACAGTCCAATGGATTCCTAGTTCTCTACTCAAGCCTCAGTCTGTGACCGACCTCAGGTCTACAACCAGAGCTAATTCTGCCACTGAAATGTCAAGCAGCTATTCTACCCCACTTTGTGGCCATCACCAAGGATTCTAATCTCTTGAGAGCTACCATAGCTGATGGATTTCCAGTATTTCAGAAATAGTATTCACTAGGATGCTTTCTCTCTTCAGTCAGCTTCTCCTCCTACAGTATCCCAGGATATAGCAGTTGTGTATTCCATCTTCCTCAAGCTTCCAAAGTCCCTACACCAACTGGAAATGAAGTTTGAGTTCCTGCCCTTAGGGCCTGTTGTCCACAGACCCTGTGCTGTCCATGCCATCAGTCCCTAGCTGTAGACCGGAGGGTATCTCTGGAGTTGAGGCAACAGCAGAGATAGCTGTATACCCAGGCCCCTCCACCTAGAGAATTCAGTGATATCCTTTGGGATACAAGCTTGGGGACTCAGTAAACAAAGTGAGATTGTTAATCCTCTTTTACAAGGTGGCCTAGCAGATTCCACTATGTTTTCTCTATTCCAGACTCCAGATTAAATGAAGGTAGGATTGAAGCCAGGGAAGTCAGAAACCTTCCTCCTTAGTTATCTCTGACTTTTCAATTTTATTCCCAACTCCTGTCTTTTGCTGTTTTTAACATTGATTATGGGGAGTTATTTTTCATTGTTTGTAGAGGAATATTAGGAGGGTAAGGAAGCTTCATTTCTACACTGCCATGTTCCCACAATATATATAGGACTCCTGATTTAAAAAATCATTATCCCCAGCCAAAGAAATTACTATTGGAATCTGATTGCAGATCAAAGCACATCTTATTTATTTCATGAGTTTTTTTATTGTATCTGTGATATACCTCTTCTGACAGAGAATATGGAAACATGTATTGAATGAAAGCACTGATACAATCCAAGACTCTTTATTGCTTCAAGAAGGAGGAAAAAGGATGGGTAAGAGAACTGATATCATTGAATACCAGAAAGAGTTGTCAAATTTTTTTTCAACATAAAATTTTAAAAAATTAATAATAAAATACTGTTCCATCTGAATTTCTGTCTACAGGTTATAAGCAGAGCATATTGGAAACACAATTTCATCTGAAAAGATTATCACACTATAGACAAAAATGAACAACAGCAATGAGAGCTTTTCTGTGACTATCTTGGGAAATAAGTATGGCTTACCATACCACAATTGTCTAAGGTTTTAGGCTTTAGATAAGTATTAGTACTTCAATTAGTTGCTACTTTAAATTTTGTTTAAAAAAAAAGCTTATCAGTTCTTCTTTGATGTCAAGGAAAATGAAAACACCAGTTCAGTATGTGATTTTTTTTAGTACTGAAAGAAATGTTTATGGTAATATTTTTTTAAATTCTGAGTTGTTCAGAGGCATATCTTTCATTTTTATTTATATTCTGCTTTCATTTTAATGCTAGCTGATGTTAGGGGATTATTCTTCCTCCATCCCCAACATTCCTGTGGATTTTATTCACTTTATTAAGAATTTAATCATATTTACATTTTATATGTTAATTTAACATCATGATTAAAATAATTACTAAAGTGAAATAGTATTTTATGTAGTGTTTTTTTGTGTAAAAAAAACAATTGACATGATAATAGTAACCAAATGCACTTTCTCTAATTTGTGAGTGAAAAATCCCCTACCCTCTTATATGAGGATTAGATTTTAATGTTAGCAGTAGTTTTGAGTTAATCATAATTGTAATTCTAGGGTAGTTAAATAATTTTAGCATAAATAATGATTTTAGAAGGCCTTTTGTGGTTATTTTAGTATAAGGGTTTAAGGTTTTGAACTAAGTAGATAACTGCTTCAGCATACTTAATCATTGTTATCATAGGCCTCAATTTGGGACCTTAGCCTTTAAAATTGCTATATCATGGACCCTCAGCAATAATTATGGTCTTGAATTTGTGATCCAGTATATGTCACTAGGTCTGACCCTGGGTTCTGTGAACTTTAGATTACTCCACCCTACTTATTCTAACAAAATCAGGAATGTCTACACCCATACTTAACTATTAAATATTTAGGAGGATGGCCTATGATACACATTGGCTAGCAAATGACAAATCAGAAACAGCTGACAGACCCCTGGGCTGTCCTAAGTCAAGGTTAAGCTACCATTGGTACAGATGAGACGCAGGAAGTGATGTGAAACTATTTATATATTGTATGTCACTTCCACTCTCCGGGTTCTTTTCCTGGAGAGGTGGCTCTGGCTGGCAGCATGCTGAGCATTTCAACATCAAAGTGTTAGGCAATGGGCATTAAGTGACTTGTCCAGGGTTACCTGGAAAGAAATTGTCTGAGGCCAGATATAGTTCTGGCTCTCAATTTACTGAGTCACTTAGCTTAGCTATCCCCAATAACTTTTTTTAAGGAATTTGATTGCTTCCAGGGATAGAGCCAAGATGGCAGAGTAATGCTCACTATCTCTGTGTCACCATGAGAATCCTCTCTGAAACAAGATTAAAATATTGACACAAAACAAAATAAAAGAACCAACCAGGGGACAGAGTGAAATAACTTTCAAGAAAAGAAAAACACAAAAGGTAGGCAAAGAGCATCTGAGGCACTGGGGTGAGAGGAGAGCAAAACCAGTAAGAAGTCATAGCAAGAAGGGAAGAGCAAGTTATGAGAGAGCCACATCCCCCCCATCCCATATCTGTTCTCCAAAGTTCAGGAAACTATGCCTGAACCAACATGCAAATCATAAAACCATGCCTGAGCAAATAGATGTATAAACTAATACATACCCCTTAATAGTTCAAACCTGTGGAGAAGTCCAGAGCTCTAGCCCAGAGAATTCTAGTCTGGGCTTGGGACAAGGACTTAATACAACTAAGTAGCAAGTACTCATCTTTTTTGCCTAAAGTCAAGCTCCAAGATAGGATAACCAGGGTGTACCCGATATGATCAAGTACACTGTGAGACTAAAAACTTGAGACTAAGTCTCAGCCTAGAATTAAATCAGCCCCTGACCTGATCAAGATCAGAGTAAGATCAAAAGCTTACACCTAAGCCTGAGGCAAGTCTTTAAGCTATCAGCATCTCAAAGGTCAATTGAATCAGCAGGGGGAGGGGGTCACAGAGCTCTAAGTCCTGAGACCATCATATTATCCCCTCCAGCCTACCTATAATTTGATAAGAAAAAATGAACTAATAAACAAAAAAGTACATAACTCTAAAGAATTTTTGGAGACAATGAGCAAGTTACAGACACAGAATAGAACAGTGAAAGCAAAGGAAACATCCAAAGTCCAAAAGAAGAATATGAATTGGACACAGATTTTGGAAGAACTCAAAAAGGACTTCAAAAACCAATTAAGAGAGGCAGAGGAAAAGTTGAAAAGAGAAATGAAAGTGATTCAAGAAGAAATGAACCAATTGAAAAAGGAGAACCAAAAACTGACAGAGGAAAATCAGGCTTTAAAAATTAGAATTGACCATGTAAAACTAATGATTTCACAAGAAATCAAGAAAACATCAAGTGGGATCAAAGGAAAGAAAAAATTGTGGAAAACATGAAATATTGAAAAAAAACAAAAAAACCTAAAAAATAGATCTAGGAAAGACAATTTGAAAATTATTGGACTACCTGAGAACCATGATCAAGAAAAAAACCTTGGATATCTTATTACAAGAAATTATCAAAGATAACTGCCCAGAGATCCTCAAACAAGAAAATAAAATTGAAATTGAAAGAATTCACAGATCTCCTCCAGAAGGAAATCCTCAAATGGCAACCTCCAGGAATGTAATAGCTAAATTCAAAAGCCACCAAGTCAAGGTGAAAATATTGCAAGCAGCCAGAAATAAACCATTCAAATACCATGGAGCTACCTATGTTTCTAGCTCTTTCTGAAATCATTTTATTCATCATTTCTTAATACACAATAGTATTCCATTACCATTATATACCACAATTTGTTCAGACATTACCCAATTGGTGAACATCTTCTTAATTTCCAATTCTTTGCCACCATAAAAAGAGTTGTTTGGAATATAGATCATGGGCATATGCAAATTTCATAATCCTTTGGGCATAGTTCAAATTGCCCTCCAGAATGGTTGGATTAGTTCATAACTCCACCAGAAATGTATGTGTCCCAATTTTGCTGCATCCCCTCCAACATTTATCACTTTTCTTTACTATCATATTGGCCAATCTGATAGGAATGAGGTGGTATCTAGAGTTGTTTTAATTTCATTTCTCTCATGAATTGTCATTCAGGACATTTTTGAATATGGCTATTGATAGCTTTGCTTTTTTTTAATTGAAAACTGTGTGATCATATCTTTTAACTATTTATAAATTGGAGGGATAACTTGTATTCATATAAAATTGACTTAGTTTCTCTACGTATTTGAGAAATGAGACATTCATTAGAAAAAACTGATATAAATTCTTTCTCTTAGTTTGTTGTTTCCTTTCTAATCTTGGTTACATTTGCTTTGTTGCTATAAAAGATTTTTTAAGTTTAATATACTAAAAATTATTGATTATAATTTTGAAACATTCTCTTCTTTGATCATAAATACTTCCCTTCTGCACAGACCAGATGGGTAAATTATTCCATGTTCCCCTAATTTCCTTATGATATTACCCTTCATGTTGTAAAGATTAAAATTAATATTCAATGCTCCAAGTATTATATTTAATACTATTTATTGAAATCAACTTAGATCAAAGGTAAAGTAAATCCAGAGAAAACTAGCCAGCTACTCCCTTCCTCCACACTTGTCCAACCAGAGAGAGATCTAGTGTGGTCAAAACTGAAATTGAAATCTTAATCCATGTAAAATGATGCACAACAGGAAAGGGAAAAGGGAATTATGGGAGATGTAGTTCGGGGTACACATTATAAATAATACAATGTCTAAATCATATCCCTCATTTTGACCTTATCTTGGTGTGGGATATTGATCTGTACCTAGCTTCTGCCATACTGTTTTCCAATTTTCCTAGATTTTTGGTCAAATTATGAATTTTTATCCCTAAAACTGAGGGGTTTTGGGGGTTTATCACATACTAGATTAATAATGTGATTTTTTTTCATGATTATTGCTTTGTACTACAATTTGAGATTTCATAGTGCTAAATCATCTTTTTTTCACTTTTTTTCATTAATTTCCTTTAAATTATTAACTATGTTCTTTTTTGGTGAATTTTGTTATTTTTTTAGTTTTAGAAATAATTTTTGGAAGAGTGTAGCAGAGCCAAGAAGGCTGAGTAGAAGCCAGGAAAATTTCAGCAACTCTATGTATTTTATCCAATGAACCTTAAAATAATACTTCAAAAAGAATACTGGAGTGAAAGGACTAACAAAAAGGCAGAGTAGAGTAACTTTAATGTAGAGAACATATTAAAAGTAGGCAAAGAGGGTCTGGTTCACTAGGGTGAGGAGAACATAGCTTTCAGGAGGATATAACAAGGAATATTAGCACAAACCAACAGCAAGCCCCTCCACCCCACTTCTACTTTTTCAGATTCTGAACAGGGGCCCAAGCTATGGTTGTGAACTTCAAACCCTTTCTAAGCCAAAAATGCACACCAAGACCCACCCATTAAGGTTCCAAGTGCCAGGCCAAGCCTGCAGGGAGGCCTCAAGTCCTAGTGCAGTCCACAATGTGACTGACTGGTACAGGCCCAGAAAAAAGATAACGAGCCCTGGCCATAATACAAACCAAGGTCCCAAACCCCAATGCAAGGCAGTAGTTGGTGCAAGTCCAAGTCCTGTGTGATCCTGACCTCAGTTACCTATAAAGCTAAAAAAAAAAATTAAGTAGGAGTTCAGTAAAGAAAGTGAATGAAATTTTAGTAAAGTTATAAGTAAAAGATATCTGGAGAAAATTGAACGGGAATAGAAAGGAATATACCTTCTTTTCAGCAGTATATTGCACCTACACAAAAAATTAACTATATATTAGGGAATAAAACATAAAATTACCAAAATAAAATAATATAATAATTAATTATAATACAATTAAAAGAATCATTGAACTAATAAATAATAGTTTATGTAGTTCTGTGATTAATTGTGCTCTAAATAGAACTCACTTGTGAAAGTATCTGGAGTGGGGGGATTTTTGCTTAAGGATTTCTTTGATGGCTTGCTCTTATTTTTGAGAAGGGATTATTTAAGTATTCAATTTTCACTAGTTAAGCTGGATAATTTATATTTTTGTAAATATCCATACATTTCACCTAGATTATCAGATTTATTCTAATTGGAGAAAATGGTTATTAATAATTGCTTAATTTCTTATTTAGTAAAGAATTCAAACTTTTCATTTTTATTACTGGTAATTTGATTTTTTCTTTCCTTTTTTAATCAAATAAACCAATGCTCTATTTTACTTGTTTTTCTTTCCTTTCATAAAACTAATTCCTAGTCTTATTTATAAGTTCAATAGTTCTCTCTCTTTTGATTTTATTGATTTCTCCTTTGATTTTTAGTTTTTCCAACTTAGTTTTTAATTGAAAAATGTTTAATTTGGTGTTCTTTTGTTTTTATCTATTAAAAGCCCAATTCATTGATCTTCTTTTTTCTATAATTTTTTTTAATCTAAGTGTTCAGAGATATCAATTTTCCCCTAAGTATTGCTTTGGATGAATCCATGAATTT
Source organism: Monodelphis domestica (assembly GCF_027887165.1). Lineage (NCBI taxonomy): Eukaryota > Metazoa > Chordata > Mammalia > Didelphimorphia > Didelphidae > Monodelphis > Monodelphis domestica. The sequence continues at coordinate 243,873,554 of NC_077234.1, forward strand.
TGATGTTGTTTCCTCATTGCAATTCTTTTTAATGTAATTATTTATTGTTTCTATAAAATTTTTTACTCACCCCTTTTATGACAGATTATTCAATTTCCTTTATTTATTTATCTTTCCATGGACCCTTATTATAATTGTATTGTATTATTATTTGAAAATAATGCCTTTATTATTACTACATTTCTGCAAATGAATGTGACATTTTATCCTATAATACTTGGTCATTTTTTAAGTAGATGCTATGTACTGTTGAAAAGCAGGTATATCCATTTTCAGTTACATTCAGTTCTCTCCAGATATATATTAAATCTAACTTTTCTAAGATTTCATTCATTTCCTTTATTTCTTTCTTATTTATGCTTTGTTAAGATTTATAAGTTATGAGAAAGGAAGGTTGAGGCCCTCCCACCAGTATAGTTTTACTTTCTATTTCCTTCTGAAGCTCGTTTAATTTTTCCTTTAAAAATCTGGAGTCTAAGTATGGAGCCAAAATGGCAGCTTAGTAGCAATGAAAACTGAAACCACTCAAGGAATCCTCTCAAAACTTTGGAGACTATACCATTGGGTATATTTTTAGTATTGATATTACTTCATTGTCTATATTACTTCTTAATCAAGATATAATTTTTATCCTTATCTCTACTAATTAGGTCTATTTTTGCTTTTGCTTTCTATCAGATCATAATTTCTATTTATCCTTTTTTTTTATTACTTTGGCTGAAGCACAATAGATTCTGCTCCATTGCCCCAACTTTACTCTTGTGTGTGTTTCCCTGCCTCAAATGCATTACTTGTAAATAATAGATCCTAGAATTCTGGTTTTTAATCTACTCTGTTATCTGCTTCTATTTTATTGGTGAGTTCATCCCTTTTCTATACATAGTTATGATTACCATCTCTGTATTCCCCTCCGATTTATTTTCCCTTTTTATCCTGATCTCTCTCTCCTTTTACCTTGTCATTCACACATGTTTTCCTTTTAATACCCCCCCCAACTCTGACCTCCCTTCTGTTACTCCTATACACCTCCAGACTTATTCCCCTCCTACTTCTCAGTTAGGGTAAGAGAGGATTCTTTACCCAAATGAGTGTGGTTGTTATTTCCTCTCTGAGTGAATGCCAATGAAAGCAAGGTTTAATCATTGCTTAATAACCCCCTCATCCTCTCCCCACTATAGTAGTTTGGGTTTTTGGTGCCTCTTTAGGTGATATAATTTGCTCCATTCGATGATTCTCTTCCCTTTCCTCTCAATACAATTCTCTTTCTCACCCCTTAATGTTTTTTGGCATATCATGTCATCCTAAAAGCTTATTCCTTCATTATTTGTCTATGTATACTCTCTTTTACTTGCTCTGATAATGATAATTTTAAGAGTTACGAATATCTTTCCACGTAGGAATATAAACATTTTGACTTTATTAAATCCCTTTAATTTTCTCTTTCTTATTTGCTTTTATATGCTTCTCTTGAGACATATTTATATGCCAAATTTTCTGTGTAGGTCTGTTCATGTAGGTATCAGGAGTACTTGGAAATCTTCTATTTTATTAAATTGACCATTTCCCCCCTGAAACAATACATTGAGTTTTTACTTAGTAGGTGGTTCATACCTTGGGAGGCAGAGCCAAGATGACAGAGAAGTTGATTCCTGTAAGAACTGGAAGGACCTACATGAATTGATGTGGAGTGAAATAAGTAGAATCAGAAGAACCTTATACACAGTAACTGAAATATTGTGGGATGATCAAATGTAATAAACTTTGCCACTAACAAATCTCAATTCTAATGTGCTTCTTTTCATGCTCTAATAGTCATAGACACCTGCAAACTGCCTCTGACGTTATATTCAGAGCCTGAAAGCTTTCAAAGTTTACTTCAAAAATGACTTCTACCTAAAATGAGACCAAAAGTGGAAGAAGGCAAAGGACCATAGAAAAAAGGAAGTAGTGGCCAAATAAAGGTCCGAACTACTTGGAGTCTCCTGGGACAAATCACATAAACTCCTTTTTTCCCTTAGTTGGGGAAAGGTCATCTGAGAGAAGACTGCCTCCATATTTGACAAGGCTGAAGCCAAATGATTTGCATTCATTAAGCCAGTGATTGTTGCATTCATAGTGAGGACAGACTGAGGTGGGAAGAACCTTCTTAATTATGTCTCTTTGTCTGGAGCTTCCTGCTTTGTAGTCTCTAGGAAAATGTCCTCTTTGTCTACATTTAAAATAAACCCAATAAACCCAACTACTTTTGGAAGCAGACCGATTTCTTGCAGTGCACAGAAAGTTATGTACCCTGAAGATATGAGGGTCCTTTGTCTGCACAAAGCTTTTCTTCATAAGCCTTTACAGATGCTCTATCTCAATACGGTCTGTTTCAGGCTCCTGAAGAATCCTAGAGACTGTTTGGAGCAACCGAGAAACAAACTCCTATACTTGCAATATAATAGCACTGATTTGCTCCTATGCTTGCAAATATAAGCCAACTGGTTTTGAAGTGCAGCATAAACTCCTTGCCTAGTAAGCATATCATAATCAACTCGAAGCTGAGCATTCCTATTGTTCTGTGCCTTAGCTTGTGCTTTTTCCATGTATTCAGATGTACAGTAAATCGTCTCCTGACTAACAGATCTTGGCTATCTGTTTCTAATCATTTCTGGGGAGAGCATCTTTAGCAAGTGTTTCCACCAGAGCAAGGGTGAATGGGGTGGTGGTCCCACAATGAAAAGTGACTTGCTTTAGTTCTGTGAATGGCATGGGCTTATGCACTTATGTAACATGACCCTGTGCATCAGTTTGCTCTGATACTTAGAAAGAAAAACGTAACATTTCATCTTCTGCATCCTGCATTTTTGTTATGGTCAGTGGTAATGAAGACTTTATGGCCAAGGGAGGAGTAATTTGCTGGTGAATTAGGGACTGTAGCCCTTCAATTAATTGTTGTAAATTCTGCACTGGGTCAGGGCATGCTGGTCAGGGGGTGAAAGTGCAGATAGAATGGTTGAAGCAGAGATTGGGGAGTGGGAGTGAGCTGCCACATCTTTTTCCAACTGCCCCATATGTGAGAGGGAGGACTTTATCTGGGATAGTAAGGAAAGGATTTTATCCTTTTGAATGAGTCATCTCTGAAGAAGAAGAAATAGCCTCTTATATGGATTTTAAGTTTCCTTTCTGGGGTTCTGATCTCCCAGAACAGTTCGTATAAAGTCAATGATAGGTTCAAAGAAGATGTTTTTCTAACCTTAGTAATAACAACTGGTGTTGGAGCAGACTGGGGGCAGACATCTACAACCTAATCAAGAAATTTTTGTAATTGGTATAAGAATAAAATTAATATTCAATAACTCCAAGTATTATATCTTATAATACTTGAAATAGAGAAAAATAAAAATTATGAGTAAAGAGAAGTTTATTCTGAACACAGTTGTGGGAGAGGAGAAAGGATAGAGGCCCAAGGGGCAGATTCCCAAAACTTTATGTACAAAACATAAGGACATAACATAGGGACAAAAGAGGAATTTTGGGAAACATAGTTTTTAAGGTAACAAAATTATAATTACACAATCCCCCTGTGGTCCTTTGCAAGACTAATTCCCTAATGGATCATTTAAATATAACCAGCTTAAAGCTCTAAAGATTTTTAGCTAATGGTACATACAATATTATAGTTTCTAAATGGAAATTATAATTATTTGGGGATAAGAGGGAAATAAAAGAACAAAAGAACAAAACCAGTATTAGGTGCATTGACAAAAAACCAATTAGGGGACATCCCCCTTTGTCATAAGTGTACATTCAAAATAAATGTGTTCAACCCCCTACAGTTCAAATCACCACATCCCAAAGTTCAATCTGAATCTTTTGGTGCAGTGTCTAGTTTCTGCAGGCATCTTCATGGTGTCTTCTCCAAACAGTTCACTTTCTAGATTTGGGGAGGTGGCATGTTTCTTATCCTAAAAAAGAACTTAAACTTTGCATTATGAGATAAAAAATCAAAATATATAGTTCACAATCAGTGACACAGTTTTTGCTCAAGCGGAGGCACAAAACAAAGGTTTCTCACCCCCAAATGAGATCCATTTCCTTTTTAACTTGGCCATGATCCACAGCATGAGTGCAAATGATTTTCACTAAGTAACAGTTTTTTAATACAACAAGTAATGCACATTCAAAGAATTACCAAAATTCACAAAAGGCACATCAAATTCTCCAATGATTACTACTACAGGTTTTGTCCAACTAGTTTATGGACTTTTATAATGGTATTTTCTCCAGTCCAAGCACTGGATGGTACAAATAGACAGTATAACAAAATATATACCTAAAAGCCAAAACACAATAACTGAAAGTGAGATAATATAACAGTATATTATAGATTAAACTTAATATGTAAAATTAAAAAACAAAATTAAATATTAAAACAATCAGCAAATATAATAAGTATTATAGAATACAGTCACTCATTATTTATAGAAGTTGCTCTCTTCACATGTGAGCAATGGATCCAAGAGTCCTTTACTCCAATTTTGATAGCTGTTGGAGTGGTTAACAGGATTTGGAATGGACCTTCATAGGCAGGCTAAGTTGCCCCAGTGCACTGGAAGTTCTTTATGTACACATTGTTACCTGGATGGAAGTCTTGGAATGAGAAGTCAATAGGTCCTGCTTGTATAGCAGTTCCAGATTCATGGAATTCTTGCAATTTGATTTATAAATTGTGTATATATGAGGTAATAGAAGTATCTCCCCCAGTAATGATGTGTATGCAAGAGAAAGGCTTAGCCTGTAAATGGGGGTGTCTAAAAAGTATCTCAAATGGTGAGATACATAGACCTCCCTTGGGCCTGCTTTTAGATAAAATAGGGCCAGAGGGGGAATTTCAGGCTATTTAAAATTAGTCTCAATGCACAATTTGCCCATCATAGTTTTAAGCTTTCTAGTCATTCTCTCAACTTGGTCTGAGCTCTGGGGATGGTATGGTACATGGGATTTAGCAGTTATCCCCAAACAAGAATAAACCTGAGACAAAACCAAATCCATAAAATGAGTTCATCTGTCTGAATCAATTCATGCTGGCAGGTCAAAGTGAGGAATACTCTCTTTTAAAAGCACATTGGCAACAAAAGTCACTGTGGCTTAAGCAGTAGGAAATGCTTCAGGCCAGCTGGTCAGCTGATCTACTATGACAAGACAAAATTTATATTGTCCAGATTTTGGCATATTGGTAAAATCAATTTTCAGATGTTCAAAAGGTATGTAAGTCAGAGGACACCCACAAAAATTTTGCCACAAGAAGAGTGCTGATTGAATGTTTGGAAGGTAGGGCAGGCTGTACACACTTTAGAAGCTATGATAGTTATGCCAGGGGCTATCCATACTCTTTTAACAGAGTCTACAATGCTCTGGGTAACAAAATAACCATTGTTGGGAATGGATTAGCAAATTTGTGCTGGAGGCCATCATACCCTGACCGTTTGACAAGGTCACGATCTGAGGAAGGAGAGTTAGCAAAGCAGACCCCAGAATGAGGGCCCCCCTGCTTATCCCCTTTTGTGACTTCTTTCCCCAAATTTTCCCCACTTGTGGACTTGTTATTATTATTATTCTCTCCCCAATACAGGAAAAATAACATGAGAGCAAATATTTATAGGATCAATAAATATATACCCTACTTTAAGCTCCCTATGTTATTACCCCCAAAAGATTGCTATTACAGAATAAAAGCACAATGATCCTCTCAGCAGGTTAAGGGGTACTAACCCACAAATGGCTTTATTCATATTAATCATATCTATCATAGAGTGTTGTAGAAAACTAGTAAATGATCACAGAATTCTTTGTTGTAGTAACATCACAAGAGTGTTGTTTAGGTGATTTGATAACATCCAATCAAACTGTAGAATGTCACACATACGTAGAGAATTGATTATATGTGTGCACCCAAAACCTATATAATAAACATACCATGATACCATGACAGAGCACTGTGTGTGATGCCTATGTATGTGGGCTGAATGCATAGTGTATCTCATCTCATTTATCTGACTGTGACGTCACATCTGGGCCGAGAAACCCTGGGTCCTCAGAGAGACCGCTGGACAGACCTCAAGAAATTTGGTGTTAAAAACTTCTAAGGAGTAGGGGTTTTCCTTCAGATGATACCCATATCCCATTTATCATTTTTGCTTTAAATTTATACTTCAATTTTCTACTTCCTTTTCATTATAAGAAAGGGAAAATTTAAGTCATCACTAGTTGACAATGTTAAAATTAACTCAGGCCCTTCTAAGGCCACTAGCTTTGCAGCATTATCTGCCCAGTCATTCCCCCTAGAGACAGGGTCAGTGCCACCTGTATGGGCGTGGCAGTGAACTACAGCTAGGGCTTCAGGGAACTGAAAGTCAGAAGGAACTTCATTAAAAATTTCTGCATTTGCTATACATTTTCCAGCTGATATTAAAAATCCCCTTTGAAATCATAGCATACCCACTACATGACATATTCCAAATGCTTATCTAGAGTCTGTGTAAATTTTTGCCTTCTTATCTTTGGCAATTATACAGGCATGTTTTAGAGCTATAAGTTCTGCACCTTGAGCACTTATATTTGAAGGCAGTGAAGCTGACCACAGACTGTCAAATTCTGTGACTATAGCAGCTCCAGTGTAGCATATGCCATCCCTCATGAAAGAACCATCAGTGAATAAGACTAGATCCAGATTGTCTAAAGGAGTGTCCAGTAGATTATCTCGAGGTTTTTCAGTCACGGACACTAAAGATTCACAACTGTGCAAAGGTTCACCTGAAACTGAAAAATCAGGAAGCAAAGTTGCAGGATTAAGAACTGTACAGTGTTTTAAGATAATATTTTCATTACCTAAGAAGGTTACTTTGTACCTAGCAAGTCTCTGACCAGAAAACACCTGTGTTCTATTTCTTAATAACAATGCTTTGACTTCACATGGGAATATTATAGTTAAAGGGCATCCCAAGACTAAATTATCAGATTTAGTTACTAGCAAGGCTGTGGCAGCTACGCCTCTAAGATATTGTGGTGCTCCTGAAGCTACTGGGTCCAGCTGGGCTTAATAATAAGCAAAGGAGTGGTTTCTCAAAAGAAATGTAATCTATATATTTTCCTCCAGCAACTTCAGAAGGCTACAACATGGGCCACATTATGAAGGCATCAATTGTATGGTCAGGTAATTATAAATATTTGTCTAAAATACTTTTAATTCATCCTAAACTACACCCCCACCAAGTCCTATAACAATATTAGAATGCTTACAATAGAATTTTTCAATGGTGTATTCAAACTGCTTTAAAATATCTTTTCTTTTATTCTAAATGCAACCATTTCTATAAGTTTTGACATTAAGAAAGGAATTCTATAATGATCTAGAGCCCCCACAATATGTGTCATATACTTTAACAAAGAAACAACTTGATGCCAGGAAGAAAAATAAATGTGAGGTCTTATAGCAATTTGGAGTCAGAATGACAAACACGTTGGAAATTAAAGTGGCTGTTAAATAACAATATTCACAGGAGACAAATACCCATAAACAACTAACAGTATTTATTCTTTGTAGAAGAACATATCAGTATACCATGAATGTATATAGTCATTAGAGTTGAATATTGCCTTAAGAATGTAGGTTGCTGTTAATTCCTAAAAGCCAGAGAAGAAAAAACAGTGATGTTTTGTATGCTGAATTTTAAGTTTTGTCTTGGGGGTGAAAATCATTACATTTAACACAATCCATTAGTTTGTTGGTATGACTCCTGGCTACAATTTCAAACAAACCTATGGGTTTTTAAAGTTCATCAGGGAAATTTCTTTGTGTAATCTTACTGCATGTTCCATAGGTACACTGGGGCATGTACTGTTACAAACTCCAGTGGGTTGATATTTCACAAGTCATTCAAAATAAAATGCTGCTATAATAAAAGAGCCATGGGAGAACTACATGTAGTTTTGATGTGGAACTTTGTGGTTATCTTTTTTTTCCATTCAAAAAGATATCTTTTCTCCTTACATAATCTATTTATACAATTCATTTTTTTTCTTCAGCATAAATAAGAAAATTGAAATGGCCCAATATTATTCAATATTTTTATGGTAAATTGAACAAAACTATTAATGAAATTATTTAACCTGAAGTTTGAAGGTGGAGGATATCCATATGTTTAGCTGCTATTTTTACTAGGCTATAAAAGGATTTCATTTCCAATGATTATTGATAAAGTGATGCTTGTACTATGTTAGTTGGCACTGAGATAGAACCTTATTATTTGTCAAACATTTAACATACATTTCCATATTTAATTTTAACAAATGTCTGACTTGGGCAACATTGTCTCCATTTCACAGATTCATTCATTCACTCAATAGTCAATTGATGTGTAACCATTTATTAGACATATGAAACATATATACATACACACATATACACTAGATGCTAAGTCCTGGAAACAAAGACAAAACAATAAAACAAAATCTGCCCTATCTAGCCTTTATATTCTAGTGGAGGGAAACAATGAACTCATTGAAAATTAAATATGAACTGGAATTTGAAGGGATATCAAGTGAAAACTGATTGAACATTATACCATATGACTGTGATGAGATACCATTGTGCCAGAAAAATAATAAACAATATGATCATTAAAAAACCCTGGAAATACAAAAGGAAGTAAGCAGAACCAAGGTAATACTGCAAACAGAATTAGCAAAAACATAGGATGATGATAAACTGTGAATGACTTTACTTTTATCAGCAAGTTAAGACAAAAAAAGGTTATTAATCACCATAGAAGGAACTGGAGGAATCTGAATGCAGATTGAAGTAGTCTTTTTTCATTTTAAATCCTTCATAATTTTTTTCCTTATATAAGCAATACATGTCTTCTTTCATAACATAACTAGCGTGGAAAAATTTTAAAAGTAGAAGAATAAAAAGAAAATCCAAAATATATACTAAAAGTTCCTGAGTTAGAAAAACAACCATTTGTCAATCTCAGATTAAAATGCAACAAAAATTATAATCAATGAGGGTCCATGGAAAGAAAACTTAAACATTAATTGAAAGCTAAATAATCTGATTTTTAAAAAGGGATGGGTAATAGAACCAGCAATTTTAGAAACCAGCAATATTTTTATTAAGGAGAATGACAATGAGAAGACAACATATAAACATTTATGGAATATATTCAGAGTAATAATCAGGGGAAATTTTATATGTCTAAACTCTTACATAAATAAAATGGAGAAAAACCAATTGAAATGATTGGAGGTGCAACTAAAAATAAATTAAAATCCCTAGTTAAAGATCAAAGAAGTAATTAAGAAAATATTGAACTAAATTGGTTTTATGGAAAAAAACTAAGTAGAGTGTTGATTAATTAAAAAAGGAAAGAAGAAAATCAAATTACCTATATTAAAAATGAAAATGGTAAGTTCCTCCCAATGAAGAAATTTAAGAAATCATCAGGAACTATTTTGACCAATTTTATATCAATAAGTATGGAATTCTAATTGAAAAATATAAAGATTTACAAAAATATGAATTGCACAGATTAACAAAAGAGGAAATGGAATACTTGAAAAATCCCATAATGGAAAAAGAAATTTAATAAGTCATCAAAAAGCTTCCTAAGGAAAAAAATCCAAATATTAAAAAAAAAAAACATTTAATACCAATGGTATATAAACAATTTGGGAAAATAGGTAAAAAAGGAATGATACCAAATTCCTTTTATGACACAAATATGGTGTTGAAGAGCAAAAACAGAGATAGAAAATTATAAACCAATTTCTTTGTTGAACACATGTACATAATTTTTAAATAAAATTTTAGCAAGGTGACTAAAGCAACATGTCACAAGAATCATTAACAATGACCAGGTGGTATCTATACCACAAATGAAGAGATTGTTTAATATTAGAAAAGCTATCAACATAATTGTGACCACATCAATAAACAAACTAACAGAAATCACATGATCATCTCAATGGATGCAGACAAGACTTTGACAAAATATAACATTCATTACAATAAGTGGAGTTTTCCTTAAAATGATAAGTAGTAGTTATCTAAGAAAAATTAGTAAGTAACATCTGTAATGGGGATAACCTAGAAGATTTTCTAAAAAAATCAGAAGAGAAGCAAGGATGCATTATCAGCACCATTATTTAATATTTTACCAGAAATGTTAGTCTTAGGAAAGAAAAGAAAAAAGAGAAATTGAAGGAATTAAACTAGACAATGAGGAAACTAAAATATTACTCCAAATTATATGATGGTGTACTTAGAGAATCCTAGAGAATTAGCTAAAAAACTAGTTGAAATAATTAACAATTTTAGAAAATTTACAGGATACAAAATAAAGTAAATCATCATCATTTCTCTATATTACCAGCACAGCTCATCACCAAGAGATAGAAAGTGGAATCCCATTTAAAATAACTCTATTCAAAGTAAAATAGCTGGAAATCTACTTGCAAAAACAGAAGTTATATGAACAAATTACAAAACACTCTTCACATAAAGTAAGATTTAAACAACTGGAAAATATGAAATGCTCATGGCTAGGCTGAGCTAAAATAATTAAAAGAATGATTCTACCCAAATTAATTTACTTACTTAATGCCATAACAATCAAACTAACAAAAATTATTTTAAAGAACTAGAAAAAGAAGTCCAGGAATATCAAAGGAATTAATGAAAAAAACGTGAAGGAAGGTGGCTTAGCACTACCAGATCTCCAATGGCAGTAGCTAAGACATAGAATGATTGATTAGTTGAATAAATTAGATACACAATATAGAGGAGTAAATGACCATAAGAATCGAGTGTTTGCTAAACACAAATATACCCGATTTGGGGATAAGGACACATTATTGTCAAAAACTTCTGGGATAACTGGAAAATAGTATGGCAGAAACTACATATAGACTAATATCTCACACTCTATACCAAGATATGGTTAAAATGGATAGAAAATTAGACGTAAAAGGTGATAACATACACACATTTGGAGTGCAGAGAATAGTTTACCTGTAAGATCTAAGGATAAAGGAAGAATTTATGACAAAATAAGAGACAGAAAACATTACAACATGTAAAATATATAATTTTGATTGCATTATATTAAAAGGTTTTGTAGAAACAAAACCAATATAACAAACTTAGAAAGGAAAGAATGAATAGAGGTATTTTTTGCAGCAAATTCCTCTGATAAAAGTCCTTTTTCTCAAAACTATAGTAAACTAAGTCAAATAATAATTGGGGTAGAGGAAGAAAGCAATTTAAAAAGTCACTAAATGAAATATTCTTTCTATCTCTACCTCTGCAATTCCTATAACTTCTGTGTCCAATCTATTTCAATCATTCACAGTAGTGGTCATACCTTAACCACCCAAAACTCCAATTATTTACTACCTTTCAACTGAATTTTCACAGCAGGGAGAATGACTAAGACCTCTTATTTATGGCTGACTCTATTGACTATCATGTGCTTCTTTTAAGGAGACAATTTGTCAGAAGTATTTCAAAAGTTGATCTGTGTTTTATGAACATTTTGACATTCTTCATTAAAATCATTAGTCACTCAAAAAAGGAAAGAAATTAAAATGGAAATCCTAACTATAACTAATTTTAATATTAAATATTAGTGTATCAAGAGGTAGAATAGAATGGAATTCTAAAGGCATCTCAATACTGAAAGTACATTGAACTTTGGGATGACACACCATTCCCTAGAGAATAGCAGGGTAAACAATGCGGTGTATCACAATACCTCTTCACCTAAATCAGTATGTGTCAAATAGCTCACTCTCTCTGTATGAGCTTCTCTTGAAGAAAAAGAGATATTATATTTCTCATACCTTGAACAAAATGGTGAATGATAAGGATCATGTAAGGTATTAGGACATTAACTTCATTTTTTTCCAGGATGTTTCTTTTCTGAGCATTGGTGACTGGCAACCACAATCATAGGATGGAATGATCCTGCTGTGGAGGCAGCCATTCAAATTCCATAGAAGTCTTCGTTCTCTCTCTTTCAAATAATTAGAAGTAGGAGAATTTTTTAATGATACTGTGATGAGAGCAGATGACCATGGACAAAAGGAGGATCCTCAAAACCTTTTCTTGTTTAGCATATGATTTAGCCTTTGAAGGAAATATTGCACTGTTGTTTTGAAAAACTAGGGAGTGATTAAATAGTTCCAGTATACTTTTTTGTTTGTTTGGATGGCTGCTCTTTGATCTATAAAAGGACAATACTTATAGTACATTATTGTATGCTTGTTAAAATATGGTCATATATCTTGTTTGGAGAATGAGAGAACATATAAACTTTTTGTGTTTGTCATGTTTCTGTGTAGAAAACTGAAATAGCTATCACAAATATAATTTATGTTTTAAATTGAATACCTTAATATGCCACTCATTTGGGGATATGGTATATGTAAGAGAATCCTAAGGTTCAAAAGATATTTTCTCTAGAATTCTGGGTAGAAATTCAACAAGACTATTGCAATAACAACAAAAGCTAACTTTTCTCATTAAAGTCTAGGTACCCTTATAATGAAAGGCATTCTCTATGTAATAGGACCTGAAGTAGAAAAGGTACCCTTAAAAGGAAAGGAGAAGCCAAATTTCTCAACCCTTCTGGCCCCTACAAAATTTCTTTGTGTTTGTTACATAATGATTAAGTGAAATTTTTGTGTCATTATTTGCATTTACCTTGTTCTGTTATTTTTCTTCTAAAAATAATAATTTAATTCAATTTCTAGGTTTTTTAAAATCCTTTTTTTAAAATTTAATTTGGTCAATTTCAAACATTATTGCTTGGTTACAAAAATCATATTCTATTCCTCCCTCCTCTCCTGCCACCCTTCCCATAGCTGATGCACAATTCCACTGGGTATTACATGTGTCCTTGATCAGAACCTATTTCCATGTTGTTGGTGTTTGCACTAGGATGTGCATTTAGAGTCTACATCTCCAATCATATCCCTTCAACCCATGTAATCAAGCAGTTGTTTTTCTTCAGTGTTTTTACTCACACAGTTTTTCCTCTGAATGTGGATAGTATTCTTTCTCATAGATCCCTTCAAGTTCTTCAGGATCACTGCATTGCCACTAACGGAGAGCTCCATTACATTCAATTGTACTACAGTTTATCAGGCTCTGTGTACTATGTTCTCCTGATTCTGCTGCTTTTGCTCTGCATCATTTCCTGGAGGTTGTTCCAGTTATCATGGAATTCCTGCACTTTATTATTCCTTTGGACACAAAAGTATTCCATCACCAAAAGATACCACAATTTGTTCAGCCATTCCCCAATTGAAGGGCATCTAATTTTTTGCCACCACAAAGAGTTCACCTATGAATATTTTTGTACAAGTCTTTTCCCTTATTATCTCTTTGGGGTACAAATCCAGCAGTGCTATGGCTGGATCAAAGGACAGACAGTTTTTAATGTCCTTTTGGCATAGTTCCAAATTGCCCTCCAGAATGGTTGGATCAATTCACAACTCCACCAGCAATGCATTAATGTCCCGACTTTGCCACATCCCCTCCAACATTCATTACTTTCCACTGCTGTCATGTTAGCCAATCTGCTAAGTGTGAGGTGATACCTCAGAGTTGTTTGGATTTGCATCTCTCTGATTATAAGAGATTTAGAACATTTTTCATGTGCTCATCAATACTTTTGATTTCTTTATCTGAGAACTGCCTATCCATTTCCCTTGCTCATTTATCAATTGGAGAATGGCTTGATTTTTTTGTACAATTGATTTAGCTCTATAAGAGTTAAAATTTAGTTTCTACTAAAAGTATTATATTTTTATGAGGTTCATCAAAGATTAAGAAATAAAGAAAATACAAAATAAGAAAGCATGTGTCCAGGCCCAGAGAGCCCATTCAATTTCACTTACACTACATTTTGAGAGACCCCTGTGGTTGGAAGCCGAAGCAGGAAGAGAGAGAGTAGGCGATTACAGTCAATTTAAATTCCTCATCTCACTCTCGGTCCTGGTGAGTTTACAAGGCATTTTGGGAAGGGCCAAGGACTCCTGGGAATTGAAGTCCAGGGTTCAAATCTCAATTTTTACAACTCTTTGTTAATTTGAGTAATTAGACCTTTGTCAGAGGTTTTTGTTACGAAGATTGTTTTCCAATTTGTTACTTCCCTTCTAATTTTGGTTATATTGGTTTTGTTTGTACAAAAACTTTTCAATTTGATGTAATCAAAATTATTTATTTTACATTTTGTAAGTTTTTTTTCTAACTCTTGCTTGGTCTTAAAATCTTTCCTTTCCCAAAGCTCTGACTAGTATACTATTCTGTGTTCACCTAATTTACTTATAGTTTCCTTCTTTATGTTCAAGTCATTCATCCATTCTGAGTTTATCTTGGTGTAGGGTGTGAGATGTTGATCCAAACCTAATCTCTCCCATACTGTCTTCCAATTTTCCCAGCAGATTTATTGAATAATGGATTTTGGTCCCAAAAGCTGGTATCTTTGGGCTTTCTATAGACTGTCTTGCTGAGGTCACTTACCCCAAGCCTATTCCACTGATCCTCCTTTCTGTCTCTTAGCCACTACCATATTGTTTTGATGACCACTGCTTTATAGTATAGTTTGAGAACTGGTACTGCAAGGCCACCTTCCTTATTCTGTCAAATAATTTGTGTAGTATTGGATTAGTTGTTCTTTGAATATTTGATAGAATTCACTTGTGAACCCTTCACGCCCCAGGGATTTTTTTCTTAGGGAGTTCTTTGATGGCTTGTTCAATTTCTTTTTCTGATATAGGTTTATTTAAGAATTCTATTTCTTCTTCTGTTAATCTAGGAAAATTATTTTAGTAAATATTCATCTATATCATCTAGATTGGCATATTTCTTGCCATATAGTTGGGCAAAATAGTTTTTAATGATTGCCTTAATTCCCCCTTCATTGGAGGTGGGGTCTCCCCTTTTATCTATGATACTGGTAATTTTGTTTTCTTCTTTCCTTTTCTTTGTATTAGATTGACCAATACTTTGTCTATTTTGTTTGTTTTTTCAAAATGCCAGTTTCAAGTCTTACTTATTAGTTCAATAATTCTTTCATTTTGATTTTATTGATTTCTCCCTTAATTTTTAGGCTCTCTAATTTAGTTTTCTTCTCAGGATTTTTCATTTGTTTGCTTTCAAGTTTTTTGATTTGCATGTCCAATTCATTGACCTCTGCCCTCCCTAATTTGTTCATATATGAACTAAAGAATATAAATTTTCCCCTGAGCACTGCTTTGGCTGCATCTCATAGATTTTGAAAGGATGTCTTATCAGTGTCATTTTTTTCAATAAAATTATTAATTGTTTCTATGATTTATTCTCTAACTAAATGATTTTGGAGAATCATATTATTTAATTTCCAATTAATTTTTGATTTGGCTCTCCATGTACCCTTACTGATCATTATATTTATTGTGTTATGATCTGAAAAGGTTGCATATATTATTTCTGCGTTTCTGCATTTGTTTGCCATGTTTTTATGACCTAATTTATGGTCAGTCTTTGTGAATGTACGATGTGCTGCTGAAAAGAAGGTGTATTCCTTTTTGTTTCTATTTATTTATCTTCATATATCTATTAACTCTAATTTTCTAAGATTTCATTCACATCTTTTACATCTTCCTTATTTATTTTTTTATTTGATTTATTTAAATTTGATAGTGGCAGGTTCAGGTCTCCCACTAGTATAGTTTTACTATGTATTTCCTCCTTCAATTCCACTAGTTTCTCCTTTAGAAATTTGGATGCTATACCATTTGGTGCATACATGTTGATTACTGATCTTTCCTCATTATCTATACTGTCTTTTATCAGGATGTATTTACCTTCCCTATCCTTTTTTATCAGATCTATTTTTACTTTGGCTTTATTGGATATCATGACTGCAATTCCTGCCTTCTTTCTGTCAGTTGAGACCCAATAATTCTTGCACCAACCTTTGATTCTAACCTTTTGAGTATCTACCCACCTCAGATGTATTTCTTGTAGAAAACATATGGTAGGATTTTGGATTCTAATCCACTCTTGTATTTGTTTTCACTTTATGTGTGAGTTCATTCCATTCACATTCAAAGATATGATTGTCACTTCTTTATTACACAGCATTTTGATATCCTCTCCTAGTTCTCTCCTTTCTTCTTTTGCTATATCCCTTTAAACCTGTGGTTTACTTCTAATCAATCCCCCTAATCTCCTCCCTTGATATGCTTCCCTTTCTTACCCCTCCCTTTTTGTTCCCTTCTTTTTTTAGGGTCTGTTAAATTCCCTCTCCCCTTTTTCCCTTCCTTTTTGTACTCCCTCATCCCTACCCACCCCCTTAGTTTTCCCTTCTGACTTTCCCTGTAGGATAAGATAGAAATCAAGAAACCAATGGATCTAAATGCTCTGCCCTCTCAGAATTTATTTCACTGAGAGTAAGGTTTAAGTATTACCTATTAGCACTCTCTTCCTCTCCCTCTTATAAAAGTATTCTTCCCCTCCCCTTCCCTTGAGTATCTTTGTGTGATAAAGATTATCCTATTTATTTTATTACTTCAAGTATCTCTTAGTGCCATCTTCAATTCCCCACTTCCTTTTTCATTTTTTTGTTTATCATCTTATAGCACTTATTACTGCAATATCTTCCTATGAATGATTCTTCTAATTTTTAAAATAGTGAACATAATTTTTGAGAGTTACAAATAATATTTTCCCCATATATTTATAAATATAATTTTATCTATTTTTAGGCCTTAAAGAAGAAGGTTTGAATATAAGAAAACATTTTTATCTTTGTGTTTGGATATCAAACTTTCCCCTTAGTTCTGGTCTTTTCTTTACAAATACTTGGAAATCTTCTATTTTGTTGAATGCCCATACTTTCCTTTGGAAGTATATAGTCAGTTTTGATGGATAGGTGAATCTTGGTTGAAGACCCAATTCTATTGCCTTTCTGAATATCATGTTTCAGGCCTTGCAGTCCTTTAGTGTGGAAGCTGCCAGGTCTTGTGTGATCCTGATTGGTGCTCCTTGGTATCTGAATTGTCTCTTTTTGGATTCTTGTAGAATTTCCTCCTTAGCTTCAAAGATCTGTAATTTGCCAATTACAATCCTGGGAATTGTCTTTTGAGGATTTAGTGTGGAGGGTATTCTATGAACTTTTTCAATGTGTATTTGACCCCCTTGTTCAAGACTATCAGGGCAGTTTTTTTGTATTCTTGTAGTATAATGTAAAGATTTCTGTTTATTTTTTTACTTTTCAGGTAGACCAATGATTCTCAAATTGTCTCTCTGTGATCTGTTTTCCTGATCTGTCATCTTCTCAGTGAGATATTTTATGTTTTTTTTTTCTATTTTGTCAGACTTTTGACTTTGCTTTATTAATTCTTGCTGTTTTGCAAGATCATTGGCTTCCAGTTGCTTAATTCTGGTCTTTAAGGACTGATTTTCTGCTATAATCTTTTGATTTTCCTTTTCGGATTGATCTATTCTGCTTTTTGTGGCTTCCAGCTGTTTCTTAAATTGGCAGTTATTGTCCTTTAAACTATTATTTTCTCTTTGAATTATTTCCCACTTTTCTTTCCAGAAGTTCTCCATCTTTTTTGGTAAGCTCCAGTTTAAATTCTTCTAGAGCTTGTGGACAATTTCCATTTTTTGGAAGGTTTTGGTGCATTTATTTGAATTTCCTCCTGTATTTCCTCTGTAGACTGGGTTTTTCCTCTGTAAAAAATTTTTCCAGGGTCAACCCCATCTTCTTGTTTTTCATGGAGGGATGTTGTTGCTCCTGGGCCCAATTTGCCATCACTGTGGAGGTTTTTCCTTCCCTTTTTCGTCAGAAATCTGAGTGAGTTGGGCAGGCTCTATGAGTATAAAGCTAAGGAGCAAGGATTTTTGGCTGAGGCATGCTCTCGAATCTCTGAAGCTTCTGCTATTTGCTGCCCTTCTCTGTGCTATTTTCCTGTGAGCACCCATAGTCTGTGCTCTTCAGCCTGCTGGGGTTTCAGGTCTATCTGCTCTCACAGTAGGTCTTTGGTGGTCTTAGTCAGCTCCCAGGGACCTAGAGGTGCCCCTAACTAACGCTAGAGCTGTCCCTTGTTCACTGATTCTGGCGTGTGCTGTCTCTGACTCTGGCTCCTTAGGTGGGGAGGGTAGATCAGCTCACAGTTATGGTGGGAGATTTTTTACTCCCTTATAGCATGGAAATGCCCATATCTCACGTCCTTCAATGCTGTGCCCTACTGTTGAGTCCCTTTCTTCTTATGAATTAGGTTTTTTTGGTCTTTTGAGGTAGTCTAAATTGGTGGGTGCTGAGGAGAGGATGAGTCTTATGTCTAGACTGCCACCATGTTTACCCAACAATTTCTAGGTTTTAAATGAATAATGACTTTGAGATAACATATTTTATTTCCATGATTAATGAATCACTACCCAAGAATAAATATATCGCTCAAATATTGCATTCTATAAGTAAGTGCTATCAATGGAAACTATGAAACCATTGTATTTATAATTCTGTCTAAATTAAAATGACATTCATGTGGCTAAATTGATATTCTGGGTTGTTTTGTTTATTCCACAATCAAATAAATATATTAAAATTTGTAATTCATTTAATCAAGGTTTTAAGCTTAGTTTTTTTTTTCTGATACAAAAAGAAAAAATACTAATACATCTCTTTCTATCCTTCCCCAAATATCAATATTGCTATTATTTAATTTTTTTGGTCTAAGACAAAAATGTTAGAAGATTATATTCTATGTGTGCAATCTTACAATTTCCCAGGTGTGAAACTTGGGTTTATGTAGAAGCATAAAAACTCCAAAGAGTTTCCTTAGGTGGAAGCAGAAGAGATTCAAAAAGGAAGTATTCCAATAAACTTAATTTGAATGTTAGACATTAGCCATAAGTGATTTTTTATTCATTTTTCATCTATCCTAAAATAATTTAATTCCTCATTTCTCATCTGGCATTACAACATGGGATTTCTCATACTTCCCCATCACATCCCAAGAGTTCATTACAGGGGGTGGGGAGAATCATCATCTTGAACAATTTAATCATCTTCTGGGTTGTATCTCAACACTACCTTCAAACTCAATATAGAGTGGCGCCATGAACTCCAAATCTACAATTAAGAAGAGAGCTCTTTTCTGATGTTTTGTTTCTCAGCTGGCTGACCTTTCTCAGGACTTCTCTCACTGACCACCCCTCTTCCATCTTCATCTCATTTTTCCCCCTAGCCTCCTCAGCTTCCTTTTGTGTTTTTTTTTTCCTCATATAGTGGAATTAGGTGGTACAATGATTAGAACACCAGGCCTGGATTCAGAAAAGACTTCTCTTTCTTATTTCAATTCTAGCCTCAGCCAAGTACTGGCTATGTGTCACCAGGCAAGTCTCTTAACCTTATTAGCCTCAATTTCCTCATCTGAGAACCTAAAGAAAGAAATTGAATGAACTAGAGAAGGAAATTGCAAATCACTCTAGTATCTTTGCCTAGAAAACCTCAATGGAATCACCAACATTTAGAACATAACTGAACAATTCCAGAAATAACTCTTTCAGACTGAAATTTCCTTGAGGGCAAGGAAGAGTGTTCTTTTGTCATATTTGTATCCCTAACCCTTGTCCCATGGCCTGGCACATAATAGTCATAAATATTAACTAGTGAGTATTTATAAAACATGAAAATAAATTACAGAAAAATCTCAGGTATAAAATATTAAAATGTTCTATGAAAAAGGTAATTAAGATGATCACATCTAATTTTACTAAGCCTCACCATCATATGCCTCAGTATAAGAAAAAAGGTATTTAAAAGAAATACAATATTTTCCATAAGTTATTTCAAATGTATTATGGTTGAATAGCTTTCAAAACATAGAGAAAAGAAATGCTGAAAATTTCAAGAAGAGTTGATGTTTAAACATGACTTAAAATTTGAATTATAATTTCTATTAACCTTTTCACAACTATATTTCCTGTAAAGACTAAACTTCTTGCTACCAAAACTTTTACAAACAGTGACTTTATTAGTTTCTGTAGGCTGTTAACCATTCTTCTGGTGAATTCAGTCATTAAAAAAGCCTCTTTATTTAATTCAGCATAAAAGATAGCTATTATGATCTTGAAAAATAGTTGAGTTATTTTATTTTTAGGCATAAAAATGAGTGAATTATTCATGCACATAGACATATTATCTAACATAATTTTGAGTTGTGGTGCTGATCCTTAGGAAGAATTTTTCATTTTCTGCAAACTTTTTTAACATGCAAAATTTAGGACCCATAATTCCAAATGCTTATAAAGTCTCATGGAGTTAGAATGTGTGCTTTTACCTCCAATTACAATATTCTTTTCAGGAGGAGTGAGTTAATTATATTGGTATGGCATAAAAAATAGATAAGTGAAAAAGAGAGATGCCCTGAGAAAAAAGGGAAGGGAGAAAAAGAAGAGGGGAAATGATCTCATATAAAAAAGCAAGACAAAGATGATCTTTAACAGTGGAAAAAATCTGGTAGAAGAAATGGTATATACAATCTAGAGGGAGATGAGAAGAGATATGTGAAATAACTATGATGTGGCAGGAAAACAAAGCAATGGGGAATAAAAAGAAGAAGGGAAATTTAAAACCACAATGCGAAACATCTGCAACCCATCTAAAAATAATTTCACAAAACAAATACTGGAGTGAAAGAACCATCAAGGACACAGAGTGGAGCAACATTCATGCAGAGAACAACTTGAAAGGTAGAAAGATATCATCTTGTTCACTGAGGTGAGTGGGGAGCACAGTCAATAGGAGGCTTCAGTAAGGAGTAAAGCAAACCAACACCAAGACCCTTCCCCCCAATCCCTCAACTACTGTACCAGGTTCTGAACCTTGACCCAAAACAAAATCCATGCACTGTGACCTTGCCCAAGCCAATAGCAGTACACAACAATGGGCACTCCATAAAGTTCCAAGATAATCTGCAGTAAGGTCTGGAATTCCAGTCCAAGGTAATGGGAAATGTACTCCAGATCAATGTAAACCTAGAGCATTTTGGACTTTTGGGGGTGTAGCCAAGATGGAGGAATAACTGGGGCAGCAACTCACTGTTTCAACATGAAAATACTCTCCAAGCAAGAGTAAAATATTGCCACAAAATGAATACAGGCATGAAAGAACCAACAGAGACAGAGGAAAACAACCTTCAAAAAAGGAAAACCTTTAGGTTTTCCCAGGTAGGCAAAGATCATCTGGGGAACTGGGGTGAGAGGGAAAAGAACTAGCAGGAGGCATAGCAGCAAGTGAAAAACAAGCCAAGAGCAAAACATATCCCCTACCACCCTACACATCTTCTCTGACAAGTTCTGTACTTAAATCCAAGCTAAGTCAGACACTGAGATCCTGTCAGGCAAAAAGAGGTCCAAGCCAACTAACACCCCTTGAAATTGTCCCATCCCAATGCAATCTGGCCTGAAGGATGCCTATCCACATGGACCCAGAGCAAAGTCAGGAATCTTAGGCTGAGCTTGGGGGTGAGGATATAAGCCATGCTTTGGGGTAAAGACACAATTCTCAGGGGAGCCTTCTTGGGATCATTTTGCCAAAAACTAAGAGTGGAGCTCCAGAACAGGGAAATTAAGGGTATGCCTGATTGAATCAAGAACACCTTGAGACCAAAAAAAAAGTGACCCTAAGCCTGGGGCTAGAATCTGATCAGCACTTGACCTGATCAAGTTCAGACTGAGATCAAAAGCTTATACTGAAGCCTGAGGAAAGTCTTTAAGCAATCAGCATCTCAAGAGACAGCTGAATCATCAGGGCAAGGGGACTCTCAGAGTTTTCAGCCCTCAGGCCATCTGGTAAACTAGTAACAACCCAGAAAATAAGCCAAAAATAACATCAAGGAAGGACTGAAGTTTAAGAGGGTAGGTACCCCAACTCCCTAGGAAACAGAGCTTATTTGTAATTAAATAGGAAAAATAAGCAAACAATCAAAAAGCACCTAACTAAAGACTTTTTATGGAGACAAAGAGGAAGGTACAGAAAGGGACAGTGAAAGCAAAGGAAACACACCCAAAGTCCTAAAGAAAAATATGGATTGGGCACAGCTTTGGGAAGAGCTCAAAAAAGACTTCAAAACCCAATTATTAGAGGTAGAGGATAAATGGGGAAGAGCAATGAAAGTGATGCAAGAAGAAATGGGCCAATTGAAAAAGGAGAACCAAAAACTGACAGAGGAAAGCCAGGCCTTAAATAATTAGAATTGACCACCCAGGAACTAATGATTTCATGAGAAATCAAGAAACAATAAACCAAATTCAAAGGAATGAAAAAAACAGGGGAAACCATGAAATAGCTTATTGAAAAAAAAATGACTGGCCTAGAAAAGAGATCTAAGAGAGACAATCTGAGAATTATTGTATTATCTGAAAGCCATGATGAAGAAAATTCCTTGGATATCATATTAGAAGAAATTATCAAAGAAAACTGCCCAGAGATCCTTGAACAAGAAACCCAGAGCATTTTTATATATTACCAACAAAGTCCAGCAGCAAGAGTTAGAAAGAGAAATTATATTTAAAATCACTCTAAAAAATGAAAAATCCCTAGGAATCTATTTGACACAGCAAGCACAGGAATCATATGAACAAAATTACAAAATAGTTTTCACTCAAATAAAGTCAGATCTGAACAGCCAGGAAAATAATATTTGCTTATATAAGTACACTGAGCCAATATAATACGAATGACATTTCTAATTAAATTAATTTATTTCAGTGCCATACCATTCAGACTACCAAATAATTATTTTATACCTCTAGAATAAAATAACAAAATTCATCTGGGAGAACAAAAGGACAAGAATATGAAGGGAACTAGCGAAAAACAATATGAAGAAAAGTGACCTAGCAGTACCTGATCTCAAACTGTACTATAAAGCATCAGAACAATCTAGTACTGGCTAAGAAATAGAATGAAAGATCATTGGAGTCGATTAGATACACAATATTAAGGGGTAAATGACCTTAGCAACCCAATGTTTTATACAGCCAAAGATTCTATCTTGTAGAAGCCCCCGCAGGGAGAGCAGGACTGGGACCAGAGTTCCCCAGGTAAGGGTGAAGGAAAATAGCGAGAGAATACAAAAGACTGGAGTTGGAAGGGTTTCCCCTTGCTGGTGGCAGGCCAATACAATTTATTGCAAGCTGCTAACAACTTTTAAAGGTACAGATCACAGAAAATGAAAGCATTACTTTGAGATAGGTCCTTGAAAAAGTGCAACAAGGATGGTAGATATGACAACTGGTACAGGATAAGGATTCTAGGAATGATAAGATGAATAGTTTCAAGAAATGTAAATAGGCACTTGGGGTTAGAATGATTCAAACACCATCTGGGGTTTATGGAATAGTCAGCAACATGTCTTTGCCAGCAGAAGACATGCATTACTTGAGAAGCCTGAAGAAGGGGAGGGAGAGGGCACTTGGGCTCCTTGTCAGACAGACTCTGAGTTTTTTACTCTTCACAGAGGGCACTCAGATCTTTATCTCAGATGGGCTCCAAGTTATCAACATCTGAGACCACATTTTGGAATAAAAACTCACTATTTAACAAAAACTGTTAGGAGAATTAGCAAACAATATGGCAGAAGCTAAGCATAGACCAATATTTCATATCCTTTGCTAAGATAAGGTCAAAATGATTTAGATAGAAAGAATGATACCATAACTAAATTAGGGGAACACAGAATAGTTTAAGTGACAGATATTTGGAGAACAGAAGAATTTATGACCAAATGAGAGATGAAGAGTATTATAAAATATAAAATGAATAATTTTGATAATATTAAAATAAAAAAGTTTTTGTACAAACAAAAGTATTGTAACCACATTCAGAAGAGAAATAAAAACATTGGGGAAAAGTTTTTTTTAACAAATTTCTTTGATAAAGGTCTAATTTCTCCAATTTATAAGGAACTAAGTCAAATTTATAAGAATAGAAGGCATGCCCCACTTGACAAACTATGAAAGCATAGGAACAAATAATTTTCAAATGAAAAAATCAAAGCTGTCAATAATTATCCTTTTATTCTTTAGAATGACTTTAAAAAGAATTTCTCTTTCTAACTCTTGCTGCCAGACTTTGTTGGTAATCTATATCTATATATCTATATATCTAAATGCTGATGATTTATGTGGATTAATTTTGTATCCTTCAAAGTTACTGAAGTTATTAATTAATTCAAGTAGTTTTTTAGTTGATTCACTAGGATTCTCTAAATATGCCATCTTATCATCTGTGAAGAGTGATAGTTTAGTTTCCTTATTGCCTACTTTCATTCCTTCAATTTATTTTTCTTTCAACATGGCTAAAGCTCGCATTTTTAACACAATATTAAATAATAGTGATGAAAATGGGCATCCTTACTTCATCCTTGATCTTATTGGTAAGACTTATAACATATCTACATTGCAGATTATTCTTGCTGAGGGTTTTAGGTATATACTAATCATTTAAAGGAATGGTTCATTTATTCCTATGCTTTAGTTGTTTTGTTTTGTTTTTTAAAATAGAAATGGGTGTTGTATTTTGTTGAAGGCCTTTTCTGCATCCATTGTGATAATCATATAATTTCTATTAGTTTGGATTATTGATATGGTCACTTATGCTGATAATTTTCCTAATATTAAGCCAGACCTACATAACTGTTATAAATCCCACCTGGTAATAGTGAATGATTGCTGTATTCTTCTTGTTTGCATTTTATTTAAAGTTTTTGCATCTATAATTATTAATGAAATTGACATAATTTTTTCTGTTTTTGTTTGTCCTGGCTTAGGTAACAGTACCATATATGATTCCTAAAAAGAATTTGGTAGAATTTTTTCTCTTATTATTTTCCTCATATAGTTTATATAGTATTGGGATTAATTGTTCTTTAGATGTTTGATAGAATTTACTTTTGAATCCATCTGGCCCTGGGGATTTTTTTTTAGAGAGTCTAGTGATGATTTGTTTAATTTTTTTCTGATATGGGTTTTTTATATATTCTATTTCCTCTTTTGCTAATCTGGGCAATTTTAATTTTGTGAATATTCAACCATTTCATTTAGATTGTCAGTTTTTTTGGCATATAATTGGTCAAAATAGTGCCTAATGATTGCTTTAATTTCCTCTTCATTGGTGGTTTTACCCTTTTCATTTTTGATAATATTTATTAGATTTTCTTCTTTCTTTTTTTAATCAAATTAACCAGCACTCTATTTTATGTGTTTTTTTTTCATAAAACCAATTCCTAGACTTCCAGGTAAACATGGAGGCAGTGTAGATGCAGGATTCCTTCTCTCCTTACCACCTACCAATATATACTACCTCACAAGGCCAAAAAAACCAAATTAATATGAATGAAGGGACCCCACAATAGGGCACAGCATTGAAGGTACAAGGGATTTGGACATTTCCACACTATAAGGAGGTGAAATAGCTTGCACCAATCCCACCCCAGCCCCCCCCCATACACACACACGGAGCTCCTGCTCTAGAGTCAGAGCCAGTGAGCTAGAATCAGTGAGCGAGCAAGGGGCACCTCCAGAGTGAGAGAGGGGCACCTATAGGTCTTTGGCAGCTGACAAACAACACTAGGGACTTACCCCTGAGAGCAGCTATACTTGAAACCCCAGTAGGCATAGGAGCACAGACCTTGGGCATGGAAATAACTCAGACAAGTGCAGCAAACAGTAGAAGCTGTGGAAGTTATGGGATGGGGTAGCGTTAGGAGAGGGAAAGAACATGATTCTTATAACCAAGGAAAAATATTCTAAATTGACTAATTAAATAACATTTTCCAATAAATAAATAAATATATAAAACCAACTACTAGTTTTATTTATTATTTCAATGGTTTTCTTGCTTTCTATATAAATTTCTACTTTAATTTTTAGGATTTACAATTTAGTGTTTAAATGGGGTTCTTATTTTTCTTTTTCCACTCTTTTTTAGTTGCATGCCCAATTCATTGTTATTCACTTTCTATAGTTTATTGATGTAAGTATTTAGAGATATAAAATTTCCCTAAGTACTGCTTTGGCAGTGTCCCATACATTATGATATGTTGTCTCCTCATTGTCATTCTCATTAAGAAAGTTATTGATTCTTTTCTAAATTTCTTTTGAAACCCCCCTTTATTTTTAGCTATAGTTTATTTAGTCTACAGATAATTTTGGATTTATCTTTCCATCGTGATTTATTGATTATAATTTTTATTGCATTACCATCTGAAAAGGACACATTTACTATTTCTGCTTTTTTTGCATAAGATTTTAAGTTTTTATGCCCTAAAATATGGTCACTTTTTGCATAGGAGCCATCTACTGTTGAAAAGAAAGTATATTCTTTTCTATTTCTATTCAGTTCTTTCCAGAGATCTAGCAGTTCTAACTTTTCTAAGATTTCACTCACTTTCCTTACTTCTTTCTTATTTTGGGGGGGTTTGATTTATTGAGATGTGAAAGGGGGAAGTTGGGGTCTCCCATTAGCATAGTTTTACTGTTTATGTGTTCCAGAAGTTCATTTAATTTCTCTTTTAAAAATTTAGGTGCATATATGTTTAATATTGATATTACTTCATTGTTTATTGTGTCTTTTAGTAAGATGTAATATCCTTCCCTATCACTTTTAATCAGAACTCTTTTTTGCTTTAGCTTTGTCTGAGATCATGATTGCTACCCCTGCTTTTTTTTTTTTACCTTAGATGTTGCACAATAAATTCTGCCCCAGTCCCTTACCTTTATTTTGGGCCATCCTGCCTCAAATGTGTTCCTTGTAAACAATATATAATAGGATTCTGGTTTTTGATCCACTCTGCTATCAGTTTCAGTTTTATGGGCAATTTCATTCTATTCATATTCACAATTATGATTATCAACTGCATATTCCTTTCCATTTTATTTTCCCTTTTTGACACTGTTCTTTTTCTTTTCACTCTATTCTTCCTGTAGCAGTCCAGCCCATAGGTATTGTGGAGAGACAAGGATTGTGAGTGAGCACATGGCCATTCTGCGCATGGCAATGACCTCTATTCCCAGCATGGCTGAAGTTAGGGCGTGAAACCTTGCTTCCCTTTGTCTCACTCACCTGAGGATAATAACCCCACCTTCACCTTGTTATAATTTGCAATTATCCAATGGCAATACACATTGTAACTCATCTATATGTATTGAGGCATCATGTAACTTATCAATATGTATTGAGTTCATTTGTGTATCAAAGAGAATAAAAGAAAGGGACACAGCCAGCTCCTCCCACTTCGAGGACATTGACAGGTTTGCCCTACAGACCAACTTCTCCCCTTTCTCTCTCCTCTTTTTCTATCCTGAGGCCTGGCCCTTTGGTCAGGTCTCTCTCTCTGTCTCTCTCTTTTCCAATGCTAATACCTAGCATTGTCTAACTCTTTCAGTCTCTAATCTCTCTCTCTACTGAGCTAGTATTATCCTCTGACCAGGGCAGTGTTGAATTGGGATCACTGGATGGGAATAGCCTTAAAAGTAACATCCAGTGGTCGGAGCATGGCTGTGGCTCCCGATTATTAATAATTGATTACTGACTCATTACTTATATCTCAAAGGTTGGCTCTTTCACGCCCTTCACGGAATTCACAAACTTCTATCCCTTTTCTATTTTCCTACCATAAAGCTTCTCCCTGGCCGGGAGGCTTTACTTCCTAACCAGTGTTTTGCTTTTCATCATCCCCACTTTTTCATTCCTCCTATTACCACCCAACTTTCCTTCCTTTGCCTTATTCCCTTCCTATTTCTCTATAGGGTAAGAAAGCATTCTATACCACAATGAGTATGGTTGTTATTCTGTCTTTGAGCCAGTTACAATGAGGAAAGTTTAAGCATTACTGCCCTTATCCTCCCCACCAATGTAATAGTTTTTCATGCTTCTTTCAGTTGGAAAATTTAATCTGTAAATCTTGAAATTTCTCAGACTTGTGAATGTTAAAAATGTCCACATTGAGGAATCCTCCATTGGAACAAATTCCCTACTGGAAACATTCCCTATTTTGATGTGAGAACTCGCCAGGATCAGAAATAGGAGGACCTCTACTCCACCCTTACTTAAGACTGCTTTAGGGGAGAAAACTCCTTGCTAAACAATGAAAGTACTTGGACCCATGCTTATAATAGGGCAAGGAGTTCTTTGAGCCATGCCTGTTTTTAGAATTGATACAATGGGATGCTAGGAACCTATAAAGGTCAGGCAGGTTTTCTCTTGATGGGATTAGTCGACTCAGCTGTGTTTTCTCTGGTTCAGACTTACTGAGGGGATTAGTCGACTTAGCTGGAATTCAGATGGGCTGTCTGTTAGAAAACATCTACTAGTGATTGGTAGATGGAAGAACTTAGGGGAGGTGACATAAGAAAAAAAACCCTATATAAGAAAAGGAATCTCTTGAGCAAGGGAGATAGATCCTTGGAGATAGATCCTTGGACTCCTTGGAGATAGATCCTTGGTTCCTTGGAGATAGATCCTTTTGGAGGAGGCCCTTTGAAGGTCTCTTGAGAAGAAGTCCCTTGGGAGGCTGACTCTGGCTCGAACTCCCTCTGGGGAGACTCTGTTCCCCAGACATCCTTACTTAAGACAAATCTTGTGGTGAGTGATAACAAACTGTCTGATTCTCTCTCTCTTAAGACTCAGGTCTAGGCCATGTTGGCTTAAGGCCCTTCATACTTATACCTTTCTCTCTCTCTCTCTCTCTCTCTCTCTCTCTCTCTCTCTCTCTCTCTCTCTCTCTCTCTCTCTCTGTTTCTTTAATTCCTCATTGTATTATTAATTAAATTCTCTATAAAACCCAGTTGACTTGGGCATATTCATAATTTGGGAATATGTTCCCTGGCGACCACCTTATATTTGATTTAAAAACCAAGACACTGTAGTGAAACATATTTTCTGTGGTCAATTTTACTCACCCTCTCTTATATCTATCACAACTTATATCTTCCACTCTTTTAACTGCCACAAATCCATTCCATTTCTCCCTTCCCTTTTCTCTCAGTTCAGTCCTCTTTTTTCACCCCTTGATTTTTTTTTGCATGTAATATCATCTTAATCATCTTACTTCCCCATTCTCTAAGTATATTCATTCTAACTGCTCTGCTACTAATAAGAATTTATAAGAATTACAAATATCCACTTTCCATACAGGAGTACATAAAGTTTGACCTTATTATGCCCTTAAATTTTCTCTTTTTTTAAGCTTCTCTTGGGTTTTGTGTTTGGACTTAAAATTTTCTGTTTTGGACTGGTCTTGAGATCATACAAAACATGTTTCCATATTAACCATGTCACAGAAGAATACACAAACAAAATTAAAGAATAAAGATAATAAAAAAAACATGCTTTAACATGCATTCAACATTCCTATTCTCGTTCTGGTGATTTATTTTTCATCATGTGTCCAAAGGAACTGTTTTGGATCATTGTCCTGATTAGATTAGCCAAGTGCCATATTTGATCAAGTTTACAATATTGCTTTTATTGTGTACAATATACTTCTGGTTCTGCTCACTTCACTTTGTATGAATTCATTCAATTCTTCTTAGGTTTTTTTTTTCTGAAACCATCTTACATATTTTTTATAGCACAATACATGACTTCACAATAATATATCACAAGTTGTTCAACCATTCCCTAAACTGATGGATATCCCTTCAATATGACATTGTCAATACATCTTGTGGACTTGTTGATGAGAATATACAGAGCTGAAATGTACTTTTAACCTTTTTCTACAGTTGTCATTATTATAAGCTCCTGGTAGTAAAGGTTTATAGATTCAGATTTCCATCTATCCAAAATTCCACCATAGTATTCAGGTTTCATATTTAAAAGCATTTGAAACAAAAAAAAATTGCTTGCTATTCTGGAGTTGAAATAGATTAATCATATTTCCATTCATTTAAAAGGGGAAATTCAATTTGACACAAGAGTAATTTGAGTTACAAGGTTGGCCATGGAATGAATTGAAAATCTGTGTCAAGGTACAACTGTAATTCCAAATTGTCTTCCAGAATGGTTAGATTAATTCACAACTCCACCAGCAATGCATCAGTCTTCCAATTTTGCCACATCCCCTCCAACATTTATCATTTTATTTTGCTATTTTTCTATATCAGAAGTTAATTTCTTTCACTTCAGTGTTGCCTTTTGTTTTTATATCATCTCTTGGTCACTTGGAGGTCAAATACCACTGAGTAAATTGATGTACAGAAGAACCTCAGAAAAAGGAAATTAAAGAACCAACAAACCAATGAGATAGGAAATAATGATTCCTTAGGCACTGCTTGCCTTGGGTGGCCCAGGCAAATTAAGAAACTATGATTGATTCCTGTGATGTGACATGTGAGAGTAAGTGGGTGGAGAAAAAAACTTATAAGTTCAGACCAGGAGCATGTCTGGGTCTTGGGTATGTTTACAGAGGATCATATTGTACACATGGTGCATTGTAGGAAGGATCTCCCATAATAGTGACCACTGATTAGAAAGCTAAATACCTCTTTACCTCTCTCCTATTTTTCTCTCTCTTTCCTAATACCACTACTTTGATTTAATAAAGTTCTTAAGCTACAACCAGCCTCATAATTTTAATTACAATATCTAATGTTTTATTTAAGATTTTTGCATCTATGTCCATTAAGGATATTAGTCTGTAGTTTGTTTTTGTCTCTGTTTCTTGTCTGCCTGGCTTTGGAATCACTACCATATTTGTGTCATAAAAAGAACTTGGCAAGACTCCCTCTTTGCTTATTTTGTCCAATAGTTTGCATAGTATTGGGATTAGTTGTTCTTTAAATGTTTGCTAGAAGTCACTTGTGAATCCATCTATCTCTGGGAAATTTTTCTCATGGAGATCTTATCAAAGAACTTATTAAATTTCTTTCTCTGAGATGGGGTTATTTAAGTATTCTATTTCCTCTTTTGTTAATCTAAACAATTTATACTTCTGTAAATAGTCTCTAATTTCCCCTAGATTGCCATATTTATTGCATTATAATTAGGCAAAATAGCTCTTAATAATTACCTTAATTTCCTTTTCATTAGAGGTGATGTTACACTTTTCATCTTTGATACTGTTAATTTGATTCTCTTCTTTCTTTCTTATTATATTTACTAGTACTCTATTTTATTTGTTTATTTTTCAAAGTACCAGTTCCTAGTCTTATTAGTTCAATAGTTCTTTTACTTTCAATGTTATTAATTTCTCCTTTGATTTATAGGATTTCCAGTTTAATTTTTATCTGGGGATTTTAAATTTGATTTCATTCTAGTTTTTAAGTTGCAAAACCAGTTCATTGATCTCTTTCCTCTTTGATTTGTTGATATATTCACTCAGAGATAGAAATTTTTCCCTGAATACTGCTTTCTCTGTAGGTCATATATTTTGATATGTTTTCTTCTCATTGTCTTTTTCTTTAATGAAGTTTGTAATTGGTTTTATGATTTCTTTTTTGACCCACCAGTTTTGAATAATTAGCTTATTTAGTTTCCAATTAATTTTAACACTGTGTTCAGAATGGCAAACAAATATAAAACAACGTGGATGCACCCAAGATCAAAACAGTGGCATCTCATTGACTACGTCATTGTATGTCGGCGAGACATACAGGATGTAAAGATCACCAGAGCCATGAGAGGAGCTGAATGCTGGACAGACCACCAATTGGTTAGAGCAATTCTTCAAATGCTCATTGCACCTTGCCATCCAAAACGCACCTAGACAGTCTTCACAGTGAGGCAAATGCAGGAAAAATGCCTTGAGCAGAACCTGAGTCTCTACATTGTCTTCATAGACCTGACAAAGGCATTCGACACAGTGAACAGGGACGCATTGTGGGTGATCCTCAGCAAGCTCGGTTGACCAGCAAAATTCATCAAACTGATCCAGCTCTTTCATGTCGACATGACAGGGGAAGTCCTATCTGGTGGAAAGACTTCGGGTCGCTTCAACATCTCCAATGGCTTGAAACAAGGCAGTGTCCTTGCTCTGGTACTATTCAACCTATTTTTCACCCAGGTATTACGACATGCTGTGATGGATCTAGACCTGGGCTTCTACATCAAATACTGACTGGATGGTTCACTATTCGACCTTCACCACCTGACTGCAAAAACAAAGACAACAGAGAGACTCATCCTGGAAGCTCTCTTCTTAGATGACTGTGCTCTCATGGCCCACCAAGAAAATCATCTCCAAACCATGGTGGGCAGGTTCTCTACCGCAACAAAACTGTTTGGCCTGACTATCAGCCTCAGCGAAACAGAGGTGCTGTACCAACCTGCACCAGGGAGGCCAATGAACCAGCTGTGCATTACAAACAATGGCAGGCAGCTTTCTAATGTCAACACTTTTAAGTACCTGGGCAGCACCATCACCAACGACGGGTCCCTAGACCACAAGATCAATGCCAGGGTCCAAAAGGCCAGCCAGGCACTTGGGCAGCTGCGCTGCAAAGTCCTCCAACACAGAGGTGTAAGCACTACGACGAAGCTCAAAATGTATAACGCAGTGGTCCTCAGCTTACTCCTGTACGGTTGTGAGACATGGACACTGTACCGGAAGCAAATGAAACAGCTGGAGCAATTCCACCAACGCTCTGTGAGATTTAAAATGGTTGAGGTCTTAAACTGTAGTGATTAAAATAGTGGAAGATATAAGTTGTAGATCACTGTAGATCACTACCAATCACTGTAGATGTTTCTAAAGAACCGCCCATTTTGAATTCACAGCTGAGTAGTTTTAATCTCTTTAGTAAGTCAGAAAAAAATGCTGCTGTGTCGACAAATTTCATTAAGAAAAAACCTCTGAATAAGTTATCACCCTTTTAGGTTTAAGTAGTTTACAAGTTGCCCCACCTTTATAGGTACTTAGTATCACATTGTATCAATTCTAAAACAGTCATGACTCAAAGAACTTCCTGTCCCTTCCATAAGCATGGATCAAAGTACTTTCATTGTTTAGCAAACAGTTTTCTGTCCTAAAGCAGTCTTAAGTAGGGTGGAGCAGGGACACTCCCATAGCTAGGAGCCCCCACACTCAAGTAGAGTTCTCACCATCTGCTAGGGAATTTTTTTAAGTAGAAGAGTCCCCAATGGGGAAAACCCCTAACATTTATAAGTCTGAGAGATTTTAAGGTTTACAGCTCCCTCCGGTCAATCATGAGGATCCGATGGCAGGACCGAATCACCAACCAGGAAGTCCTCAACAGAGCCAACTCCACCAACATCAAAGTCCTGGTCCTCAAAGCCCAGCTACGATGGTTTGGACACGTCATCCGCATGGACCCACAGCGAAGACCAAGACAGGTATTCTATGGCGAACTGTCAGCTGGACTCAGGAAACAAGGCCGACCGAAGAAAAGATTCAAGGATCAGCTAAAGTCCAACTTGAAATGGGCTGGCATGACACCAAAGCAACTAGAACTCTCTGCCTCTGACAGAAGCAGCTGGAGAACCCACATTAACTATGGAGCCACCACCTTTGAAGATGAGCGACGTCGACGTCTTGCCGCTGCGTGTGAATGCCGACACCAGGCCACAACCGCACCTCCCATCACAACTGGCGTCCCATGCCCCATGTGCCACAAACTGTGCGCCTCAGCCTTTGGACTCCAAAGCCACATGAGGGTACACTGTAGATGAAACTGCACAAAGACAATCGTCATTCTCGGTCACCAAGCGACTACTACTACTACTACTAATTTTAACTTGCCTTTCCATGATCCCTTATTAATTATTATTTTCATCTCAGTATGATCTAAAAATTGCATTTATTATTTCTGATTTCCTACATTTGTTTGTGATGTTTTTATGCCCTGATATATAGTCAATCTTTGTAAATGTAAAATGTACCATGCGTGGCTGAAAAGAAGGTATATTCCTTTTTATCCCTATTCATTTTTCTCCAGATATTTATTAGCTTTAATTTTTCCAACATTTAATTCACTTTCCTACTTTTTTCTTTTTTTGTTCAATTTATCTAGTTCTGATAGGGGAAGGTTGAGGTCCCCCACTCATATGGTTTTAGTATATATTTTCTCCTAAAGCTCCTTTAGTTTCTGCTTTAACTATCTGGATGCTATATCATTTGGTGCATACATGCTGAGTACTAATATATCTTCATTTTTCATATAAATATGTTTTATCAAGATGTTTTAACCTTCCTCATCTCTTTAACTCAAATCTATTTTTACTTTAGCTTTGTCTCAAATCATGATTGCTACTCCTGCCTTCTTTGTCTCAGTTGTACCCCAGAAAATTCTGTTCCAGACTCTTACTGTTACCCTGTGCATATCTACCTGCCTCAAGTTTTTTTCTCATAGACAACATATGTTAGGATTTTGGTTTTTAATCCATTCTGATATCTGCTTCTGTTTTATGGGTAAGTTCATCCTATTCACATTCACAATCATGATTGCCAACCATGTATTCCCCTCCATCATTTTATGCCCTTTAAATCCTACTCTAGCCTCTTTTAATCTGTTCCTCCTCAGCAGCATTTCACTTATAGTCAGACTCCCCATTTTCTCCTCCCTAATGTTATTTCCCTCCCCACCCCTCCCTTATTATTATTATTATTCCTCTGTATTAGTTAAAAAGAATCACCAAATTATAATAATTAAAATTTAATAATGAGGCTGCTAGTAGGTTTTTTACATCAAAGTAGTGATAGTAAAGAGAGGGAAATGTCAAAAGGAGATAGGCAGCATTTTAGCTAAATACTATTATTTTGTTCTGATGTAATAATGTTCACCTTTGACAAAGGCTCTTTCAAGTCCATTATTCAGTAAGAAGAATGCAAGAATCTCTTCAGAAAGAGTCACCAGTGCAGTTGTATCTTCAGCAAGAGTGTCACCAATGCAAGAATGTGTCTTCAGACCTCTGTACATGTGTTTATAAGTTATTTTCTCAACTCACCAGCTCTCCCAAGTCACATCTCAGGAACCAATAATAGTTCTTCAATTTGCCTCTCACCACCTGGGGGGCAGTGCCTGTGGGATCAATTTCCTGTCTCTGAGGGTGTGTCTGTACCTGCACATCAATGACAAAGGATCTTTAAGTTCCTGACTGATTACATCAAAGGTTGCTGATTGATTATATCAAAGAAAATATAGAGAGGATAATTCCATTTTCACACCCCTCTTACTATAGGGCCTTTTCAATGCTTCCCCCCACTTCTCCTTCCCCTGTATGGCTCCCCTCAGCACCATCCCATTTCTTATTACCTTTCTACTTCTCTTGAGGGCAAGATATAATTTTCTGCCCTAATGGAGCTGAGTGTTCTTCCCTCTGTGAGTCATTTCCAATGAGTGTAAGATTTATCTATCACCAACCTCATCCTCCCTTTCATTATATTGGTTTCCCCATGACCCCACCATGTATTTCTTTATGAAATATTTTACCCCATTTTACCTTTCATCCCATTTCTCTTTCTATTATCCTCTTTTTCACCCCTTGGTTTTATATTATTTTGACATATCCTATACAGTTTACCACCATACCCTCAATGTATACTTCTAGCTATTATGATCATGATAATTTTTAAGAGTTACAGATATCTTTTCATATTGGAATACATAGCATTTGACATTATTGTATGCTTTATTTTTCTTTCCTATTTACCTTATGGTGATTCTCTTGAGTTCTGTATTTGGGCATTGACTTTTCTGTTTTAGTCTGGTCTTTTTTTCGGGAATGCTTGGAAATCTTCTATTTTATTAAATGATATATGTTCTGAAAGAATATGGTAAATTTTTCTTGGAAGTTGATTCAAAGTTTCCTTACCTTCTTGAATATCATATCCCATGCCTTCTGGTCCTTCAGTGTAATTGCATCCAAATACTGTGTAATCCTTACTGGGCTCCATGACATCTGAATTATTTCCTCCTAGAACCTTATAGTATCTTCTCCTCATCTGGAAGTTCATGAGCTTGGCTTTAACATTTCTGGGAGTTTTCAATTTATTTATTATTAAATGGGGATTTAATGAAGGATGTGATCTGTGTATCTCTATTTTGCCCTCTTTTTCAAGAATATCAGGGGAGTTTTCTTGAATAATTTCCTGTAGAATGATGTCCAGAATTTTCCTTTGGTCATGATTTTCAGGTTTTCTAATCATTCTTGAATTGTCTCTCCTGGATCTATTTTATTGGTCAGTTGTTTTCTCAGTGAGGTATATCATATCATTCTCAATTTTTCCATTCTTTTGATTTCTTTATTGTTTCTTCTTTTCTTGAAAGGTCATTAGTTTCTAATTGTCCAACTCTAGCTTTTAGAGATTGAAATTCTTCCACTATTTTTTGGTTTTACTTCTCTTTTTGGTCATTTTTTTTCTTTTAAGTCATTTTTCCTTTCTTCTATTTTATTTACTTTTTCATTTTCCAGAAGGTCAATTCTAGCTTTCAATGCCTGTGCCTCTGTTTCCAGATGACTTATTTTGCTTTTTAGTTAATTATTTTAATTTCTTCATTTTTCTTCAGGCTGTCTTATTTGATTTTTTTTCAATTCTTTTTTGAGTTCCTCCAGAACCTATATCCAGCTCCCTAGCTATTGTTGATTTTTTTTTATCTTTGCTTAATGTTCCCTGCCTTTCATCCTCTTCCATTTGATCCTTACTCCCACAGAAGCTTTCAATTGTGCCTTTTATCTTTTTATCTTTTTACTCGTTTTATTTACCTGTATTTTTTTTTGTTTTGCCCTAAAGGGTAGCTCAGTATCCAAACTCAGCATGAAGAAGTTAAAGAAGTTGATACCTTTGCCCATTCTCCTCAAATTTCTATATTCCTAGGTTTTTAAGAGACAGATATTTTCCCCAAAAACAAAAAAAATAGCAGTGAAATGAAATGCAAAAAACTGAGAAATTCTCAAAAGTCTCAAAAGACTCCAAACTTCAGGAATGTGTTGTGACCATGTGACCAGAGGGTTACACTGATAACCATCAATAAATCCCTGATAACCATCAATAAATGGATAAATATGGCATGCTGTTTCATATTTTTGAGATCTCCACATCTCATTGATAGACAACATCCCAAACTCAAGACAACCCTCCCATAGATGCTTCTATGTCATGTAGTCACTGATAGCATCCAAAATGTCAGAAACCTCCCTTTCTCCCCAGTTTTCTGTCCGTATGTGTCACATATCATATATTACAATCCTTTTCAGTAAAAGCATAGAAACTAAACCCTCCTATCTGTGGGACAGTTAGCTCCCATCTTTGCAACTAGTCATTTGAGTTTCAAATAATTCATTTTTATTTTCTAATTGTTTATTGGCAGGACTTAGACTTCTTTAGGTGTATAATAAAGATGGATGTTTTGCAAAAACTGAGAAGTGCAAACATAAGAGTGATTAACAGGAGCATATGACTAAGGGTCACATGGGAGTTTGAAGCTAGAGATCCAGGAAAGATACTATGCCCAACAGATTTCATCAGGCCTCTCCTCGAAGGACCTGACTTTGAGGCTAGGAAAAGGCTTTCTCCTGAGACTAACAGAAGAAAAGAAATCTTTTGGATCTGGCTGCTGGCAGTTTGAATCAAGAAGATTGAAGATAGACTAAGCAACTGAAGATCCTGGCCCATTTGATTGGACTCCTGGTGTGAGACTTCACTATAGGGGAATTTACTGTTTAATAAGATAGTTTTAGATGGTTTATAAATATTAGATTGTTAATATAATTAGTATAATTTCCTCCTAAACCCCTGTTTCTTCCTCCCCTTCCCAACCAATAAATCTGAATTATTTATATGTCCCCTCTTGTTCTTTCCTCACCCCCAAATCCCAACATAATAGGTGGGACCTCTTCATGAATCCCAGAACTGCCCACCTATAACAAAAGAAGAAAGGACATACACACACACACACACACACACACACACACACACACACACACATATAATTGGACAGTTCATTTATGCTAAAATGGAGGTTAATTCTAAAATTGAATTATTGTTGCTGGGTAGTGTCTACGGTTCCAAAGGATCTATTAGGTCCAATTCAATCTCTTATTCTGTGAGATACGACTATGGAAAACTCACTTAAACTTGGCACTCAAAGGGAATTGTAAGGAATTTTTGACTATTGATATTTCAAGAGAACAAATTGTTCAACTGGAAAAGTGATTTTTAAAAGCTTATTTATTTAATTAATTTAGAATATTTTTCCATGGTTCCATGATTCATGTTCTTAACCTCCCCTCCACCAACCTCACTCCCATAGCCAACCAGCAATTCCACTGGGTTTTACATGTGTCTTTGGTTGTAAATTATCTTCACAGTTCTTATAGTCCCATTGAGGATCCTGGAATGGCCAGTGTGCTGTATTGATCCCCCAGTCTTTATTAACATGAGATATTGTTTTATTTTTCTCATGTTCTAATAGGAAAGCCTGGAGTAGATTTTTAATGTCTTTGAAATATGAATCATACTGAAAAAATGTCAGCCATCTTTTTCATTACCACAAAGGAATATGCTTCAAAAGTAGGTACATTATGTGTCAATTCATTTATGTCTTGGGAACTAAAAGGTATATGGTATATTAGTGTCACCACATCCCCACTGCATCCTATTTTAGGCACTTCCCTTGAGGGGGAAAGAAATTTATTTGCATCAGGTAATAGTGAGTCAGTTTGGTTAGCATCAGTTTTGTTAGAAGGATGAGATTTCCAAGGGCCTAGGATTGGATGTGGGGTGGGAGAAAGAACAGGAGAAGATGGGATTTCAGGAGAAGGATCTTGTGAAGTAAGGTCAGCTAAGAGTTTCAGAGCATGAGAGAGGTAGTTCTGCACCTGTGCTATAGGAGAAACAGGCTTATAAAAGTCTGACATGTTTTGGGTGGGGTCAGTATTTTCCATTTGACCATGTAAGAAGTATTTGAAATTCTCTAATTGGATTTGCATTTCTGCCTGCGTTTCAGCTTTAATTTTTCATATGGTAGCATTTCTTGTCACAATATTTAGGAATAGAAAAATAAAATTACCTAAGAACATAAGGAATAGGAGGCATTCTGAAACCTTTAAGGTTCCTAATTGTTCAAAAGCCAGAAAAATTTCATGTAATATAGCATCCATTTTATTTATTATATACATACATACATACATATATATATATATATATATATATATATATATATATATTTGTTAAATTGATTATAATTCTGGCTTTTAGTCAGTAGATGGAGCTACTGGCTAGGGTTTAAAGTCAGGGTGTGACAATTAAAGGTAAGGGTGTGGTCCTTTTAAGGATGTCACATATTAATTTGATTAACTCCTTGGTTGGAGGGTGGGAGAGGATTAACTCCTTTTGTTGTAGGCTAAGCATATGAGTGACAATAGGAAGCAGCTGACTTCCTCCTCAGGGTGAAAATGCCAGAACCATGTGTTTCTATCATGTGCTTCCAGGGAGCAGCTTCTGGGCTGCTTTCTTGAGTTGGCCACATATCAACAAGGTCTTTATAAATTATTTTTTACCTTATTTGGGCTGGGGAAGCTTCTTAGAGTAAAGAAGATCAGTTTTTATTATTGTTATTGTTGTTACTTTAACATTCTTCTTCCTGACTGATGTCTCTAGGTTTTACTTCTCACTTAACTCTAGAGATGGTGGGGTTTGGAAAAAAGAAAGTAGATTTTTTTGCTAGAGCAGTTGGAGGATTATTTTACCCAGGTTCTTGCCCTCACAGCTAATTAAGAAACAAGGCAAAGTGTGGGGCCTCAAGGTCTAGGTACTAAGATTAAAGACAGCTGGGCTATCTTTGTTTTTAAGGGGGAAAAGGAGAAAAAAGTTGAACTCACCTTTTGCAGCTGATTTGTGTAGACACAAAATAATCTATTAAAAGCTGATTTAGGCATAGTCACAAAAGTAAAGGAAAAATTTAGAAAAGATAGGAAGTTTGAGGGTGTTTCATCACAACCAACATGGTCAGCCAATTAAAATGTAAGTGGGGGAAAAAGGTTTAATTTTAAAAGGGTTGGACTTGTAATTTATAAGTGTGGTTACCAGGAATTTAATTAATTCCAAAGAGATTTTATTTACAATTTATTTTAAAAATGTAGAAATAGTGAAGCAAGAAATCAGAGAGAGGATAAGGTAAGATATCTAGCGTAAAAACTAAGTAATTTATCTACAGCCCTTCTCTCAGCCTGGGCAGGGAGAATTAGTTTTTAGCTGGAGGGGCCTTGGCCCTTGTAGCCGAGGCCTTGGAGATACAGGGAACCTCTCTCAAGAGGATAACTCTTTCCTGAGGCCTGACTCTTCAGAGAAAAATCAGCAGTTAAAAGTCAGCTTTTCACACACCATATGTCAGTCCAGTTAGGAACAGGGTCTCAGGTCCAGTCAGCAGATCAAAGAATGAAGAATTCTTTTTTTTTCAGTCTCCACTTCCAAAAATGAAGAACTGTGTCTCACAGAAAGTGACTGCCCCTTTTAAAGACATTTTCTCTTGCATCACTTCCTGTGTCTTCCCCTAATTTTACATCTACCAAACACAGCTGATGCTTTGTTTTAGGACTGCCCAGAAGGCAGTCAGTCTATTCTGACTCATCACCTACTGTCATACACGTCGGTCACAGACCTCCCCCACTCAATGTGTAAAATGGGGTGTTCGCACCTTTGGTGATTAAATCTAAAATGGATAGATCTTTATACTTAACTTTTAAGTACCATGTTTATACTCATGGGCATTAAGTCTAAAAATAGACAGGGTTTACAATTTAATCTTCATAATCGGGGGAGAGTTAAATATTTTCATTGTTATAATCAGGGGAGAATTAAATTTAATCTTCACAAGACCTACTTTCATATTATTAATATTTGAACTAAGGTTTAGAGTCTACATCCAAAACATATCCCCATTGAACCATGTGATTAAGCAGTTTTCTTCTGTGTTTCTACTCCCACAGTTCTTTCTCTGAATGTTGTAATAGAGGGTTAAGTCTGGTTGTAAAGAGAGAGAGGGAGAAAGAGTAGAGTAGAGGCCTCCTTTCTCAAAGCAGGGTTCAGGGGAGACAGCAGCTGTTTAACGGAGCCAAGGGAGAGGAAATGGGGAGTGAGTAGTTTCCCCACTTCAGCCTCCCCTCAGCTATGGCTGCTCACCCCAAACTACCTCTTGACTTCCCTCTACTACTATATTTCCTCAGAGAGAGAGTTATCCTCCCCTGAAGCTGGAACTGTTTTCCACTCACACTAGAGTCAGTTGGGGAAAGACAAGAAACTTTATTCTAAGTAATCAATTTGGGAATAACACTGGGATATGGCTGTGGGAAGGGTTTTTGTGAGGAAAGAGGGAAAAATGCATCCCTAGTCTATCTACCCTTACCTCCCTCCTCAAATGGGGGAACCCAGGTCTAGGCAGCCTAGCCTCTGAGAGATACAGGCTTGGATGGCCTTGGTCTTGGTCCATAGGCACAGTTCTGACCCAGGGAGCCAGGATCTGTGAGGTGATCTTGTCAGCTGCTTGGCTATCTTCTCCAACTGCCCCTTCAGTTGGGAATTAGTAGAAGGAAGGGTGTCCAGTCACCAGGAGAAGAAGTAAATCTTTCCTCAGGAGCAAAGTCTTGGCCAGACCTCTCCTTAGGCTCTCTCAGGATTGAGAGCTAACTGCCTCCCTCTGACAGAAACTTTTGCTTTCCCAAAATTCCAGAACATCTCCTAGGGCCCCTCCCCCACTGTGGCTGAGACTGTCAATTTCCCAGACTATAACTCCAGTTCTAGGGGTTTGAAACTCCTATTACAATGTGAATTGTGTTCTTTCTCATAAGTTCCCCAGAATGGCCCTGAATCAGTGCATTGCTGCTACTAGAGAAGTCTATTACATTCGATTGTGCTACAATGTATCAGTCTCTGTGTACAATGTTCTCCTGGTTCTGCTCATTTCACTCTGCATCAATTCCTGGAGGTTGTTCCAATTCATATGGAATTTCTCCAGTTCATTATTCCTTTTAGCACAATAGTAATCCATCACCAACAGATACCGCAATTTCAGGCATTTCCCAATAGAAGGGCATCCCCTCATTTTTCAATTTTTTGCCACCACAAAGAGCTCACATATTTTCATACAAGTCTCTTAGAAAAGTTATTTTAATATATAGAAATGTTCCTGGGCTAGCACTCCATAAAATTAACTTTGCATTTTCCCTACTAATGCTAAAAATACCCTCAAAAACACTTAGGAAATTATAATTTCTCATCAAAGGTCCAGATTAGTTTTAAAGAATAGTGGTTTTTATGAGCTATTCAATTAAAAAAGAGGATAATACCAGAAATATACAGATAGTTAAGAATAAGTTTTGTTTTACTTTATTTTTAATTTCAACTTACGTGTATAGACAAATGCATAATCAATTAAATCATTTAATTTTAGGGTCAGTTTGTTGTAGCTGAAGAAATACTCTATTAGTAAAAAAAACTTCTGACTTTTTGCCCTCTCCTTTACATTTACCAATTATTTAAAATTTCGATGTCATTTAACATTTAAAAGAATTAGTTTTCTGAAATGTAAAGTTAAATTTAAAATCATATTGATATGTTTTGCTCTTACATTTCTTTTTTTTTTTAATTTTAAAAGCTCTCTTTAAACTCATTCAATAGGTATGATAAGGTGAAAACAATTTAAAAGGAGTGCCAGAAAACTCAGGTGCGATAGAGAGAGGCAACTATGGATAGGTCTCAGGAATTCTGGCCTTTGCTAAACCCAGAGTGAACCAAGGAGTAATAAATAATTCTTGGTGCTGATTTGGTAGTAATAGGAGTTAGACTTGATTTCTTAATGAATCCAAACTCTAGGGTCATATTCCATGGAAATTCTAGATTCCCTTAAAAAAGAAAGTTTCCTAAATGATTGGCTCCTGTGGCAACACAAGAAATAGTTACTGAGAATCACCTGTCACCTTATTACTGGTTGGATAATTAAAAACAACACAAAATGCCAACAAAATACACAAAACTAGAACAAACTTTCTTTCAGTGCACTCATTGGTTGGCCCTCTGAGTAGTCCAACTACATGTGGGATGACAAGTCTGGAGCGCCAAGAGGTCTCCAAGGGGCCCTTTTCATATGATCCACAACTAAGTGTTGATGACCAAAAAATGAAATGCATCGAGAAGCCCGTATCTGTACCAAAGATATCCACTATCCACATACAATCCACAGTCATTTTGGTTTAAAACAGCATGCTTAGTTTGTATAATGGAAAGAGATAGGGACAGAGCTTCCTCTGCAAGCTCTCTTCCAGTCAAAAGGGCAAAGGCCAGTAGGCTTTTATTCAGCAGTCTGCTACACTGAACTTACTCTCAGATCCATGACCAGATGGAGAAGTCATAAGAAAGGAAAGTCCCTTTGTAGGACATAGCTCCATGAAACACAAAATAGTCAGCAACTCTGTTTTGGATTTACTTTATTATTATTTGGGGGGAGGGTGCCTGTTAAAATGTGCACTTCTATGAGTGTAAAGACTCAATTTCTTTATTTTTAAATAAAAGTTTTATTTCTTCCAAACATCTATTTATTTGAATAAAGAAGAAA
This sequence comes from Monodelphis domestica, assembly GCF_027887165.1. Lineage (NCBI taxonomy): Eukaryota > Metazoa > Chordata > Mammalia > Didelphimorphia > Didelphidae > Monodelphis > Monodelphis domestica. The sequence continues at coordinate 243,917,169 of NC_077234.1, forward strand.
AACAATTCAGCAAAACTAAATACAACATCAACCTAATTCATTATTAAATGTATTTTATAGCCATAGTTCTAAACATCTGCAAAAAATGTAGGGAGGTAAATTCTCAAAACTCTTCTTTTGGGCCAAGAACGTTCATTACCATTTTCCTGCAACCCCTTTTGTTGCTCTTTCCATTTCCAAACATTACTTGTGTATATTGTTCTGTTTTTCCTACTCACTTTACATCAGATTAAGGAAAACTTCTCTTGGTTCTTTCTTCTCTACATTTATGGTGATGATACAGTACATTCATACTTCATTAGGTTCATGTTATTTAATTTTTAATTATTTCTAACTCAAGGGATATTTACAATGTCTGCAGTTCTTTGCCACTAAAAAAAGAATATAGTACATATGGAAAATTTCCTCAAGATTATACTCTTTTCTTTGGTAGGATTTTGACGCTCAAAAGTCAGTGAGTTCAGGATATAATGACAATCAACTCAGAATATTATTTTTTAATAAATCATAATTGTGTTGATACATACAAATGCTATGGCTGGACTTTTTTTACTTTTATGACAATATTTTTAAATTTTAGAGTTAGAAAAGGCCACAAGAAGCATCTTACTTCTTCCTTTTAGTAGATATATTTAGTTGGTCACCCACTTTACCAGAGAATATCAAGACAAGTCTTTGAACCAACCTTATCTTATTTTATGCTTCATTTTATTTTTTAATAGTATGGACAATGAATATCTGTGGCACCATTTTGCAAACCAGTTGTTCTAAATGGCAGCATAGAGGCAGCAAATATTCAGACCTCTGAAAACCCTTCCTTAACAATTACAAACTAAATACATCTAGGGGAATGAAAATCAAACTAAACAAGACAGAGCCAAGGAACCCTCCTGCTGGACTCAATTCAAAAGATCCACCCCCCCCCCCAAAGCCTGAATCCCAGAACACTCAGGGTTAACTGGAAGGAAGAGGGAAGGTCCCAGGACCCCTCCCCCACCTAGAGTGCTAAGCCTCCAGCAGTAGCTGGAACCTCTGAGCAGGCAAAGGCGCTGGTCTGGAGAGAGTACCTTGTGGGGAAAGCCATGCCAGGATCAGAGTGTCCAACACAGGCAGTGGGGGAGCAGATAGAGAAGAAACACATAGCACAGAATGGGCAGCAGTTGTAGCAACAGAGACATTCCATATTGCTCCCCCCCTTCCCAAGGTTTTGGCCTCAGGGCACATCCAGCAACCCAGCCAGACTTAATCCCATCAAAGTCTTCAGAGGGCAGGGAAGCTCACCTCCAATGAAGAGGAAATTAAGGCAATCATTAAAAACTTCTTTGCCCAATTATATGGCAAAAAATATGGCAATCTAGGTGATATGGATGAATATTTACAAAAATATAAATTGCCTAGTATGAGATTTAAAATGGTTGAGGTCTTAAACTGTAGTGAGTTAAAATGGTGGAAGATATAAACTGTGATAGATATATGAGAAGGTGAGTAAATTTGACCGCAGAAATATGTTTCACTACAGTGTCTTGGTTTTTAAATCAAATATAAGGTGGTCGCCAGGGAAATATTCCCAATTATTCAAATACCCAAGTCAATTGGGTTTTATAGAGATTTTAATTAACAATACAATGAGTAATCAAAGAGAGAGAGAGAGTAAGAAAGGAATAAGTATGAAGGGCCTCAAGCCAATATGGCCTAGACCTGAGTCTTTAGAGAGAAATCAGTCAGTTTTTTAACATTCACCACAAGGTCTGACTAAACAAGGATTTTAGTGACATCAGGCCAGCTCCATCTCAGCTAACTTGACCAGAGAGCCTTCCAGCCAGAGACTGTTCCAAAAGGCCTCTCTCAAGAGATTCTTCCCAAGCGGTCCTCATCAGAGATCCTCCAAAAGGCTTTCTCAAAAAGGATATCTATATCCAAGAGATTCTGCTTTTTCTTATATATGGGGTTTTCTCCCATGTCACCTCCCCTAAGTCCCTACATCTACTAATCACTGTAGATGCTTTCCAAAGGACTGCCCATCTGAATTCCTGCTAAGTCAACCAATCTCCTCAGTAAGTATGAACCAGTGAAAACACAGCTGAGTCAACTAATCTCATTAAGACAAAACTTGCCCGACCCTTTTAGATACCTAGCATCTCATTGTATCAATTCTAAAAGCAGGCCTGGCTCAAAGAACTCCTTGCCCCACCATATGCATGGATCCATGTACTTTCTTTGTTTAGCAATGAGTTTTCTCCCCTAAAGCAGTTTTAAGTACTGTTGGAGTAGAGGTCCTCCCATTTCTGATCCTGGCGAGTTCTCACATCAAAATGGGGAATTTCTCAGTAGGGAATTTGTTCCAATTAAGAATTCCCTGATGGGGAAATTTTTAACATTCGCAAGTCTGAGAGATTTCAAGATTTACACTAGAATAACAGAGGAAGAAATAGATTACATAAACAACCCCATATCAAAAAAAGAAATTGAACAAGCCATCAAAGAACTCCCTCAGAAAAAAAAAAAACCCAAGTCCTCATGGATTCACAATTGAATTCTATCAAACATTCAAAGAACAAATAATCCCAATATTATACAAACTCTTTGACAGAATAAGCCAATAAGGAGTTCTACCAAATTCATTTTACGACACAAACATGGTACTGATTCCAAAGCCAGGCAGGTCCAAAACAGAGAAAGAAAACTATAGACCAATCTCCTTAATGAATATAGATGCAAAAATCTTAAATAGGATACTAGCAAAAAGACTTCAGCAAATGATCAGGAGGGTTATTCACTATTACCAGGTAGGATTCATACCAGGAATACAAGGATGGTTCAATATTAGGAAAACTATCCACATAATTGATCATATCAACAAGTAAACTGACAAAAATCACATGATTATCTAAATAGAGGCAGAAAAAACCTTTGACAAAATACAACACCCATTCCTAGTGAAAACACTAGAATATATAGGAATAGAAGGGCCTTCCCTACAAATATTAAACATTAGATATCTAAACCCATCAGCAAATACCATCTGCAATGGGGATAAATTAATGCATTCCCAATAAGATCAGAAGTGAAACAAGGATGCCGGTTAACACCTCTATTATTTAACATTGTACTAGAATCACTAGCTGTAGCGATTAGAGAAGAAAAAGAAATTGAGGGTATTAAAATAGGAAATGAGGAGACCAAGCTATTGCTCTTTGTAGATGATATGATAGTCTACTTAAAGAATCCTAGAGTATCAACCAAAAAGCAAATAAAAATAATCAACAATTTTAGGAAAGTTTCAGGATACAAAATAAACCCACATAAGTCATTAGCATTTCTATATTTCTCCAACCATCTCTGCAGCAAGAATTAGAAAGATAAATTCCTTTTAAAATCCTCCTAGACAATATAAAATACTTAGGAATCTATCTGCCGAGATAAACACAGGAAGCATATGAATACAACTACCAAAAACTCTCCACACAATTAAAACTAAAACTAAAAATTGGGAAAAAATTGACTACTCATGGGTAGGAAGAGCTAACATAATAAAAATGACAATCCTATGCAAATTAATTTACTTATTTAGTGCCATACCCATTGAACTACCAAAAAAACTTTTTTACTGAATTAGAAAAAACTATAACAAAGTTCATTTGGAAGTACAAAAGATCAAGGATATCCAGGGAAGTCATGAAAAAAACATGTGAAAGAAGGAGGACTTGCAGTCCCAGATCTCAAACTATACAATAAAGCAGTGGTCATCAAAACAATTTGGTACTGGCTAAGAGACAGAAAGGAGGATAAGTGGAATAGACTTGGGGTAAGTAACCTCAGCAAGACAGTCCATGATAAGCCCAAAGATCCCAGCTTTTGGGACAAAAATCCACTATTCGATAAAAACTGCTGGGAAAATTGGAAGACAGTGTGGGAGAGATTAGGTTGGGATCAACATCTCATATCCTACACCAAGATAAACTCAAAATGGGTGAGTGACTTGAATTTAAAGTAGCAAACTAGAAGCAAATTAGGTGAACACAGAAGAGTATACATGTAAGACCTTTGGGAAAGGAAAGACTTTAAAAGCAAGCAAGACAGAAAACGTCACAAAATGTAAAATCAATAATTGTGATTACATCAAATTAAAAAGGTTTTGTACAAACAAAACCAATGCAACCAAAATTAGAAGGGAAGCAACAAAATGGGAAATAATCTTCATAACAAAAACCTTTGACAAAGGTATAATTACTCAAATTTATAAAGAGCTAAACCAATTGTACCAAAAGTCAAGCCATTCTCCAATAGATAAATGGGCAAGGGTCATGAATAGGCAATTTTCAGTTAAAGAAATCAAAACTATTAATAAGTGCTTGAAAAAGTCTTCTAAATCTCTTATAATCAGAGAGTTGCAAATCAAAACAACTCTGAGGTATCAACTCACACCTAGAAGATTGTCTAACATGACAGCAAGGGGAAGTAATAAATGCTGGAGGGGATGTGACAAATTCGGGACATTAATGCATTGTTCGTGGAATTGTGAATTGATCCAACCATTCTGGAGGGCAATTTGGAACTATGCCCAAAGGGTGATAAAAGACTGTCTGCCCTTTTATCCAGCCATAGCACTGCTGGATTTGTACCCCAAAAGGATAATGAGAAAAAAGTTTTGTACAAGAATATTCATAGCTGTGCTCTTTGTGGTGGCAAAAAATTGGAAAATGAGGGGATACTCTTTGATTGGGGAATGGATGAACAAATTGTGGTTGGTGATGGAATACTATTGTGCCCAAAGGAATAATGAACTGGAGGAATTCCATGGGAACTGGAACGACCCCTAGGAATTGATGCAGAGTGAGAAAAACAGAACCAGGAGAACATTGTACACAGAGACTGATACACTGTGGTACAATCAAATGTAATGGACTTCTCCATTAGTTGCAATGCAGTGATCCTGAATATCTTGGAGGAATCTATGCGAAAAAAAAAAACATTATCCATATTCAGAGGAAAAACTGTGGGAGTAGAAACACAGAAGAAAAACTGCTTGAATACATGGGTCTAGGGTATATCATTGGGGATGTAGACTCTAAATGAACACCCTAATGTAAACACCAACAACATGGAAGTAGGTTTTGATCAAGGACACATGTAATACCAAGGGATATTGTGCGTCAGCTGTGGGAAGGGTGGGTGGAGGGGAAGGAGGGAAATAATGGGATTCTTGTAACCAAGGAATTATTTTCTAAATTGACTAAATTAATTTAAAAACACGAGCTTAAGAGAAAAATGCAAACTACTCCAGTATCTTTGCTGTGAAAACCTCAAATGGGTTCTCAAGAGTCAGACATGATAGAAATAACTGAACCACCACAACCAATATTACTGAGGTTTGTTGCCTACATTCATAATTGAAGAAAATGCTTAATTTTAATTAAAGGTTAGAGACAATAAAGACATAATTTTTTTCTCATCTGAAAAAAAATATAGTGCACCTATGTGACATGAATAGAACGCATGAAATCTGGAAGAGCCATGTTTAAATCTAGCCTTAAACATGTACTGTGTGACAAGAAACCTAAATTTCAATTTCTTCATAAATTATATGATTGGGAGAAGAAAATGGCAAAGCACTCCATTCTTTTTACCAAGAATACTCAAATGTCATCACGAAGATTTGGATATTACTGAAAAATAACTGAAGTGACTGTACAAAATCTTTTCTGACAATAATGAGATAATTTATCTCATTATTTCTCCTCACTATATATTTGGATGAACCATTTATAATTTTAACTATCTAGTTAGTGATCAAACACACCGAGTATATTTCAAAATTTGAAATGGTCTCAAAATGCTTGGTTCTGACATTACTCTTTTCCAGAATACTTTCGCCTTTATTATCCTTTCATAGATTCTTCAATAATAATTATACTAAATATATCATAATGTAAATCAGTGGGCTTTTACAGTATTCATTTTTGTAGTCAAAATTCAAATTTTATTTAAATATTTGTATTGTATTTTTGTTGATTTCCGAATATTAGGAAATGATATTTTTGCAGTAAAAATACTGCATCTCTTTTTATCTCTGCAAAACCTTGGTGTGGAAGCAAAGACAGACATTGCACTTCCATAATGTATTATTTTACTAGACATTTTCAATGAGTAAGAAAACTTTATGCCTATGAAATAACCTTATCTGTAGGTTCTCTGCAGGCATCATTATCAGATAATATATTAGATAAATAACATATTTTTAATGCTAATAAAGAGGTGTGAATGACATTCACAACTCTTAATTAGTGCTAGTGTCAAGAGAAGCAGAAGCTTAGGATTCTCCAAAAGGATAATATTGAATATTAAATAATAATTAACACCTTACTGGAAATTCAGTACTGCAGGCCTGTCTAAAAAGATTTAGTATGTCAAATTAAATGTTTAAAGAAATGTACATTTACCAAGTCAATAACCATATAATAAAGAGATGACAATGCTAGAGGCTAAAAGATTGGCTTGTGCTTATCTGTAACAATATGTCAATCTATTAAATGTATGTATTTATTCTTTGATTTTCCCTTTTCATTTTCCTATTCATGTCTTACCTGTTCTCATTTTTTACTCACCCTCAAATGAATATTCTCTAAACTGATAAAAGGCATTAGATTAATTTTACTTGTGATTTAAACCTAAGATTTAGTTCAGAGATATATCATTCCAGATGAATCTAAATAATTAAAACCATATATTCATTGTCAAATCAAAGAGTCAGAAATATTGCCAATCCTTTGTAATTAATTCAATTATGTATCATTTTATAATAAAGAGCTTTTAAAAATAGCTTTTAATTAGTCAGTTCTAGTAAGATTCCTGTCACTATTTTATAAGCTGTATTTCTGATACTTAAAATAGTTTACACAGTGCTATAAACTCTCCTAAAAGGAAATTAATAGGGTTAAATAATTATTTTTAAAGTGTCAGATACTCATTCTTTCATTGTCTATTGTATTAAATATTATTCTTTGTATATGCTAAATAATTGATTTATAAATATTTTTAAATATAATTACTTATATGTATCTATTATTTTTTCTTCTCTTGACATCCTTTCCCCAGACATAAATTGATAGACTTGGTCATTGAACTCTTAAACTATTTCTGATGAAAAGGGAACTTCATCTAGCACCAGGTTGTCATGGTAATTCTTCCATCAGCATAATCAATTCTTATAAACACTTGAAAAAGTTTTGCTGACTTTGAAATAATGCAATCAAAGACTTCATATAACTAAGAGCTCTTGAACATAGGGAAAAAGTGGTTTCCAGGGAATATTCCATTACAGTGAAGATTACAATTTCAAGGGGGATATCAGATATTTAGCTTTGGTAAAAATCAGGAAGGGCATGTTCAGTTAAGAAAAAGGAAAGAAAAACTATCAACAATAAATAAACCCAAAGAAAGGAAGATATCTTGGTAGATTTAGTAGAAATAAAATGAAAAACAAATGGACATACAAAATGATCAGTCAAACTGAAAGATAAGAGAATAATTCAATAAACCTTTATATAACTTCATAAAAATATGGATATAAATACATTTATTAAAATAAATATGAATACAATAGAATCACAATAGAGAAGAAAGGAAAGACAATCAGAATCTACCTAACACTATTGTTGGAAGAATGCAATAATTTAATGAAATATTTCCCACAAATGTTTCAAAGATGCAGAATCTTTCATTATTTTAAGAGTAATGGAAGTAAAACATATGTAAATGATTATATCATTCATAAAATAAGAGTACTCAACAATGTACAGAGCTCATTTATTAAAAAAAAATCTTTAAAGAAACAAAAATAAAAGTAAGATTCTAATACTATAAATCAAGTTTATGAATAGTTTTTAAAATTCCCACTGGAGAAAGAATACAAAGATGTCCTCTTCCCCTGATGTTAATTTATACTTGCCTAGAAATACTAAAGATAGTAATGAGAAAAGAGAAAAGGAATTAAAGACCTTTATGTCAGGAAAAAGAAACCATAATCATGTCTATTTACAGAAAACATAATTGTTTATTTAAGAAACCTGAAGGAATTAAAACCAGACTGAGATAACTAACACTTTCAATCAAGATTTTTATAATTTATAATAATATTTTCAAAATATTTTATACATAAAATTAGATGTTTAAAGAAATGTATACTTATCAAATTAATAACCATATCTTAAAGAGATGGTGCTATGAGAGAAAATAAATGATTGGCTTGTGATTATCTCTAACAATGTTCATCAATTTGTTGAATAAATATGATTATTCTTTGATTTAAATATATAAATCCTATGTTTGATTTAATATATAATTATTTACATTTATGATACATATTTTTTTAAATTGTACTTATCTATAGCAATAGCAAAAATCAATGAATAATGGAAAGGCAAATCAATTAAAAAAAGATAAGAAGCATAAAATATATTGAGACAAACTATGAAGATGCATCCAAGGTATTTATACATAAAATGCCAGTCAATGATATATTCATTGTTTATGGATGAACTATACCAATATAATGAAAATGATGAAATAAATTAAATAAAATATTTACTGGTATAATCATTAAACTAATACTTTTAGATAAAATAATTAAATTTATTAGAAGGAAAAATGGATAGAATCTCAAGAGAAAAAAGTGGAAAATAACAGAAAAGGGAATAATATTACTATAACTCAGATATTATAAAATGATTACTTATTAAATAATAATAATTGGTAATTAAAAATAAGAAATCAGATCAGTAGAAAATCTTAGAAAATAAAAAATATTAGAAAAGTCAAACTCAGTCATACATAATCTTATTTTCACTTGAATAGGTTGGCATGATGCTAATAAAATGATTATAGCCATTATCATAGCACAAATTCAAAATGTATTAAAGTTAAATTTTATATTCTACTTATTAATGGTTTTCTTGAATTTGTTTGAACTTCCAAAAAGTATGAAATGATGCCTTAACAAACTCTAAAATATTTATCTTTTATCCATGAAAATAGTTATACTTGAAGAGATGACTATCATGACTAAAAGACCTTTTGTGTGTAGGTGGTATGAGGGTTTAAGAGGTTTTTGCACATATGATTTGATTAGTTTAGGAGATATCCTTCAGTAGAAAGTCATTCCACTGAGAGAAATATGAAATGTTTTCTTCTGTCATAAACTTAGAAAGTTGCCTGGGTGATTGAGAGTTTGAATGAACTGCTCATGTTCAAATCAACAGTATGTGTCAGTGGTAGGACTCGAAGCCAGGTCTTCCTGATCCAAAAGCCACACTTTGCCATGATGCCTTCAGTGTCAAACTAAATAATTGAAAATATTTTCCCCTTTTTACATGAAACTTTCCATATGACAACTTCAGGTTTACCTATCAACTTTAGGATGTAGCAGTCATTTGGGAAATTGGTTCTTTAGTTGGATTTTAGAAACAAAAATTTAGACACATGAAAAACTGCTTATCTCCTTATCAACCATTCTTTCAGGTGGTTAGAGAAAGAATTCTATAATAAATTAACACTATGAAGGACACCATCCTCTTTCAGAAAGCCTTACATTACAATTTTCAACTTAATTCAATTGAATTTGTGTGTCACTGAATATTGCATCTTATTGGCTAAAATGTCATTGAAATTTCAGAAAAGAAGACCTGCATGCTATTTATGTAAACAATGGAGAAAGTTTTGTTAGGTCCTGGTATTACAGTCAATTTTTTTTATTTTATATTTACAGCCATATTTACATTAATAACTCATGACTACATGTATTTATAAGTTAATTCATGTTTATATTATTTATGTTCACATAATCACAAATAAAATTTATTTTTCTTTCCACAAAAATTTGCAAACATAATTGCCTCTTGTCTGAATAAAAGCAGAAACTGTTTTATAGGTTTTTTTATGGGGCTACAAGCTGCAAGGTGCACCATCCCTTTTATCTTTCTGACTTTGTGATAGTACTGCATACTTAGAATTCATAATTCAGTGTGAAAAATAGATTTTCAGAGAATATTAATCAACAGTGTTGTGTATCCATGGAAGGGGTCTCCAGTGATATACCTCAGAGCTAAGGGTTTTCCACCGATTTCTAACTCTCTCTCAACCAATAGGATAGCCAATTTAAAAAAATATAAGACTTGAGATTAATATCCTTTAATACATTCACCTAGTGGTCAGATGTTGTGGCCCTACTTCTAACCAATGAATTAACTGTGGAAAAAGACTAATTGACATTTTTACTAGTGTTCCATGTTCATGTAGTTTTTTTTTTTCCCTTTGGAAGTATTTGTACTACAGATCTTTAAAAGGTATATATTTTACATATTTGCTTTGCCTTAACCTATTGCTAATATTAAAGTATAGATTACTATTGATGTAGTCAAACTTGTTCTGTAAAATATTATGGTACTAGGTAAACTATGTTATAGTTAATAGTACTATGGTGTGCCTTTACTTGGCTATCAAATTGATTTTCCAAAAGTGCAAATATAAGTTCATATCATCCTTTTATCCCCTAAATTCTAGTATCTCCCTAAGTTCAAGTATGAAATTCTCCATTTGATTTTAAAAGTCCTTCATAACCGAACTACCTTGTAAATCTCCAGCTTTTTCTCTTTATTTTTCCTTGATGTCATCTGTAATTGAACGATATTGACATCCTTGCTTTTCCTCAAACAAAGAGTTCCATTATTCAACATATTTCTACTCTTCCTCAAGCCTAGAATTATCTCCTTTATTTTCTTTTCCTGCTGGCTTTTCTGACTTCCTTCAAGTACCAGCTCAAATCTCATATCTATACAAAGCCTCACCTGGTCCCCTTTAATGCACGTGCCTTTTTTCTTTCTATTAACTCCACCTTATTCTGAGTGGATCTTATTTCTACCTAATCCTTTACATTATGTCTTCCCCATTAATCCCTGAACTCGTTGAGAACAAGTACTTTTCTTCAAATGCCCAGTGATTAGAAGAGTGTCTGTACTTAATAAATGCTTGTGGTCTTAGCTTGATTGCACCATTTCTTGGATGAAATGTTTTCAATAGAATGAACTTTTCTGACATTTTAGTTTGTAAGTTTGATAATACTGTAAGAAAAATAAGAGAGCGGAAAATATTTAGTATCAGGAATGAAGATCATTAGATTTTTAATTAGATATTTTGAATATATTCAATGATACCAGTAATACCAATATAATCTTAGAAAATTATAACATAGCTAGAGGCAAGACACATAGTGGATGGAAAAGTCTAGGAATAAGGAAGACCTGCTTTAAAAACATGCATCTTTATTCACACTGGCTATGTCACTGGGAAGATACCCTACAGGTTCTAAGAGGATACTTTGAAAAGCAGATATGACTCTACATTGGTAAATGGATTTACCACACTGTGAGTTCATATGCAATGAAAATCAACAGTCTGGTCCATAATATATGTTATATTGCCTATATGTTCTATCTACCTGTGTCAACCCTTGAAAACCAGAGAGGGACAGTATAACTGTTCCCCTGAAAGCCAGAGAGCTTTAGTGGGCTGAACCAATTTATTTCCTTTAAGTGAGAGAAAATAAAGACACACATGCACTTAGGTTGGCATAGAACTAAGCCTGAGGAGCAGGAGTAGAATACAGGTTTTAGAGGAATCTAAGAAAGAGGAGACAAGTCTGTGGGATTAGACAGCAAGAAAGAAACTTGTCCTTAGCAATAGATGTTCTTCAGGAGCTTGGAATGTAGATCAGGATGGAACTCCCATGATTTATTGCTGTGAAGATGAAATGAGATATTTGTAAAGCTCCTGCACACAACAGACACTATATCAATACTAGTTATAATTATATTTGTTATTATTATAACAATTATATATATATATATAACATATTGATTATTTCACAAAGAAGTTTTAGGTTATTTGTTAGCATTTGTATGAGAATAAATGTATATAGTACCAGTTTTAAGCCTGAGAATTTCCTTTCTACATTCATATATCTCACTGATAGCACTTTAATGACATATATAAAACATTTTAAGCCATTTATTAATGTACTCTATCATTCTTTGTTAATATGACATCAATCAGTAGAGTTCTAGTAACTTTTTTGATTGGGACAGTATTCAGATAAAGCAGTTTCCTTTCTTGCTAATTTAGAGGGCCATGATGTTAATCTTAATTTGTTATTCCTTGATTGATATTTTTAAAATGTCATTCTTCAAAGGCTTCCTTGGAGTGTTTGTGAAATTTAATTTTCCCTTATTATTCTTGTAGCATATTCTGTGTGACTTCAACTCTCAGGTTTCTATTGTTCATTCCTGTTATTAGTGTCAAGTATCAAACATTGTTTCTTAAATTTTAATATTTAAAGGTGTACTTGTACAAGAATATTCATAGCTGTGCAGTTTGTGGTGGCAAAAAATTGGAAAATGAGGGGATGCCCTTCGATTGGGGAATGGCTGAACACATTGTGGTACATGTTAGTGATGGAATACTATTGTGCTCAAAGGAATAATAAAGTGGAGGAATTCCATGTGAACTGGAAAAACCTCCAGGAAGTGATGCAGAGTGAGAGGAGCAGAACCAGGAGAACATTGTACACAGAGACTGATACACTGTGGTACAATCAAATGTAATGGACTTCTCCATTAGTGGCAATGCAGTGATTCAGAACTAGTCAGAGGGACATATGAGAAAGAAGACTATCCACATCCAGAGGAAGAACCGTGGGAAAAGAAACACAGAAGGAAAACACCTGCTTGATCACATGGGTTGATGAGGATATGACTGGGGAAGTAGATTCTAAAAGATCACCCTAGTGCAAATAGTAATAATAAAGAAATGGGTCTTGATCGATGACACACATTAAACCCAGTGGAATTGTGCATCAGATATGGGAGGGGGGTTTGGGAAGGGAAAGGAAGGAACATGAGTCTTGTAATCATGGAAAATTATTCTAAATCATCTAATTAAATAAAATTAAAAAAATAAAGCCTTGTGTGAGAAATTTAAAAAGGTGTACTTAGAAATAAAGATATTTATTGACTTAAATATCTATTTATATCATAGGGATGAATGATTTCATTAGTGTAATATCTTCAGTAATGCAAATTGAACTTGCTCTATGATTTAACAGATGATTTAGAGTTGTCATAATAAATAAATGACTACAATAATTTAATATTCACCCCTTAGGTTAATTCATAGATAATGAGCATCTTTGCTAAGTCAGTGCACAACATTTTTCTAGCACTGTAGGTATTGCCAGAAGTTTGGTTCTGTTATCTTTGAAATCTTTAAGAGCTAAATAGTCATGTTCTTGAATAGGACTTCAGTGAAAGAAAAAGTAAGTACAAAGATTATATGTATATGTGTGCATATGTATAATGATTATACATACAAACCTGTATGTATATACATATTCAGTATATAAATAGGGATAAAATCTTTGTGTGTTGCAAATCTAATCAATTATGTGAAACATATGGTTGGATCATAATAATTTTAAGATTTTTAGTGCTATACTTATTCTCTCTCATTTGAGCATCATAAAAATCTTTTGAAGTGAATTGCTGCTATTATTAGTCCTGCTTTAAACAGAGGAGAAAATTGAGACCAGGAGAGCTTAATTAGATGATTCGTCCAGGTTACATCACTAGTAAATGTTTGAGGTAGGATTTGAACTTGGGTTTCCCTACTTCCAAGGAGCAGAACTAAGAGAACCAAGAGGCTGATACACTGTGTCACAACTGAAAGTAATGGACTTTTGTACTAGCAGCAATGCAATGATCCAGGACAATCCAGAAAACTTATGAGAAAGAATATTGTCCACACCCAGAGTAAGAACTAGGAGAACAGAAATTGAATAGAAAAACATGATGGATCACGTAGTTTGATATGGATATGATTAGAGTTTTGATGTTAAAATATCACTGTACTGCAAATATGAATAATATGGAAATAGGTTTGAACTATGATATGTGTATAAACCTATGCAATTGCTTGTCAGCTCCTGGAGGGAGGAGGGAGAGTGTGTGTGTGTGGAAATCACAAATTATGTAACCATGGAAAGATAGTCTAAATTGTTTTTAAAAGAGTACTTGAGAACTGTTTTTCCCCCCAAGTTTCACATCTTCCATATGAGAGTTCATTTTTTTCTGAGTTGGTGTAAGTTTCTCAGCAAACAATTTTTCCCCCTTAAACTCTGCTACTATTCAGAGGAAAAAGTGACAAGTATTAGGAGAATATTGTAGTTGAAAGCAATAAGAAAGTCCAAGCTCTACCCAGACTGATCAAAAATATGGACCTTGGAAATATTTAGCTAAACAGGAAAGTGGTCACTGGAGTCTTGAAAGATCTGAGTTCAAATTCTATCCCAGATATTTACTAGTTGTGTGGCCATGGAAAATCTATTTAATCTCTATTTGTCTCTGTTTCTAATGAATGTTCCTTAATCAGTGCTCACACGTTGTCAAATACTAACTATGAATGATTCTTCTATCCATACTGAGCAATCCTATTTACATAAAGCTAAATAAAGCTGGGTAAAATCAAACAGAAACTCCACTAGGTCAGTTATGAATCTATATAATTTCTAGAAGCCCCCAACCTGCTTCAGCAGATAATAATTTTATTCTTCTTCACTAAATCTTGAGAAAGTGAAAGGAATACTGAGTATAACAGCTGATTGCATTTGCTTAAAACTCCATTTTTTCCAGGAATTTCTGAGATTTGTCCATAACCCTGTGTGACTATAAAGAAAAAGGGACCAGCTAACTAGACCCTCCCCTAACTGGACCAAAAAGGCCTGAACTGAAAATAATCCCAGTAACTTTTTACTGATAAGATGATCATTATTTCACCAAGAAAGATTCCAGAGTTTTCCAGATAAAATAACTCATCAGACTATCTCCGTAAGAGTTAAGAGCCCAAAATTTACTCCAAGGTGTTACTGTTAAGAATATGCTGTTGCACTTGTCCCTCAAGCAATAAGCTTGTGTTTGTTTGTTTTTCATCTTCTCTTCCTCATCTGTCAGACAATGAAAGCTCACTAATTTCTGTATTTAATGGCCATCTTAGGAACCCTCTCCTTATGAGAGGTATTTCTGCATTCATGCTCATTCTGTTGAGAATACATTAAAATACTCTTTGTTTCTTCCTCAGTTTCTAGTGTCTTTCACTCAATTCTACTCCAGTCTGGAGGGGTCAGAAATTTGGTTGACAGTCTCAATCCAATTCTTTCCCAGGATGTTCTATATCTTCTTTTGCTTTTCAAGTCTCCAACATCATCCTCCTTTACTACCTCTTATTTGAGGAACTTACCTTTTACTAAAAAAATAAAAGATCAGTAATGTGAATTCCTCTTATGTCAAAAACTCCACCATTTCCCCCCTTTTTTTCTTTAAAAAAGCTAAACCTTAAAAAAAAAAGAAAGAAAGAAACTACCTCCCAAAGGAGATATATTGATTGGGAATGATCTAAATGTATTGGTGATGAAGAAACCCACCTAAGGACTTTCCCAGGGCCAGGGAGGCACAAAAACCCTTGAGACTATAGGTAAACAAGTTTATTCAGTTTATGAAGGTTAGGGAACTGATAGTTAAACTCCACAGGGTCCCTAAAAAGCTCAATCTCTACCCACTTTTCTATGTTCTCAAGAGGACACTCTTCTAGTCTTCTTAAGCCCTCTTTAACAGCTCCCTGAACTAGCTAGATCCAAATCCCATTTGACT
This sequence comes from Monodelphis domestica, assembly GCF_027887165.1. NCBI lineage: Eukaryota > Metazoa > Chordata > Mammalia > Didelphimorphia > Didelphidae > Monodelphis > Monodelphis domestica. The sequence goes on from NC_077234.1 coordinate 243,932,918, forward strand.
ACTTTACTAATCTAAATATCCCAGATTATCTCTAAAAGGCTGAGGATCCAGGACTCACAGGTGGACTGAGTCCTTCCCCAAGCCTGGGTTTGGCTTCCTAGGTAAAACCCAAAGTCCCAGATGAAAAGCCCTTTGGTTTACCTTAGTTAAATTGCCACAGTCAAATTGTTCACCATCAGATATGTTCATAGCACTTCAGGGAAACACAGATCTCCTCCCAGGTATTTCTCCAGACCCAAGAACTTCCTAGTTTTTCAGTAAAACTAGTTGTTTCCCAGTATATGATGGAGCAGCTGTTCCGCCTTCCAGCTCAAAGAAAAGGCAGTTACAGGAGTGACAGTTTTCCCCAGTAAACTCCCCAAACCCCCTTCTGTAGAGCTCTGCCTTCTAGAATCTTTTCCCAAGGTTTGTGACTAGATTCTCTTCTCTCCCTCTTAGTTGCATTTTTTCCTATCCTTTATCCCTCATCCTTTTCCTTATTCTCAGCAAGGCAAATACTTCTCCCTATACTGTTAACCACATGATATTTCAACTTCTTCAGCAGATCACTCTATTATGTCACCTCAAAACTTCAGTTTCTCTATTCTATATATTCTTTCCCTAATAACTGTGAGAATGCCTCATTATGTATAATACTTAAAAAGTATTAAATTGTGCCACAATGTATCAGTCTCTGTGTACAACATTCTCCTGGTTCTGCTCCTTATGCTCTGTATCAAATCCTAGAGGTCTTTCCAGTTCACATGGAATTCCTTCAGTTCTTTATTCCTTTCAACACAATAATATATCATCACCAATCTATACCACAATTTATTCAGCCATTCCCCAATCGATAGACACCTCCTTATTTTTCCAAATTTTTGGCACCAAAAAGAAGACAGCTATGAATATTTTTGTTAACGTCTTTTTCCTTATTATCTCTTTAGGGTACAAACCCAGCAGTGGTATGACTGACAAAGGGCAGACAGTCTTTTAGCACCCTTTGGGCATAGTTCCAAATTGCCCCCCAGAATGATTGGATCAATTCACAACTCCATCAGCAATGTATTAGTGTCCCAATTTTGTCATATCCCCTCCAATATTTATCTCTTTCCTTTACTGTCAGATTGGCCAGTCTGTTAGGTGTAAGGTGGTATCTCAGAAGTATTTTAATTTAGATTTCTCTAATCAGGAGGGATTTAGAATACTTTTTCATGTGTTTGTTGATAGTTTAGATTTCATCCTGTGAAAACTGCCTATTCATGTCCCTTGAGCATTTGTTGATTGGGGAATGGCTTGATTTTTTGTAAATTTGACTTAGTCCCTTATATATTTGGGAAATTAAACCTTTGTCAGAGAGTTTTGTTATAAAAATATTCTCTCAGTTTGTTGCTTTCCTTCTAATTTTGGTTACATTGGTTTTGATGGTACAAAACCTTTTTAATTTGATATAATCACAGTCATTCATTTTATATTTTGCAATGTTCTCTATATCTTGTTTGGTCTTAAATTCCTTCCATTCCCACAGATCTGACAGGTATACTATTCTATATTCACCTAATTTATTTTTTATTTCACTCTTTGCATTTAGGTCATTTACTCATTTTGAATTTATCTTGGTATAGGGTGTAAGATATTGGTCTAAACATAATTTTTGCCAAAGTGCTTTCCAATTTTCCCAGCAGTTTTTGTTAAATAGTGAGTTCTTGTCCCAAAAACTGGGGTCTTTGGGTTTATCAAACACTAGCTTGCTGAGGTCCTTTACCCCTAGTATATTCCATTGATCTACCCTTCTGTCTCTTAGCCAGTACCACAAGGTTTTGATGACCACTGCTTTATAGTACAATTTAATATCGGTTAAAGCTAGACCCCTATACTTCACATTTTTTTCCATTATTTCCCTTGGTATTCTTGATCTTTTGGTCTTCTAGATGAACCTTGCTATAATTTTTTTCTAATTATATAAAAAGTTTTTTTGGTAGTTTGATAGGTATCTGAATGAGTATATTACTGAATACTGAATAAGTAGATTAATTTGGGTAAGATAGTCATTTTTATGATATTAGCTTGACCTATCCATGAGCAATTAATGTTTTTTTTTCCAATAGTTTAGATCTACTTTTAATTGTGTAAAAAGTTTTTGTAGTTGTTTTCATATAATTCCTGTCTTTGACTTGGCAAATAGATCCCTAAATATTTTATATTGTCTAGCATGATTTTAAATGGAATTTCTCTAAGTCTTGCTGCTAAGTTTTGTTGGAAATATATAGAAATTGTAATGACTTATGTGGGTTTATCTTGTACCCTGTAACTCTACTAAAGTTGTTAATTATTTCCACTAATCTTTTAGTTGATTTTCTGGGGTTCTTTAAGTATACCATCATATCATCTGAAAAGAATTATAGTTTAGTCTCCTCATTGCTTACTTTAATCCTTTCAATTTCTTTTTCTTTTCTATTAAGGTTGGGTTTTTTTGTATAAATGTAAAACTTTTCTCATCCTTAACCTACCATAATATAATGCCAATCTATTTATGTAGTTACCTTATATCAGCATTAAGGAATTCATTTTAGACAAAAAAGTTGAGTCCAATCAGAATTATCCAAAGTTTTTTTAATCTAGCATCCTATTCAAGTAATAGAAAATTCACAATATTTATAGGGAAGTTGGGTTTTCTACCTATACTTACACATACATATTTCTCCAGTTAAACTTTATTAATTTATCAGATTTTATTATACTTTTGCATTAAGAGTAGAAAATGGAAGTTGGAAGAGTACCTAGGGCATCAGCTTGCTGTTTCACTACAAAAATACTCTCCTAAAAAGAGTAAAATATTGCCACAAAACAAATACAGGCATGAAAGAACCAACAGAGACAGAGGGAAACAACCTTCAAAAAATCCAAAAGCCAGGCAGAAATCATTTGGGGAAGAGTGGTGAGATGGGAGCAGAGCTAGCAGGAGGCATAGCAGCAAATGAAGAGCAAACCATATCCCCCACCACCCTACACTTCTTCTCTGACAACTTCTGAACTTAAGTCCAAACTAAGTCAGATACTGAGATCTTGCCAGGCAAAAAGAGGTCCAAGCTAACTAACACCCCTTGAAATTGTAAACTTGTGGAGAAGTCTAGAGTCCCAGCCCAATGCAATCAGGGCTGAAGGGGGCCTATTCACGTGGGCCCAGAGAAAAGTCAGGAATCCCAGACTGGGCTTGGGGCGAGGACACTGATCTCAGGGGGAAACCTCCCTGGGATCTTTTTGACCAAAACTAATGTTGGAGCTCCAGTGCAGGGAAATCAAGGGTATGCCTGATTGAATCAAGAACACCTTGAAACCAAAACAACAACAACAACAACAACAACAAAACAACAACAACAAATGTGAGCCTAAGCCTGGGCTAGAATCTGATTAGCACTTGACCTGATCAAGTTCAGACTGAGATCAAAAGCTTATACCCAATCCCGAGGAAAGTCTTTAAGCTATCAGCATCACAAGCATCAATTGAATCAGCAGGGGAAAGGTACTAAGGGACTCTTAGAGCTCTCAGCCCTCAGACCATCTGGTAAACTAGTAACAACCCAAAAAATAAGCCAAAAATAACATCAAGGAAGGACTGAAGTTTAAGAGGGTACCTCAACTCCCCAGAAAACAGAGCCTATCTATAATTAGTTAGGGGAAATGAGCTAACAATCAAAAAAAGTACCTAACTAAAGACTTTTTATAAAGAGCAAGGTGCAGACAAAGAAGGAGACAGTGAAAGCAAAGGAAACACCCAAATTCCAAAAGAAAAATATGGATTAGGCACAGATTCTGAAAGAGCTCAAAAAAGACTTCAAAATCTAATTAGAGGTAGAGGAAAAGTGGGGAAGAGCAATGAAAGTGATGCAAGAAGAAATGTACCAATTGAAAAAGAAGAACCAAAAAATGACAGAGGAAAACAAATTCTTGAAAATCTGAACTGACCATTCAGAAACTAATGATTGCATGAGAAATCAAGAAGCAATAAACCAACACAAAAAGAAAGAAGAAATTCAAAAGAACAGTATCAAAGATGAAAGAAGCCATCTCACCTCTAATGAAGAAGAAATTAAGGCAATTATTAAGAGTTACTTTGCTCAGCTTTATGGTAATAAATATGACAATATAGGTAAAATGGGTGAATATTTACAAAAAATACAAATTGCCGAGATTAAGAAAAGAGGACATAGAATTGTTGAACAATCCATTTTCAGAAAAAGAAATTGAAGAAGCCATCAAGGAACTTCCTAAGAAAAAATCTCCAGGGCCAGATGTATTCACAGGTGAATTCTATCAAACATTTAAAGAACAACTAATTCTAATATTATACAAACATTTAACAGAATAAACAAAGAAGGAGTTTTACTAAATTCTTTTTATGACACAAATATAGTGCTGATTCCAAAGTCAGGCAGACCAAACCAACAAGTGATCACAAGGATTATTCACTATGATCAAATGGGTTTCATACCAGTATTAAAAGGATCATTTAAAATTAGGAAAACCATCAACATAACTGACCATATCATTAATCAAACCAACAGAAATCACATGATTATCTCAATAGAAGTAGAACAGGCTTTTGACAAAATTCAACATCCATTCCTATTGAAACACTAGAAAGTATAGGAATAGAAGGGTCATTCCTCAAAATAATGCACATTATATATTTAAAACAATCAGTAAGTATCATCTGCAATGGGGACAAAAAAGAAACCTTCCCAATGAGATCAGGAGTAAAGCAAGGATGCCCATTATCACCTCTTTTATTCAATATTGTATTTGAAATTTTAGCAATAGCAATTAGAGAAGAAAAATTAAATTGATGGGATTAAAATAGGCAGTGAGGAGACTCTTTGCTGATAATATGTTGTATACTTAAAGAACCACACCCCCAAATCAATTAAAGTACTAGTGGAAATAATTAACAACTTTAGCAAAATTGCAGGGCATTTCTATATATTTCTAAAAAAAATTCAGCAGCAGGAGTTTGAAAGAGAAACTCTAGTTAAAATCACTCTAGACAATATAAAACATTTAGGAACCTATCTGCCAAAACAAATAGAAATTATATGAGAATCACTACAAAACATTTTTCACACAATTGAAACTAGATCTAAACAACTAGAAAAACATTTATTGTTCCTGTTAGGATGAGCTAATATAGTAAAAATTATTATCTTACCCAAATTAATCTACTTATTCAATGTCATACCTATCAAACTACCAAAAAACTTCTTATAGAATTAGAAAAAATTATAATAAAGTTCATCTGGAAGAACAAAAAATTAAGACTATCAAGAGAAATAATGAAAAAAATGTGAAAGATGGTGGCCTAGCAGTACCAGATCTTACAATGTACTGTAAAGCAGTGATCATCAAAACAATATGGTACTGGCTAAGAGACAGAAGGGTGGAACAATGAAATAGAGTAGAGTTAAATGACCTCAATAGGCTAGTGTTCAATAAACCCAAAGACCCCAGCTTTTGGGATAAGAACTCACTGTTTGACAAAAACTACTAGGAAAATTAGGAAAAAGTATGGGAAAATTAGGTTGAGACCAACATCTTACATCCTATCCCAAGACAAATTCAAAATGGGTATATATAAAGAGTGAAATCATAAATAAATTACATGAACATAGATTAGTATACTTGTCAGATTTATGGGAAAAGAAGGAATTTAAGACCAAGCAAGAAATAGAGAAATGGCAAAATGTAAAATGAATAATTTTTATTCCATTAAATTAAAAAGATTTTTGTATAAACCAAACCAATGCAAACAAAATTAGAAGGAAAGCAACAAGCTTTTATAACAAAAATCTCTGACAAAGGTTTAATTTCCCAAATATATAAGGAACTAAGTCAAATTTACAAAAAATCAAGTCATTCCCCAATCGACAAATGGTCAAGGCACATGAATAGGCAGTTCTCAGATGAAGAAATAAAAACTATCAATAATCACAAGAAAAAGACTTGTACAAAAATATCCATAGCTGAGCTCTTTATGGTGGCAAAAAAAAAATGGAAAATGATGGGGATGTCCCTCAATTGGGGAATGGCTGATCAAATTCTGGTATATGTTAGTCATGGAATATCATTGGGCTGAAAGGAATAAAGTAATGGAGGAATTCCATGTGAACTAGAATGAACTCCAGGCACTGATGCAGAGCAAAAGGAGCAGAACCAGGAGAACATCGTATACAGAGATTGATACATTATGGCACAATAGAATGTAATGGACTTTTCTACCAATAGCAATGCAATGATCCAAGACAATCCAGAGAAATTTAGGAGAGAATGCTATCCACATCCAGAGAAAGAACTGTGGAACCAGAAATGCATTAGAAAAAACATGATCGACCACTTAGTGTGATAGGGACATGATTAGGGTTTTAATGTTAAAGAATTGCTCTACTGTAAATATGTATAACATGGAAATAATCTTTGAACAATGATACATGTATAAGCCAGTGGGACTGCTAGTTAGCTTTGGGTGTGGGAGCAGGGTCATGAATCATGTTACCATGGAAACATTCTAAATAAAAATTAAAAAAAAGAAAATTAACAATGAGGCACCTCCAGAGTAGTAAAGGAGGAATATGACAGACCAATTTGTAAGTTCTAAGCATTATCAAAATCATGTATTCTATCAGATTCAAAAAATATGGGACATCCTATGTTACATCAGCTTTCTACTTATCAATTAAATAAAGCACTGACAAGAAGTGGATTCTCTAAGGAAACAAAAATAATTTTTTTTTAAAATAAGAAAAAAGGAAGTAGAAAATGTAAGATGGAAAATTATGAGACTGGCCACAAATTAATAATTTAGTTAAATCAAAAGTAATGAGGAGAAAAGATGGAAAAAGAAGATAGATAGATAGATAGATAGATAGATAGATAGATAGATAGATAGATAGATAGACAGACAGACAGATGGAGAGACAGACAGATAGACAGATAGATAGATAGATAGACAGACAGACAGGCAGACAGACAGACAGACGGACGGACAGATGGACAGACAGACAGACGGATAGATAGATAGATAGATAGATAGATAGATAGATAGATAGATAGATAGATAGATAGATAGATAGATAGATGTTAAACTTATCCTTGCTTCTCCATTTAGCTTGCTATTCTGTGGCTGCCATGAAGGGTCCCCTACCTATAAATTGGACATTTGAAATATTGTTTGGTTATCATTGACAAATTAAAAAGAAAAGGGATGCTCTTCTTACTTCCAAAGCTGACTAGAAAGATTTGAGACCCTAAAAAATCAAAGAAGTCAAAACTTGAAACTGAAATTTGTTTGGGTGAACATGTTCATAGCCTGGAAATTGATTGGAAAATTAGACTAGAGGGACTAATCAAGTAGAAGAAGGTAACAGACGTGTTGAATCAGAATTCAGAATTGGTTTGAAAGTGCTTTATTTTAAGTAAATAAAATGAGGATGCAACAGATAAGAAAATTTGAAAGCTGGAGTCCCAATATGAAATTTTAATGTAAAAGAAATTTTCCAAGTATGTTTGATCCAATTATTGGGCAGAGAAGTCCAGCTAGCAACAAAACATGGAAGAGAAGAGAGTGAAATCCCCTCGCCTCAATTTATCAAACTTTTTCTCTGCCAACTAACTCTCACACATCACATTTTGGGTGCTAACTGTGGCTTTCTGTTTTGCTTGTGCCACTCAGAGGGACAGTCCAGGGGCAGTTCAGAGGATATTTGTCCTTTCTCCATCTCTTGATCTCTTGACTATCTTTCTGCCTGTTTTCCCACTGCCATTCCACTTGTGACCCAATCCACTCAATGTTTTCTTCACTCAATCCTCACCTCTTGGTCAAGTTCAGACTCAGGCCAGCTATGCAAGTAGTCAGTGTCACCTGTGGGACCCTAGAATAAAAAGTAAATTTCCTTCAAACAGAAATGAGGAAAGAGCAGCCCTTTCCTTGTGACCTTCTTCCATCATGTCTTCTACTCTCAAATGCCTGTAAATCCAATGATCACCCTTAATGTCTCCTTTATCTGTCACAAATAAGTTGTATTTTTGTTCTTAATGGGGTATGCTAGAATTTTTCCTGCTTGATACTGTCAGAGCTCCTAGATTCCAGCTAACCTGAAACTTTTTGTAAAAGAAAATCAAATCAATATTCATTTATGAACAAGATTATTGGGTTAGTGGATCATTGGAATGCTTTAATAAAGTGATTTTAGCATGGCATTTTTGTCTTTGTATCCCCAATGACTAATCATTTTCCAAAATTCTGCAATTCACATTCTCTCCCTCTCTTCCTTTCCCTGAGAGGGCAGGTAATATTATCTAAGTTATTTTTGTGCTAACTTGCAATACACATTTCCATGATATTCCCATTGTGAAAGAAGATATATCATATAGAAAAAAAAACTCGTGAAGAGAAGATAAAATGATAAAATTTATGATACAATCTGAATTTAGACTTTATCAGTTCTTTGATAATGGTGTAGAGCCTTTTTTTCATTGTGACTACCTTGGAGTTTATTAAAATCCTTGCATTGCTGATAGTTAAGACAGTTAAGTCATTCACAGCAAGTCACTATATATTATTGCTATTTCTACATACAGGATTCTCCTGATATTGCTTACTTCGCATTGCATCACTTCATATAATTCTTTCCACGAATTTTTATTAGCATCCTTTTTTATTTTATGGCACAATAATATTCCATTAAAAGCATATAACACAAATTGTTTAGACTTTCCTCAGTTGATGGATAACTTTTTGTTTCCAATTATTTGCTATCCCTCAAAAGAACTGCTATAAATATTTTTTGTACAGGTAGGTTCTTTTCTCCCATTGTCATCTTTGGGATAAAGACCTTGTAGTGGAATAACTAGGTTAAATGGTATCTACAGTTTAACGGTCCTTTGGGTATAATTCTGATGTGGGCTGACGGTGGGCAGTAAAGGAGCAGTAATAGGAATGGGACCCTTATACTCTGAAACCTTTCATTTCTCACTAGTTAGTACTAATTTAACATCAGCTGCAATACCTACAGTTTTAGCATTAATCAAATGTGAATAGTAGATTGTTTAGTTATTCACTTGGTGTACTAGAAGAGGCAATATTCTATGCTAGGGATCAGCTTTATACCTGTTCTGTTTTATTAATTGGTTATATTTTTCTAAGAAATAATTAATTGCCTATAGTGGTCCTCCAATGTACCATATTCTCTCCTCATCTTACCACTCTGGAAGGACATCAGGACCTCTCCTGGACAGATAATGACAAGGTAGACAATGGAGATACATGGAACCTGGGTACTGAGGCCTCCAATCTTGTGCATGCTCCTTATTCCCTAGGATATACTTCCACCTGAGTTTGGAAAGGGAGATGCTAATAATCTTACAATGAGGACCAGTATGGAAGTGGGTCTTACATGATAATAAAAATAAAAGATGGGGAAAAGAGGGAAAAAAAACAAAAAAAGGGGAAATTTTTATTTGTCACAACACTACAAAAAGACACAGGACTGAAACATGGGATGTAATCATATAACTGATTTCCTGTTACATGTGCTTCTGATTCTCTAATAAGATATTCATCAATGGATGCAATAAAACTACATTGATTATTCAGCAATACCAACATTAAACACATTAGGAACAAACAACCAAGTTCAATCCTAAACATTTTGGTAAGCATATTTTGTATGGGGCTCATGATTAGCTTCTTCCTTTCTCCAACGGGAGGTAGCAGCATGGGATGCTTCATTTCCAATTTCTGGAATAAGTAAGTCTGCTACATTTGATACCCAGGAATATAATGATAACCACTTCCTCCTATGAGTTTTTATGGTTCTGGTTAAGGATGTTTACAAATAATATCTATTTCTGATTGATAATCAGTTTCCTAAACTTATCATGAAAGAAAACTCTAGATGAAAACTAATGTTATTAACAAATGTTTGTCATTTGTTTACTGTATTTGAGAAACATTCAAGTTATTACTTGTGTATAATTTTTGTAAAACCCAAGAATTAAATTTTTTTTAGAAAAATTTCAGGAAAAGAATCTTGCTAACTCCTTGAATCATGAAAATGAATTGTTTGGAGAAAGGGCCATAACGAAACCTCCACTGCATCAGATCTAGAATGAACTTTGGAATGTAATTGATTGAACTGAAGGGGGTTGAACACATTTATTATGAATGTAAATTCTCCTGTCAAGGGGGACTTCCCCCTAATTGACTTTTTTGTCAATTTGCCTAGCAAACATTGGTCTTGCTCTTTTTCTTTTATTACCCTATTATCTCTAACTATTATAGTTTCCTCTTGGCACCTTTAGCAAGAAGATCTTTAGAGGTATAAGCTGGTTATGTTAAATGATTCATTGGGGAGACTACTCTCCCAAAGAATCACAAAGGAGATTATGAAAGGGAATTCTTTATTCTCTTTGTCTGTTTTGAGTTAATATCAATCAAGAAACCCCTACTTTACACTTTCTTAGCCTTCAAGTAAGAGAATTCACAAGTCACTTACTTGGAGAGGTCCACTCTTTTAACTCAGTTAGAAACTTGTGAGTCCTTTGATAAGAGTTTACACCCTCAGAGGATGAGAAGTGGAACCCACAGACACTGCCCCACAGGGCAGGGGTAGACAATTTAGAAGCTGTGATTGGCCCCTGTGAAGAGAGGAAAAGACAGGAAGTGACATAGAAAAAGGACTATAAAAAGTCCTGAACTTCCTGTACAGGGGGTCTTCAGCTTGAGTCTTCAGCTTGGAGTTTCAGCTGGTGACTTGCCTCTTGGAGGTCGCTTTGGACTTGGACCTCAGCTTTGACTTGGGACCTTGGCTCTTGAATTGTTTCTGTATCTTCTCCTTTGGACTTTTATCTTGGGTGAGTGAGTAACTGGCCTTCTCTCCCTGGCTTCTGGAGACATTAGTTCTGAAGAGGCCTCCTTCTCTTGGAGGAGGCTATGTTGGTGGAACCTTTGAGTAAGATGGCACTGGGTCCTATGGCTGAGAGTTAATGAGTCTTGCCATGGCTACGCTAGACAAGAGAGCAACATTTGGTGTGATAGGCTAGACATTTTCTCTACCCTCTTCTTACATTTCATTACTTTCACTCTTTCCATCTCTTTGTGAATGAAAGCTACTAAAAGGCACTTGACTTGAGCTATAATATTATTTCATCGGTGACCACAATATTACTTAGAATTCCCATATTTTAGTCAAACCCCTAAATTTAATTCCTTACACTTGTTTATTAAATTAAGAGGACACATATATTATTAGTAACTGTTTATGAGATTTGATAGGGCACACACCATTTACAAATTATGTGTAAATGCTTTTTATAGAAAAAATAGCTTGCATGATGTAAGGGGGGGAATAGGTTAATTTTAATTAACCTATTAATTAATTAATAATATTAATAAATTAATAATAATTAATTTTCATTAATTTAATTAATTAATTTTAAAAGGGTTTGACTAAATTATTTAAGAATGTGGTCACCAGGAATTTAATTTATTCCAAAGAGATTTATTTACATTTCACTTACAAAAGGTAGAACGAGTGAAGTAAGAAAATCAGAGTGAGAATAAGGTAAGATATCTAGTAATTTACTCCCAGCCCCTGACTCAACCTGGGTAGGGAGAGTTAGTCCTTAGGCCTCAGCAACGTCGAGGACCTTGGGAAGTCTCTCTTAAGATGTAAGTCTCTCCTGAGTTTAGTTTTTTTCAGAAGATCCAGCCATGTGCCAGTTCAAAGGAAGAGATTTTAGAACAGCCTCATCAGGAACAGTGTCTCGGGTCCAGCCTCCACTCCATAGAATGAAGAATTGTCTCCAGTCCATAGAATGAAGAACTGTCTCTCACAGGAAGTGACATCTCCTTTTAAAGATGTTTCTTTTGCATCACTTCCTGTGTCTTCCCTAATTTTACATCTACCAATCACAGTGGAAGATTTGCTTTAAGACTGCCCAGAGGCAGTTAGTTTAATTCTGATTTGTCACCCACTATTGCACACGTGGTTCACAGACCTCCCACTTAATGATTAAGTGAGATGTTTACATTTTGGTGATTAAATCTAAAAATAGTCAGGGGTTATAATTTTAATCTTCATAATCATGGAAGAGTTAATTTTAATCTTCACAATGATGATAAGTGACAAAAAAGGAGGCTTAAAAATGGAGTTGTTCATCATAAGTTAACAAATGCATTCCTACCATAAGACCAACATTTCAGATTTATCTGAGAGTTGCATTTTATTTTGGTTCTATGAACAATAAGAATCTTCTCCATATATCAGTGGACAATTTACAGCAACTAGGCAGTAAATTATAGAATTACTAAAAGAAAGAGTTAAAGACATATATTTCCAGCAAATGTTTTCCAGGGCATCAGTGATCCTAAAAATAAATAGAGTTGTAGAATATTTGCAATGGGGAGTAAGAACTTGTAGGGAGGTAGCTGGACCAAGATCAATGCAATGGCATCAAGTAAAAAGTAAGAGAACTTCTGCAGTGCCAGAGGATGATTCCTCTATTATATGTGGTCCTTTGTCCAACAGATTCCAATAAGAATGCATATGTATCTTTTGCTGCTGGGGAGAAAAAATCATGAAGTATAGAAATAGCTAAAGTGCATAGAAAACCTGATAACATCAACTAGAAACAAGTAGGGCTTGCTAAAGAAGCATGACTAGGGTTATATCTACTCAAAGAAATGAGAAATTATATTGAATTAATATTATGTAAAATGTCTTTGTTTTGAACTATGCATTTGTTATGACTTGATTGTGTAAAAGGGAATTCTTAATTCCTTTCTTCAAATTATAAAGCTGTGTAAAGATATACCAGCCTACAGTAAAAGGAAGTAGGTTCCAGAGAGACAGGAAGTGAGGTAAGAAGGGGTTATAAAAGGCTAGCATGAGGATTGAGAGGGACTTTTTTACCTTTTTGGGGTTGGGAGTTGGTCATTGAGGGTTGGTTGCTGGTGGTGTGGGTTGATGATTAGTTGTTGGTTGGTTGTTGGTTGTTAGTTGGAGGTTATATAAATATTCTGTGTGAGCTTAAGGCTGAATTGAGCTTAAGGGTGATCAGTTGGACTTTCTCTAATGGCAGTTATAGGCAGTTATAGATAGTTATAAGGTAGCTAGTAAGGTATTGGGCAATTTCTTTCCCTACTTCTTTCTTATATTTCTCTCTTTTACCATATTTATTTTATTTATTTATTTATTACCATATTCAGTTTACTATATTCTTTTACTATTTCTATTTTAATAAAACTAAATTTTTAATTATTAAAAGCTGCTGGAAGTTTTCTTTTCTCTGACTTAAAAGGGATAATATTAATTTAGAACTCTTCTATATTCTCATTAAAACTTAAGTTATTAAAAGCTGCTTTCTCATTTTGTCAAAACTCCTAATTTAACCCTTCCACAAAATGGGAAATTATATTGAACTAATATTATATAAAATGCCTTTGTTTTGAACTATGCATTTCTTATGACTTGATTGATAATAGTAAATCACATTGGGAGGGGTCCTGAAAAGTATTATTTAGAGAGGATTATGATTTGCAAAAAAAAAAAACAAATAGAATCTATGAAATCACTCCTGATTAGAGAATTAAGTCAAATCAAAACAACTCTGAGGTACCATCTTATACCTAGCAGACTAGCAAATTTGGCAGCAAAGGAAAGAGAGGTGTTGGAGGGGTTGTGGCAAAATTGGGACACTAATACACTGCTGGTGGAGTTGTGAATTGGTCCAGCCATTCTGGAGGGCAATTTGGAACTATGCACAAAGGGCTTTTAAAAAATGCCTACCCTTTGATACAGTCATACCACTGTTGGGTTTGTACACCAAAGAGATAATAAGGAAAAAGACTTGTACAAAGATATTTATAGCTGCTTTCTTTGTAGTGGGAAAAAATTATAAAATGAGGGGGTGTTCCTTGATCGGAGAATGGCTGAACAAATTGTGGTATCTATTGGCGATGGGAATATGATTATGCTGAAAGGAATGATTGGCATTGGCATTGTACCCCTAGAAACTCAGGCAAACTTTTATCAGGGAAATTCCTTTGTTCCCTTACACCCTCTGACTCCCAACCTAAAACATCTGACCCTGAGAGGATTATCCTCCTTTGATTGTCCCATTGATTTGAGATGGACAAAGAGACATAACTCATCCAAATGTCCTCCAAATCTCGAGAACCACCCCATGACTTTGGGCAAACCTCCTCCCCATAATCCCTTGCTCCAGAGTTAGATCCTCACTGCTGTAAAAGAATATAAGACCCCCAGCACTGAGGCATTCTGGGAGCAACCTAGAGCTGTCTTGCTGTCTTCCTGAGGAGCAGCTCTTCTACCCATGCTGTTCCACCTAGGAGGCACCTATGCTGCCTCCTGGTCAGATTCAATATTACTTTCCAAATTAATAAATTTCACTTTATTTTTAAGCCAAGTTTCAGAGTCTTGCATTCTTACAAAAGGTATCCTTCTCAAACCCCAGGGGTTTACCTCTGAACCCCATAATATTTTGGCAACCAACATGACTGGCTCCCCTGAAAGCTACTCCTACCCTAGATCATCCATGAGGACACAGCTTCTCAGGTAGAAAGGAGCCTTACTTGGACTCCTGAAACCCCATCTTTTGGGTGATATCTTTGTGGGACCTCTTTCGTGTTCTCTCTCCCATTACCCCAGAAGTCAATCTAGTCTGGCCACTGGATCTAGGGTTTATTGACTCCTCTTTTTCATACTAGAAGATGTTCTGTTGAAGAGGAGACTCTTACCTCACTAATGTGAGTGCTATAGGTCAGGAAACCTCTGTGGAAGCACAGCTGTTGACCCTTGGTATGGAATTGGCCATTCCACATCAAAATGGGACAGAGAAAGAGTGTACACAGAGATTCCCCTTTGGGATGTATACCTGAAAATTGGGAAATATTGGATCTATACAATTTGGAAAAAAAAGAGAAACTAATTTCTTTTTGTAATGTTAAATGGCCATGTTACACCTTTGATAAGCAAGAGGCATGGCCTATCCATGGCACCATACCACATGGCATAATACCATCCAACAATTGTACTTGTTTTGCATAAGGAAAGGGGAAAGGAAAGCACAACTATATATTTCAGCATTTATTAAACTCAGTCTGAATCCTGAGCTGGCATCTACTGGGAAAAGACCTCAAGAGGATATTTTGGATGATTCAGCACTCAATGGCAATTCTGCCTCCCAAAGGAGAGGGGAGATAACAGCTCCCCCAACAGCTGAGGTTAGACCACAGCCTTCCTTTCTCCCAACCTCCTCAAAACTAACATCCACTTCAAGATCCCTCCCCCAAACAGGAGATTTGGTATATGTGAAAACATGGAGTGGACAAAGCCAGCTAAACTTGATGGGAGGGGCCCCATCAAATCATTCTATCTACCCACCACAGCTATAAAATTAGAGGGGCAGAATACATGGACTCATGTCTCTCATATTAAACCCTTTATCCCTCCAGAAACAGGTGGTAAAGGGGGTACAGAAGCCACTTATTCCTGTGAGCCACTGGAAGATCTCAAATTCCTTTTTGCAAAACAAACAAACAAACAAACAAACAAAAAACAACCTAAGGACACTATGGAATAAGTAGTCCCCTTCCCTCCTTCCTTCTTGTTATCTTAAATCTTTCTTGCTTTAGTCATGACTATCCTTTTTCTTATACTTCCTGTCTTTTCCTGTTTTGTTTTGTTTTTTAATCAGGCAAGTCCAGCCAGCTGGACTGATAATTCTCTGATTCAGCTTGGGGAATTAGTAGCCAAAGCAGGTTCCTCTGACTGTTGGGTGTGTATGAAGTGCCTCCAAAGAGGAGAGAATCCCAGGCCTCTAGCCTGTGGTCTCAGTGCCTCTGAGGCTTACTCAAAACCTGAGGCTTGAGAGAGATTCCCATCTACTCCAGGTTTTGACTACTCCCCTATGGGGCATGTGGACCTTGCATTCATAACATTGTCACTTCTCTAGTTGCTTCTAGAGTGAAAGCACGCATTGGAGTCACCAAGATGCCATTACATCCCCTGAAACCATCCCAGCCTAAACCCCTGGACATTGCCTACAGCCAATATCTCTCTCTTCTGACAATAGACAGGGACAGCACTACAACAATTTTCAGCTCTGAAGAAGCTACAGAAGACTGAGGCCATCGATTCTTTTTCCCTTAGATATTTGGAGGGGGGGAGATGTCATGGGCATTGTACCCCCAGAAACTCAGGCAAACTATTATCAGGGAAATTCCTTTGTTCCCTTACACCCTCTGACTCCCAACCCAAAACATCTGACCCTGAGAGGATTATCCTCCTTTGACTGTCTCATTGATTTGAGATGGACAAAGAAACACAACTCATCCATATGTCCTCCAAATCTCGAGAACCACTCCATGACTTTGGGCAAGCCTCCTCCCCACAACCCCTTGCTCCAGAGTCAGGTCCTCACTGAAGTAAATGAATATAAAACCTCCAGAATTGAGGCATTCTGGGAGAAACTGTCCAGGTTGTTCCAGTCCTGCTGACTTGCTGTTTTTCTGAGGAGCAGCTCTTCCACCCATGCTGTTCCACCTAGGAGGCAGGCTTCTACCTATGCTGCCTCCTGGTCAGATTCAACATTACTTTCCAAATTAATAAATTTCTCTTTATTTTAAAGCCAAGGTTCAGAGCTTGCATTCTTGGAAAAGGTATCCTTCCTGAACCTCAGGGGTTCATCTCTGAACTTGACATCATGATGAACTGGAGGGATTCCATGTGAACTTGAAAGACCTCCAGAAGTGATGCAGAGTGAGAGGAGCAGAACAAGGAGAACATTGTACACAGAGACGGATACATTGTGGTACAATCGAATGTGATGGACTTCTCTACTAGCAGCAATGCAATGACCCAGGACATTCCAGAGGAATTTATGAGAAAGAACGCTATCCCTATCCAAAGAAAGTACTGTGGGAACAAAAACACAGAAGAAAAACACATGATCAATCACGTAGTTCGATGGGATTATGATGAGAGTTTTGATGTCAAAAGATCTCTCTATTGCAAATATGAATAACATGGAAATTGATTTTGAACAATGATACATGTATAACCCAGTGGAATTGCTTGTCAGGTCCAGGAGTGGGGAGGGAAGAAGGATAGGAAAAATCATGAATCATTTAACCGTGGGAAAATATTCTAAATAAAAAACAAAACAAAACATAGAACCTGGCATAAGTACCTGTGGACTGTCAACATGGAATCTAGGAATCCAGAACTTGTTACCTGGTGGATCTGATGAACCTCAAGTTTCAGGACTAGTTTATAGGTTGAAGACCCCAAAGTTTGTCCTTGTTCCCTTTCCCATGGGAATCTACCCTGAAGGAAATCCCAGGCTGGCAGACTAGACTGAGTGGGGGACCCTCTGTGGAATGATAATCCCAGTTGGGTGAGACTAAGCATATGCTAAGGATCCTTTAGTATCCATTGGAAGCAGCCCCTTCTCTTACACCCTGGCCTCTAGCTAGGATTCCTTTCCCAAGCTTGATTGTATCCTGTCAGTGTAGTTTGAACACTCCCATTTCTTTGTAGCTATAGTGATGTCAATCAACTTTCCTTGTCCCTGGATCCCCCAAATGGTATATAGGTTCCCCAAGTTCTTGTGTTCCTCGGAGTCCATCCTGAGTTGGTGGCACTCTCAGGGGTCAATGAGCAGAGCGTCCAGACTCTGTGCAGTCTCGGGGAGCAGCTCTGTTGTTGCAACCTAGTAGTGCTGAACCCCTTTTTCCCTTGATTAAAGAGTGATTTTGACTATTTAATAGTTCTGCGGTTTTTCTATTTGACATAATGGAGGTCCCACCGAGATCCGAAGTCTGGCTGCCTGAGCCCTCCCGCTGACAAGGACCCCAAGACTTGAGGTACCTCACACAACCCGTTTGGGGGTTGTGGGGTTGCCGGTTGGCAAGGGCCAGGCAAGCGGCTCTCGGAGGCAGGACTCGCATCTCCTGTTTGGGAGTGACTCGCTCTATAATTAAGGGATTGTTAGTTGGGCATCTGTGGGGTACAGAGAGCTGAATCATCCATAGCCACCCTATTGGAGCTATTGGACATGGGTAACAGCTCATCTGTTGTCCCCCCAAAACAGATGGGGATATTCAGCAGCTTGAAGAACCACCTAGAAATGTGGCTGCAAATTACATGGTTTCGAAGTATGGACCTGATGCAAGCAAGTATTTAGATGAATGCCAAACAGTGACAAAGGCCAATCCAAAGATAAGCTGAACAAGGTGGGGTTCATTTAATGAGGAAAAAATATTGTTTCTGCAGTCTGTTTTAAGTGAAGCAGTTCGAGAGATTGAAGAAGATGAAAGAGAAGTCTTCAACCAATGGCTCAAGGAATGCACCCGAAGAAAAGCCAGGTCAGAATCATCCATAAAGCGGGAGAAGGGTAAGAACAAGAGAGAGGTGAGGGCAGGAGAGCAGGTCAGAGGCGTGAAAGGTTGACTGAAAGCTTTGAATGGGAAGCTCGAGTTGGAGTGTGAGAGCCACAGTGTTCAACTGAGGGTCTGAGTAACTGCTTTAAGTTGATTAAAAGAGAGAAAGTTTCTTCATGAATTGAAATGTCATGGCCTGAGGTTTCAATGGTTATAAAGCTTTGCAAAAAGCTTCTCATAGAAGCTTAAGAACTTAAGTTCTGGATTTCTTCTCAAACTTTCCTGTGGGCTTTTGCTTACATGGCATGTCTAATGGATTTCTTAGGTGGCGACTTCACTAATAATTTCAAATGCTGGTGATCTAAATGTTAGCAAATAATGTCTGAAAGTTGTGAACAATTAATTCCTCCCAAAAGTCTGAAGAGGTGAGACTGGAGCTGGAGATCTGGATATGGAATATACAGGAGTAGGTAAAAGGAGGTACAGAAATTCATAACTTTAACATCTAATTTTTCTCCCCAAAGTTTTGGTCTTGTTAATGTGTGAAATATTTTGTACCAAGTGCAGTTAATATTGGCAATGAGACGCATTTTATTCTAGGTACTAACTTGATTATTTGAGTGCTATAATTCCACATTTTTTTCCCAGTAGTTAATTTGTTTCCAAAGAGCAAGATGTGTGTGAGTTCTGGAGTAAAGAAATTTCATTTTAGGATGGTCAACTACAGACCTGACTGGTCATTGAATTGGTGTAAATGACAAGAAATACTGGGGGAAAAGGCAGTGCTTTGTAAATCTTGAAATCTCTCAGACTTGTGAATGTTAAAAATTTCCCCATCAGGGAATTCTTAATTGGAACAAATTCCCTACTGAGAAACATTCCCCATTTTGATGTGAGAACTCGTCAGGATCAGAAATGGGAGGACCTCTACTCCACCCGTACTTAAGACTGCTTTAGGGGAGAAAACTCATTGCTAAACAAAGAAAGTACTTGGATCCATTCTTATGGTGGGGCAAGGAGTTCTTTGAGCCAGGCCTGTCTTTAGAATTGATACAATGAGATGCTAGGTACCCATATAGGTGGGGCAAGTTTTGTCTTAATGAGATTAGTTGACTCAGCTGTGTTTTCACTGGTTCAGACTTACTGAGGAAATTGGTCGACTTAGCAGGAATTCAGATGGGCAGTCCTTTGGAAAGCGTCTACAGTGATTGGTAGATGTAGGGACTTAGGGGAGGTGACATGGGAGAAAAACCCCTATATAAGAAAAAGCAGAATCTCTTGAGGATATCCTTTTGGAGAAATCCTTTTGGAGGATCTCTGATGAGGATCACTTGGGAGCTCTCTCTGGTGAAGTCAGCTGAGATGGAGCTGGCCTGGTATCACTAGAATCCTTGTTTAGGCAGACCTTGTGGTGAGTGTTAAAAGACTGACTGACTGATTTCTCTCTTAAGGCTCAGGTCTAGGCCATATTGGCTTGAGGCCCTTCATACTTATTCCTTTCTTACTCTCTCTCTCTCTTTCTTTGATTACTCATTATATTATTAATTAAAATTCTCTATAAAATCCAGTTGACTTGGGTAATTGAATAATTGGGAATATTTCCCTGGTGACCACCTTATACTTGATTTAAAAACCAAGACACTGTAGTGAAACATATTTTCTGTGGTCAAATTTACTCACCCTCTCTTATATCTATCACAATTTATATCTCAACCAAGACACTGTAGTGAAACATATTTTCTGTGGTCAAATTTACTCACCCTCTCTTATATCTATCACAATTTATATCTTCCACCATTTTAACTCACTACAGTTTAAGACCTCAACCATTTTAAATCTCACAGCTTTAAAGGGTAAGGAAACCCTGAACATTTTTAAACTGACCAACAAATTTCCTCTTTAGGAGCAGCTTTAGCCTTAGGCCAAAGTGGTCTGAGGCAAGGATAAGAGAAAGGCAAACTTGGAGACAAAAGTAAATTAGAGTTAAAGTAAAAAAGGGAAAGGAATTGTTTAGGTATTCAGAGTTAAAGGTAATTTTTAAGCTTTTCTTAGTAACCCTAAGTTTTGTGTCTGGAGGAAAAATGTTATGGGTTTTAGTTTCTGAAAAAGTAAAAGGATCATGAACTATAACCTGATTTTCTGGGATTTTAAAGTAAATTTTCAGAGTGCAACCATTACAATAGATAGATTTTTGTTTTAAAAGACCAGTGAATACTGATTAATTTTACTTTTTAAGTGGAGAGAACTAATGGTTTTGTGATCATTATTCCTGATGATCATTGGCACATGCTAATAGAGAAAGGAATTTCTCACATGGGAAACTCTTTAAGAAATTTCTAGGAATGTCCTATATTTTACCACCCCAGTTCTGGAGTATGGATGAAGTGAGTAAAACCTATTAAAGTTTTATTTCAAGATGCTTCTTAGGAGCCCAAAGCCTGGACAAGATTTTCCTGCAGCCTAGAATCTGAAGGATTCCTGAAGAATACATCAAGAAATCCGAAGGAGCCCCAAGATACTGAATCCAGATAAGTATTGTTTCTTATCATTTCCATTGACTTAAAAATATTTCTGTAGCAGACATAAAACTGGCAATTTTATTTACCCTGAAAATTCTATTTTCCCTGAACAAAGTCCCTTTAAGTAGAGAGCCTAGAAAGGACAGAGTTAGTCCCCAAAGTTAGTAGAAGTGGGAAAGTTTAAATAGAAGCATTTTACCTGGTTAAGAGGTTTGAAAGTAACATCTGTTCATTTGAGAATTTGCAGCAAAGATTCCAGAGTGCTAGTTTGTCTCAAAGTGGTATCAGAAGAAGTTAGGAAAGAATGACGGAGCCTAGAAATGATTGTTAGTAATACAAGATAAATTTATTTTAAATCCAGAACATGGTTAGAGAGAATTGCCATCTGAGGGTGAATTGTATGGGAAGATAATTGGGAAAAGAAATATTATAGAGGAAATTGGTTATTGATACAGTCACAAGAGTGAATGGAAGGGCAAAGTTAATGTCAAGTTCTACAGGTGACTGCTGATCATTGCCAATTTATGTGTGGCAGTAATATTCCAAATTACGGGAGCTGTTCTCCCTCATTTTAACTTACTTCCCACTTTATCTTCTGTTAATAGCAAATATTCTTTATGATGAAAGGAGCCTCAGGAAGGCAAGGCATAGACTATGGAAACTGGAGGCAGATAGAAATTTTTAGCCATTATGAATAAACAAACTCAAAGAGGTTCCTTTTCTTAAAAGGAAGAGTTTAGATCAAAAGGAAAAGCTGGCAAAATATCAATGCCAAAAGGGGCGAGGCCTTGAACATCAATAGTAGATTCTAAGCAGCATTTTTAATATACAAGGTTCAGATAGAACAGGGAATTGCTCCCTTCTACCAGTAAGCCTCAAGGCAGGAAACAGGGAGATATAAGAAGAGAACCTTTGTGACTAGGAAAGCTAATCCATTCACCTATAGATTTAGGCAGAAGTTCAATGGTAAATGAGTCCTTATTGCCAAAGAATAAATAATTAGGAAAATGAAATGTGTACCCAACACTAATTTAATGCTACAACTCAGTCAAACCAGGAGAATTATCTTAACAAATTTTTATCTACAGACTTTACATTAGCTAACTCAGTTGCAACATTATTTTTTTCATGCTAGGTAATAGTTAATAGAAGTAAAAAGCCTATGCTATTTAAGCAGGGTTATGGTTGTTAAGTAGTTAAAGGTGAATGAAATCAGTTGCAAAATCCCTAGCATCTCAACCTCCCCAAAGGGGGGGGGGTGGTATGAGGTGTGTGAGAGGTTTTAAATTTAAAGAAATTTAGAAGCATTTTTAATCGTGAGAATTTTTGGAGTTCATTTCAATATTGAAACTTAAAATTTGACTTTAAAAATAGTTTTGAAGCTGAAATTGCCATGCAGTCATCATAATGTGGTTTTGGATTTTGGGGTGATAGAATATCTAGTTAGAAATCTACTTGGTGCTGGACAAAATATTAATTTTTGGCCACAAACAGGAGGTAGGGCCACTTCCAGATTTACAAAGTCCTGAATAACCTGTGATGTGGATGTTGTTTCTGTCTTTATACTTCTATAGTTTGTAGGATTTTTATATTTTGGTAAAGTGAGGCAATCTTTCTGATTAAGCATGTAAATTACTTAATTTTATAATTTGTATGGAAAAGACATTGCTAGACTATAAGAAGATGGGATGGCAGATTTAAGGTTAGCAGCGTGGACAATCTTTGTAGTGAGTAAGCATATAGGGAGCTGATCAAGTCCTGTTAAAGAATGTGTTTATGGATTCCTCTTAGTTTTCTCTTGCAGCAGCAAAGAAGCAGTCTGGTACAAAAGGAGTCTGCAGGAGGACAGAAGTCTGGGAGACAGGAGGCTGAAGGCATCATCAGGACCCCCCAGATGTGAAAGACTTTGGGAAATGGGATAGTGTTTTGATTGTTAGTTTTTGGCCAAAGGCAGACTGCCTGCCTTTCTGGCTGGAGGCTTTGGGGAATGCCCCTAAATGCCAACATTCAGTCTTGACCAAAAGAGGGATGTCAACATGGAATCTAGGAACCCCAAACTTGTGGCCTGTTGGGATCTGATGAACCCCAAGTTTCAGGACTAGATTATAGGTTGAAGACGCCAAAGTTTGTCCTTGTTTGACAATCCTAGTTGGGTGAGACTAAGGATATGCTAAGGATCCTTTAGTATCCATTGGAAGCAGCCTCCTTCCCTTACATCCTGGCCTCTAGCTAGGCTTCCTTTCCCAAGCTTGATTGTATCCTGTCAGTGTAGTTTGAACACTCCCATTTCCTTGTAGCTATAGTGATGTCAATCATCTTTCCCTGTCCCTGGACTCCCCAAATGGTCTAGAGGATCCCCAAATTCTTGTGTTCCTCAGAGTCCATCTTGAGTGGTGGCACTTCCAGGGGTCAGTGACCAGAGCGTCCAGACTCTGTGCAGTCTCGGGGAGCAGCTCTGTTGTTGCAACGTAGTAGTGCTGAACCCCTTTTTCCCATTGATTAAAGAGTGATTTTGACTTTAATAGTTCTGTGTTTTTTTCTATTTGACAGGACCCAAAGGGAGAGGGACCTGAGGGACAAGCATATGAAATAGAACTTGAACTTAATGATACTAAAATGACACAGTTCAATTTTAATAAGTGAATTCTTTCCTCCATATAGACTTTGAACCTTGTTCTTTTAGGTAAATTTTCTTTCTTTCTTTTTTTTCTGTTGATTTCTCATATTGTGATTTTAGGGTAGTTTGCCCTGTAGTTTCCCTTTGCTTTGAGCAGATGTAACTCCAGTTATGATTCCTTAGGAATTCCACCTCGTTTCCAGTTGGTGTTATAGTGTTGCTGTGCAATGTGACTATTTCTGTGCTTCATGTTTTGTTTTGTTTTCTCCCAGCAGGTATTCCTTGTAATTGCTGTCAGTAGTGACTCCTTTTGTAATTCCTTGTGGGCCCAGCGGGCATTTATTCACCTACAATTTTTCTGACTCCCAGGTATAGCTCTCTCATTCACTTTTATTGTTTCCTTTGGCAACAAAACTTTTTCTGATGAAGCAAAAAACTTTTTCTATGATTTGTTGTGATAGTGGCTCAAAGGAATTAAGTCTGCTAATTCTCTCTAGAAAATGGTATAGTTCTTTCTTTAATGCATGGTGCATATAGTGTCAACATGGAATCTAGAAACCCCAAACTTGTAGCCTAGTAAGACCTGATGAACCCCAAGTTTTAGGACTAGCTTGTAAGTTGGAAACCCCAAAGGTTTTTCTTTTTTTTTTTTAAATTAAACCCTTACCTTCCATCTTAGAATCAATACTGTGTATTGGTTCCAAGGCAGAAGAGTGGTAAGGGCTAGGCAATGGGAGTCAAGTGACTTGCCCAGGGTCACACAGCTGGGAAGTGTCTGAGGCCAGATTTGAACTTAGAACCTCCCATCTCTAGGCCTGGCTCTCAATCCACTGAGCTACCCAGCTGCCCCCAAAGTTTGTTCTTATTCCCTGTTCAGGTGAGAAACCACCAAGGAGGGAATTTCAAGCTAGTCGTTTCAGACTGAATAATGAACCCTAAGGTGAATGACAATCCTGGTTGGATGGGACAAAAAATGAAAACAAATATATTTACAAAAATTTAAAATAGAAGTTGCTATTAAAATCACTGCTAAAAATTGGATATTTTTAAAACTAGAAGTTAAAAAAATCTATTGGCTCTAAATGTTGCCTGTATGAAGGAGGAGCTGGCCATCTTAAAGAATGTAAGGAAGGATACATTTTATCCAAAATCCCTTACTATGTGGTTTTTGTTGTTAAAGCAATCTGACTATGTTTAAGTTGAGGTAGGATATGAAGCAGGTGAACTCTGGCAAATGACAAAAACTCCTTGGAGACAGGTTATAAAAAAAAAAATCAAATCTCATTTAATATGTTAAGGTTTAAAGAAGAAATGACAGTAAATAGGGTTGAGATAAAGGCTTCCCTAAATTATATTTGGGGTACCAAACTTTTTCTCATTTCCTTTTGAGCTGCAAGGCTCATCTTTGGAGTCACCTCAAAACCTTCCTATTGCCTATCTATTGCTTATCTAAACCTATGTCCAAATCCTTATATATGGAATATATACTGCCTCCAAGGTTAAGCCAGGTAGACCAAGCATGGCTTCTTGACCAGCTCAGCCAACAGTCAGTCTTCACTCTGCCATACTTGCAGAGACAAAAAAACAGTCTTCTTGTTTCTTCTCAGTCAGTAATAGCTCTCTGACCATAGCCAAACAGCCACTGAACCCTGATCCTGGTATTCCCAAGCTGACACAGGGAACACCAAGGGCTCCAGAGGTTAGCAACCTCTCTGATCAAGCTCCAGGGAGAAAGAGAACCCAAGACTGACAGTTGGTTAAAAAAACACTTTGACATTCCACAGAACTCTAAGCACCCCCTACTGCTTTGCAAGTTCCAAGGCAAGACTGAGGCAGCTTTTCAGAATTTAACTCATTGAACAAAACCCAAAATCCATTCTTATCCTAATAAGAAATATCTGATGTAAGAAAATTATCTTCATGTTCAGTAGATAAACTTTAGAGGTGTTGTTCACCATTTAAGTACACCCTATTGAGCTGATTTATCAGTTTTCACACTTGAATTATAAATATAAAATGCTGTATGCAGTAGAATTTTTTTATAGATTAAAGTGAAGTTTGTTGCAGAGATAGATATTAAAATGTGTTAATCAGTAGCTCCATCAGCAATAATCATAACTCTAAGAATGAAATTGTCTGCTTTCTTCTAAAGAAGTACTTCATCGGGAACTGGATCTATCCATGAAACTCACCTTAGTTCTCATCATGTCAATTATTGAGGCATACAGTAGGTGTCTTCAATCAACTGAAAAATTTTGGCAGACTTTAGAACCACTACTCCCATCCTATGTGAACTCATTTTTGAGGGATCTGAAGTGGTGGTAAGCTCCTAATTATTAAAGTACATATATAATGTGTGAATATATATATGTATATAATCACTAGATTTGTCTGCAAAATGCAATATATTTGGAGTGTGTAATTCTGGCTTTGTTTCTAATTCATATTGGTATATTTTGTCAGTTTGACCTTGTATCACATTTTGGGGGTAAATATGGAGAGAAGTAGGGAATTTGAGGAACCTCATTACTGAAGAATAGAAACACATAAAGAAACATAAGACTTAAGATGACTTACTCATCTTTGGGGGGGGAGGTGTAGGGGTAAGAAAGATAATGATTAAAGAAAAATAGAATTCTAACTAGAATGGGCATTAGAGGCCTTTGGGTCTAGTAATAATCTTAGAGATGGGGAAACTGAAACACAGGTGGTAAGTGAATTTGCAGAGGTTACAAAGCTGATAAGTGTTTTGGAGAAGATCAAAATTGCATCTTCATGTGTATAATTCTAGCATGCTATCTACAAGTCTACTAGGTTGCTGACTCAAAATTGCCATAATTATGTATTATGAAATTGGGATTCAATCCCAGAAGCATGCTGGGATCAAAGATGATAGAATAAACCATTTCCCACTTACCCAAACCCTACACATAGAGAGAGGGAGAAAGAGAGAGAGAGAGAGAGAGAGAGAGAGAGAGAGAGAGAGAGAGAGACAGAGAGACAGAGAGACAGAGAGACAGAGAGACAGAGAGACAGAGAGAGACAGAGACAGAGACAGAGACAGAGATACAGAGAGAGAGAGACAGAGAGAGAGACAGAGAGAGAGAGAGACAGAGAGAGAGAGACAGAGAGAGAGAGAGAGAGAGAGAGAGAGAGAGAGAGAGAGAGAGAGAGAGAGAGAGAGAGAGAAAAGATATATTTCAAAAGGATAAGAAGGAAGAGTAGGCCAGGAAGTACAGCAACCATTGGAACTGCCAGAACATGGAACAGCTCAATACACTGCTATGAAGCCAAAGGCAAATGACAGAGATGGGGGCAGCCTAGCCCAAGCCACATGGCCCAGAGTGGCAAAGTGGCAGAGTTTGGATGAACCATTTACTTCTATATGGCCTGATATGGCAAAGCAGTAGAGCAAGTTACTAGCCCAGACCACAACACAACAAGGGAACTGAAAGCATGAGGAGTGAAATCTAGCTGTGTGATTTTGAGGATTGTGTACTTATTATAAGAAGGTTTATAGAAGGAGCTTTTAGGCTAATTCTCTCTGTATCACAGTTATTTAATGACTAGGACTAAACTTTCTGACCTTATAGTGACATATACTACCTAAAGGATTATATAAGATGAATTAGATTAATACTAAATATTATGAATAGAAATTAAATGAAATAAATGCAAGTCAAGCTCTTCACAAGAAACAAGGGAAATACACACAGAGTAAAAGTAAAGGGCTGGGGCAGAATTTATGATGTTTCAGCTGAAGTTAAAAAAAATAGCAGGAATAGCAATTATCTCAGAGAAAGTTAAAGGAAAAATGGATGTAATTAAAATAGAAAAGGAATGAAATTACATCTTGATAAAAGATACCATAAACAATGAAGTAACACTATCACACATATATATGCTAAATGGGATACCCTCCAGATTGTTAAAGAAGAAATTAAATAAACTACAGGAGCAAATAGATAATAAAACTGTATGAATGAGGGTCCTTAACTTCCTCCTTTTAGAATTAGATGAATTTAATTAAATAAAATTAGATAAATAAATAAATTTAGATAAAATTAGATAAATCTAATTTAATAGATCTCTGGGTAAACATTGAATGGGAATAGAAAGGAATATACCTTCTCAGTACTAAATTGCACCTACAAAAAACTGGTCATGTATTAGAGTACAAAAACTTCATATCCAAAATAGAGAAAAGTAGAAATAATAAATGCATTATTTTTAGATCGTAATGCAATAAAAATTATAATAAATGAGAGTCCATGAAAAGACCAGTTAAAAATTGGAAACTAAATCATCCAATTATTTTAAAAGGATAGGACAAAGATTAAATTATAGAAACAATCTATAATTTCATAAAATAGAATGACAATGAGATGACAAAATTTTCAGGGATACAGTCAAAGCAATACATAAGGAAAAATTTATACCTTTTATTTCTTACATCAGTTAAATAAAGAAATAGTAGATCAAATAACTGAGATTACAATAAAAACAAGGCAAAGAAAACATTAAAAATCTCTCAATTTGGCATAAAGTTTGAAATCATAAAAATCAAAAGCAAAATTAATATAATTGAAAATAAGGAAAATTATTGAACTAACAAATAATATCAGGAATTGCATTTATGAAAAATAACCATCTAAATTAGATAGAGTATTGTTTAATGTGATTAAAAAAGGAAAGATTAAATCAAATGAACAGTATAAAAAGGATGAAGTTAAACTCACCACACATGAAGAAGAAATGAAAGCAATCATTAGGCGGTATTTTGCTAAAACATATGCCAATAAATCTGACAACCTAAATGAAATGCATGAATAGTTTAAAAATATATAAATTGCCCAAATTAACAAAAGAAAAAATAGAGCATTTAAATAACCCCATGTAACAAAAAGAAGTTAAATAAGCAATCAGTAAAAGAAAAATTCTCAGAGCCAGATGGATTTTCAAATTTATTCTATCAAACATTTAAAGAACAATTAATGCCATGTAAACTATTTGACAAAGAAGGAATCCTACCAAATCCATTTTATGACATGAAGATTGTTCTTATTTTTCATCCCTTAAGAGCAAAAACAGAGAAATAAAATTATAGGCTAAGTTCCTTAATAAATATAAATGCATACATAACTAGATAAAACACTAGTAAGGAGACTAGAGCATTTTATCACAAGGATCAATCACTATGATGGGTGAAATGTGTACCAGGAATGCAGGGCTAGTTAAGTATAAGGAAAACTATCAGCATTATTAACTATAGCAATAACAATACTAAAAGAAACCAAACCATTATCTCAGTAGATGCAGAAAAAGCCTTTGACAAAATACAACACCCATTCCTATTAAAATCACTTGGAAATGTAGGAATACATGGACCTTTCCTTAAAATGATAAGTTGTATCTATCGATAACCATCAGCAAGTATCCTTTGCAATGTGGATAACTTAAAAGTCTTCCCAGTAAGATAAGAGATGAAGGAAGGATTTTCATTATCACAACTATTAGTAAGTATTGTATTTGAAATGCTAGCTTTAGCAATAAGAGAAGAAAAAGAGAAGAAAAAGAAATCAAAGCATTTATGGTAGACAATGAGGAAACTAAACTATCACTCTTTGCAGATAATAATAGAGGTCCTAGAATAATAACAGATAATATAGTAGTCTTAGAAAATCAACTAAAAGTAGTTGAATAGCTTTAGCAAAATTGCAGGATACTTATTTTGTATTGTATTGTAAAATAAATTTGGATTTATTTTATCCACATAATCATCAGCATTTCTATATATTGCTAGCAAAGTCCAGCAGCAAGAGGTAGAAAGAGAAATTCCATTTAACATAATTCTAAATAATATAAAATATTTGAGAATATACCTTGCCAAAACAGATAGGAAACATAAACACAACTGCAAAACACTTCATGTAAATAAAGTCAAATTTAAACAATAAACAACATTAATTGCTCCTAGGAAGGTCAAGCTAATATAATAAAAATGATAATTCTGCTTAATTAATTTGCTTATTCAATGCCATATCAATCAAACCACAAAAATATTTTTGTATGACTAGAAAAAATAATAAATTACAAAAGTGTCAATAAAGGTGGCCTAGCAATGCCACATCTCAAGTTGTATTACTATTCAGTAAGCATCAAAACAACATAGTAATGCCTATGAATAGAATGGCGGATCAATGGAATAAATAAGATACATAATAAATAGTGAGAAATATCCATAGCAATCTATTGTTTAATTAATCAAAAATACCAGCTTTTAGAATAAGAAGTCACTATTATTTGACAAAAACTACTGGAGAAAATGGGAAACATTATTGTAAAAAACTAGGTTATAGACAAATGTCTTATGCCCTAAATCAAGATAAACTCAAAATGGGTATATGATTTGAACATAAAGAGTGGTACCATAAGAAAATAAGGGGAACATAAAATAGTTTGCTCTGAAATCATACTGCTCATTTCTATGGATTAGGGAAGGATTTTTTGAACAAACAAAAGATAGAAGATATAAAAGAATAATTTTGATTATATTAAATTTTTTAAAATTTGTACAAACAAAACCAATGTAACCAAAATTAGAAGAGAAACAACAAAGTGGGGGGAAATTTACAGCAACTTTTTTCTTTTAAAAACTTATTGCTCAATTACAAAGAGAACTGAGTCAAATAAGAACACAAACAATTCCCCAAATGGAAAAGAGAAAGTATATAAACAAGCAGTTTTGGGGCACAGAAATTAAAGCTATTGTGGTTGAGAGAAATGAGCACAGGCAGAATAAATGACATGAAAAGGATAGGAGCTCCAGAAAAGTATGGAACCCAGACCCATGAGAGAGGAGAGAGAGAATTCCATGGAAGCTGGAGGAAGGAGACAGTTGGACCCCAGCTGGGCTGTACTCACTTCTGCTTGGGAGTAGTCTGAAGAGACAACACTTCATTTTTTCCCTAGCTATTACCTTTTTACCTCTAACTTGAGCTGAAGAAAAAAAGATAGTCTTGCCCAGAAAAGACCCTAGCAGGGTTACTGCTATCTTCCTTCAGAGTAAGAAATTTTTCCTTTTGAAGAGACTTACATCAAAGACTTCAACAAGTGATATAACTAGAATAGGGGCGGGGGGCGCTTTCGCTCTCTCCCAGTTTCCCCCTTATTTCCTTCCCCCAAGATAATAAATAGATTCTTTCCAACTAAAGAAACTGTTCTGAAGGTTCTAAGAATTGTTTACGTGAGAACAATGTTCAAAGAGATGTATGAATAAGCCAAAGGTAATCAGAAAGGAGTAATGGGTAGAAAAGTTTAAAAAAATGGTGTAGTCTGTGTTTATAAGTGAGGGTGCCCTGGTTTTGAAATATGATTCATTACCATTGCTTCAAGGTCTTTGGACACCACATATAGTTGAAGGGGATACAAAGTGGGTGCTGGTTTAACTCATAGGAGGGCCCTCTTGCTTGAAACTCTTTACTGAAGTTGCAAATGTTAATTATTTTATGTTCATGAATGAGTTTATAAAATGTATATGTAAACACAGAATAAATACTTGGTTGACTAAAGAAAGAAAAGAAGTGCATTCTAGGCATAACAAGAACCAAAGAAAAGCACACCCACACATACATAATTGTTATATATGACCTTACCATGGTGATAAATAGTATAATCAGCTATCTAACATTAGTAAACATATATATATATATATATAAATGTATATATACTTATATAAGCTAGTCTTTTAAAGCAGTCATATATTAAAAAATGGGAAATGGAAAAAGGTGAAAATATGAATTTTACTTAGGTATCACTATTTCCTATAAAAGTTAAGCAAAATGAAATAACCATTACATTGAGAAAATCCAGAGGAATGGCTAGAAATACTCCAGAAAAAATCTAGAAGCATTATTTACCAATAAATATTTGGCCTTAATAATAATTAGAGAGAAACTAAAGTTGAGGACAGAACCAGTTTAGAACTGAAATTCATTTGTTAAACACAGAGAAGGGAAGTAACTAGATAGTGAAAAAGAAATATACATCCCAAATGAGATATATTGATTGGGAAGGACCTAGATGGATTGGTGATGAAAAAATCCACCTAGAGACCTTCCTAGGGCCAGTGAAGCACAAACTCCTTGAGACTATAGGAAACCAAGTTTATTTTACTTATTGAAGTTAGGGAAATGGTAAGGTCCTAACTCTACATGGCTCTATCTCCTCCTACTTTCTATGCTCCTCTCATGAGAGAGCTCTTCTGATCTTCTTTAAACCCTTCTTAGTCACTTCCTGCTCTTTCTAATCTCCCAAAACTATCTGACTACCTTGACAAACTAAATATCACAGATTGACTTTAAAAGGCTGAGGGGACAGGACTCACAGGTGGACTGTGTCCTTTCCCAAGCTTGGGGTTGGCTTCTTAGGTAAAACCCAAAGTCCTAGATGTAAAACCTTTTGGTTTACCTTAGCCAAACTGCCACAGTCAAATTGTCCACAGCCAGATTGTTCACAGCACTTCAGGGAAAACTCAGATCTCCTCTTAGGTATCTCCCAAACCCAAGAGTCTCCTAGTTTTTCCATAAAACTAGTTAGTTCCCAGGAGTTGATGGAGCTGCTGTTCTCCCTTCCAGCTCAGAAAAAGGAAGTTCAGGAGTGATGGTTTTTTTCTCATTTAACTTCCCAAATAACCCTCTGCAGAGCTTCCCCTTCTAGAATCTTTTCCAAAGTTTATGGCTAAATTTTCCTCTCTCCCTTTTAGAGACAAACTTTGCATTTTTCCCTATCTCTTATTCCTCTATCCTTACAATAGTCAAGAGAACTAGTACTGTCAATTCTGTTCAATTGATAGTTGTACTTTCAGAAGAAGGCAAAATCTGAAAGCCCAGTTGAACCATCTACTTCTGCTAACACCAGTATCCTAACTCATGCTCTTATATAGGGAAGGGTGTCTTTCCCCTTAAAATGTATTGGGGTTCTTTTCTGGGAGTTAAAATGGTGAAGTAAAATCTGACCTCACCCAAATACATCTCCAAGTATCCAAAAACAAAATCTTAAAAACTAAGGAAAGCTGGAGGAACCTGTATCATTAGAGTGAAAAGGGAAAATAGCCCAGAACATTTGACTGGAGGAACCAGTAGAGTGGGTAGCACCCTATATCACTCAATGGTCCAAGGAAAGGTACTTTGCTTATTCAGCTAAAAATAATCTGGTCAATAGTCAGAGGCACCCGACTTAGGGGTCAGGCGCTGATAGTAGCAGGCAACCAGAGACACTTGGACCTCTACAGAAGTGGATAGTCGATTAGGATAGCAGTCCAGTGGTAGAAGAGTAGACATTTGCTCACTAGCGAAAAAGAAGTACACTGTAGCTCACTACCAAAAATTGATTGGTCTCCACCTTGTTGCTGATACAATACCACGTGATCATTGTATAATTGTTGGATAAGGTACTTAATAGAAAAACAAAACAATATAAACCAAACAAATCTTTCCTCTGTTTTGAGTATATTTGGGGGGGGGAAGAGTAAAAAAGTGAGAGGACATTTTAGTGAAAAAATTTATTTATCTAAGTATGATTGAGAATAGTCTCTGGCTATCTTTTCTGTTTTGTATTTCTTTCTCTGAGAATAGGTAATGGCACACAGAGTGATTCTATATGATAGATATCCCTAACCCTACTTGTAAACGTTATGAATCTGAAAGCTTAAAAGTCTAGCTGGAATTATTTTCCATAACAATATCCGAGAAGAGTATAACATCACTAAGATGTTTCCTTAGAACAAAAGATAAAAATACTAATCTAGAGAGGCAGAAGATTTGTATTTATAAGTTATATTGACAACAAGGTCATCGGTGAAAGTGAAATACATGTTTACTATTAAAAATCTGTCTTTATATCTTAGGAATATATTGAGGGAATGATTGGCGACCCAATACATTTAAGTACTGTCATTTGGATTTATGAGTCTTAAGATATTTAAGTAGTTTTGTGGGGGAGAAAATCATAGTTATCCAATATCTGATAAATATTTTAAACATTGAGAACCTTTTCTAGAATTGCTAGTATGAAACCTTTTCTTGGGAGACTCTAGACATGAGCCATTAATTCCACTGTGTAGTTTTAATGATTTGTCCTAGAACTGTGGAATATAGAATAATGAAGGAGATAATTTTAGGAAAAGACTGATTCCCCTTCCTTCAAGGGTAAATATCCATCAGACTGATATCTGCCCGAGACCAGAGTTAGAGCTTATAAAGACTATCCTCATGCCCCAGGCCATAGTTAATAGCTACATAGTAATATATTTCTGTATAGATGAAGTAACATATTTATATAATGATTGTATAAAAAAAACACAGAGTCCTTCATTTTTCTTTTTTCAGTCTTCTTTTCTCTTAACATTGTAGTTTAATTGAAGATTATGGAACACATATTTTCTTTCTATACATAATGAATATAAATCCTTTACATGAAGCAAATTAAACTTATGAATTGATTTACAGAGAATCTGTACTAGTTCAAGACTAGCCCTGATAACAATCAAATCACTGCAATGATTAGCTATCCACATGAATATTAATTGTTCCATATTTAGATAATTACTTAGAATTATTTCTCAACATCTCTATACACTGAGAATATTTTTACCATCCTGATGAAAAGGGCATTTAAAATTAACTTCTTAGTAGGGAGTAGATTTGGTTAACCATAGGCTATATCCTATTTCTTAGGCAGAAGAAGTCAACAAATTTTGTTTTATTTTAAAAACTTAGAGTAGGACCTCAAAGTTGTTTTTTTCTTTTACATATACAAGTGAAAAAACTGAATAAAAACTATTTTGAAATTTTATGCATTGATAAATTTTCCTCATAAGTTATTTAAAACTTCAAAAATATGAATATTTTGTCAATAATAATTTTATTGCTTTTATATATATTCATGGCCATATTTCTGTCATTTACTCTGTTGCAGCACCCTGCCAACCACCAGAGCTTCAGCCATCTCCTGGGAAGCAAATAAACCAGATTTTATCTTGAGTCCTTAAGCTAAATTTTCTGGATTGGTTAAATATTGGATTATAAATTAATAATTTCATTTAATTTTCTGTGATAATTGGGATTTTAGAAATTTTGTTTGATGTTTGTGATAGGATTAATGATTTCATAATATAGCTTTCCCAACTCTGACATATCTTCCTTCCTGGATGCAACTTGATTGGCCCAGTGTCTCTGCTGCAGTTTTCCCGTTCCAGGATATAAATTCTTAACCTCCTATAGTGACTACCTTACATACTTGGTATTCCAGAGAAGTTGAATATCACAATAACATTGTATGTCCTTGTTGTGTTAGGGCAAAGGAAAATTTCTCCTTAAAAAACTTTCAATCACTTGTGAATGCCTCATTCTGTTTTACTATCAAAGCAATACTAAGAGGGTGCTGACTTTAGAGCCACACCTACGTTATTTGGTATAGACTTGGCAGTTTCAAATGAGATGGCCTTGTGTCCCACAACGTAGTTTAGTTCAAGAAATAACCCTGAAAATACAGAAAAATACCTGGTCACATGGTGGGACAGTGCTTAGTTCCCTGACACCAAAGCAGTGGAGTTCAGTGTGTAATCTGATAGAGCTAATGCTGAAAAACTCTCTGCCTTAGGTTTCCACACTCTGGGGAATCCACCATCCCCTTCATCCAGTCTGTCTTTTGTAAGGATGATGTTAGAAAATAATTATTGTTTTATTAGCTTAGAGACAGGCTGCTTGAGAAAAGAACTGGCGTTTGAAGCAGAGCTGAGAGAGCGTGTTAATTTCAACTTCTGACAGTTATAACCATTTTTCTATGTCAATTACTCTCTCTGGCACTTGGCAGAGACACTCTCAGGGACTCTCTCAGGGCTGGAGGAGGGAACACCTTTGCCTCTATCTCTGTCTGAGGGAAAGATCTGAAGGAACTCAGTGTTTTCCTTTCCCAACTTGGGAAACACTATTGACTATCTATTGTGTTTTTTAGAGATTGTTTAACTCTGAAAAGACCAAAGAAAAACCTGGTCTTTGGTGACTCAAAGTCCTAACTTGATTCTTGTTGAGACTTAACCAGCTAGCCTTTGCTATTTTATAATTTGAAGGCGAAGTTAAGAATTATAAGGATAATAGTGGTAGTTTTTATTTAGATCGTATAAATTTGGGTTAGTCAGATTAGGGAGGAGGAGTATAGCCTGTGAAATACAGGAGAAACACTTCCTTGTGGAATCAGGGAGTTTATTGGGGTGGATTTAGAATCTCTTAGAATTAGAAATCCTTTATTTATCATTCTATATTTCAATAAATATTTTATGTTTTTAATGAGTCTCTTTAGTGTCCTCAGGCCTGGCCCTGAAGAGAAGTTCACATTTGAGCTTCACTTCATCACTGAGAATACTTTTGATTACATCTGTCAAAAGTATCCAAACAGTTTTGAACAGTTTTGAACCTATATTGGAACAGTTTTTCTATCTATTTTGTATAGCTTGCCATTATCATTTTTTTTTAGATTTCAATCAGGGAAATCTTTTTTTTTTTCACTTTAAACATTATTTTATTTGGTCATATCCAAACATTATTCATTGGAAACAAAGATCATTTTCTTTTCCTCCCCCCCCTCGCCCCCCGCCCATCCCACCACCTCTCCCATAGCCAATGCGCAATTTCACTGGGTATCACATGTGTTCTTGGTTCGAAACCATTTCCATGTTGTTGGTATTTGCATTAGAGTGTTCATTCAGAGTCTCTCCTCGGTCGTATCCCCTCCCCGACCCCCCCCATAGTCAAGCAGTTGCTTTTCCTTGGTGTTTTTACTCGCATAGTTTATCCTCTGCTTGTGGATACTGTTTTTTAGATCCCTGCAGATTGTTCAGGGACATTGCATTGACACTAATGGAGAAGTCCATTACCTTCGATTGTACCACAGTGTATCAGTCTCTGTGTACAATGTTCTCCTGGTTCTTCTCCTTTTGCAGATTCCTCGACTTTATTATTCCTTTTAGCACAATAGTATTCCATCACCAACATATAAAACAATTTATTCAGCCATTCCCCAATTGAAGGGCATCCCCTCATTTTCCAATTTTTGCCACCACAAAGAGCAGCTATGAATATCCTTGTACAAGTCTTTTTCCTTATTATCTCTTTGGGGTACAAACCCAGCAGTGCTATAGCTGGATCAAAGGGCAGACAGTCTTTTATCACCCTTTGGGCATAGTTCCAAATTGCCCTCCAGAATGGTTGGATCAATTCACAACTCCACCAGCAATGAACTAATGTTCCTACTTTGCCACATCCCCTCCAGCATTCATTACTTTCCTTTGCTGTCATGTTAGCCAATCTGCTAGGTGTGAGGTGATACCTCAGGGTTGTTTTGATTTGCATCTTTCTGATTATAAGAGATGTAGAACACTTTTTCATGTGCTTATTAATAGTTTTTGATTTCTTTGGCTGAGACCTGCCTGTTCATGTCCCTTGCCCATTTATCAATTAGGGAATGGCTTGATTTTTTGTACAATTGATTTAGCTCTTTGTAAATTTGAGTAATTAAACCTTTGTCAGAGGTTTTTATGAAGATTGTTTCCCAATTTGTTGCTTCCCTTCTGATTTTAGTTACATTGGTTTTGTTTGTACAAAAACTTGTTAATTTGATTTATTTCAGATTATTTATTTTGCATTTTGTGACTCTTTCTAAGTCTTGCTTGGTTTTAAAGCCTTTCCCTTCCCAAAGGTCTGGCATGTATACTATTCTGTGTTTGCCTAATTTTCTTATAGTTTCCTTCTTTATGTTCAAGTCATTCACCCATTTTGAATTTATCTTGGTGTATGGTGTGAGGTGTTGATCTAAACCTAATCTTTCCCATACTGTCCTCCAATTTTCCCAGCAGTTTTTATGAAATAGTGGATTTTTGTCCCAAAAGCTGGTATCTTTGGGCTTCTCATATACTGTCTTGCTGAGGTCACTTACCCCGAGTCTATTCCACTGATCCTCCTTTCTGTCTCTTAGCCAGTACCAAATTGTTTTGATGACTGCGGCTTTAAAATATAGTCTGAGATCTGGGACTGCAAGGCCCCCTTCCTTTGTAATTTTTTTTTCATTATTACCCTGGATATCCTTGATCCTTTGTTCTTCCAAATGAACTTTGTTATGTTTTTTTCTAGATCAGTAAAAAAAATTTTTTGGAAGTTCCATGGGTATGGCACTAAATAGATAGATGAGTTTGGGTAGGATGATCATTTTTATTATATTGGCTCGTCCTACCCATGAGCAGTTAATGTTTTTCCAATTGTTCAAGTCTAGTTTTAGTTGTGTGGAGAGTGTTTTGTAGTTGTGTTCATAAAGTTCCTGTGTTTGTTTAGGGAGATAGATTCCTAGGTGTTTTATTTTGTCTAAAGTAATTTTGAATGGGATTTCTCTTTCTAGTTCTTGCTGCTGAGCTGTGTTGGAAATATATAGAAATGCTGATGACTTATGTGGGTTTATTTTGTATCCTGCAACTTTGCTATAAAGAGCAATAAATCACAATCTCAATCTCTATATCTGCTATACTCTCAATATTGTAGATCAGGTATTCTAGGTTTGGGGTGGGTTGTTTCAGGCAATGTTTTTTTTTTCCTTTTTCCTTTATTGCTATGGTTGAGACTAGTTAGGAAAAGTTTGCTTTTCCCTGGGAAGGCTTCTAGGACACATTCCCTGTCCTACTCAAGAGCTATGTTTTACTTTACTTCATTTTGCCACAGTATGATAATTTTTGGAGATTTGAAAAAAAAATTCTTGGAAGACATTATTACATTGCTGAAATTATATTTACCAGATCCAGTGAGGCCAAAGTAGAAAATGCTCTGAATCAGATAGTAACCCATATGATAAACAAGGAGTGGAAAACCAATTTTAGAAAATATTGGGTGGATAGATGCAGAAAAAAGCCTTTGACAAACTACAACACACATTAATATTTAAAATGTTTTAAAATATTGGCCTATAAATGGAAATTTCCCCCCTAAAATAACAGGAATCATCTACCTAAAACAATCATCAAATACTATTTGTAATAGGGAGAAGCTGTATATTTTCCCAAAAAGATCAGAAATGAAACAATGAGGTCCATTATCATCAATACTCTTTTCCACAGTATTAGAAATGCTAGCAATAGCAGTAAGAGAAGAAACAAGAAGTTGAATGAATCATACTGAGCAAAGAGATAATAAAATTATATCTGTTTAAACTTGACATGATGGTACCTGTGGAAAATCCCAGAATCAAATAAAATTGAATTGAAAGTATAAATAATTTTAGCAAAATAGCAGAATGTAAGACAAACCCATATAAATCATGAGCATTTTATATATTACTAACAAAGTGTTGCAAGAAGAGACAGAAAGAGATACTCCATTTAAAATAACAACAGATGGAAAGAAACACCTGGGAGTACACTGGCCATAATAAACCCAGGAATTACAAGAGCATAATTATAAAATACTTTTTTCAGGAACAAATTTATATTTAAATAATTGGAGAAATAACTGTTCATGGGTAGGCAGAGTCAACATAATTAAAATGACAATCTCACCTAAACTAATCTATTTATTCAATGCCATCCCAAATAAATTACCAAAAACTATTTTATTGAGATAGAAAAAATCATTTGGAATAATAATAGATCAAGAGTATTAAAATAATTAATAAAAATATAAAGAAAGGAAGGCCAACAGTATCAGGTTTTAAACTGTATTTGGTAGTAGTCTCTCGGTAACTGAGGATGACGATTGTCTTTGTGCGTTTTGTGCACAAAGACACTTGTGGGTGAAGATTTAAGTGGAAAAGTCGATGCACAGAGACAGTCCCACTCTCTCGGCGTTGGAAGCCTGGGTCCAATGGCACGAAAAGTTGTTGCACCTGGAGACTTCCTCAGCTGCATTGGATGGCCCTGTTGTCTTTTGTGCTCCAACACGCCCCGAGCACTCCACAGTGCTTTGCTGCGTCGCCCTCTCAGCCGTTGAACCTTCTTGTTGGTTTCTCCCACCTGTTCCACTAAAGCAGTCTTCACATGCTAGGTGAGCAAAGCTCTGGTTCACCAGGGGTCCACGACAACCCGATGGCTACCCTCACAAGGTTTAGCCAGCCTGTCGAAGCCGTTGCCCGGGGTGTGGCCGCTGCCGCATGCTAGCAGCTACTGGGAGCCACAAGTGAGAGCTGGGTGTCAGGTGAGGGTCAGAGGCTGGAGAGCTGTCCTAGGAGGGCACGACAAGCCCTCCATACTTAAGATATTACTCCTCGAGACTTCCGGTTAAGATGGCGGCTTAGAGAAAGCTGAAGTTCAGATCTCCGGAAAACCCTTCCCGACCGATCTCAAACTAGAAGCTCCTAAGGCGCCGAAATTCAAAACGATCAACAGCACAGACCCTGGGAACCCTCCTCCTGGACCTGGACCCGGTTCAAAAGGTACGGCTCCCCTTAAAAGCCAGAACCCGAGATCCCTCGGACCTCAGGGGTAGGAGCGCAGAGTCCAAGGCTCCCGGAAGCTGCAGCCGCGCCGGGCTCAGAGAGCAGGGTCTGAGGAACAACAACCCTCAGGGTCTTCTACCCAAGTCCCAGTCCGGGTGAAAGTTACTGCCTGGGGCTTCCGCTGCAGAGAGCCGGTAGGTCCGGGTGAAAGTTACTGCCTGGGGCCTCCGCTGCAGAGAGCTGGTCAAAACAACAGCAACCCTCAGGGCGGGCAAGACAGCCTCACTGGCTGGATCCTGCTATCCAAGTCTCAGTGAAAGTCTGTGCTCTCGGAGCTTGGGGAAGCGGCAGCCCATCCCCCCGCAGGCCGACGAAACAGCCTCACGGCCAGGGATTCTGAAGGCAACTTCCGGAAATCGAGCCAGGGGGAGAGTGTGGCCTCGTGGTCCGACCCTTCCATTCCAGTTCCAGTGAGGCATATTCAGTTTAACCCAGGGAACGCTCATAGAACCAACATCTGCCCAGGACTAAAGCCTCGGATCACCAGACAAAGACAAGAAAAGCCAATCCTCCACGTTCAGAGATGACAAATTCCACAGAAGCACAGAAGCCCCAAAATACCAAGAAAAATAAGAAGAAAGGGGCGACTCTGGACACATTCTATGGAGCCAAAATACAAAATACAGAGCAGATAGAAGAAGATATACAAGAAAATTCTCCAAAATCTTCCAAAGGAAATAGAAACTCTCCACAAACCCATGAAGAATTTGAATCAGAAAGGACCAAAAAGATGGAAGCCCTCTGGGAGGAAAAGTGGGAAATGATGCAAAAGAAATTCACGCATCTACAAAACCAGTTTGACCAAACTGTAAAAGAAAACCAGGCTTTAAAGCAAGAACTAATAAAGCAAAGCCAAAACACCAAGAAATTAGAAGAGAACATAAAATATCTCACCGACAAGGTGATAGATCTGGAAAACAGGGGGAGAAGAGAAAATTTAAGAATAATTGGACTCCCAGAAAAGCCAGAAATAAACACCAAACTGGACATGGTGATACAAGATATAATCAAAGAAAATTGCCCAGAGATTCTAGAACAAGGGGGCAATACATCCACTGACAGAGCTCACAGAACACCTTCTACACTAAACCCCCAAAAGACAACTCCCAGGAATGTAATTGCCAAATTCCAAAGCTATCAAACAAAAGAAAAAATCCTACAGGAAGCCAGAAAAAGACAATTTAGATATAAAGGAATGCCAATCAGGATCACACAAGACCTTGCAAGTTCTACGCTGAATGATCGTAAGGCATGGAACATGATCTTCAGAAAGGCAAGAGAGCTGGGTCTCCAACCAAGAATCAGCTACCCAGCAAAACTGACTATATACTTCCAAGGGAGAGTATGGGCATTCAACAAAATAGAAGACTTCCAACTTTTTGCAAAGAAAAGACCAGAGCTCTGTGGAAAGTTTGATACCGAAAATCAAAGAGCAAGGAATACCTGAAAAGGTAAATATTAAGGAAAGGGGAAAAATGTTATCTTCTTTTACTCAAACTCTCTTCTATAAGGACTACATTTATATCAACCTATGTATACTAATATGTGGGGAAAATGTAATGTATAAATAGGGGGTAAAGAAAGACCAAATAGAATAATGGTTCTCACACAAAGATTCACAGGGGAAGGGGAGGGGAAGAAAACTCCTATAAGAAGGAGAGGAAGAGAGGGGGGGGGGTTACTTAAACCTCAATCTCAGGGAAATCAACTCTGAGAGGGAAAAACATCCAGATCCATTGGGATCTTGAATTCTATCTTACCCAACAAGGGTAAGGAGAAGGGAAAACCAAGGGGGGGAGGGGGAGAGGGAGAACAAAAAGGGAGGGAAAAAAAAGGGAGGGACTAAAAAGGGAAACATCAAGGGAGGGGACAAGGGGGACTGATTCAAAGTAAATCACTGGACTAAAAGGTAGAGCCGAAGAAGAAAAGGTTAGAATTAGGGAAGGCAATCAAAATGCCAGGGAGTCCACAAATGACAATCATAACTTTGAACGTGAATGGGATGAACTCACCCATAAAATGTAGACGAATAGCTGAATGCATTAGAATCCAAAACCCTACCATATGTTGTCTTCAAGAAACACACATGAGGCGGGTTGACACCCACAAGGTCAGAATTAAAGGATGGAGTAAGACCTTCTGGGCCTCAACTGATAGAAAGAAGGCAGGAGTGGTAATCATGATATCTGATAAAGCCAATGCAAAAATAGACCTGATCAAAAGGGATAGGGAAGGTAATTATATTTTGTTAAAAGGGACTCTAGACAATGAGGAAATATCATTAATCAACATGTATGCACCAAATAATATAGCACCCAAATTTCTAATGGAGAAACTAGGAGAATTGAAGGAAGAAATAGACAATAAAACCATACTAGTGGGAGACTTAAACCAACCATTATCAAATTTAGATAAATCAAATCAAAAAATAAATAAGAAAGAGGTAAAAGAAGTGAATGAAATCTTAGAAAAATTAGAATTAATAGACATATGGAGAAAAATAAATAGGGATAAAAAGGAATACACCTTCTTCTCAGCACCACATGGCACATTCACAAAAATTGACCATACATTAGGTCACAGAAACATAGCACACAAATGCAAAAAAGCAGAAATAATGAATGCAGCCTTCTCAGATCACAAGGCAATAAAAATAATGATTAGTAATGGTACATGGAAAACCAAATCTAAAACCAATTGGAAATTAAACAATATGATACTCCAAAACCGTTTAGCTAAAGAAGAAATCATAGAAACAATTAATAATTTCATCAAGGAAAATGACAATGGCGAAACATCCTTTCAAACCTTTTGGGATGCAGCCAAAGCGGTAATCAGAGGCAAATTCATATCCCTGAAAGCTCATATTAACAAACAAGGGAGAGCAGAGATCAATCAATTGGAAATGCAATTGAAAAAACTCGAAAGCGATCAAATTAAAAACCCCCAGCAGAAAACCAAATTAGAAATCCTAAAAATTAAGGGAGAAATTAATAAAATCGAAAGTGATAGAACTATTGATTTAATAAATAAGACAAGAAGCTGGTACTTTGAAAAAACAAACAAAATAGACAAAGTACTGGTCAATCTAATTAAAAAAAGGAAGGAAGAAAAGCAAATTCACAGCATTAAAGATGAAAAGGGGGACAGCACCTCCAATGAGGAGGAAATTAAGGCAATCATTAGAAATTACTTTGCCCAATTATATGGCAATAAATACACCAATTTAGGAGAAATGGATGAATATATACAAAAATACAAACTGCCTAGA
Organism: Monodelphis domestica; assembly: GCF_027887165.1. Taxonomy (NCBI): domain Eukaryota; kingdom Metazoa; phylum Chordata; class Mammalia; order Didelphimorphia; family Didelphidae; genus Monodelphis; species Monodelphis domestica. The sequence goes on from NC_077234.1 coordinate 243,976,291, forward strand.
CTAACAGAAGAGGAAATAGAATTCTTAAATAATCCCATATCAGAAATTGAAATCCATCAAGCCATCAAAGAACTTCCTAAGAAAAAATCCCCAGGGCCTGATGGATTCACCTGTGAATTCTATCAAACATTCAGAGAACAATTAACCCCAATACTATACAAACTATTTGACATAATAAGCAAAGAGGGAGTTCTACCAAACTCCTTTTACGACACAAACATGGTACTGATTCCAAAACCAGGCAGGTCAAAAACAGAGAAAGAAAACTATAGACCAATCTCCCTAATGAATATAGATGCAAAAATTTTAAATAGGATACTAGCAAAAAGACTCCAGCAAGTGATCAGAAGGATCATTCACCATGATCAAGTAGGATTCATACCAGGGATGCAGGGCTGGTTCAACATTAGGAAAACCATACACATAATTGACCACATCAACAAGCAAACTAGCAAGAACCACATGATTATCTCAATAGATGCAGAAAAAGCCTTTGATAAAATACAACACCCATTCCTATTAAAAACACTAGAAAGCATAGGAATAGAAGGGTCATTCCTAAAAATAATAAACAGTATATATCTAAAACCAACAGCTAATATCATCTGCAATGGGGATAAACTAGATGCATTCCCAATAAGATCAGGAGTGAAACAAGGATGCCCATTATCACCTCTACTATTTGACATTGTACTAGAAACACTAGCAGTAGCAATTAGAGAAGATAAAGAAATTGAAGGCATCAGAATAGGCAAGGAGGAGACCAAGTTATCACTCTTTGCGGATGACATGCTGGTCTACTTAAAGAATCCTAGAGATTCAACCAAAAAGCTAATTGAAATAATCAACAACTTTAGCAAAGTTGCAGGATACAAAATAAACCCACATAAATCATCAGCTCTTCTATATATCTCCAACACAGCTCAGCAGCAAGAACTAGAAAGAGAAATCCCATTCAAAATCACCTTAGACAAAATAAAATACCTAGGAATCTATCTCCCAAGACAAACACAGGAACTATATGAACACAACTACAAAACACTCGCCACACAACTAAAACTAGACTTGAACAATTGGAAAAACATTAACTGCTCATGGATAGGACGAGCCAATATAATAAAAATGACCATCCTACCCAAACTTATTTATCTATTTAGTGCCATACCCATTGAACTACCAAAATACTTCTTCACTGATTTAGAAAAAACCATAACAAAGTTCATTTGGAAGAACAAAAGATCAAGGATATCCAGGGAAATAATGAAAAAAAACACATATGATGGGGGCCTTGCAGTCCCAGACCTCAAACTATATTACAAAGCAGCAGTCATCAAAACAATTTGGTACTGGGTAAGAAACAGAAAGGAAGATCAGTGGAATAGACTGGGGGAAAACGACCTCAGCAAGACAGTATACGATAAACCCAAAGATCCCAGCTTTTGGGACAAAAATCCACTTTTCGATAAAAACTGCTGGGAAAATTGGAAGACAGTGTGGGAGAGACTAGGAATAGATCAACACCTCACACCCTACACCAAGATAAATTCAAAATGGGTGAGTGACTTAAACATAAAGAAGGAAACCATAAGTAAATTGGGTAAACACAGAATAGTATACATGTCAGACCTTTGGGAGGGGAAAGGCTTTAAAACCAAGCAAGATATAGAAAGAATCACAAAATGTAAAATAAATAATTTTGACTACATCAAACTTAAAAGCTTTTGTACAAACAAAACCAATATAACTAAAATCAGAAGGGAAACAACAAATTGGGAAAAAATCTTCATAGAAACCTCTGACAAAGGTTTAATTACTCATATTTACAATGAGCTAAATCAATTGTACAAAAAATCAAGCCATTCTCCAATTGATAAATGGGCAAGGGAAATGGATAGGCAGTTCTCAGATAAAGAAATCAAAACTATTAACAAGCACATGAAGAAGTGTTCCACATCTCTTATAATCAGAGAGATGCAAATCAAAACAACTCTGAGGTATCACCTCACACCTAGCAGATTGGCTAACATAACAGCAGAGGAAAGTAATGAATGCTGGAGGGGATGTGGCAAAGTAGGGACATTAATTCATTGCTGGTGGAGTTGTGAACTGATCCAACCATTCTGGAGGGCAATTTGGAACTATGCCCAAAGGGCGACAAAAGAATATCTACCGTTTGACCCAGCCATAGCACTGCTGGGTCTGTATCCCAAAGAGATAATGGACACAAAGACTTGTACAAAAATATTCATAGCTGCGCTCTTTGTGGTGGCCCAAAACTGGAAAACGAGGGGATGCCCATCAATTGGGGAATGGCTGAACAAACTGTGGTATATGTTGGTGATGGAATACTATTGTGCTCAAAGGAATAATAAAGTGGAGAAGTTCCATGGAGACTGGAACAACCTCCAGGAAGTGATGCAGAGCGAGAGGAGCAGAACCAGGAGAACATTGTACACAGAGACTAATACACTGTGGTATAATCGAACGTAATGGACTTCTCCATTAGGGGCGGTGTAATGTCCCTGAACAACTTTCAGGGATCCAGGAGAAAAAAAAAACACCATTCATAAGCGAAGGATAAACTATGGGAGTGGAAACACCGAGAAAAAGCAACTGCCTGAATACAGAGGTTGAGGGGACATGACAGAGGATAGACTTTAAATGAACACTCTAATGCAAATACTATCAACAAAGCAATGGGTTCAAATCAAGAAAACATCTAATGCCCAGTGGACTTACGCGTCGGCTATGGGGGGTGGGGGGGAGGAAAAGAAAATGATCTATGTCTTTAACAAATAATGCTTGGAAATGATCAAATAAAATATATTAAAAAAAAAAAAGATATTACTCCTCCCTGAGCACCCCATTAAAAAGCAGTAATTATCAAAAGTATGTGACACTGGCTAAGAAATAGAAAGGTAGATGAGTGGAACAAAGCAGATAGACAACAAAACTGTTGTAAAAGATAATAGTTATCTTTTATTTGACAAAAGAAAATATACAGATTAAGAAATCAGTATTTTAAAAAAAAGAAATCATTACTTAGTAAAAAATGCTGGGACAAAAGGAATTTAATTTGGCAGAATCTGGGTATAGACAAATATCTTACACCTTTCACTAAGATCAAAATGGAATAACAATCTAGATATAAAAGAAGATATCATGAATAAATAAGAAGGAACATATTACCTTTTGGATATATAAACAGGAGAAAAATTTATGAGCCACAAGAGATAGAGACCATTATAAAATATAAATGGATAATTTTACATATATTAAATGCATAAGGTTTTGTGTAAAAACAAGTGTTGCCAAGACTAGAAGGAAGGCAGAAATTTTGGGGGGAATTATAGATATTCAGAAAGAGGAAGGTCTCGTTTCTAAAATATGTAGAGAACAAGAACATTGTTAAATTTATAAGAATAAGAGCCATTTTCCAATTAACAAAATGGGGAAAAGCTATGTTTAATATTTACATTAATTCAGTAGCAATATGTAATTTCCTTCTTTTTCTCTTTAAGTCAATTTTCACTACTGTTTTGTCAAAGATCATAATTGTTACCCATGCTTTTTCTTAATTTTACCTGAAGAATAGTAGATTTTGCCTCCAGAGTTTTACCTTTACTCTAGTTGTGTCTCCCTTTTTAAAATGACATTCTTTTAGATAGCATATAGTAGAATTGTGGCTCTTAATACATTTTGCTGATCTCTTACATTTTACGAGTGAATTGATCCCATTTAGATTCAGAATAATGACTACTAACTGTTCTCCTCCTTATTTTTCTGCTCTTTATTCTTCTCTTTCTGTCCTTTCAGCATTTCTTTGTTCACAAATATATTCACTTCTTTATTTATTGTTTTAATTAATTTTGCTTTTATAGGAAAATTCTCTTGTGATGAAAATGAAAATATGATAATGTTTTGTCTGATAATACATTTATATCACAGAAAAAAACTAACAAAACTCTTTAAAAACTGTAAATTCAATAATGGGGATGTTTAATAAATTAAAAAGAACAAACTATTTTAAGAGCATCCATTTGCAAAAGAAAAAAATTGTTATAGTAATTACAAATGAATCTATTAATTTTGAATCATTTCCTAATGAATTCCATTTGTCTTCATTTTACCAGTATTTAGTTTGTTACCAGCAAAATAATAAATGTATTTTAAATGCTCTTTAAATCAAATTTGGAGTACTTCAAACTATTCTCACCAAATTAGTAAAACATTATGACGGATTTTGGGAAGTTGAAGAATGAAAGTATGTAATCCGATGCATATGATGCTGTCATTCACCACTAGAAGCAACCTTCTTTCTTATAGAGAGTTTCCTTATGCCACTTGAGGATAGGTTGAGAGTCATTTGGATTAAAATTGCCTTTCAAAAGCAATATAGTGAGTTGATATTCTGGGGAGTGTAGCACCCAGAATTTTAACCTATCATTTTCAATTCTGAGTCTTTCACCACTATTTTAGGAGTTGAGTAGTACATTCTACTATAATCCTCCTGATTCCTGGTTGGTTATTATGCTGAGAATAATTTAGCAAAAGATTATTCTTTCAAGTTAATATAACCGATGGTGTTCATTCATTGACCTAATTTATGGACATACTTTCAGATTCTTATTTTTTACCACTTCATAAAGATCTATATGTATATTTTTGTACAACTTGAGACTCTGTCTTACTAATGGCTAATCACTTTTTATCACAGTCAATCTTATCATAGTCTCTTAAGTTCTCCTTTTCCTTCTACTCTTTCTCTCCTATTTCAAGGCTAATGTAATGCATTTCTGTGCCCAAATGTGTACATATTCTGATAAAATCCGATGAAAATGAGTTTCAATTGTCAGCCACGTGCCCTGCCAATGTTCCTGCTTTTGTAGATATCAATTGTGCACCCTTATTACATGTAATAATTATCATTAACTATACTTTACTTTCCTATTCTCAATATATTCCTCTTCACCTTTATATCTATTATTTACATAAGAATATAATGACATAACAGAGCCACCCCCAGACTTTTCTAAGAGAACTCCTTCTCTGATTCTTGATGGTGTTAGGATTCAGAGAGAACACATGTATTATCCCTCCATATGTGGTTGTAAGCAATTTATTCAAGTTTATAATTTGCCATTACTTATTTATATTTACATTTTGATATTTCTCCACACTCCTTCTTTGTAATGTAAAATTTACATACAATTATATTTTTTCATCAGGAATGCTTGAAAGTCTTCTATTTCTTTAAAGGTTTTGCTGGATAGGTTACACTTTGTTATAAACCCATAATCTTTGCCTTATGTTATATCACATTCCAATTTCTCCATTCCTTCATAACAGTGGAATATAAACCATCTATGATATTGACTTTGGATCTGGGGTGCTTGACTTATTTTCTTTAGGAAGCTAGTTTTATTTGTTTGTTTGCTTTGTTTTGTTTTGTTTTTAACTTTAGAACTCTGACTTTTGGTTATGCTATTCCTGGGAATATTTATTTTTGTGTTTCTTTGTAGAGGTGAATGGCAGATTTTTTTCAATTTCCACTTGCTCCTGTGTTTCTAGGAGTTATAGTCAAATTTCTTTTTAAGATGTTCTAAAATATAATATCTAAGCTCTTTAGGGGGGCAGGTGTGGTGATTAGGCAATGTAATCAGTTAGTCTAATTATTCCTAGATTCATTTCTTCTAGAACTGTTTTACATGACAGTTATTTTTTCTATTAAATTCATTACATTATCTTCATTTTTAGTATTTTGACTTTCTTTAACTTTTTTTTTTGTTTTCCCAAGGAATTGTTGGCTTATATTTAGTTCATTTTAATTTTCAAGGTTTTTGCTTGGGTAAGGTTTTATAACTCTTGTGATAAACGGTTAATTTCCTTTTCAATTGTTTCTTCCATAACTCTCATTTCTTTTTTTCCCCTCAAGTTGCTTCATTCCATTTTGAAAACATATTTTAAAAACTCTTGTTTTGTTTCTACCAGAAATTCTAGCTGAAATTGTGCTTAAGGTATGTTTTTCTCTGAGGTAATATTTATAGCTATTGTGAAGACATTCTCTTCTTTTTTGTGTTTGTCATTGGCATACTTGCCTATATTATAGTTCATTTTAGTGAAGTTATTTTGTTGTTTTTATTTTTTGTTTACCCATTTTTCCAGTCTACTTCTTGATTTTGGATGTGATATTAAGGTTGGACTCTGTGGAACATAAAGAAGGAAAGGTCTGGGTGGCTCTTATTACTGTTCTCTTTGAATACTGAGTACTATATTATTTGACTGAGACAACCTATATAGTCTTCTAATAATTATATAATTTTCTATAATTTTTCAGGCATCCTAAAGCACTTTGATCCAAGGAAGTGTTTGATTACTGCCCTCCTCCAACCTTTCAAATTCCTTACCTATGTTTGAGTCTGAGCAATTGTATATATATATTTGGACTCTTCATCATCAGTCAACTGAAAAGCTGTAATGGTTCAGAGCATCAGAACTGTAGGTTCCCTTTTAGTCAGGGATTCCATTTCCGGTTATTCTTTTGCAGAATGGATTAGATGTTGGATGTGAGACTTTGCTTTCCATCTGAATTCTGGGCCATACTATTGGTATTAATATAGTTTTTACTAGATTTTCAACTTGTTCCTTTCTCCATACACTACCAAGGTCTCCCTTGTGGACAAGTTTATTTCTCAGGTTGCCCTCAATCTACAACTTAAGTCTGGATAGAGGGCAATGAAACTGTTAGCTGACACTTAGTCTTTTCTTATAAATACAGTCTAGCTCTAGGCGTTCTCATATGACTTTTATGCACAGACTCTCCCTGGGCATGGGAGTCATCAGCCTACAGCATACTTCTGGCTTGACACTATTTCCAGTATTCAAAAACCTCTGTTATTTTGCCTCTATGCTAAGCTGGACTGCCAATGGATTTATTGTGACTTTTTCTGATTTTCTGTTCCCACCAGGATTTGGACTTGTCCATATTTCAGATCTGCTGGAAGATTTTGTATAGAAGAGTTTACTGCATTTTTCATGTCATTTGACAATCTTGGCCCCACCTCACACCTAATAGACACTCAAAAATGTGTTTATCTGACTTTATGCATGGGAATAGTAGAGCCAGCTTTAACCAGCTTCTCAGAATCAATCATTAAATCTTCAGTGTTAGTATTCGCATCTTGAAATTGACAAACCTACAAATCACAACTTGCCTATTTTGTTGATTGTCTGGATTTAAGAGATGTTCTTGAGAACAGACTTCCAAATCTGAAATAGTTTTAAAATAAATTTAATAAAATTTATTTAACTTATTTATTTAAAATAAATTATATATACATATATATATATAAAACAAAACAGAAGCTTTGGGTATAAGCCTTAAGATTTCTTGGTTATGTTCCCCAATCAAAAAATGGCCAAAGGATATAAACAGCTAGTTGTCAGAGGAAGAAATTAAAACTATCTATAGACATGAAAAAATGCTCCAAATGACTATTGGTTAGAGAAATGGAAGTTAAAACAATGCTGAAATACCTCCTTAGATCTACCACACTGGCTAAAATGACCTAAAAAGAAAATGATAAATTTTCCTGGAGGGGACGTGGTAAATTGGAACACTAAGATGCTGTTGTGGAAAGTATGAAATTATACAACCATTCTGGAGAACAATATGGAAGCAGGATAAGAGGCCATAGAACTATGCAGACCTTTTGATCCGACAATACCAATATTGAGTCTGAATCCTCAAAAAGTCACAGATAAAGGAAAAGGACCTACCTGTACCAAAATATTTGATTAGCTTTTTTTGTAATGGCAAATAATTGGAAACTAAGAGGTTGTCCATCACTTGTGGAATGAATGAACAAGTTGTGGTATATGCTTATAATGAAATACTATTGAATCATAAGGAATGATGAACAGGATGATTTTAGAAAAACATGAAAATACTTATATGAACTAATGCAGAGTGAAATGAGAATAATGTATACAATAAAAGGTATAGTATTCAATGATCAACCATGGAATACTAAACCATTTTTGATGAAAGCATGTTTTAAAAATAATCACAAGGGACCTAGGATGAAAATGTTATCCACAGGCATAAAAGAAATGTTGGAGTCTGAGTGTAGTTCAAATCATTCCATCTTTGATTATATATTTTTTAGGAAATTTCAATTATATAAGTGATATGGACTTAAGTCATTACAAGCAATATGGAAATATGCATTGCAAGGAAATATACATGTAACTGATATCAGACAATTCACTGGTGAAGGGGGAGAGGAAGGGAGAAAACTTGAATTCTGAAATGTCAAAAAACAATTGTAAAAATTGTTTCTACTTGTAACTGAAAAAAAGTACATTAAAAATGAGTTCTTCATTGTGGTAAACTGAAGCAGGAATATTATGAGTGGATTGGGGGTGGGATAGAATTAAAGTTACCTTGTTTATTTACCTTAATTAAAGTTACCTTAAATCTCTTGCATTCCCAGAGAGTTACTGGTATCAAGTAACATTCTGGATGTGATGTAAAAGGGAATATGACTGCTCTGCAAGAGGAAAAATGTAAAAATGCACACACATAATAATATATGATTCTAGGAAATGTAGCATATATTTACCTTGGAAAGCAAAATGGTGGAAACAAGATTTCTGGAGTCAATTTGAATAGGCTTTGGAATCAATTGTTAAATTTTTAGTGTGAGCACTTATAGTTTATAAATCAGCAAATGCTACAGATCAATGAATAATTTATCATTTTAGTGATTATCTATACATGAGAAAGTAATAGAACAAATGTTAATAAAGCATATTAAACATAAAAGTGTGTGATGTGCATATTTTTTCTTTTCTTAGAGTTAACTGTTTAATATTTACCAGCATATCCTGAGATCGATTAGAATGTTGAAAGTAAAGATATATTTAGTAATAGAGCATAAGTAAAGGCTAATTCTAATGATTTCTTCTCCTTAATATCATTGGAAATCTAGTGTAAGGGATCCAAATTTGTTAAATTTGTGTCTAGTAAATGCATATATATCTTATTCATAGTCCCCTTTCTTGATTTCCAGTAGTTGTTCAATAAATGTTTGTAATCTTTAGTTGTAATTTAAAATAGTTTGTATATGGCAATATTCATGTTTCTTTCTCAATAGTGTTTTTCTTGAATTAAAAAAAAAAATAATAGAGGGTGTCTGAACACCATTCAGTTAAAATCTTATACCACTCTTTGGGCCATGGAGGGTGACACTTTGGGTTGGATGTTAGTAAATCTCTTAAATTCTGTTACGTCCATTCATTTGGCATTAAAAACTATTACTCTTTGATACTTAGTGCTAAGAGTTTAAATCTTAAGTATTCCATTCATTTGAGATTATTTTTAAAAGTTTTCTTAAAATATATAGTTTCTCCTTGATATTTAATTTTCCCCCCCACAGGAATTTTTTTAACCCAAATTGATATAGAATGGAGTTTTGTATTTTAATAGTTGTATTCTGTTGGTCCTACATATATTCGCACAATATATCATTGAACATTTATGGTTTTTAGGAAATAATCTTTTAGGAATTGTTTAATAACTTTGGAAATAAAATTTGTTTTAATTGTTGAAAAAGAAAAACACCAATTACCTATTAGAAGTTAATAACCTCCTCAGGTCAAACAGGAATATTGCCTTCTCCTGTACATTCAGTTCATATTCTTTGCTTACAAGATCCATGTTATATTCTGTCTGGATTTTTATGTTATATAAAATTCCAATTAACTTAAAACAAAATAACATTATCAAACTTTGATTTTTTGTGACACTTTCACAGATTGCATACATCCATCTATTGAAAGCAAATGTACAGTTTAAATTAAATTTACTGGAAATAGCAGTTTGATACCTACATATAAAAATGTATGAAGAATAGATTGCAGCTATATAGAACATGAAGCTCCTACTAAAAATAGGTGAAAAGCAAAACAAAATTCAAAGAAAACTTTACCTGAGTTCTCAATCATACTCCAAGAAATATATAGCAGACACTGATCAGAAGTTTTCAAGTGAATTTAAAAAAAATTAAATGTATTATTTATACCTTTTACATATTTTTAAAATGCTGAATTCCAGATTTTCTCTCTCCCTACAAAGCTCTCCCTCACATACTCATAAGGCACACAAATGATATCACATATATTCATGAAGTTATGCAAAATATATTTCTATGTTATTCATAACTAAAAAATGAAAAAAGGAAGAAAAGTATATTTCAATTTGCATTAAGTTCAATAGTTGTTTTTTATGAGATAGATAGTATTTTTTCAGTTTGAGTCCTTTAGAGTTGTCTTAGATCATTGTATTGATCAGAGGAGCCAAATTTTTCACAGTTGATCATCATTACAACATTACTGTACTGTGTACAATGATTTCCTGGTTCTTCTCTTTGTATCTGTTCATAAAGATATTGACATGTTTTCCCATCTAAAACTGCCCTCCTCCATCATTTCTTATATCACAAAAGTACTCCAAAACAATAATATACCAAAACTTTTTCTTCCATTCCCCAATTGAAAAGTATACCCTCAATTTCAAATTCATTGATACCACAAAAGGAGATGCTATATTTTTGTACACATACATGATTGTTCCTTTTATTAACCTCTTTTTGAGATATAGATATGGTAGTGATATTGTTGGGTTTGTGTGTGTATATATATACATGTTTCATCTCTATTATTAAAAGTAAGCAATTATCTTTATTAAGTTCATTATAACTAATCTTTCATTATAACTAATATTTCATGTCTAACTTTTTAGGCTTCCCTTGAATCATGTATTGAAAGTCAAATTTTCTTCTCAATTCTGCTCTTTTCATCATGAATGCTTAATAGACTTCTATTTAATGAATTATCCATTTCTCCCTGAATGACTTTTCAGTTTTACTAAATGTGTTCTTCTTCGATATAATCTTAGATCATTTTTCTCCTGAAATATCATATTCTAAATCATCTGATGCTTTAATTCTTGATGCTAAATCTTGTGTGATCCTGATGGTGGTTCTATGATATTTGAAATGTTTCTGGCTACTTTCAATATTTCCTCCTTGACCTGGAAGCTCTGGATTTTTGCTATAATAATTTTATGTTACCATTTTGAAATCTCTTTCAGAAGTTTCTTGGTGGATTCTTTAAATTGTTCTCTGGTCTTCTGTTCCTCAGATATCTGGGCAGTTTTTCTTGTTAATTTCTTGAAATATGAAGTCTAGGCTCTTTTTAAAAAAATAATAATGTTCTTCAGGTTGTGCAATAATTCTTTAAGTATCTCTTCTTTATTTTCCATGTCAGTTGTTTTTCAATGAGCTATTTCACATTTTTCTCTATTTTTTCATTCTATTCATGGAATTTTAATGAAATTTCACGGAATCATTAGCTTCCCCTTGTGCTATTTAAATTTTCAAATAATTATTTTCTTTAGTGAACTTTTGTATCTCATTTTCCATTTGACTGACTCAGCTTTGTAAGGAGTTCTTATCTTCAGTTAATTAGGCTTTTGTAAAAACCCTTACCTTTCATCTTAAAAATAAATACTATGTTTTGATTCTAAGACAGAAGAGTGGTAATGGTTAAGTGATGGAGGTTAAGTGACTAGTACAGTGTCACACAGCTAGGAAGTGTCTGAGGTCAGATTTGAATCTAGGATCTCCCATCTCCATGCCTGAGTCTCAATCCACTGAGCCACCTATCTATGCCTTAATTTATCATTTTTACCATTATGCCAATTCTATCCTTTTAAAATTAGTTTTTTTCTAGATTTTGACAGAAGGACAAAGAAACTGAGGTCTAGTTTGGAATAAAGGTCATTAGGTTAGCTTTCTAACATATTCTGAGATATTTTTAAAGGCCTACATGTTGCTATGCATTATTTCATCTGAAAGGCAATTATACTGAAATATAATAGACAACTTTCTTATTTTGAAGGCAAATGTTTAACTGGACACATTTTAGGAAAAATTTCAAATGATTTTAAAGGCTTTTTATTTCTCAAATGAAACTAAGATCCAAACAATCCATATATTTAAAAATTGTAATTTATAGTATGTTCCCAAGGGCTTATAGAGTAAATGTTTAAATAATATCTTCAGTTAGAAAATTAAAAGATCAAATAGTTTTAATGATTCTTGCAAAATTGACTACTATTTTATCTACTTAATATTTTGTTATTATTATCAGTCTTCTGTCCATGGATATTTATTAAGTGCCTATATTTTCTAAGTATTTTGATAAGTGCTGAGGATATGAATAAAATTAAAAACAAAGAGAACCCCTACTTATAATCTAATGGGTAAAGACAACATATGAAAGGAAACAGAAATGCTATCAGAGTGAGAAAGGCACTTGAGACAGTAGCATAAAAAGGAGTTACAAAGAAGTTTAAAAATAGTGGCAAATTTTGAGAAAAACTAGCTTGAACCCCATATTTAAATATAGGATCTTGAGCCCATGGCCATATATATGTATCTGCATGTATGCAAACATACAAAATACCTATACATATATAGAAATGCATACTTTATATCTACATATATGTATACTATATATATACACATTGTATAAATGTGTGTATATATACATATATTTATATATATACATTTGGGCAATCTTGTCTAAAGAGTTTAATTCAAGCTGTTTGAAAGGGGTATTAAATTGAAGTTAAGAATGGCAAAATACAATCTTTTATATCATAGCATTCAGGTCTACAAATTGGCTCTGCCTGGCTTAATCCAGTCTATAAATAGGACAGATAAGGACTTCAAGGTAAACATGGCATCAGTGTAGATGCAGGACTCCATCTCTCCTCATTGCCTAAAAATATATACTACCTCAAAAGGCCACAAAACCTAAATTCATATAAATGAAGGAACTAAACAGTAGGGTTCAGCATTGAAGGTATGTGGGATTTGGACATTTCCATAGCTTCCACCAAAATGCGAGCTGATCAACCCACTCCCACCCCATACATGGAGCCAGTGCTCTAGAGACAGAGCCAGTGTGCTAGAATCGGTGAGTGAGTGAGGGACACCTCGTGAGTAAGCAAAGGGCACCTCTAGGTCCTTGGTAGTGGAATAAGACTACCGAAGACTTAAACCTGAGAGAAGCTAGACTTGAGACCCCAGCAGGCTGAAGAGTACAGACCTTGGGTTCATGTGGAGATAGTACAGGGCAACAAACAGTAAAAGCTGCCAAGATTCAAGAAGTGGCCTCAGGCAAAAACCTTGCTCCTTAGCTCCATACACAGAAAGCCCGCCCTCCTTACTCAGACTTCTGACTGGAAAGGGAAGGAAAAACCAGCATAGTGTAAACCTTAAAATTTCTTAGACTTATAAATGTTGGAAATTTCACCATTGGGAAATTTCATACTTGGAAAATTTCTTACTGATAGTGTATTGGAATGTGAACCCCATTGGCATGGGAGGTTCCTTCTCCTCCCTTCTTAAGATTACTTTAGGACAGAAACCTTTTGCTGAACAATGGAAAGGGCTTTGACCTATGCTTAAGCATAGAACAGGAATTTCTTTGAGTCATGATTGATTTTAGAATTGATACAATAGAGATACTTGGAATGACAGAATCAGGTCTTGGAAAATACAATTTCCACCCCACTCAGTCCTAACAGGATTTAGGAAGGGCTGCAGCATAGATCAAAATTTAATTATTCCAATCTCTACCCTACTCAGGGTAACAGGATTTAGGAAGGGCTGTAGCAAAGGATCAAAGATTTTATTATTTGAGAATATGACCTTCAACAGACATGTGCAAAGCCAGAGACCTCTGGGCGGTCCTGGGTTAAGCTAGAGCCTCCATTGGCACAGGGAAATTGATGGACAGTGATTGGTAGATGTGAGAACTGAGGGGAGGGAACTTGGATGGTTTCCTTAAAGACAGAGGGGGTTGAGGAGTTTGTCTGAGTGGTTGGAGTGTGCTCTGAGAAGCTTGCTCTGAAGGAAGCTGAAGGTGGGGGCCTTTGAGACTGTTTCTCCATTTTGGTCACGTGAGTAATAGGGACTGATCTCTTTTCTTTGCCCCAGCTATCTAAGGGCTTGGGCCTTTTGGCCCAGCCTAAACAGAGGGGGTATTTAAGCCCTATTCCCTTCTCTCCCCTTTCTCTCTCTCTCTCTCTCTCTCTCTCTCTCTCTCTCTCTCTCTCTCTAATTCCTTTCTTCCTCCTGTTTGTAATTAAACTCTATAAAAGGCTGACGGCTGACTTGAGTTTTCATTTAGGAATTACATAGCTGAATTCCTTGGCGACCTTAAATTAATATATATCAGTCTTTTAAAGTGATTTCCTTGTCACAATAGTGATAGCAAACAATGTCCAGGAAAAACAACTTCTCAACACCACGAAGAAAGCATTGACTCCAGATAATATTTATGCAGGAAAAATCAAGATGACAGAAGAAATAGCAGAAGAGGACATACAAAAATGCATCCAAACCTCCCCAAAAAATGGAAATTGGCCACAGACTCTTAAAGAATTCAAATTGGAGCTTATGAAAAAGATGGAAGAATTTTGGTAAGAAAAGTGGGAAACAGTGCAAAAAGAAAATAACAGTTTAAAGGACAGGAACTCTCAATTGGAGACCAAAATTAAACAACTGAAAGCCATGAAAAATCAGGATAGACTAAACCAATAAGGAAAATAAAAATATATATTTTTTTGAAAATGTAAAAAAAAAAATAAAGACTGGAAAACCAGTCTTTAAAGACCAGAATTAGGCAACTGGAAGCCAATGATCTCTGACTATAGTAAGACTTAATAAAGCAAAGTCAAAAGGCTGAAAAAATAGAAGGAAACATGAAACATCTCACTGACAATATGACAGGCCATGAAAATCAGTTTCAAAGAGACAATTTGAGAATCATTGTTCTACCTGAAAAACCAGAAATAAACAGAAATCTAGACATCATATTACAAGTAATTATTCAAGAAAACTTTCCTGATGTTCTCCAAAAAGAGGGTAAAATAGATATTGAAAGAGTTCATAGAACACTTTCTAAATCCTAAAAAGACAACCAACAGGAATGTAATTGCCAAATTCAAGAGCTTTCAAGATAAAGGGAAAATTTTACAAGAAGCCAAAAAGACGCAATTCATATATATATATATATATATATATATATATATATATATATATATATATATATATATATATAATAGTTATTTTAGATAGGATAGTTATTTTAGATAGAATTTTTCTGTTTTGTATTTTTTATTTCAATTTTTTACTGTTGGGTTTTAGAGGCATGCTGATGATTTATGTGGGTTTACTTTATATTCTGCAACTTTGTTAATTGATAATGGCTTTGATAAGTTTGTCAGTTGATTTTCTAAGTGTGCCATCACATCTTCCAAAAAGATTGGCAGCTTTATTTTCTTATTACCTCATTTATTTCCTTTTATTGCTTCTTTTATTTCAATTTCAAGCATTTCTAATAGTAAATTGAATAGTAGAGGAGATAATTGGCATCCTTGCTTCACTCCTGATTTTATGAAGATTTCTAGCTTATCCTCATTACAGATGTTTGCTGATGTTTTAAAGTAGATGATATTTATCAAATCATTTTAAGGATTTTTCCATTTATTCCAATGCTTACTATTTTTTAAAAATAATAATGTTCTCTGTTTCTTACTTGGTCTTAAATTCTTTCCTTTCCTGCAGATCTGACAAGCATACTATTCTATGTTCAACTAATTTATTTATAATTTCATTATTTATATTTGTCATTTACCAAATTTGAATTCATCTTGGTATAGGGTGTGAGATGTTGATCTAGACCTGATTTTTCCCATACTGTTTTCTCATTTTCCAAGCAGGTTTTGTCATATAGTGAGTTCTTGTCCCAAAATCTAGGATCTTTTTTTACCACTAGTCTACTCCATTGATCCACCCTTCTGTCTCTTACCCAGAATTGTTTTGATGATAAATTTTTTATAGTACAGTTTAAGATCTGGTACTGCTAGACCTCCATCCTTCACATTATTTTTCTTGTGATTTCCCTTGATATTCTTGATTTTTTGTTCACTCAGTTGAACTTTGTTATAATTTTTCCTAATTTCATAAAAAAAATTTTTGGTAGTTTGATAGATATGGCAATAAATATGTAAATTAATTTGAGTATGATTGTCCTCTGTGTTATATTAGCTTTTCCTATCAGTGACCAATTGGTTTTTTTAATAATTATTTAGTTCTTGTTTTAATTGTGTGAAGTGTTTTATAGTCATATTCATAAAATTCCTGTGTTTTTCTGGTAAACAAATTTCTAAATAGCTTATATTTTCTAGATTGATTTTAAACGGAGTTTCTCTTTTTAACTCCTGTTACTGAGTTGTGTTGGAAATATATAGAAACACTGATGATTTATATGAGTTTATTTTGTGCCCTGCAACTTAATAAAGTTATTAATTATTTGCACTAGCTTTTTATTTGATTTTCTGGGATTCTTTATGTATACAATTATATTATCTGCAAAGAATGAAAGTGTAGTTTTCTTATCCACTTTAATCCCTTCAAATTCTTTTTCTTCTATAATCATTATCACTAGCATTTCTAGAACAATATTAAATAATAGAAATAATAATGGGCATACTTGCTTAAATCCTGATCTCATTGGGAAGGCTTCTAACTTGTCCCCATTATAGCTGATACTTTCTGATTTATTTCTAATAAATATACCATTTAGTATTTTCAAGAATGGCCTCTTTATACTTTCCAGTGTTTTCAATAGGAATGGCTGTTGTATTTTGTTAAAGACTTCAATAATCAAACCAACAGAAATCAAATTATTTCTGTTGGTTTGATTATTGATGTGATCAATTATGTGTGTGTTTTTCATAATATTAAATCATTCTTGCATTCCCAGTATAATTCCTACCTGATCATAGTGAATAATCCTCATTTTTTCAAAGTAACAGCTCTTGGTCTTATATTAATTCAACAATTCTTTCACTTTCAATTTTATTTCTCCTTTAGTTTTTAGGATTTCCAATTTAGTTTTTATCTGGGGATTTTTAATTTGTCCTTTTTCTATTTTTTAAGTTGCAAGCCCAATTCATTGATTTCTTCCCTCTCAATTTTGTTATTATAGGAATTCAGAGATATAGATTTTTCACTGAGTACTACTTTATTTGTATCTTATAGCTTTTGATATTCTGTCTCCTCATTGATATTCTCTTTAATGAAGTATGTAATTCTTTCTTTTTTGACTCACTAGTTTTGAAGAATTAGATTTAGTTTCCAAATAATTTTAAATTTGCATTTCTATGAACCCTTGTTTAGTATAATTTTTATCACATTATGCTCTGATAAATTTGAATTCATTTCCCCCCTTTTTGCATTAGTTTCCAATATTTCTATGCCCTAGTACTTGGTCAATCTTTGTATATGTACCATGTACTGCTGAGAAGATGATATATTCCTTTTTATTCCTATTAAGTTTTCTCCAGGTATCTATTAACTCTAATTTTCTAGCATTTCCTTCACTTCCTTACTTTTTTCTAATTTTTATTTTGTTCAATTTTCTAGTTCTGAAAGGGGAAGGTTGAAATCCCTCTCTTCAGATTGTGCTAGGCTGCTCTTCTGAAACTGCAGTACCTTTTTCACGATATCATACTTTGGGCTGATTCTAACCCTGCCAGTACATTTTCCTGGGCCACAGGAGATGAGATGTTCCCTGCTCTTTCCTTCACCAGGCTACCAAGAGATCTGGGCTGTGTAAAAATGGAGATTTTGAATCCTCGACTTCAATCCCTAGAATCCTTGGTATTTCCCAGAATTCCCTATAATTTCACCCCAGTTCCCATGTTGGCGAGATTACAATTTGTATTTAACTGGCAGTAATGCCTCCCATGCTCTCCTCTCTTCCATTGCAATGAGGTAGCAAGTATAGTGGTAAGCTAAGCATGGGGATTTTGAATGGTCTAATCAGCCATGGGCATGTGGTTTTTATTTTGTATCTTCTTTATTCCTTGATTTTTTAATGATTCTTAATAAACCTCCTAAAATTTAATATTTTTATTAGTAGAAATATAATTTAATTTTTACAGCTGGTTCCTACTCTGCTCTAAATTAATTAATTAAATAAAGATTTTTTTAAAAAAAAGAGGCAGCTTTGTGGTGGCAAAAATGAGGGTGTGTCCATTGATTGGGGAATGGATGAATAAATTGTCATACATTTACTTAATAATTTATAATCAATTGTGGTATATGTTGGCAATGGAATATTATTGTGCTGAAAGGAATAAAGAAATGGAGGAATTCCATGTGAAATGGAATGACCTCCAGGAATTGATGCAGAGTGAAACGAGCAGAACCAAAAGAACATAGTACACAGAGACCAATACATTGTGGCAAAATTGAATGTAATATAGTTTTCTACTAACAGCAATGCAATGATCCAGGACAATCCAGAGGAACTAGGGAGAAAGAATGCTATTCACATCCATTGAAAGAACTGTGGAAGCAGAAATGCATTAAAAAAATATATGATCAATCATGGAGTGTGATAGGGATGTGATTAGGGTTTTGATATTAAAGGATCATTCTACTACAAATATGAATAGCATAAAAATAGGTTTTGAACAATGATACATGTATGACCCAGTGGAACTGCTTTTTGGCTTTGGGAGAGGGGAGGAGAGAGCTGGGAGTGGGGAGTATCAGGAATCATGTAACCATGAAAAAATATTCTAAATACAAATTTTAAAAAAAAGACAAATTAAAGAGTAAGAAGAAAAATAACAGTTGAAGGGAGAATTAAGAACCAGGAAGGTTCTTAAATTCAACTCCCTCTCTTTTGTGTGCTGCCCAGTTTAAAACATACTTCTCCATTTCATTGTCAGTTCTTTAAAAATAGAAAATGTCTTTTCCCTCCTTTTGTTTCCTCAGCACTTAGCACAATCCTTGGTACTGAGTAGGTACTTAATAAATATTGATTGATTGATTGTTCAAGGATAAGGAAGGGATTATCCTCCCATCCCACCATGGCCAGCAGCATAGCAGCTATAGATTTATAGCAATGAGAAAATGTACTTCTCAAGGTCATCCGGAGGCCAAACTCCATATCCCTGATGCCTTTTATGCTTTATGTTTCCATCTTTGAAGCCAGCTCAAAAAGTCATCCTGGGTAATAGGTGTTTTCTAGCTTAGTGAGCTCTGGAAGTTAAAAGTCTCTTAGCCCACTGTCTATAATAGTTTCTGAGGCAAGAAGGCCACCATTAAGAAGTTGCTACAACTTCATTTAGCAAGTCTAAGACAGGCCCTGACTTGTGAGAAAAATGTGAATTCATGACTTTTTCAGTCAATAAAGATTCATGAAACATAACTGTTGAACAATCTCAGCATGGTGTCTATTTCCTTTGAGAGTATGAAATGTATGATGAATTATCATTTCATGTTTTAAGAATATATGTGTATTTAAGATTCTTTTGCACTTTTAGAAACTTTGTTAATTTGTTCATCCCTCAGGCCTGAGCCAAACATAAATGATATTTAAGAGATTTTCCCACTCAAGTTGGGGCAAGTCCTGGAAAGATTAGAAAATACTGACTATACTCTTTTAGTGTCAGGATACTTTTGTATTGGTCACAGTTAATCCTAAAAAAGAGCCCCTATAATGGAGCTCCTTTTTGCCGAATGTGATATCATGTTTATTCATACCAAAAGAAATATGGTACTCTATAAAGGTACTACTCAGTAAGCCTTTGAACAGACTGAAAATTGCTTAATGGAAGACAGATGAAGGGAAACTTGGTTGAGGCATAAATCATATTAGACAAAATACAAAGGATGAAGTTGTGGAAGGGAGAAGTGATGTCTTCTGGGTCATAACTAAGAGCATTATTTGGTAACATAATTATCCCTTTCATGGGAGGAAGAAATGGGAGGGAAGAATAAGTAGTTTGATGGAAAAAAAAGAAGAATTAGAAGCATTTTAGGAACCATAATAGAGAATCAATCAGGGATAATATATGCCTTTCAACAGCATGAGTCCATATTAGATCATATATATATATATATATATATATAATTTTTATTATATATGTAATGTTTAGTGCATCTCAAGGGTCAATTGAATCAGCAGAGGGAGGGGGCTTCTCAGTGGTCTCACTCTTCAGACCATCACACAACCCCCCCCAAGCCTACCTATATTTAGATAGGAAAAATGAGCAAACAACAAAAAAGCACCTAACTAAAGAATTTTTATAGAGGCAAATAGCAAGGTACAGATACAGAAGGGGACAGTGAAAGCAAAAGGAAACTCACATGAAGTCTAAAAGAAAAATGTGGATTGGAAACAGATTCTGAAAGAACTCAAAAATAATTTCAAAAACCAATTAAGAGAGGCAGAAGAAAAGTGGGAAAGTGAAATGAAAGTGATGGAAGAATAAATGGCCCAATTGAAAAAGAAGGACCAAAAAAATGACAGAGAAAAGCCAGGCCTTAAAAATAGAATAGACCATCTAGAAACTAATGATTTCATGAGAAATAAACACTAAAGCAGAATCAAAAGGAGTGGGGAAAAAAGAGAAAAACATGAAATATCTCATTGAAAAAAGAAATCTAGAAAATAGATCTTGGAGAGACAATTTGAGAATTATTGGCCTACTTTGAAGCCATGATCAATAAAAAATTCCTGGATATCATATTACAAGACATTATCAAATATAACTACCCAGAGATCCTTGAATAAGAAAATAAAATTGAAATTGAAAGGATTCTTGGATCACCTCCAGAAATAAATTCTCAAATGACAATTTCCAGGAATATAATAGCTAAATTAAAGAGACACCAAGCTAAGGAGAAAATACTTGAAGCATCTAGAAAGAAACTATTCAAATACAATGGGGCTACAATCAGTATCACACAGGACCTAGCAGCTTCTATATTAAAGGATCAAAAGGCATAGCATGTGATATTCAGGAAGGCAAAAGATTTGGTTTTACAACCCAGAGTCACCTATCCAACAAAACTGAGTATGTTCTTTCAAGCATTCATAAGGAATAAGCCAGACGTAAACAAAAAATTTGAAGTAAAAACACGAGACACAAGAGAAGCCCAAAGAAGTAAATAAGAAAGAGAAAATTTATGGGACCCATTAAAGTCAAAATGTTTATATATGTACATGGAAAGAGGATTTCTGTAATTTTCAAAAGTTACCCTCAGTAGCAGAGAAGATATAAGGAATTTATTCAGAAAGAGATTGGAGAAGTAAGCTGATTATGATGATATGATATATTTTTAAATATGATGATGTGGAATGATATGCATTTTAATGTGATATGTATGCATAGAAATAATATGTAAAAAATCAACCAAGGTCTGAAAGAGAGGGTTGCACTGAGAGAAAAGGGAAGGGAGAGACAGAATGTGGTAAATTATATAACATAAAAATGAATGAAAAAATCATTATAAATAGGTCATAATAAGGGTGGTGATTGCAATGCTTCAATTTTACTCTCATCATAACTGGCTCAGAGAGGGTAAAACAAGAATACTCACTGGGCTATAGAATTCTATCTTGCCCTAATTAGTGAGGTATAGAATTCTATCTTACCCCACAGGGAACTATAAGGAGACTCGTAAGTCAAGAGAAGAGGGAGTCAATTGGAGGGATGGGCATGTGAGGGGGGTGGGGTGACAAAATGCAAAATACTGGGGAGGAAGAACAGAGAGAAAGGGAATAGAGCAGGATTTAAAGGGATTAAAATGATGGAGGGCAATACAGAGTTAGTTATCATAACACTAAATGTGAATAGGATGAACTCACCCATAAAACAGAAGAGGATAGCAGTGTGGATTAAAACCAGAATTCTACTGTATATTGTTTACAAGAAACATTTCAGGCAGGGTGACACACACAGATTCAAGGTAAAAGGCTGGAGCAGAATTTATTATACATCATCTAAAGTAAAAAAAGAAAGAAAGAAAGAAAGTAACAACCATGATACCAGAAAAAGCTAAAATAGAAATTTATCTGATTAAAAGAGAAAAGGAAGGAAATTACATTTTGCTTAAAGATAATATAAACAATGAAGTAATATCATTACTAAACATTTATGCACCAAATGATATAGCATCTAGATTTCTAAAGGAGAAATTAAAAGAGATTAAGGAGGAAATAGATAGTAAGACCATACTTGTGAGTGATCTTAACCTTCCTCTTTCAGAACTACATAAATTGAACCAAAAATAAATAAAAAGAAGTAAGGGGAGTGAATGAAATGCTAGAAAAAAATAGAGTTAATAGCTATCTACAGAAAAATGAACAGGGATAAAAAGGAATGTATTTTCTTCTCAAAAGTACATGGTACATATACAAAGATCGATCATGTACCAGGACATAGAAAACTGCAATCGAATGCATAAAAAATAAAATTTCAGACCATAATGCAATATGTGTGTGTGTGTGTTTGTGTGTGTGTATATATATATATATATATATATATATATATATATATAATTAACAAGGGTTTATGAAGAATTAGATTATGTAGTTTCCAATTAATTTAAATTCCCCTTTCCTTGGATCTATTTTGCTTTAGTTTAAAATCTCTATTTTGAAATAAGAGGTAGCTTGAGATGTATGTAAAAGTCTAATCTTTATATATGAACACACCTGTGTGTCAACATTAACTTGATGAAAGAAAAATAGTGCATCCTTCCCAGAAGTTACAAAGTGAGGAGTAAGAAATAACTTTGATTTTTCTGAAATTTTTACCATATGGGAGAATATAGAAGATCATGTAATTTTGGTGGGATTAAAATAAAAAGAAAAAAAATTAATTCACAATTGAGGGCTTGTTAATTCTCTGAATTTGTTCTTTGTATTATAACATTTCAATTAATACACTTTCTTAGGCTGAATTAAAAAAACACTGATTAGTATTGGCTCCTAAATTAATTATAATGGAGGCTACATGAAATTTGCTATTTTGTTGATTATGATGATTATATTGACATGAAGAAATCTTTTTTTCTGCACAATTACAAGGCATATTTAATTTTTTTCATATAGTAGGATCTTTTGGAAAAACCATCCTCATTTTATTTTACATTTGTTCCTCTTGGTCTTATTCATTATAAATCTTGATAGGTATAATTTAATTAAATATAGATGCATAGCAGTCACTGAATTGGATAGCAAGTTCATCATCACTTCTAGAGGACTGTCATGTTAAATTTGAAGTTATTCTCTGGAATGGGTTTTTTGATTTCTCTAACAAGGTTTATTGAATTTCTATCCACAAATTTGGAATAATTGTATATGAACAACAAAAATGTAATGGAAGTCAATGAAGAAATTATTCGAAAGAAGGTATTACTGGGAAGTTGTTGACTATAATTACTTAAAGCTGGAGATTATGATAATAAAATATATGAAGACTGTCATGATCATAAAAAAGATCCTCCCAATAAATGATGTGTGAGAAATGAAATGAATGGTTGTCTTAGACTGCTAGTGGGTAGGAAGATAACCTAGGGAAAGATGGAGTCTACCAAGGGAGTCTTTGCTCCCAGCTAATGAACAATAACCTGTTGTTTTTCTATGAGTATTTTATTGTCTTAGACTGTGCCTAGGTAGGCATAGGCTTGATTTATAGAAGTTTTTCCCTGAATAGGGGGAGTAACAACAATAACAATAATCATAAGCAATAAAATTCAGTTTATTTGTCTTAAACCACAATTTTAAGTGCCTGGAAGATGATGACTCTTCACTCTTTTTATACTCCTACTGCTCAGCACAGTGAAATATAATGGGTGCACTATAATTGTTTATTGATTGATTGACTCTCTTTGATGGTGATCCAGCTACTGAAAAGATCTTTCTGGGAAACCTCTCTCCCTGTCATCTGCCTTTAATAAGATAATATAATATAGACTGCAATGCCTTGATTAACCCAAGCTTTATTTTTAACCTGGGTTATAGAAATCAAGTATACAAAATACAAAATAATATTTTTGAAAACTGAATTATTTTTTTGGACAAAGGCATTTTCTCTTGTCTCCTTAGGGTGAACATATGCCAGCTGTCCATATTATGTGACAATTACAGTGCTAAGCACTAGTTGAGCATATCAAAAATTGAGATAGCACCCGCTTTCAAGGAGTTAACATCCTAATTGCCTTAGGCAAAACATGCAGCTGCAGTCAGTTTTAAGGCTTATAGAAAGGCCTGGTGATCTTTAGGACCCAGTGATGTGAGATGGTAGGGTACAGTTTTCTATCATATTCCTAGAAATATCATGCTTCTTAAATTGCTACATATGGAAGTGGTATGAGAGTTTATGTCTATCGTACAGAAAGGGGAGCTTGAATGGATTGGATTCATGGCTATTGGTAAGGTAGGGATGGGTCCCCAGGCTCTGAGGAGAGAAAATGCTTTGTGTTCCCTTCTGTGATGGAGAACAGAGGGGACCACTTTCAGAAAGGGGAAAAGTCAAATGAAAGGAGTCTTAGCATGAAAGTTCTGGTACAGGAAAAAAAGGGGAGATTGAGTGGAGATTTAAGTGGGAACTGAGTGTGTTATATTGGAACAAAAAAAATTACATGGCCTCATTTACAATGCCTAATACATGCTTGTACTGAAATGAATTACAATAAATTAAGAGAAAAAAATAAGATTTCTTGGTTTAAAAGGTCACATTAATTTTTTGTTAATAATTTTTCCATTTCAATAAAAATCCTTTGTTTTTGAAATTTTTATTCATGAAACTCATATAATACTTCTAAAAATGTAATATATGTTTTACTACTATAAAAGACTTTCAAAACCACATGAAATGTGTAATAAAGAAATAAAAAAACATTGTGGAGAGATATCTTAAGAAATATTTCAATTACTGAGTCACCCTGAGCAAGTCACTTTGTTTTTGACTCGTTTTCCTCAATTATAAAATAATGTTGATGATAACATGTACCTTTCAGAATTGTGAGGGAAAAAAGAGATAAAATTTGTAAGGGGCTCTGGAAAGCTTTAAAAAAGTATATTAACACCAGCTATCACTAAGAGCAGCTAGTGGTAGTAACAGTGGATAGAGTCAGAAAGACAAGAATTTAAATTAAGCTTCAATTTCTAACTATTAGATCTTGGTTAAGTCACTTACCTTTGCCTCACTTTCCTAAACTCTAAAATGAGAATAATATTAGCACCTATCTCTTAGGGTTCCTATGAATATTGAATAAGCTAATATTTGTTTATTTTAAAGGACTTAGCATAGCACCTAGCAATTTTATTATCCAAATATTTGTTCCTGCCCAGAATCACAAAGAGCAGTTTGAACAGCAGTAGCATTTTCATGATACTTGATTAAATATAGAGAGAAGGATATCAACCAAGAGTGTCTGTTTTCTAGTGAGTTTATTTGAAAATTCAGTTCATTTGCATCATGGTAGCCTGACAAGAAAATGTTTTCTGTTAATTAATTTTCTCTTTTTTAAAACCAAGTTTGAACCTGTTGAATCAGAAATCATATGCAAATGATTTCATTTATAAGTTTTCTCATAATATGAATTTTTAAATCTACTTTTTATTTCCAGAAACAGAAACAAGCTTTCATAGTAATAATTATTTTGTTTATGCAATATTTTCTAATGATCTCTTTCAATGGATATCAAAACATATTTATTTTTTAAAAATATAAGTTTATACTCAACTTTCTGTTTAAGTAAATAAACTGTTCTCCATTCTATGGATGAAAGATGTGACTCACAGGAGAGCAGTAGTTAACATTTGTTAGGCAGTCATACATTTCCTTTTTCTTACTCTTGATTAGAAGATGACTGTTTCCTTAATTGCTGCTTTTAAAAATTGCCATCAGTGAGTCTTTTGACTTGATAAGGATTACAGAATGTGGGCAATGATTAATAAAAATAGCCCAAACTCTGAAGGCAAACTAAGCTGTCTTGGTAGTATAATTTCAAGTATCACGCCAGCAGGAAACTCAACACATTTGCTCAGTTTCATTCTCTGTAGTTTCCATTATGCTAGCTGTGTGGCTCAAAATCCCCCCAGTTCCTTTTCTCCTCCTGTCTAATGAGGAGGCAGCAGGTGCAAAGATCAAGTTCTTTGCCTGCTAGAAACTAGTCATTGTGGACAGTAGGCAGTGTCTCCAAACAACAATTGTCAAGAGTCTCACCTGAAGAATAGCTCTGCTACACTTTCTCTGACTGCCTCCCAAACTCCTGACCTAAACTATGCTTTATCTCTTCTTCTCTTTAATGTTCAAGAATATTTTTGACACTGAAGAGTAAACAGTAGTCCAGGTTTAAACTGATTAAGAAGACAGATACTGTTCCTATCTACTTAGAAAACGCACGAAGCATTTTTACACTCAACTGATATCCCTCAAGGTATAAAGACAAAAATGAAGGGGTTAATATTCCAGCTTCATTATGTGGCAGCTGGTTTAAATCTAATGTATTGTGCTCCCACCAGTCTCAGTCCTGGGTAATTTATAATAGACTAGAGTTCCAATATAAAAAGCACATAGCTGCAGGAAGACATGTCAGCTTTCCTTACACAGCCTGTCATTTCCTTGGAAACATAATAATTAAGATGTCTGGTATAACTGCTTCTGCCAGAAATATTTTTAGATTTTAGCCCTTTTCAAGAAACTCTAAAATTCAAGGAGAAAATTATTAAATACTGCATGACAAACTAAGAAAAGTATACTTACTGGTTTGTTCTGTCAGAAGGAATAGATATGGAGCCTAAATCGCTTGACAGTATGTAGAGAAATGTCTTGGCTTGGATTAAAAATAAAAAGGATTGGTATTATTTTGATGGAGAACAAAGACAGTTGAAATTGGACTGAAATATGCACTTTTAATCAAAATCATTTTTCAGTCCAAAGGAATGTCAGTATCAGTGGCAGAACATTTCTCCTCCATTAGTCAATTGCCTTTCCTCTGTACAAACATGAAATTTATAAATAAACTACAAGCAACAGGATGTCCCTGAGCTTATAGATTTACATATTTCTAAAATTATGCATACATATATTGTATGCGTACATGTGTCAACACACAAATATGCATATATATAAACATATACATGATTTACTTTTACATTGTATGTACACATTCATATATTTGATCAAACCTATAATTTCATTGGTAGAGAGAGATCCTAGTGAGAAATTTAACCAGAGCTTTCTCTGCATTTTGTATGGTTTTAGAGTTGCCCAGCATACTGGAGAGGTGATTTAGGATCAAGCAATCACATAGCTAGGATAAGGCAGAGACAGAAATGAAAAACAGATCTTCCTAACTCATAGGCTAGTTTTCTAGACAACTTGGTATCCTTGGAACCTCAAAATGCCTTAGGATAGATTTCAGAAGGTCACATAGGAATGTATTTTTTTAAATGTGTAACTATTTCAATGTATTTTTACTTTGTAATCCTTTTATGTATTTAAAAACATCCTAAGAATATTTTTAATGAATGGTTCCATCAATTTCACTAGCTTGAGTAAGAAGAATATGACCCACTCCAAAATACCCACACAACATATATACACATGGGTACACACATATACCTACACGCATATCCTTTTAAGATGTGTTATGTATTGCATTAGCTTATACATGTATATATCATGTTTAATATGAAAATAACTGCATATAAGCTGTCTAAAATTCTTACATAAAATGGATGGTCATGAAAAAAACCATAATACACCTTTTAAATAAATTTGATTTATAGTGAAGGCAATTACTTTTGCAAAATGAAAACCTACCAAAAAAAAAAAAACAAAATAATTGAACAATAAGATAAAATAAAAGGAAAAGATTTAGCAAATTAAAACCATTATGATTAAACAACCATTTTTAAACCCTTGCCTTCCATCTTAGAATCGATACTGTGTATTGGTTACAAGGCAGAAGATTGGTAAGGTCTAGGCAATGGGGGGCAAGTGATTTGCCCAGGGTCAAACAGCTGGGAAGTGTCTGAGGTCAAATTTGAACCCAGGACCTCCCAACTCTAGGCCTGGCTCTCAATCCACTGAGCTATCTAGCTGTCCCCAAAACAGCCATTTGCAAAATACTAAGTATATGATAAATTCTGGGATGAATATAAAGACAATTAACTCCATTTTTACACCCCATTGAACTATGTCTCTTTGAGAAAGAGACTATGTAGGTTTTTAAAAATGAATATGGGATCTCTGATCTATTCCTCTTTTTTAAATTGAATAAATAGAAGCCTACCCTCTATTTTCTGTACTAACATGAATTAAAATACTCAACATCCAAACGCCATCATATGATGGCAAGGTACTTAGAAGTTTGAAATATACTTCATCGTACAACCTTGGGTAGAAAAAGTACATGAAAAAAATTTCATTTTTATGACTCACTTTTAACATTCAATGTCTCTTCATGGGAGTTTTAAAACTAGTTTAGTGATACATTTTCCTGAAATACTGAAATTCTATACATTATCCACTAATTTACATACCTTAAAATTTGTTATTACTTGTTGCTTAGCATTTCTCTAGTTGAAATGGTAAAATCCTTTTCTTATTTTCAAAATAACACAATATTTAGAAAAGCAGATTGTGATGTTGATACTCAATTTACAAACGACCTAGGTATCTGTAGCTTGGCTGAAGAAAGTAACATTAACTCTCCAAAGCATCTCACCAGTGATTTTGTGTTACATCAGTTTTTGTTGTCAATTTTGTTTTGGACATCTTTAATACCTTTCTCAATCATTCGGCCCTCAGGAATTTATTTACTATGTACTACTATTTAAATTGCTAGGAAAGGAAACATAATTCCTGTCCCTCAAGGGGAATACATTCTAATTAGAAGGCAACATGAAAATAACTAGACATAATATATATATATGTATATATATATATATATACACATTTATATATACATACAGTTTATAATATGTTCTCGCCAGGAAAAGACATTGAAATAGATTATAGACACAGAATTACTTGTTTTTTCCATTAGGATGTATGTTCTTTCAGAGTTGGCACCATATATTTACCTTTAAAATATATCGATATATTTATATTTTATATATGTATATATATTATATATATATTAAATGTACACACACATAGTATATATAGATGTAAGAACAGAGATAGACAGAGGCATAGAGGCAAAAGAGAAACAGACATATATATATATATATATATACACACACTTATATATGTGTTGTTTAGTGTGTGTGTGTGTGTGTGTGTGTGTGTGTGTGTGTGTGTGGTATTTGAATGGGTTGTCTGTATATGTGTGTGGCTTTTTGTGTTTATACACAGAATAGCTGAGAGGGACACATTAAGAGTTAGAAGGGTCAAACAGTGCGCCAGAGGTAATGGGGCAGAGATTTTGAGGATGAAGGACAATTATCAGTGAAAAAGCCCTAATAAGGAGTGTCATGTTCAAGGAGTTGATGGAGGAAAGGGAAGTGCTATAGGGATGTGATTAGGGTTTTGATGTTAAAAGATCACTCTACTGCACATATGAATAACATGGAAATAAGTTTTGAACAATGATACATGTATAACGCCATGGAACTGTTTGTCAGCTCTGGGAGGGGGGGAAATCATGAATCATGTAACCATGGAAAAAATATTTTAAATAAATAAATATAAAACTATCCTAGTCCTATTTTCTTTTTTTCCCCCAAACTATCTGACTTGGTCAATTCATTACCTCCCATGAGTTTGGTTATTGATCTATGCATATGATTCCCAGAATTATATATCCAGCCTTAATCTCTCTTCTAAGCCACAATAACATAGCTCCAGCTGCCACTTGGATATCTAAAACTGGATGCTCTGTAGCCAAAACAAAGTCAAAATATACAAAACAGAAATAATTTCTTTTTCCCACAAACTCTTTTCCTTCTAATCTTCCCAATTAACCCCATTCATAAATTTTGAGTTCTACTTGATTCTTTACACTTATTTACTACCCACATAGCAAACTGATTGTCAATTCTTGTGATTTCTTCAGTAGCAATAGGTCTAATGTTCTTCCCTCTCTCCAATTGCATAGCCACAGCCTTAGTTCAAACCCTTGTCACCTCTAGTGTGGACTGCTGCAATAGCCTTCTAACTATTCTCTATTATTCAAATGTTTTCCCATTCCTATTTAGCATCAACTAAGCTGCCCAGGAAATCATTCTAAAATGTATTTCTGGTCATACTACTATTACTACCACCATCACCTCCTTTATGTATTTCCAGTGGCTTAAATAGTAAAATCAGATATAAAAAAACTCTTTGTTACATTTAAAACTCTTATTTACTTGGCTCATTCCTATACTTCCAACTTTTTAACACTTCCCTTTCCTCCACCAACTTAGGGCTTTTTCACTGATAATTGTCCTTCATCCTCAAAATCTCTGCCCCACTACCTCTGGCACACTTCCCGTCTCCAGTGGCACTTGTCACCATCTGCCCCTCTGCCCAAGAGCCCAAAGGGAGCACTTCCTCTCTCCCCTATCTGGAATAAGGGGCCAGGGCTGAGGGGGGTTAGCCAGGTGTGTGGAGCCCAACATTTCATCTCTAAAATGTTCACCCAATGGTCTATGGTATCATTTAGCAAAATGTAGTTCCCATGTTTATTTCATTTAATTAGATCTATTTTTTCTTTTGTTTTGTCCAACATCATGATTGATACTCCTATATTTTTATTTTAACTAAAGCATACTACCTTCTAATCTAACCCTCTATTTTAATTCTGTACACATTTTTTGTTTCAATTGTGTCATTTGTCAATAATATATTGTTGAATTCTGGTATCTAATTCTTTCAGTAATCTACTTCCATTTTATGGATAAATTTTTTCCATTCATATTCAGTTATGATTACTAACTGTACATTTCTTTCCATCCTATGTCTTTCTATTTATCCTTCTCTCTTTTTTATTCTGTCCCAACTCAAAACAATGTTTCCTTTTTATCACCACCTCCCTTAATTTACCCTCCCCTATCTTTCTTTAATCCTATTTCCTTCTTATATTATATAGATTTCTATACATACATACATGTATGCACATACATACACAGATTTGAGTATACACATGCATTTACACATAGGTGTGCATACACACACAAAACTGTGAATATATCACATATATGTACACATATATGCAAGCAATATTGTATATATATTATGTCATATATGGTATAATATAATGCAACATAATATAACATAAAATAAGATAAAATAAGATAAGATGAGATGAGATAAGATGAGATAGGATAGGATAGGATAGGATAGGATAGGATAGGATAGGATAGGATAGGATAGGATAGGATAGGATAGGATAGGATAGGATAGGATAGGATAGGATAGGATAGGATAAGATACAATAATAGTTAGATCAAATCTTTTTGTAGTGGCAAGGAACTGGACAATTGGGATGATGTCCACAAATCCAGGAATGACTGAACAAATTGTGGTATATGATTTTGATGGAATAAGATGCTGTCCTATAAGAAATGAGGGGACTAAATTCAGAAAATTTTTCATTATTACAGGAAAGACATGATTTAATTACTTACTACCAACCACTAATTCAACTACTGTTGTAATACTAACCACTGTGTTGCATATCTGGATCAACTCATATTAACTTCATCAAAAATATGTTGATTTGGGAATTAGTTTTAGGCTCTTGGGCAAGGAGATGCAGATTCCTTCACAAACTGTTTTTAATATTTTAGCTACATTTAACTGATTTTAATTTCCTTTACTCCTTTTAATCAACTTGATGGGATTGTCTTTTATCCGGTAGTGGTGGAATATTTTTTTCTTAAAGGAATTCTTCTATTGCATCAATGTCAAATGACCAACAAGATCAAGAAATAGCCATTTTCTTAAGTTCTTATTAACTTACAATAAAAAATGCAATTAATACTTATTCATTGGAAGTAGGAAAAATACAACTCCACAAAACAAGAATCTAAGTAGCTTAAAGGAATTTGAGGCAAATATTGAGCCTAGTGAAATAAAAAATGCAAAATGTGGGAGAAGGCTGTGAACCTATGAAGGACAGAACCTATGGATGAATGCATCATCAAAGGGGATGGGATAAGAATTCGAATAGCAAATAAATAGGAAAAAATAACTACAATTGCCACATAATTTAGAAGGAAGAAATTTAAATTAGAAACATGTCAAGCAAGTGGACAAATCAACAGGAAAGATAATAAAGTTAGGAAAAAATAGCTACAAAGACTTTTATAATATTCCAAACATTTAAAGAAATATCCAAAAGTAGAAGATCCTGGAATTATAGCAAGACTGTATTAGAACATCAAGGAAACAGAAACTATGCCTAAACCATCCACTCATTAGTGCCTTAAGTCTGCAAAAAAGCAACAGACACTGACTCAACCTCAGTTAAAAAAATTAAAGAATGGTGTGAACTCAGACAGGGGAATAGTGTGGAGCATCAGGCCTACAGAAAAAGGGATTGACTAGCAAGAACCAGTATTGATCCCCTAGAAATCAATCAGAACAGGTACTAAGAATGTTAAAAAATATCAATTTCATAATTTAAGAGAAGGCTGAGAGAACAATAAAGCCCAGAATCCAAGGATAAATGCATTATCCATGCATCAGAAAAATACAAACAGATGTCACCCAAAGAGATACTAAAATAAAAGAAAGGATGTCTATTAAGACATCTAAAATATTCCAAATAACTAAAATAAATTTAATAAAAACAGCTATCATTTACATAGTGTTTGTAATATCCTAGGCACTAGGTTTAAAGACTTTAAAATTTTATTTTGAAACCATAGCAGGATATTCTTTAAATATATAAGAGAAATTGGAATCTTCTTGTTTTATGTATTTTTACCCATTACATGTAAAAACAATGTTTCAGCATTTTTTTTATTTTTAATTTCAAATCATCTTCCATCTTCCTATTTCCCTCCATAGATTCCTCATTCTCCCCTCTCAAAAACATGAAGTGATCTGATATAAATTTCACATGTCAAATCATATAAAGCATTTTTCTATAGTAGACCTTTTGTAAAAGAGATCTGAAAGAAAAAAGAATAATATATAGTATGTTTTGCCCTATATTCTGACTTCCTCAGTTCTTCCTCTTAAGACAGATAATTTTCTCATTATGAGTCTCCAAGACTGTCTTACTTAGATTACTGTATTTCTGAGAATAATTGTGCCATTCACAATTGTTCATTGAAAAATATTACTGCTACTGTGTATGAAATTCTTCTTGTTCTGCTTACTTAATTTTACATAAGTTCCTAAATTTTCCAATTTTCTCAAAAATTATCCTACATATAATTTCTTATACTATTTGATTACATTTATATATTGCAACTTATATTGCAATATATATTGCAACAATATATATATATATATATATATTGCAGCCATCCCCTAATTGATGAACAATCCCTCCATAGGGATTAGAATTTGGAATAAGAATCTTAAAAACAAACCAGAATGACAATTTATTACCTGTATTGTAAAAAAAAAATTCATGAAATTAAAAAAAATTAATCAATAGTGAACAGTCTCTCAAAGGATCAGAAAATGATAATGATAAACTGAGAATGTAAATATTTTTATAGAAAGGGCAATGTATAAAAAAGAAGAGAAAGGCAATAGAATTTAGAAATGCATGGCCTTTATACAAGAAAAAACACATTGATCTTGAAGATAGGATACATATATGCAAATTTAGATTCATAGTAAATGCCCTGTCCTAGAAAAATGTGACAACTCAAAACCAGTAGATGGTATAATGAACAAAATAAAAATAATGTGATTTCTTTAAAAAAAAAAGTACAAATGGGGTGATGGGAAAAATCATGAATCATGTAACCATGGAAAAATATTCTAAATTAATTAATTAATTAAAAAAAGAAAAAAAAGTACAAATGGGAAAGATGTGTGACAAGGAAATCACTTTAAAAGACTGATATATATTAATTTAAGGTTGCCAAGGAATTCAGCTATGTAATTCCTAAATGAAAACTCAAGTCAGCAGTCAACCTTTTATGGAGTTTAATTACAAACAGGAGGAAGAAAGGTATTAGAGATAGAGAGAGAGAGGGAGAGAGAAAGGGGAGAGAAGGGAATAGGGCTTAAATACCCCTTCTGTTTAGGCTGGGCCAAAAGGCCCAAGCCCTTCGATAGCTGAGGCAAAGAAAAGAGATCAGTCCCTATCACTCACGTGACCAAAATGGAGAAACAGTCTCAGGGGCCTCCACCTCCAGCTTCCTTCAGAGCAAGCTTCTCAGAGCACAACCTCTCAGAGCAAAACCTCTCCAACCAACCCCTTAGTCCTCAGACCATGCTATCTTTAAGGAAACCATCCAAGTTCCCTCCCCTCAGTTCTCACATCTACCAATCACTGTCCATGTCTTCCCTGTGCCAATGGTGGCTCTAGCTTAACCCAGGACCACCCAGAGGTCTGTGATTTTGCACATGTCTGTTGAAGGTCATATTCTCAAATAATTAAATCTTGATCCTTTGCTACAGCTCTTCCTAAATCCTGTTACCCTGAGAAGGGTGGAGATTGGAATAATTAAATTTTGATCTATGCTGCAGCCCTTTCCATTGTTCAGCAAAAGGTTTCTGTCCTAAAGTAATCTTAAGAAGGGAGGAGGAGGAACCTCCCTTGCCAATGGGGTTCACATTCCAATGGTGAAATTTCCAACATTCACAAGTCTAAGAAATTTTAAGGTTTACAGATGACAGAAAATTTAAAGAAATAGGATAAGTAAGAGTGAAAGATCAAGCCTAAGACACTGTATTAAACCTCAAAGCACCCACCTATTTCATGAGAATCAATGTATTTTGTGATACTAAATTGCAGAAAAAGAGTAGCAAATAAAATTAAATGGGAAGGTGAATAATGGAGAAATATATATCATATGCAATTACGAAGTCCAATGTAAACCACAAAAGGGAAAGAATTACTATATTCTTTCAGAAAGAAGAGTAGCTATACTAGTCTAGGTTATATTCAGAGAGGATTAAATATAGGTAAATATTGGGGAAGGTCTCTAATAAATGGTTGGAGCAGGTTATACCAAAGAACACTTCAATGAGGGGAGAAGCATATTTTATAATGGGAGATATGGGCATAAAATAGGAGTAATTTAAAAGGTTTTGGTACTCCACAGATCAAAAGAATGTTCTGCTTACAGGAAAAAGCATCCTACATCAAGAGAAAGGAAATATAAGGGTTTCTGCAGGTAATCTCTATAGAAATAGATGTGAGGTCCTTGAACCAGAGATGAAATTTCATGGGAAATGGTAAACAAAATTATCATAAAGAGGTCAGAAAATAAAGTTAGAATGTATGATCTCAGGCACAGACAATTGGTATCATTGGAAGATGCTTTTATATTCACAATGTTTTGGGGATTTGATATCTAAGAATAAGACATAGGAGGAAAAAGGGGAGAGATAATGAGGGATGTAAGATAATAGCAATAAGTCAAATGTGGGACTTTGGAAGCTTTCATTTCATGAAGAATAGAAAAAGGCAAAAGGATTTACAAATTCATATACAGATTGTGATTCAAAAATACAAGTTTAAAATTCACAAAAAAAACAAAAGAGGTAATTAAATAAATATTTAAATAAAGAAAAGAAATCTTATAAGCAAAAGGATATTAAGGGATGGAAAGGAGATTAATAATTAACCATTTAACTGATATAAAAATAAAAGAGAAAGGGGAAGAACTAAATGAAAGAGAGGGAAAGGAACCAATAAGCTAAGTACAACTCCAAAATATGGAAAGGACCAATAAATGAAAAAGGGGATTTAAGGGTTGGAGGGAAAGAATCTGAGGGATTAGAGATGACTTAATTAAGCAAAAATTAATGCGGTAAAATACTCTTAAATAAAGGAAGGGGCAGTAATCAAAATTCAAAAAAATCAGGTTATGTCCCACTTATTACTTTATTTCTTAAAAATGCTCTTACCTTCCACCTTAGAATCTATACAAATATGAACCTAGGACCTCCTAGGTCTAGGTCTGTAGGCCTGGCTCTCAATCCACTGAGCAACCCAGCTGCCCCCCCCCCCATTACTTTTAAAGGAATAAATAATCCAATAAAACAAAATAATGAAAGATCAGATAAGAAAAGATATCACAAACAAAGCCACCCAAAATCTGTTGTTTACAACAAAACATAAAAAAAAAATAGACTCACACAGGCTAAAAATGAGAGGCTGTAATTGAATGTACTATGCAACAGGTGAATTCAAATGAAGAAGTCATCATGCTAAACATAAAAAAAACAGGAATTCATTATATAAAGAGAAAAAACAAGGTGACTATATTGTATAAAAAGGAATAATATAAAGCAAATAAATATAAATATTAAACTTATAATGATCAAATTTATTAGGACCTAAATTAATGAGGGATAAAATCTACCTAATTTAAGAAGGCAGAGATACTAATAGAAGGAAAAGTTAATGCTTCTTTTACAAAATTATAAATATCTAACAAGATTAAAAGGAAAAATTAACAATTGAACAAATTACTGAAGGAATTGAAACTAAAATTCTTATGGAATCTCATGAAAGACACTGAAAACACCTATATAGTTTTCATTATTATCCTGAACTTTTAAAAAAAAAATTTAATGTATATTGATTAAGGCACAGAAATACAAAAACTAAACATAAAAAGGCAGATTTGTATTATTTCTTATTTTCTACCTTTAAATATTAAAATTTGTTATCTAATATATGGTCAGTTTTGGTATTAGAGTATAAAATATAATAGACCTAATTGGATTCAGTTAAATGAATATTAACTGTTACATATGTACAAATTATTATATTCAGTTTGGAAATATAGGGAAGAAACATTGCTGAATCTTTGCCATTGAAGAATTTACAATCTAAAAATAAGGAATGAATGTTTTTGTTTTTTTTTTAATAAATGTGGAGGCTGAGTCAAGATGGCCACATAGACTAGGCAGCAAAAGTTCAGACCTCTGAAAATCCTTCCTCACCAATTAAAATCAAAATGCTTTGAGGGGACTGAAAACCAAATCTAACCAAAGGACAGAGTTAAAGAAACCTCCTGCTAGATTCAAATTAAAATGTATATTCCCCAAAAAGCTTGAATTCTAGAAATGCAGGTTTAAGGGGAAGTATGAAGGAAGTTCCCAGGACACCTTC
This sequence comes from Monodelphis domestica, assembly GCF_027887165.1. Taxonomy (NCBI): domain Eukaryota; kingdom Metazoa; phylum Chordata; class Mammalia; order Didelphimorphia; family Didelphidae; genus Monodelphis; species Monodelphis domestica. The sequence goes on from NC_077234.1 coordinate 244,013,496, forward strand.
CCCACCTAAAGTGCTGAGCCTCCAGCGATGGCCGGAATGCCTGGGCTCACAAGGGTGGTAGTCCAGAGGAAGTACCTTGCTGGCACAGCTTTGCCAGGCTCAGGGCATTGAACACAGGCAGCAGAGAGCAGCTGGAGGACAAGCCTAGAGAAGGCAGCCCAATTGCAGTGGAGACACTCCATCTCGCCCCCACCCTTCTCAAGGTTTTGGCCTCAGAACACATCTAGCACTGTAGATCAACTCCTCCCTGGCTTACTCTTATCAATAGGGCAGATAAGAAGCCTAAAGAGGGCAGGGAAGCTCAAGCTACAACACCCTTCTCCAACTGACTCCATTGAGAGCCTGCTGACTAAACTCCAAGGGTGAAGGCTTCAATTACTACAGAATATCTTAATCACAAGGTGAAGCCCAGCTTTTTTTGAGCTTCAGCTGCCAGCTGGAGAAGATCTGACATCAGGGCTCATTCTGACCAATCAGCAGAGCAGAGAAGAAGCCCCTTCAGGACAGAATAGCCCAAACCCACAGATCCAGCACATAATCAAAGGAGTAAGATCACAGGCAATTACAGGGGTAAAAGAAGGGGAAAATATGTGTATGTAACAGAAAAAGAAAAAAGAAATTACAATAGACAGTTTTTATCCAGGCAATGAACAAATACCAAATGTAACAGAGTAAGACAAAGGAACACCAAGAAAAAACAGAAACTCTAGCAAATTGGACAAAGGCTTTGGAAGAATTAAAAATACAGTTGAAAGAAAAATTAAGGGAAGCTGAAGACAACTGGGCAAAGAACTTAAAAAGCAAGATAAGTAATCTGGAAATAGAGACACTTGAAATAAAATGAGAAAATAATGTCTTTTTAAAAATTTTATTTAGTCAATTTAGATCATTATTCCTTGGTTACCAGAATCATATTCTTTCCTCCCCTCCCCTCCCCCCACCCTTCTCATAGCTGAACACACAATTCCTCTGGGTATTACATGTGTCCTTGATCAGAACCTCTTTCTATGTTGTTTATGTTTTCACTAGGATGTTCATTTAGAGTCTATATTACCAATAATATCCCCCTTGACCCATGTAGTCAAGCAGTTGTTTTTCTTCAGTATTTCTACTCCCACAGTTTTTCCTCTGAATGTGGATAGTGTTCTTTCTCATAGATCCCTCTAGGTTGTTCAGGATCACTGCTTTGCCACTAATGGAGAAGTCCTTTACATTTAATTGTGCCACAGTGTATCAGTTTCTGTGAATAATGTTCTCCTGGTTCTACTTCTTTCATTCTGCATCAATTCCTGGAGGCCATTCAAGTTCACATGGAATTCCTCCACTTTATTATTCCTTTGAGCACAATAGTATTCCATCTCCAACATATACCACAATTTGTTCAGCCATTCCCAAATTGGAGGACATTCCCTCATTTTCTAATTCTTTGCCACCACAAAGAGATCAGCTTTGAATATTCTTGTACATGTCTTTTACCTTATTATCTCTTTGGTATGAAAACCCAGCAGGGCTATGGCAGAATCAAAGGGCAGATAGTCTTTTAGTGTCCTTTGTGCATAGTTCCAAATTGTCCTCCAGAATGGTTGGATCAGTTCACAACTCCACCAGCAGTGCATGAATGTCCCAACTTTGCCACATCCCCTCCAGCATTCATTACTTTCCTTTGCTGTCCTGTTAGCCAATCTGCTAGGTGTGAGGTGATACATCAGAATGGCTTTGCTTTGCATCTCTCTGCTTATAAGAGATTTAGAACACTTTTTCATGTGCTTATTAATAGTTTTGATTTCTTTATCTGAAAATTGCCTATTCATATCCCTTGCCCATTTATCTATTGGAGAATGGCCTGACTTTTTGTACAATTGATTTAGCTCATTATAAATTTGAGTAACTAGATTTTTGCCAGGGGTTTTTGTTAGGGGAATTATTTCTCAATTTGTTGCTTCCCTTCTAATTTTGGTTGCATTGGTTTTGTTTGTAAAAAAACTTTTTAATTCAATGTAATCAAAAATATTTATTTTACGTTTTCTGACTTTTTCTAACTCTTGCTTGGTTTGATAATATTTCCTTTCCCAAAGATCTGCCATGCATACTATACTAATTTTCTAATTCAGTAAAAAAGGTTTTTTGGTAGTTCAATGGTATGGCACTATATAACTAAATTAATTAGGATAGGATTATCATGTTTATTATGTTATCTTGTCCTACCCATTGAGGTTTTTCCAATTGTTTAGATCTAATTTTAATTCTCTGGACAGTGTTTTGTCATTTTCATATAGTTCCTGTGTTTGTCTCAGCAGATAGCTTTTTAAGTATCTCATATTGTCTAGTGTGTTTTTAAGTGGAATTTCTCTTTCTAATTCTAATTTAGTTAGACAGAAGAATTCTGAAGATAAGGAATTAGTTAAGATTAAGTAGATAAGAAGAAAATTAGATGCTGACTTGCACTACATCATATATTATACAACATAAATAACATGACATCACATATCAAACAAAATTATAAATATATCTGGAAATATATGTGAATAGTGTGTATAAAAGGATTGTAAATTAATTGTATTACAGTGTATATATGTATACATATATATTATAGTGTATATATGTAAATATGTATATAAGTGTACATATATGCATTTGTATAGCTTACATGTATATATTGTATGTACTAAATATATTGAGTAAATTATGTACATAGGTCACTATATTGTTACATGTATTTGCATAAGTAAGTATAATGTTTGCTTTAATTTTCAGTGTAAAACTTATGCAATGTTGTGTTTATTGTAATATTCAAAAATAATTTTCTCTGATGTTAATGTACTACAATAGGAGTAAAATGTTCCGTATTATCTGATAAGAGTAGTATTTTGAGTTTGATTTTTACATGGACATAATGTTCATCTTTTATTTTTATGTTATTTGCTTGTTTTGCTTTTGTTTGACATTTGTACTCATTCGTTATTTAATTCCTTTTCCTTTTTCCTTGTTAAATTCCCTAGAATAGGTTAGTATTAGTTATATTAAGATAATTGAGTGTAGGTTGTTTGTTATTTTGGGTATATATCTTAGTTTAGGTAATTGGTAAGTATTTTAGGTTGTGCACAAATGCCAAAATTGTGTTTTCAACATAATTTCAGCTTTGGGCAAAGGGGAGGCTGTAGTAAGCAGAAAAAAGACTGAATTTGATTGATAGGGACATGTGATTTTGGAGATAACTGAAAGTTCCACCTATCTACAAGATATCAGGCCCTCTATGTGATACCAGCTTGAGGAGAGAGATTTGCTTGAATAGGATGCTGGCAGTTAGAGTGAAGAATAAGAAAAGGACCATTACTCTCTACTGGACCTAATTTGGACTTTTCCTCTGCAATCTTGGCCCATATCTGGACTCTATTTGTGAGGTTCTGTTTACAGTGGGTGGGACTTAACTTTTTTAGCTTGGGAAGGTAGCCAATGGGATAGTATTAAGGGGAATTAGTTTTGGGGATAAGATTAAGAAATTTCCCTTCTCCTTTGTTAACCTCATTCCTATCCCATTTTCCATTAATAAAATCAAAATATTTAGATGTTTACCTCTTGTCTCTTCCCCTCTTCCTTAATAACAGGTACCACCGAACACCTAGCAGATTGGCTAACATGACAGCAAAGGAAAGTAATGAATGTTGGAGGGTATTTGGCAAAATTGGGACATTGATGCATTGCTGGTGGAGTTGTGAATTGATCCAAACATTCTGGAGGGCAATTAGAAACTATGCCCAAAGGGCGATAAAGGACTGTCTGCCCTTTGATCCAGTCATACCACATCTAGCTATATACCACAAAGAGATCATAAGGAAAAAGACTTGTACAAAAATATTTACAGTCACACTCTTTTGGGTGGCAAAAAAAAAAATGGAAAATGAGGGGATGCTCTTTGATTGGGGAATGGCTGAATGAATTGTGGTATCTGTTGGTGATGGAATACTATTGAACCCAAAGGAATAATGAACTGGAAGAATTCCATGTGAACTGAAATGACCTCCAGGAATTGATGCAGAGCTAAAGGAGCAGAACCCGGAGAACATTGTACACAGAGACTGATACACTGTGGTACAATCAAATATAATGGACTTCTCTATTAGTAGCAATGCAATGATACAGAACCATTTGGAGGGATTTATGAGAAAGAATGCTATCCACATCCAGAGGAAAAACTGTGAGAGTAGAAACACAGAAGAAAAAACAACTGACTGATCACATGGGTTGATGGGGATATGGTTGGGGATGTAGACTCTAAATGATCTCCTTAGTGCAAACATCAATTATGTGGAAATGGGTTTTGATCAAGGACTCATGTAAAAGTCAGTAGGATTGTGCATTGGCTATGAGAGGGGGTGGGAGGTAAGAGAAAGAACACAATTCTTGTAACCATGGGGAAATATCCTAAATTGACTAAAAAATAAAAAAAAAATGTGGTACAAAATAGAATGTGGCAAAGGAAAAAAAAATCCCAATAATGTGCCCTTATAAATTAGACATTTACAACTGAAGGAAACACAAAGGACTCCATAAAAGAAGACACATAAACTAGTCCTCAGCATTCAGAGGAGTAAGGGTGGGGGGAAATCTCATTAACATTTTGTATACACTCTGTACTGACTCTAGTATTTATTCCAAGAATTTTTTTCTGTACCATTATCCATCTAGAGCTCCTCAGCACAACTGCTAGGAACTCCTAATCCCATGGAAGAGAATCAGGGAGAAGAATAGAAAGCCATTTTTCTCCTTGTCCCCCTCTTCTTCCTAGGAAATTGAATAAGTAAGCAGGAACAGTAGCAATTCTCCTCTGACATTATAAAGTGAGTAACTTCCAAGCAATTTTCTCCCTTGGTCTCTAGGCAGAGAACAATTATTGGGTTGACAATTGGTTCCTATACTGTGGAAAGGCCTTGTCAGTTTCAAATTACAGCAAGGGCTTCAATAGACCTGCTTATGTGCGTATTCTTACCATCTTCATCAAGGAAATGATGTTTAATTTGTTTTACATGAAAATCATGCTTGCTCTTGGAAAATGAAAGTATTCTAATTTAAAAACAATAAATTGTTGGCAAAATTCTCAATTCCTTAATAGAAGTTCTATAGAAAATCCACATTACATTGAGTGGAAAGGAGAAAAGAAGGGTAGGAGAAGAGAGAAAAAAGGAAAATTGACAGAAGAATCCATGGGCAAATATACATTCACAAAATCCCCATCCTTTAATTGAAAGTCCAGGAAACTAATGTTGCAACTGTGCCAAAAGCAAGGAAAATTACAATTGTTATAAATCTTCCTTTTAATTGTGAGGATATTCCCAAAGGACCAAGTCTTCTCATTTTTCCCACCAAACATAAAGAATAATATAATATGTACTTAAGAGAAACAATGACAGTGATTATTTTCAGAAGAAAGTCATTTTACCCTTTTTGTCTCAGTTTTTTCATCTATAAAATGAATCAGAGATAGAAATGACAAACCACTCCAATATCTTTGCCAAGAAAAGCCAAAATTAAGTAAGTAAGAAGAAAAACAACTGCCTGATCACATGGTTTGCTGGGGATATGACTGGGGATGTAGACTCTAAGCAATCACCCTAATGCATATATTAATAATATGGAAATATGTCTTAATCAATGACACATGTAAAACCCAGTGGTGTTGTTTATTGCCTATGGGGGGAGGGGAGGGAAAGAACATGAATCATGTAACCATGGGAAACTATTCTAAATTAATTATTTTTTTACATTAAAAAAATTTATTAATAAAAGAAAAGCCCAAAAGAAGTAATGAAGAGATAAATGAAACTAAACAACTGATCAACAATAACAATAAGTTGTTCACTCATTTCCCTATTGAAGGATATCACTTATTTCAAGTTAGTTTCTACAACAGAAAGACAAGTATGCATAAAGCTTAACAAGTCTTTAAACTCTTTGGGAAATAAATTGACTATGAAATATGTGGATTAAAAATGGGTCAAAACTATTATATATATACATATAAAATATTTATTTAACTAAAGGGAGAAGTGAAAGGGAATCAGGGTATATCTAATTTTACACCCAAATCAGAGACCAAAACCCTAATAACTTTCTATAACTATTCTAAACTAACTCCTTAATTCCTTAAGATTAGGGAAGGATTGGTAGGAGCAAGAACAAGGGCCAAAGTAAATCTCACAAAACTTGAGTCCTCTTTGTGTCTATCAGAAGTCCCAGTGTGAAGGATAGCACTGCAGGTCCACACAGAATTAGAAGGGGAGTGATGGATTAGCACAAACTGTCCACCAGTATAATGTTATCCACTATCTACTGCTTCCTTAAGATGATTTTGATTGAAGGAAGATCCATTCTCCTGGCAGCTTCAAATCTCCCTCTCTCCTCCAGAGAAGAAACCAACTGTTCCCAGAAACTATCTGTTCCTTTGCTCCTGAGAGCTCTGTAATGTTGGCCTGCAGGATCTCCTGCTTTCAGCTTGCTCCTGCTAAAATCCCTTACAACAGTTCCCCCCTTTGCCCAAATCCTAAATCCTGTTGAAAACATTATTTTGGCATTTGTGCACTAACAAACTTATATTTTCCTTAAACTAAAATTTCTACCTAAAAAAACAAACAACCTATACCATCTTATCCTATCTAATACTATACTATTCTAGGGATTTAATCAAGGAAAGGAAAAGGGAAATTATACAATGAACAATTACAAAGTTCCAAAATACAAATCCAACATATGCGAAAGCAAAACAAACAAGTGACATCCAAATCAAAATATTAACAAAAATTCATGTAAATATTAAAATCATAAAATATTACTCTTATCAACTAATACAGAAAATTCTATTACTATTGCTGTGCATAAAAAGCAAACTTAGATAAAAGTTTTTGAAAAATAGAATAAACACAACATTGTATAAGTTTTACCAAAAAATTAAACCAAATCATGAAACTTATGCAAAATATATTTAACATTATATGAAAATTAAACATAGCCATATTCTGTTAAGAGCTTAGCAAATATATATTTACATTAGTTTTACATATACACACATAACATATGTATGCTATACATATAGACATTTGTATACTTCATATTTACATATGTTACATATATTATAATACAATTCTACATTCCTAACTATAATACACACTATTTACATACATTTACATATGTATTTACATTTTGTAAGATATGTGATGCTATATGTCATATGTACTATGTAATGTACACTATTATGTATGTTGCAATGTATTTTGTAGTGTAGTTCAGTATCTTACTTTACCTTATCAACCTTAAACTCTAACTACAGTCCTGTCTTAATAAAATCTCCTAAAAACTAATCTTATCTACCTATATTATTGTTATTCTAAACTAAGTAGCTAACTATTTTGTTAGTAATTAACTACTTTGTAACTAAATATAAAATTGCTAGTATCTAGCTATACATTGTTTTACTCATTCAACTAGTGAATCAATGTAACCTAAAATGTTACTTCAGTGATTGACCCCCCTGACCTGTTTCATCCTTCTATAATCAGGACCTGAATTCATATCCATGCCCTCAAAATCTTGTGGCCATGAGATCAAAGATGGATCACTTCTGGTCTCTTCTATGAATTGGTTCCTCTCTCTCAGTAATTCCTTCATGAGTAAGAAAAAAAAATCACCATAGTCTGGGTCAAATCTCTCAATTGCTGTCTGAAATTCCTTTACTACTTTATTAGGTTCATTGGAAAAGCAAGGGGTTTATAAATCTTCAGGCATGAATAACTTATGTGTCTTAACTTTATATACTTCATCCTGGGCAACAACTGGTATATCTCTAAAAGGAAACAATGAAGCATGAGCCTTATTACATTCAGCATTCTCACTTTTGGTCTGGACGTTTTTCTTAACATTTCCTTCATTAATTTCCTCATCAATAGCATTATCCTGTAAATCATGCAAAACACCGTTATTTAGAATAATTCTCTCCTTTATACATTGTTCCATTGCTTCAATTTAATCCTTCATTATCATTAGCATTTGCTTCATTTCTGAATCACTCATTATCCATTGTACAATTGCCCTTAATTTGTAACCAACTCCAAAAAACAAGTATCTGCATTTGTATAACATTATCAAACATAAGCATATTAACAGTACATAGGCCAAAATAGTTCTTAAAGTCAATGACATAACCAGTTCCATCTATTCATAACCCAGTATAATGTAATAGCAATGAGGGAATAGGGTGAAAATCCCGTAAGGGATATGCATGAAACAGTCCCAGAAAAAAAAAAATTAGCATTTGTCATGTCTCCTGACATGATGCTTAATGTATACAGAAAGCTGTTATATAGAACAGAATACATGTTGTTAGTATCCACCTTGATTATTAATAACAATCACCAAAAAACAGAAATAGAAAAAACAGAAATATATATTTTTTCTAACACGTTTGCTTTTGTCCTTTAAGCAGTCTATTTAATATTTAAGCCTCCTCCTGTACCCATCAAAAGTCAGAATTCCATGTTCCAGGACTTTGGAGAGCAACCAGATGCTACCAACTAGAAATCTTGTATTTATATATATATATATATATATATATATAGGGTGTTCAGGGAGGGGCAGTACCTCTGGTATGGAGGGCTTGTCATGCCCTCCTAGGGCAGCTCTCCAGCCACTGACCCTCACCTGACACCCAGCTCTCACTTGTGGCTCCTAGTAGCTGCTAGCATGTGGCAGTGGCCACACCCCGGGCAACAGCTTCAACAGGCTGGCCAAACCTTGTGACGGTAGCCATTGGGTTGTAGCTGACCCCTGGTGAACCAGGGCTTTGCTCACCAGCATGTGAAGACTGTTTCGGCCAAACAAACGGAAGAAACCAACAAGAAGGTTCAACGGCTGAGAGGGCGACGCAGCAAAGCACTGTGGAGTGCTCAGGGCGTGTTGGAGCACAAAAGACAACATGGCCATCCAATGCAGCTGAAGAAGTCTCCAGGTGTAATGACTTTTCGTGCCACTGGACCCAGGCTTCCAACGCCGAGAGAAAGGGACTGTCTCTGTGCATCGACTTTTCCACTTAAATCTTCATGCACAAGTGTCTTTGTGCACACTCATTTATCATAGATGAAAGTGCACAAAGACAATCATCATCCTCAGTTACCGAGAGACTATATAATTTATTTAACTAAAGGGAGAAGAGAAAGGGAATCAGGGTATAACTAATTTTATAAACCCAAATTAGAGACTAAAATCCCAACAACTTTCTATTCTAACTATTTCTATTCTAAACTAACTCCTTAATTAGTATTTAAGATTAGGGAGGGGTTGGTAGGAGCAAGAACAAGGACCAAGGTAAATCTCACAAAACTTGAGTCCTCTTTGTGTCTATCAGAAATCCCAGTATGAAGGATAGCACTGCAGGTCCACACAGAATTAGAAGGGGAGTGATGGATTAGCACAAACTGTCCACCAGTATAATGTTATCCACTATCTACTGCTTCCTTAAGATGATTTTGATTGAAGGAAGGTCCATTCTCCTGGCAGCTTCAAATCTCCCTCTCTCCTTCAGAGAAGAAACCAACTGCTCCCAGAAACTGCCTGTGTGATCAGTTCCTTTGCTCCTGAGAGCTCTATAATGTTGGCCTGCAGGATCTCCTGCTTTCAGCTTGCTCCTACTGAAATATCTTCTTTTTTTCTGTAAAATAGGGTGAGGTCTGTTTGTTTTTTTTGTGTGTGTTTTTACACTACCATTGATTATTAAGTAGTCGCATATGTAGAACTTGTCTAATTCTATTCATAATAATTCTGCCAGAGAAAACAATAAAATTAATAGTTTCCTATTTCTAGTTAATAAATGTTATGTTTTCTATTTATGTATGTAATTAGTAAATTTATTGTAGAAATGTCAAATCTACTGTCAACTCTAATTACTGTTTTACCCAGTTCTAAAACTACCAGAAACTTTGAAATTTAGATGAACCTAGTGAGTCTGAGTGTAATAATGAAGATGAATGTGACAAAACAGCATGGTGATAATACTTAAAACTGAGCAAACTTTTTTATCAGGTCTCCATTTAATAATTCAAGTAGGATTAAACAACTTTATTCGTGGTCTTACCTTATTTTAAAATGAAGCTCTCACTTTTACCTTTCAAGATAAAAAGATAGAATCTCCTACAAAAAAAGATGAGCAAATTATGTTGAAAACATTAATTTTCACAAGAAATGTGAAATATGAACAATAAAATTATTTTAATATATATGGCCCCAAGGATTATTCTGAATCTAAAATCTGAATCATAGAGGGATTGTTCTTTTATTAGGATTAGAAGAAAGGTCTACAAAATACCATTGATTCATCTTGGAATGGAATCGTAGAGAAGAGAATAAAAAGAGAGCTTGATTATTAAAACACTGTCCACAAGGGAAGTACAAATTTCAGGAAAGACAAATGTAGTAAGCCAAAATAAACTTAATGGAAAAGTTTTATTGCCACAAATGCATATTAAAACTTCAGAAAAATAAGTTAAATCAGTGAATTTTCAACTTTATTGAAAAGTGAATTTGAAAAATTCAATAATGGTAACATTAAAGGGTTGATATCTCTGGGTGATTTAAATTAGGGAAATGGTGAAAGTTAAACATGTCCATGAATGGCTGAACAAAGTTGAGGGGCTTGTAAGAAAAAACAATTAAGTGGCAAAGTATTATAATAACTTACAAATCAGAAAATTATTGTCAGTGGGAAGATAAAGGAATAAACAATATTCTAAAAATGGCTTATCCTCTCCACCTGAAATATTGATAACAAAGATATATCAAATCAAAAAAAAATTTCAATAGGAAAAAATACTTTGAAAGTGGTTTTTGTAAGATAATTCTTAAAACAAAACACCAACCAAAGGAAGACTAACTCAATTGTTTATGGCTTCTATCTCTTTCATTCCAACCTGTCCTACCACAGTCTTATGTCTGGGGGTAGAACTATATCTTAATGATATTAAACAGAACAAAGATGAGAAAACTATGGAATGTGCAAAAAGTGCATGGAAGTTACACATGCCTGACTATGATGAGAGAAAAATATACAAGAAATATGAAAGAAGCAATGATGACAAAGGCTCAAAAATATTCAAGCTTTAATAATTTTGAAATGGGAAAGCAAGAAATTATTATTAAATATTGATCTCTATGATTTTTCTCCTATTGTATACAAATCTTTGAGTCATCTAAATCCAAACTGAGAGCATCCTTGATGAAATAATCATTAGATATAATGATATATATAAGTAATTTATTATTTTATAAGTAATAATTGATAATGGATCATGTTTTTGCCATTTCCAATAAACTGAAAGGAGTATAAGGATCACTGAGCTCTTTGTATGAGGATCATAGAACACTATTTTTATTCATTATTATTTAATTAATTATTTTTATTTTGAATTTGTTTATCTGTTACATTAAAACACTCATGTAATTCCCTTCATCCTTTCCCTCCCCCATTATAAAAGGCACCATTTAACAACAAGATATTCATATATATATATATATATATATATATATATAACTGCATCTCACATTTCTATTTATCAATTATTTCTTTGGAGGTGGACTTGTATATACAAGTTATTTTTCAGTTATCACTTAAATTTCTAGATCTTTGCCAGTCCAAAGGGAGCTGCTATATATATACTCCCTCTCCCATATATATATATATATGTATATGTTCTTTTCTTTTTTTTTTAATCATTGTAGGAAATGAATGTACCCTTTTGAAAAATTTAGAATATATTTCCATGGTTATATGATTCATGATTTTTTCCAATCTTCTTCTTCCCTAGTCCCAGAGCTGACAAACAATTCCATTAGGTTACACATGTATCATTGTTCAAAATCTACTTCCATGATATTCATATTTGCAATAGAGTGATCTTTTAACATCAAAAATTTAATCATATCTTCATTGAAGTATGTGATTGATCATATGTTTTTCTTCTCTGTTTCTGTTTCCATAGTTCTTTCTCTGCATGTGGATAGCATTTTTTCTCATAAGTTTCTCTGGATTGTCCTGGACCATTGCATTGCTACTAGAAGAAAAGTCTGTTACATTTGATTGTGCCACAGTTTATCGGTCTCTGTGTACAATGTTCTCCTGATTCTGCTCCTTTTGCCCTGCACCAATTCCTGGAGGTCTTTCCAGTTCACATAGAAATCCTCAAGTTCATCCTTCCTTTCAGCTCAATAACATTTCATCAATATGAGATATCACAATTTGTTCAGTGATTCCCTAATGAAAAGACATCCCCTCATTTTCCAAAATTTTGCTGCAACAAAGTGCATGATTATAAATATTTTATACAAGTATTTTTCCCTATTATCTCTTTGGGGAACAAACTGTGCAGGTGGAAAATTTGCCACACCTGAGCTACATTCCCAGCATCTTTTTAAGTTACATTCTCATTTTACATAAGGGTCCTTGGAATATGAACTTGGCTGAGACCCATCCTGAGGGGCTCTTTTTTTGGAGCTTGTGCTTTTGGTAAAGTGCTGCAAGTATTGGTCTCTGTCTCTCTTTGCTCTGCTCACCTAACTGAAAGAATCTTTTTTCTCTCTCTTTTAATTTATTCTTAAAATTCCTATAAATTTTTTTTTTAATCCTAGGAGTATTTATTTAATTTTACTCCTACAAAATTTTTGGCAGACCAAGAAGGGATTAAGAACTAGAGGAACAAGATTTCTTCTCCTGCCATGTTTTTCCCTCTCCCCTCTCCCCTTTTCCTTCTCCCTCCTGAAAACCCTTCAAAGCCTTCGCAGGCTCATTGCCTAAACCTGCCCACCAGGAGAGCCAGGTAGCCAGGGTTTTCCCTCACAGAGGATGTTCCTGCTAACTCCTGCTGTCATTGCTGCTTTCTGTTCCTGATACTGGTAATCTTTTAGTTCCCTGCCCCAACAACCCCAGTCCAATGAAGGGGGATTTATTTTCCTTTTTCAGGGGGGTACTGGTCCTCTCTCCTAACTAAATCCTGTTCCAAAATAACACCCCACCCAGCTTCCTATACTCCCTCTTAAAAAAAAAAAACACAAATCCTTCCAACTCCACCTAAAATAAGTACTCACCCTTAAAACCATCCCATAATCCTTGATTTAAACCTCCTCACCCCTGCCACTTGAAGCAATTATTGAGCACTTTTTGGTTTTTGTTTTGTTTTGTTTTTCCCTCATTTCTGCTGATCTGCTGTGCTACCTTTCTACCCCCTAAAGGCAGGACCAATTAAAAAATATAGATATATACAAAGAGCAACTAAAAAAAATCCCATCCAATACAGCCATGCTATATCATTGTAGAGAATAAGAACAGAACAACATGATCACTCCTCTACAAGAAAGCCTTTGGCTTTTGTCAAATTAGAAACCATTAAGGTTCCCGATTGGTTCCTTTTCCTAATGCTGCTAGTAATTCTCTTATTTTTTAATATTAAGATGCAAAAGACTGAAAATCAGAAATTGCAAGCAAAAATGCAAGGAGTAGAAATTCAATTGGAAAAATTTAAACACTTCACATAATTTGGTAGAAAAGGAGGATCCCATTCAAATGTCTAATTCAAATTTTTATGAGCCTGTTCCCAAACTACTCAGAGAGGAAAATCCCATTTCCCCTGAAATACAGGCTCTTCTCCTGTGTCTTGGATTGAAAATATCCTCTCTCATTTTGAGCGACTCTTGACTAAAACTCCCTCTCCTGTTCTTTCTCCTGATGCCCCTTCCTGTCCTGTCCTTTCTCCTACCCCACTACCAATCCTAGACTACAAAAACCTTTGTCCCCCTACCATTGTAAAAATGGAGACTTGAATCCAGGACTTCAATCCCCAGAAGTCCTTGTTCCACTTCCCCAGAATGCTTTGTAATCTCACTGAATTCTCACCTGGGCTGAGAGCATTATGATTTAAAGGATCTTCGCCATAGGCGGGGTCTCTTCTCTTCCTGTCTCCACTGGCAAGCAGACACATCTCATGATGTGAGTTAAATTGAATTTGGCCTCTTGGCCCACCTGGCACATGCCTTTCTTACTTGTATTTTTCTTAAATTCTCAACCTTTAATAAACCTCTAAAAATATCATACTCCTTGCAGAGAGAAACTAATTTCTACCTGCCTCAGTTTCCCAAAATTTTTATCTTTACACCATACAGGTTCCTACTTATACTACCTCAGTATCCACACAGATACCTCAAAAAAAAAAAAAAAACACAAGCACTGACTGATTCCTATGAAGTACTTTTCCCTTTAAGGGAAGTACCCACGCATTAGCACCAAACGGGGAGATCCTAACATTAAGACAACATAGACCTTTTACACCACAGGATAATTAAAGAATTTAAATGAGATGTTCCCAGTTATGAAGATGAACCTATCCTTGTCACAAAAAAAGATGGTCAAAATATTATTTCATTTTGATCCTTCTTATCAGGATGTGGAACAATTGCTCCATGCCTTTTTGACAAAATGTGAGAGGGATAACATTATCTCCCATGTTAATAGGGCCCAAGAGTTCAATGCACCACAATGGCCACCTGTAGATCCTAATTGGGACTATAATGATAATGATGAACATATGCAACTACAACATGCTAGGAATGCCATTTTTAAAAGCAATAAGGGATTGTACAGAAAGACCTGATGGTTGGACTAAATTTGAATGCTTAAAAAAATCTAATGATGAGACACCCTCCTAAATTCTGACTAGGCTCATTGAACTGGGAGGTTGGTACCTAGACATTGATATTTCTACAGCAAGTGGTATTGAACATATAAAAAGACATTTTGTAAACAACTGTTCCATAGTACTCCAAGATTATTTTAAAACAAATTGCCCAAAGTGCCTTAAAATGGACATTGATGAGTTAAGGCAAACTGCTGCTTATGTTTTCAAAGGCAATAAAGAAAAACAATAAAAAAATAATGATCTATTAGAAAAGATCTAGAGTTTGAGATGCTGATCAAACCTGATTTTTCCAGTACTGTTTTCCAGTTTTCCCAACTGTTTTTCTCAAATATTAAGTTCTTGTCCCCAAAGCTGGGATCTTTGGGTTTATCAAACACTAGCCTGCTGAGGTCATTTCCTCCTAGTCTATTCCATTGATCCACCTTTCTTATTTTCTATTTCAAATAGAAACATTATTATCTTCCTTATTATTTTAGTTTAGTGGATTCTTCTTTAAAACCAGGTTGACTCTTTAATAATTGTGCCATGTTGGGAAGAATAGTAGATTTAGAATCACATGAAGTATAGTAAAATCTTGGCTATCATTTAATATTTGGGTAATGTTTATTATGTCTGATAACCTATATAAGTCTCAGATTATTATTCATAAAATGTCAACATTGACCTCAGAGACTTTTAAGGTCTCTTCAAGCTCTAAATCTTTGATCATAATATTTTAGCTATACTTATGACTCAAGTATTTAAAAAACCTGAATGTCATATTTTCTAAGGAAGATGCATATAAATATGTTCCTTTCCAAAATAGGAAAACAATGCTGTTTTATTTCCACTTGCTTCCTTAGAAGAACTTTTTAAAAATACATTAAACTATTGTTTTAAATGTATCAAAATGAAATCTTATTAATTAAATTCATAATAAAAATAGTGTGGAAGATGACATGCTTGTTTTGCAATTAAACAATTACAGTTCCTTCTTTGATTGAGGATAGCATTTTTATCCTGAGCACCTGGTGGATAGCATGCAAATTTGTTTTGCTGATAATAGTTTATTCCTTCCCAATTTATCATTGTACAATATTTCTGTTATTTTATGTATTTTTCTTATGGTTCTGCTCATTTCATTTTTTATCATTTCACATAAATATGTCCAGGTTATTTTAAACTTACCTTGTTCAGCACTTCTTATGGCACAATAGTATTCCATTACAACTATATACAACAAGTTTTTCATCTATTCCTCAATTAATGGGTATCCCCTCTGTTTCTAATTCTTTGCCATTACAAAAAAAGAGCTGCAATTTCTTTTTTATTACTAGTAAGTCCTTCCCCTTTATCTCTGAACTCTTTGGAAACTATAAACAGTAGTGGTATTAGGGGGTCAAAGGGTATGAATATTTTAATAGCCCTTTAGGTTTGATTTCTTATTGTTCTCCAAAATGGTTTTATCAGTTCTCAGTTCCATCAACAGTATATTAATGTCTCAATATTTCTACACCTCCTCTCACATTTATCATTTCCCTTTTTGCTCATATTAACCAATTTTGGAGGTGTGAATTAGAAACAAGTAATTATTTTAATTTGAATTTCTCTAATCAATAGATAAACAAAAGAGGAAAAAAGAATATTTATACCACCCCTTCACAGAAAAAGAAATTCTCTAAGTAGAATTGCCTAAGAAAAAGCCCCCTGGGCCAGATGAACTCACAAATTAATTCTACCAAACATTCAAAGAAAAAATAACTCTAATTACATAAATTATTTGCAAAATAGGGTAAGAATGAATCCTTCAAAATCCCTTTCATGATACAAATATGGTACTGATACCTAAACTAGGAAGAACAAAATCATAGAAAGTATACTGTAGACAAATTTTCCTAATGAACATTGGTGCAAAAATATTAAAATAAATACTATCAAGGAGATTACAGTATTGTATCACAAGGTCTAGTTTCCATGACCAAGTGGGTTTTATACCAATAATTCAGGGATGACTTAATCAGAATAACAGGCCATTTCAATAAAAAAAAAAAAACACAACAAAACTATATGATTACCTCAATAGATATAGAAAAAAAAAAACCTTTGGTCAAAATACAAGACACATTTCCTATAAAAACATTAGAAAATATTGAAATAATTGGATATTTCTTTAAAGTCATAAATAGCATCAACTTAGAAGACCAGTAAACATTATATATGATGGGGATAAATCAGATCCCTTCCCAATAAGAACAAAACAACTATTCTTTAAAAATGATATTATGATATCTATAGAGAATCTCAGAGAATCAACCTAAAATGAATAAAAGTAATCACCAACTTTAGCAAAGTTGCAGGATACAAAATAAACCCACAACAATTATTAGCATTTCTATTTACCAACCACAAAGTCCAACAGCAAGACTTGAAATATGAAATTCAATCTAAAATAAATGTGGACAAAACAAAATACATAGTAGTTTACCTACCACAATAAATCTAGTAACTATATGAACATAGTATAAAACGTTGTTCAAATAATGTCAGACCTAAATAAATGAGAAAAATATATTAATTGCTCATGGTTATGCCAAGCAATAGAATTAAAATGACAACCCTATCTAAATTAATTTACCTACTCAAGTGACATACCAATTAAACCACTCAGAAATTATTTCATAGAACTAGAAAAAATTAAAATTCATGTGCAAGAACAAAAGTTCTAGAATATCAGGAGAATTATTGGAAGAATAATGAAGGAAGGAGACCTCGTCATACCATATCTTGAACTATTTTATAACACTAATCATTGAAACAGTCTGGTAACAGCTAAGATGTAACTGAACAATTGAATAGGTTAGATAATCAATACAGAATAGTTTGTAGCCCATAGTAACTAAGTGCTTGATAAATTAAAAGATCCAAGCTTTTGTAAAAAGAACTCAGTATTTGACAAAAACTGCTAAGGAAACTGGAAAACACACCCTTACTCACTTGGATACTTGATCTACAAACAAAAGGTAAAATAAATAAAATTTAGGGAACAAAGAAAAGTTTGCCTGTTAAGTATTCTGGGTAAGGAAATTATTTATGCCTATAAAAAAAAAAACATTGAGAGCATTATGAAGAATGAAATGAATTATTTTGATTATTTTAAATTAAAGTAAGTTTTGCACAAACAAAAACATGCAAGCAAGATTAGAAGGGGAAAATTGGCAAAAAAAATTCATAGCAAGTATCCCTGAAAAAGGCTTCATTTCTCAAATATATAGAAAACTGTTTTAAAATTATAAGAATATAATTCATTGATAAATGTTCAAAAGTATGAACAGGCAATTCTTGGAGGAAACAATTAAAGCTATTTATAGTCATATGAAAAATACACTGTAGTATTTTAAGACTTTTTTAAATTTAAGGATAGATTTAAGTTTAAGGATAGACATTTAAGATACCCTTTTTAAGGATACACATATGTCTTGAAGATATTTAATTTATGACAACTTGTGTTTTGAAAGAACTTAATAGTCTTTTTTTTAGGTTTGGAATCATATGCCAAGTGAATGTATATGTGTGTATACGTGTGTGTGTGTGTGTGTTTGGTGGGCATACTCATTTGGTGGGCATAACCTCAATGATGACTTAAAAATATAAATAAATTTAGTCTGCTACAGAGGGATGATGCACACAATCTAGTTGTTAATATGATTTTGAGCTAGAAATGACCTTAGAATTTGTCTAGCTTAAACCGCTCTTCTTATAAATGTAGCTCTGGAAAATTTAAGCAAATTGTCCTCCAAATGCTGTTGTTCATTTATTCTTTGTTTTCAAAGAGGATCACTGTTATTATGAATGATCTTTTGATTTATATATTAACTAAATTCATGTGAGACAGAGTTGCACCAAGTTGTCCGCCTCACTCTCTCTTCCACAATCACTGAAGTCCAATGTCAAGTCTAGATTGTCAGATTTTCAATACAGTGGTGGTAATTCTATTTCCTCATATAGTATCTCAAAGCAAATAGTCCCACTTCTCATTTTATTTTGAAATGCCACTGAGAGTAGTAGTGCTCCCTATATGCCACATGTGTATATGGTAGACGTTTCAATCATATTCTTAGGAAAAAATGACATCTAAAATAACTAGTCCCTCTCTGCCAAGAAGATGTTTACTGTTTTCTATATCATACAAATATACTGCACCCAATGTACATATTCAGAGAATCATCTTTAGGTCACTTACTTTTTTATATCTATTTGATTGGGTTTTTTGTTTGTTTTCTTTTGGTAGGGTAATAACATGGATTTTCTCATGTATTGCTCACATATTCTGTGAGCTTGAAATGGGGACCTACAAAATCATGTTGCTTGCTCTTAAATTAGGACTATTAAATGTGTAGGTAGATTATATAGTCAAAGCTTGACTACTGAAAAGTATAATCCTTTGACCTCTCACTATACTTGAAATTTCAACCCTTTTCTGCTATTTATTAAATATTAATATTTCTAGAAGACTGGTATTAAAATGTAATCTGATGGATTACATATTAAAGCATTAGAAGCAAATATAGCAATGTCATAAATTACTTTATTATCAGAACACAGCAGTCCCTACAGAACTGGGACAAAAGACAAAATGTTTTATTTGGAGAATAGATGGAAGGAAAACTGTGGGTCAGTATAAAGTCCAATAATATCTGACCCAGTTGAGTGCCTCAGTGAAGAGGAGGGTGGCTACTCATCCATGGGTCATATTAAGTGCAGTCAGTGCTTGGGGAAAGATGCGGGGGTTTCTGAAAGGGCAATGAAAGGGCACTGAAAACAATTTGGACTATTTCACAGTTTTGCCTATGGCTGGCCCTGAGTAAATATACCCATCACCAATTTGAATTTGTCATGCCTGTCATGTCTGTCATTTTACAAAATCATCTTTGCTATCAATATCTTTTATGCATTATGAAACTTGGCTGCCTATTGCTATTTCCCATTTTTCTCAAAGCCCTTTGTGTTTTTCTTCCATCTTATCTGACCAACTCTACTTACAATTTCTCCTATCTGTGCTTCAACTAAGCAAATAAGAAAATATTAATTACTAGCTCTCCTTCCCCTAGCCTTTCATGATTTAATTTAAGCTAAACAGGTAAAATCTACTTAGCAGCTCCCATCTCTCCATCAAATCAAGTAAATATCCTCAGTTCTGTGACATCAAAATTATATATATTATTCTGGAGTCATATCTTTATCCTCCTTCAACCCAATAAGCCATGTGACTAGAGTCTAGAAAAATCTGTTTGAAGGTATGGCTATAAATAAAAAGTGTAAGAAATTGGATCCTCTGAATCCTGATTCAGTGAGCTTTCTAATGTAGCATGATACTTCACTCCAAAAATACTTCTGTTTAAATTGTCTGGGTCTTTTGTACAAGAATATTCCTAGCCACACAGTTTGTGGTAGCAAAAAATTTGGAAAATGAGGGGATGTCCTCCAATTGAGGAATGGCTGAACAAATTGTGGTATATGTTGTGCCCAAAGGAATAATGAACTGGACGAATTCCATGGGAACTGGAAAGAGCTCCAGGATTGATGCAGAGTGAGAGGAGCAGAACCAAGAGAACATTGTACACAGAGACCGATACACTATGACAAAATCAAATGTAATAGACTTCCCTACTAGTAGCAATGCAATGATCCGAAACTATTAAAGGGACATATGAGAAAGAACACTGTCCACATCCAGAGGAAGAACTGTGGGAAAAGAAACACAGAAGAAAAACAACTGCTTGATCACATGGGTCAGTGGGGCTATGACTGGGAAATTAGAGTCTAAAAGACGACCCTAGTGTAAATGTTAGTAATAAGGAAATGGGTCTTGAAAAAATAAATTGTTTGAGTCTTAGTTTCTTAATTTGTAAAATGAGAATATTGGATCAGATAATCTCTAAGGGGTCTATTTCTCAATGGTACTATGATCATGCCTCACATGACTTAATATAGAAAATAGTTTGGAAGCATTATTTCATATTTAAGTTACTTAAGATACTTGTTGATGTTTTTCCTTCATTTTGAAAGAAAATTAATGACATCATGAATTACATCTTGACTTTCTAGTGAATTGAATTTTACTGAGAAACAGTTGTGCATAATCATCAGCCTCACTCCCCCATTAAGTCATTGAAGTCCTGTAACAAGGGAAAAGTCAGGAAAACTGGTAATTGCCTAAGCTACAAAGAATCTTAGAGTTTTTCTATGTCTTTCAAATATCTAAGTATTCCAAAACACTTCCTTCACCCTGCTTTCATGGCCTTTGAAAAAATGTTCTCATCTGCTCATTCTGCTAAGGTCATAAACGTATGGAAGGATATGTAAAAGAACCACACATAACTTGAGAGATATTAATTTCAAGAAACCTACTGTGAAATCTAATTTCCTCTTTGATTTTAACAAATATATTCAAATAATATAGATATATAAATAAGTATTCATAAATAGCATTTCATGAATGTAGGAAAATAAATAATGTAGTGTAATAGCATACTATAATATAATAATCACTGGGGTGAGGCATAATTCTTTTTGTCTTACATTTGCCCCTCTCTTAACTCCAGGTATCCCAGAGCCCATGAAAGTAACCAGTGGGAATGATTACATGGTAGTTAGGGAACAAGAATTTATTGAATACTTACTATACACCATTCTCTAGCTCATGTGACTATTTACACTGCCAGTAAGCTGGATAAGTGAACTTTATTATCTGAATTTTGGATATCTTTTAACAAAAGATCCATTGACACTATAATCTGCCCTAATAATGCATTCTGGGTTTTGATGGTCACTTTATACTATACCCTTATGATGCTAACATCTTTCTATCTTCTGTTCAGTTGAATTCTCTTATATCTCTCCCTCAGCGAAAGTGTGAATTTCTTGAATCAAGGATAGTCTTACTTCTATGTTTGGGCTGTTTGTACTTTTTTCAGAACTGCTCATCCAATTTTGCTGTCCATCCTTCACCCAACACTCACCTATGGCTCCAAGAAGTTGTAGCATGTACAGCAGCCACACCCCAGTAAAACTGTATTGGGAGAATACCCAAACTAGGTTGTGTGGAAAGGAAACAAGAACAAGTTCTGGACTTTCTGCCACTGTGTTACAACAAGCAACAGGGGAAATATTTGAGAGAGGGGAAATTGTCAAGACTGATAGTTGGTGAGGAAAGGGGCAACTGGGAGTGGAAGTGAGTATTGTGACTAGGAGACTCCCTTCCTGTGGGTTTGGGAAGTGTGAGGAGCTTTTCCTCCAAGTCTCTGTATTGAGGTGCCTCAACTTGCTTCAGCTGGAAGAGATGGGCTCAATCAGCTCTGAAAGTCAGAACTGTTCTTGTTGCTTGCTGACTACTGCTAAGATTCTGAAAATAAGAAAACTAGCACAGATATAGTGTAGACAGGAAGAGGAGAAACCCTCCACCAGCCTGTGAGGCCAGGCCTCAGCTCCAAAGCTGAGAATGACTCCAACCTTATTTATGGACATCCTTCTTCCCTTTTCCCCTGATACCTCTCCAATCCAAACTGGTTATTAAAAATTCTCTTATTAGAATATCACAGTCAGCTAAGTAGACTATCTTTTCTGGGGCATAGAGGTAGCTGAACCTCAGTTCAGTCATCCAATTACAAGCGGTCCTTATTGGACCCCTGCTGGCTGACCAAATTCTGTGGAAAGGCTTGTACTTCAGGAGGGTCTGTGTTTTACCTGCTCTGGGGCAACTTCGGCAATGATCCAGCAAGAAAACATCCCTGCAGGCTGTCATAAGTGGCTCATTTCTCAGACACCCCATTTTGGTCAAAAACTGCCTCTCAGAAGGGCCATCTCTCTCCTTTGCCTCACCAGTAACCATATTCCCTCTCTCCCTTCCACTCTTCCATTCCCTTCTACAAATCTTCCTTATCCCCTGTTTTTTTTTCAATTCCCCCCATCTTTCCCAATAAATATTACAGTTGAGGGTAACCAACAGGCCTCAAAGCCATTGGTGAATTAGGGGAATATCTATCCCAACCATTAGAAGACTTTACAAGAATAGGTGGATGTGAACAATTTTTTCCAAGGGGCTATAAAGGTGTTGGAAGCAGGGTACTTAAGTTTTGAGTAAACATTAAAGACACCAAGATCATCCACTGCATCCTGGATCATCACCACTTGTCCTAACTTTTGTCTTGCCTCAGACTTCAATGACTCTAGAAAAGAGAGTTAGGCTGATGACTTTATACAAGTCAAGACCTATGATTTTATCATAAAAAGAAAAATATACAAATTCTAGATGTTTATGAAATTGCTTTCTAAAAAATTGAACCTTATAAACATTAACAATATGAGCATTTATACAAACAAAGAACATAAATGAGGACTATAGATGAGCTCAAGAAGTTTTTAGTACAGCTTATTTTTTAAAAGTATGTAATAAATTTAACACTGTAATATCAATATTTGATCTATTTTTATGCTTATTTCTGAACATTATTTTTTTCTATAATTTTTAATTTTAACTCATTCTATTTTTGTCCTGTTTTGTTTTATTACTATTGTCCATACTACTTTACATATTTCTATCTCCACTCAAAAAAATCCTCTTGAAATGAATAAGAATAGTCAGTCAAAATCAATCTTCACATCTGAAGATGCATATGCCATTGTGTACCTCTTATCTTTTGTCTCTGACAGAGGCAGGAAAAGTAATAAGTCATCAGTTTTCTGGGAATTTAGATTTATCATTACATTGTCCAACATTTTAAAACTGTTCAAGTTTTGTCAATATTTTTATTTACAAAGTTTTGTTCATGAAAAAAATTCTCCTAATTTTGTTCATTTTAACCTGTATTAATCCACATAGAGATTTTTTTCAAGATTTCACTATATCAGTCTCTTTAGTTGTGTTTTGACTGTAATAGCATTCCATTGTGTTCATATACTTCAATTTCTTCAGCAATTCTCTAATTCCTGAACTTCCAGTTTGTTTCCAGTCTTTTGCTAGACAACTTTAAAAAGTTTCTGAATAAACAAAATCAATGTAGTTCAGGTTAACAGGGAAACAGTAAACTGAGGGAAATTTCTGTACAAAATTTTCTTTTAAAATATGCATGTTAAGGGAAGATGTGTACAGAACTGACATAAATATGTAAAAATCAAAGCTACTTCCTAATAGATAAGCAAAGTACATGAACAGATAGTTCTTAAAAAAAGATCAACTTTCACCAATTATATAAGAATGTGTTCTATATACTAAAACTAGAGAAATAAAATAAAAATAAAAACTCTGAGGTAGTTGCACCTCCTCCCTGACTGCCACAAAAAAAGATGATGCAGTTGGAGTTGTGGGAAGATGGTCACACTAATGCATTGTTGGTGGGGCTATTAATTAATCCTATAATACAAAGCAATTTGGAACAATATCCTCCCAGTTGTTAAACTGTGCATACCATTTGAACCAGAGTTTTTTTTTTAATAGGCAAATAACCTCAAAATTACCCCCAAAAAAGGGAAATTACTAATATGTAAGGAATTTACTGGGTTCATTTAAATTGATGGAAAGTGAGTCTCTTTGTTGAGAACTAAGTTTTAGTCTGTTCACTAGGCTCTTGCTTGTCAATGAGGCTCTCTTTTAGGAAGAGTTATTGCTAGTGTCATCCACATTTGTAAAATGCCTGCTGAGAAAAAGCGAGAACAAATGATATATTAAAAACGAGCATGTGGAAAATGTAGTAAATATATATGTCTATGAGACATTTTGTCTACATTTTTGTAAGATTTTAAAGAAAAATGACAATTTTTAAGTGAAGATCCTGAATCAAAGATAGCACGGCATACATATTTTCATCCAAGATAAGATTATGAAACAGTAAGTGGTCTTTAAGCATCTGCTCTAATCAGGAAGAAAGAAGTGGATCATGAAAACAATGTCAGTGCTCAAGTAGTTTTTCTCAGTTGTACACAATAATGAATTTAGAAAGAATTAGTTCAAGGAAATAAAGTTCAGGCTAACTAATTGTCTGTGAATTATTAAAGGCTGGGTCAGGAAAAGATATTAAGCTGTGGCAAAAATTATTTATGAAAAGAGTCAACTGAGACAAACTGCTCTAACATTCATTAAACTAATGAGGGGAAGCTCCTGAAATAGTCCTTTAAAAGCATTACCTTGAGGTCAGGCTACAAGCTAATGTCACTTTCATTTGATATATGACACCAAAACTGGATCCAACTTTTAAAATATTCCACGAAGTAAAATAAGAAATGCAAAGCAGTTGTGACTGACCTACTTCATAGTTTAAAATGGTGCAGAAAATAACCTCGTCAAAAATAATAAATGACTTAATTTTTAGTAATTTTTAGATATTGGAATTTTGAATTGATCATTCTTGCTTAGTCATTGTAAGACAATGAGTTTTATTAATGAGAACCTCTGTGAATGAATAAACTAAAGGTCTGAAGGATATGTTAAATATAAACATCTTGATTTATTTAATAGCTAATCAATTTACTTCATGTACATTATGTCATTAAGATAATTATGATGTGAGAATTGTGACACTGAGAAGAAGCTATAAGAGTTCTTATGATATTTCATGAAAATTTGTCTAGCTCTGTATATAAGCATAATTAAGTGCAGACTATTTCTTTTCTCCATTGGTCCTAGAGTGGTGAATTTCTCACTAAAGAAACAATTGAATTGTTTCTACAAAAAAGACAAAATACCTGAATTTGAATAAAATACAGAAGTTATTTAAACTATACGTCAATAAATATCTATTCTCCATTATGCCCAGTGAAATATTTTGGTATTTCTACTCATATTGTATATCGCTATACTGAGAAGCCTGAAGTTCTGTGACATGAGATGCTCTGATGTACTTTTTCAATTTCATTGCATTTTAACCTTTTATTCATTTCAAAAGCTAATCCCTCCACCTCTGATCTTGATTCCATACATTCTCTCATGTTGAGAGTTTGATAATGAATGTCAGAAAATTAGACAGAAACCAATACCTGCCACCATATATCAAGGTAATGTCAAAATCAAAATATGATCTACAATTAAAAGGTGATACCATAAATAAATAAGAGGATCTCACAATAGTTTTGCTGTTAGACCTATGGATAAGAGACGAATTAAGGTCAAAACAAGACATGGGGAATATAATGAGATGTAAAATAGGTAACTGATTACATTAAGCTACAAAGTTTCTGCACAAACAAAATCAATGCAACCATGATTAAAAGACAAAGAATATAACTGTATATGTTTATGTCTGCTTAGATGGAAAGGTATATAAATCCCATAAATCTCCATATATACATATTAGTATCTCTACAGTTTTTCCTTAGAGGAAAAAATATATTTTAACTTTATGAACCAACAATTAAAAACTACCTACATTTCTTTCTATTTATAGTTCTAACTGGTCATTTGAGCCTAAGGCTTCCCTTTAAGTTTTTAATAAATATTTCTTGAGTTCAGGAACTGTTTTATTTTTCTCTTTATATGTCTAGAACCTAGAAAGCCTTATACATAAACTCTAAGAAATATTTGTGAAATTAAAATCTGATATAGTTCTTTACACTTTTCCTATTCTTTTAAAACCCTAAATCCCACTACTGCTCTTAAACCCACTACTCATGAGCAGTTAATGTTTTTCTAATTGTTTAGATGTAGTGTTTATTGTTTGGAAAGTCTTTTGTAGTTGTTTTCATAGAGTTCCTGTGTTTGTCTCGTCAGATAGATACCTAGGTATTCTATATTGTCTAGGGTGATTTTAAATGGAATTTTTCTTTCTAATTCTTGTTGCTGAAATGGGTTGGAAATATATAGAATGCTGATAATTTATGTGGGTTTATTTTGTATCCTGACAGTTTGCTAAAGTTGTTGGTTATTTCCACTAGCTTTTTAGTTGATTCTCTAGGATTTCTTAAGGAGACCATCATATCATCCGCAAAGAATGATAGTTTGGTCTCCTCATTGCCTATTTTAATACCTTCAATTTATTTTTCTTCTCTAATTGCTACTGTTAGTGTTCCTAGTACAATGTTAAATAATAGAGGTGATAATGGGCATCCTTGTTTCACTCCTGATCTTATTGGGAAAGCTTCTAGTTTATCCCCATTGCAGATAATGTTTGCTTATAGTTCTGGATAAATACTGTTTATTATTTTTAGGAAAGGGCCTTCTATTCCTTTGCTTTCTAGTGTTTTCAATAGGGATGAGTGTTGTATTGTGTCAAAGGCTTTTTCTGTGTCTATTGAGATAATCATGTGTTTTTTTTTTTGGTTTGTTTGCTGATATGGTCAATTAAGTGAATGGTTTTCCTAATATTGAACCATCCTTGCATTCCTCATATAAATCCCACCTGATCATAATGAATAACCCTCGTGATGACTTGCTGTAGCCTTTTTGCTAGTATTTTATTTAAGATTTTTGCATCTATGTTCATTAAGGAAATTGGTCTAGTTTCCTTTCTCTGTTTTTAACCTGCCTGGCTTTGGAATCGGTACCATATTCATGTCATGAAAGGAATTTGATAGAACTCCCTCTTTGCTTATTATGTTGAATAGTTTGTATAATATTGTGATTAGTTGTTCTTTGAAAGTTTGATAGAATTCACTTGTGAATCCATCAGACCCTAGAGATTTTTCTTAGGGAGTTCTTTGATGGCTTGTTCAATTTATTTTTCTAATATGGGATTATTTAAGAATTCTATCTCTTCTTCTGTTAATCTAGGCAATTTATATATTTTAAAATATTATTCCATATTCCCTTCATTGCCATATTTGTTGCCATATAATTGGGCAAAATAGTTTTTAATGATTGCCTTAATTTCCTCTTCATTGGAGGTGAAGTCTTCCTTTTATCAATGATACTGCTAATTTGGTTTACTTCTTTCCTTTTTTTAATTAGACTGACCAATACTTTGTCTATTTTGTTTGTTTTTTCAAAATACCAGCTTCTAGTCTTA
This sequence comes from Monodelphis domestica, assembly GCF_027887165.1. Taxonomy (NCBI): domain Eukaryota; kingdom Metazoa; phylum Chordata; class Mammalia; order Didelphimorphia; family Didelphidae; genus Monodelphis; species Monodelphis domestica. Next base: position 244,041,190 of record NC_077234.1, read on the forward strand.
TTTATTAAATCAATAGTTCTTTCACTTTTGATTTTATTGATTTCTCCCTTAAATTTTAGGATCTCTAATTTAGTTTTCCTTTGAGGATTTTGGATTTGTTTGCTTTTATGTTTTTTGACTTGCATATCCAATTCATTGACCTCTGCCCTCCCTAATTTGTTAATATATAAACTCAAGGTTAGAAATTTTACCCTGAGTACTGATTTGGCTGCATCCCATAGATTTTGAAAGGATCTCTCATCATTGTCATTTTCTTCAATGAAATTATTAATTATTTCTATGATTTGTGCTCTAACTAACAGATTTTGGAGAATCATATTATTTAATTTCCAATTTATTTTTGATTTGCCTCTCCATGTGCCCTTACTGATTTTTATTTTTATTGCATTAGGATCTGAAAAGGTTGCATTTATTATTTCTGCTTTTCTGCATTTTTTTGTCATCTTTTTATAACATAGTATTTGGTCAATCTTTGTGAATATACCATGTGCTGCTGAAAAGAATGTGTATTCCTTTTTGTCCCTATTTATTTTTCTTCACATATCTATCAACTTCATTTTTTCTAAGATTTCATTCACATCTCTTACCTCTTTCCTATTTATTTTTTAATTTGATTTATCTAAATTTGATAATGGTAGGTTCAGGTCTCGCTGAAACCTAGTATAGTTTTACTATCTATTTCCTCCTTCAACTCTACTAGATTCTCCTTTAGAAATTTGGATGCAAAAAAAATAAAAAATAAAAAAAGGCAATTTAACACAAAAAAATAATTTGGATGGTATACCATTTGGTGCATACATGTTAATTACTAACATTTCCTCATTGTCTGCCTTTTATCAGGATGTATTTACCTTCCCTATCCCTTTTAATCAGATGTATTTTTACTTTGGCTTTATCAGACATCATGATTGCAACTCCTGCCTTCTTTCTATCTGTAGAGGCCCAATAGGTTTTTCTCAAACCTTTCATTTTAACCTTCTGAGTGTCTACCCACCTGAAGTGTGTTTCTTGCAGGCAATATATGTTATGATTTTTATTTCTAATCCACTCTCATATTTGTTTTCCTTTTATGTGTGTGCTCTGATATTCTTGAACAAGAGGGTGAAATTGAAATGGAAAGAATTCAAAAATCACCTCATCCAATAAATCTTCTGGAAGGCAAAGAAACTGGATTTACAACCAAAGATCATCTTTCCAGTAAAATGGAGTATATTTTTTGGGGGGAGAAAAGTACAGTCATTTAATAAAATAGATGATTTCTAGGCATTCATGAAGAAAATACTAAACCTAACAGGAAATTTGATGTCCAAATATAAAATTCAAGATAACCATAAAAAAGGTTAAATAAGAACAATAAACATAATTAAGGTCTTCAATAAGGTCATTTATATTCCTATATGGAAAGATAACTCTAACACTTAAAAATTATCATTATCATAGTAATCAGGAGAAGTATATACATATATATATATATATATATGTATATACTTATACACAGAAGATGTGCTAGTAAAGTGTTTAGGATGATATGTAAAAATACTAGAGCTAAAAAAGAGACTTGTACTAAGAGAAATGGGAAGAGAGAAATAAAATGGGATAAATTTCATCACATAAAGATGTAGTGAATGTAAATTACTACAGTCGAGGGGAGGAAGAGGGTGGTAAGGGGTAATGCTTAAACCTTCATTTCATTGCTGTTGGCTCAGAGATGGAAGAAAAAAAATACAGATTCATTGGGGTATAAAATTGCATGTTATCGTTTGGAGAAGCAGAAGGGGAATAAGAAAAGAGGTGGTTGGAAGTGGAATAATATAAGGTAGGGGAAATGGGATAGTGTCAAAAAGTAAAACCCAGGTTAGGAGGGAAAAAGTGAAAGGAGGAATGGAAGTATTAAAGGAAGAAATCAATTTGAAATGAAATACAGAGATTGTAATCATAACTGTGAATGTTAATGGAATGAAATCACCCATAAAACAGAAGTGGATAACAGAGTTGATTAAAAACCAGACTCATCATATGTTGTTTACAAGAAACATATTTGGGGCAGGTAGAGATCCACATAGCAAGGCTAAGAGGCTGGAGAAGAATCTATTGGGATTCAACTGAGACAAAAAAAACAAAACAAAACAGGAGTAGCAATAATTATTTCAGACAAAGCTAAAGCAAAAATATATCCAATCAAAAAAGATTATAAAAGTATTTACATCTTGATTAAATGTAGTATAGACAGTGTAGAAATATCATTATTTATCATAAATGCACCAAATGGCAAAGCATCCAGATTTTTAAATTAGAAGATAAAGGAGTTTGAGGAAGAAATATATAGTAAAACTATACTAATGGGGTACTTAAACCTTCCCCTATCAGAAATAGATAAGAAGAACCAAAAAATAAATAAGATAGAAGTAATGGAAGGAAATGAAATTCTAGAAAAGTTAGATTTAATAGATGTCTGGAGAAAACTGAAAAGTGATAAAAAGGAATATGCCTTCTTTTCAGAAGCATATGGTTCATATACAGAGATTGATAATATACTGGAGACACAAAACTTCACAACAAAATGCAAGAAAGCAGAAAAATAAATACAAATTATTTAGATCATAATGCAATAAAATTGATAATCAATAAGGGTTTATGGAAATTAATTGGATACTAAATAATCTAATTTTTCAAAACTGTGGGTCAAATAAAAATCATAGAAACAACCACTTATTTCTTTAAAGAGAATAAGAATGAGGAGACAACATAAAATTTATGGGATGCAGTCAAACAGAACTCAGAAGGAAATTTATATCTCTGCATGTTTAAATCAATAACATGGAAAAAGAGCAGATGGGTGATTTAGGAATGCTCTTAAAAAACTAGAAAAAATGAAAAATCCCTAGTTATAGACTAAATGGGAAATTCTAAAATTCAAAGGAGAAATGTATTAAATTGAAAAATAAAAGAACTATTGATCTAAAAAATAACACTGGTAGCTGGTTCTATGAAAAAAGAAATAAAATAAAGTATTGGTTAATTTGTTGTTTAAAAAGTTTCAACATTTAGAAATTAAAAATCAAATAAAAAAGAAAATCCAAGTGTCAAAAGGGAAAAGTGTAATTTTGCCTCTAATGAAGAGGAAATTAAGGCAATTATTAGGGGCTTTTTCACCCAATTATATGACTATAAATCTGATATTCTAGGTGAAATAGATGAATATTTACAAAAATATAAATTGCTTAGATTAACAAAAGAGGAAATAGAATACTTAAATAATCCCATCTCAGAAAAAGAAATTGAACAAGCCATCAATGAACTTCCCAAGAAAAAATCTCTGGGATTAGATGGATTTAAAAAAAAATGAATTCTATCAAACATTTAAAGAAAAATTAATTCCTAAACTATACAAACTATTTGGCAAAACAAGTAAAGAAGGAGTCCTACCAAATTCTCTTCATGACACTAATTTGGTGCTGATACCTAAGCCAGGAAGAGCAAAAACAGAGAAAGAAATTACATACCAATTTCCTTAATGAACATTGTTGCAAAAATCTTAAATAAAGTAGTAGCAAAGAGACTACAGAAATATGTCACAGGTATTATTCACTATAATCAGATGGGATTTATACCAGGCAAGGCTGGTATACTATTAGGAAAACCATCAGCATAAATCATCATAACAATAATCAAACTAAGAGCAATCAAGTAGTTATGTCAATAAATATAGAAAATGCCTTTGACTAAATACAACACTGATTCCTGTTGAAAACACTGGAAAGCATAGCAATAAAATGGTTTTTCCTCAAAATAATGAGTAATATTTATTTAAAACCATCAGCAAGCATCATCTGCATTGGGAATAAGTTAGAAACTTTCCAAATATCAGGAGTGAAGCAGGGGTGTCTATTATCACCACTATTATTTAACATTTTACTAAATGCTGACTTTAGCAATTAGAGAAGAAAAAAATTGAAGGAATTAAAGTAGACAATAAGGAAACTAAATTATTACTCTTTGTGGATGATATGATGATATATTTATAAAATCCTTGAAAATCAACTAAAAATCTACTGAAATAATGAAAAACTAATAATGTTGCAGGCTACAAAAAAAACCCCAAATAAATCACCAGCCTTTCTATGTATTTCCAACAAAATTCAGCACCAAGAATTAGAAAGAGAAACTCCATTTAAAATCATTCTAGACAATTTAAAATATTTCAAATCTATTTGCCAAGACAAAGCACTTTTCACACAAATGAAGTAAGATTTAAATAAATGTATTTAAATAAATAAATTTAAATATTGACTGCTCATGGTTGTACCAAGCTAATATTATAAAAACTTACTATCCTACCCAAATTAATTAATTTATTAAGTTCAATACTTCTAAAAGTACCAATAAACTATTTAATAGAACTTGGAAAAAATGATAAAACTTATCTGGAAGAACAAAAAGTCTAGAATATCAAGGGAAATAATGAAAAAAATAATATGAAGGACAGTGGCTTAGCAGTACCAGATCTATAAAGCAGAAATAATCAATAAAATCTGGTACTGCCTAAGAAATAGAAGGGCACATCAATGGAATAGACTAGGGATAAATGATCTCTGCCATCTAGTGTTTTATAAAACTAAAGATACAAACTTTTGACAAAAACTCCTGGGAAAATTGGAAAATGGGATGCAAAAATTAGGTTTAGTTCAGTAACTCACCCTCTATACTAAGATAAGGTCAAAATAGGTATATGATCTAAACATAAAAAATTATATTATAAGTAAATTAGGGAAAAGCAGAATAGTTAACCTGTCAGATCCGTGAAGATGGGTGGATTTACTTACCTCATGGACTTGTATATAAGCAACAATTTGTAGGAAAGGAGTGAGCTAATGACTTTCAACCTTGTAAGCAATTAGTAATACGACTTTCTTCCTAATCCATTTCACCTGCCTCCAGACTAACAATATTGGAGTCATGACGGATAAATATGTGTATACTCAAATTATTTTTGTATATAGGAAAAATCATCCAGCACAGTTCTTCTGTTCTCTGCAATGATGAGCCAAATTCTAAAGCATAAAGACTGATGAAACTCATAAGAGTGGGATATAAAGAGGAGAGGAAATGAGTAGAGAGAGTTGGAGATGAAGAGTGACATGATTGAGAGTGGTGAAGAGGAGGAGGAAAAGGAAGAGGAGGAGGAAGACTGCTATGTATAGTGCCCTCCACCTTACTACACAATTCTACCTACATTTAGAAAGCTGTTGTTAAAATATTTCTTTGATCTAGACACCTAAGAATTAAAAATGTGAGTGTCATTCTTCCTGCTCTATTAGTGTTATAGTGGAAAATAGATCTTCTTTGTCTCTGAAGTCTATATGGTTCTTTATTGTTTATTGTCCTATATTAGAATATGTTAAAAGAGTTTTTATTAATTTCTCCTTTTTATATTTGAGGAAAAGGAACAATAATATTTGTCAGTAAGAGACCCCCTGCTGTGCTGCTTGGCATTTGGTTACAGAAGGGTGTGGCAGAGTGTAGTTTGTAAGTTGCAGACCCTTGGAAAGGGATTTTTGTCTCTGGCTCTCCTGAGGAGAGGGTGCTTTTAAAAAAATATTTATTTATTTATTTATTTATTTATTTATTTATTTATTGAGTCAATTTAGAACATTATTCCTTAGTTACAGGAATCATATTATTTCCCTCCGTTCCTCCCCCCATCCTTCCCGTAGCTGACGCTCAATTTTACTGGGTATGGGGAGAAGATGTTTTGCTAGCACTCTATCTAATTGGAGACAGAAACAGAATAAGACCTTAATAGCCCTATTGATCATTGATAACTTGGGTAGATAAGGTAGATAGATAGTGGTTATATTATCAGATAGAGAGAGTAAGAGAGTAGGTGAGGGCTTTGGCCTAGCAGAAGATACTGTCCTCTGAGGCAGATAGATGTAGTATTTTCTAGAAAAATTTAGTTAGGATTAGGATCTTGGGTATAGTTATAATAGTTATAAATCTATTATAAAATTACTTTCACTTTCCTCCTTCCTATTTCCTATCCATATTTTCCTAATAATAAACTAAATGTTTTGCATTTAATAAACTATGCACTGGCTTTTGATCAAATTCCTGCCCCCCACCCCCAATTTAATCCTTCACAAATATTTAAATGTTTGTGAAATTCAAACTTCATAAAGAAACAGAAAAGAGAAAGCCAGCTCAGTGTAATTCAATATGGCATACATTGTTTTTTAATTACAATTCCAAAGTTTTTTCAGTTGAAAATCAGCAAACACAAAGATATATGATTGAATTCTAAGAAATTGATAGTCTATTTTATCCCACTTGTGGTATAGAATTAGAGGCTGATGTTTTTGTAGGCAGTCTTAATAGATTGGTTATGTAGATTTCTGGGAAGTGTAGAAAATGAATCTGAAAGAGATTATGTTATTGTTTCTTCTTATCTGGAACAGAAAAGTGAGAAAACAAAGGGAAAAGGGCAGAGAAAAGATATGGCACCCTCATTCGATATGGGGTAACAGACAAGAGGAAATGAGAACTATGCTTGATCTAATCAGGTAAAGTTTTCTTCCTTATAGAGCCAACCCTCCTGGACACCCCACTACATACAATTTACTGGTTCAAAAAATTATTGATGGCTACTTCCTGATTATTCTTTTGTTTCATTTTCTTTGTTTTTAGCATGTAGTAATTTGACTCTAACACACACAAAAAGGAACTTAGGGAACAGTATGAGTTTTCTTATTGTAAAAATAAACAAAGTAACACCCTCAAAATGAAGAAAATGGCTTTCATTTGTGATTTTATAAACTTGAGTTGTTCTACTTTAACAAACTAATGCTTTTTCTGGTTGTTAGACTGATCATCAAGCTTATTGATTCTCTGTCAGTTTATGTTCCCCTCTACTCAATTAAAAGGGTTTAATTAAGCAAAAGTGGGAATTAAACCCATTTTTATGAGTTAAGGTGGCATATTAACATAAACAACAGACTTAAAATTAAAAAAATAATAATGTTTTCCAATTGCTCAAATCCTTTCAGTTTTAAGATTCATGGCTATATTTTTAAATCTCAGTTTTCTCACCTAAAAAAGGTATTAGAAACTCTTAACAACATTTCTACTTACAACAATCTGATATGCTAGAGATAAGTAACTGCTTTTTAAACATGCACTACACATCAACATGTTTGTGTTCACTGGTTTTAAAATCAGGAATCCTTGATATACGATTTAAAAAGCAGTACAGTAGCATATTCACCATTCTGGAAACTCCCAAACTCTACCCCTTTTTCAGCTTTTAAGATTCATTTTGTGCATTGTCTTGCCCTCATTAGATTGTAAGTTCCTTGAGGTAAGGAACTGTCTATTTTTCTTATTTTTATCTAGAATGCTTAGTTCTGTTCCTAGCATTTAGTTGGTACTCAGTAACTTTTTATTGAACTCAATCTATTTGAATGTAGAGTATTTTAAGACTATTTAGCTCATGGCATATTTATTTCTATTTTGTAGACTTCTAAAATACAAAATATTAAAGATTACCTAGCCCATAGACAAAAAAAAATGTTGATGTGTTTTCATTTGATTAAAAAAAATTAGAGCAACTTTTCATTATTGCCTTTTCTTTTTGTAGCAAGTTATATATATATATATATATTTTTTTTTTCCTGACAACCTCATGTATCTGGTATTTTGTCTTTTCTTCTGACTCACAGAGGCCTTATGTAGTCTGGGAATCACACTGTGCAGCCTTTCCAAATGTCCCACTTTCTAGTACCCTTGTACCAAAATTATTTTGTATTTAAATATATACATATTTGAATTTATTAACTTTATGCTAATTGTGAATATATTTTATATAGATTCACGTATGTTTCTCCATTAGAATTATAACTTATTACACACAAATAACTTGTATCATTCTTTGTACTTTTTTCTTCACTTTTTAGCATAGTATTGATACTTAACAAATCACTCTGAATGATTGAGATTCAAGTATTTTAGACCCTACCTAATATAAACAAAATTATCTTTTTTAAGTTGCTGATCTCTTTTTTTAAACTTTTAACATTTTTAAGGAAATGAAAAAATATACCTTATGGGCTAATTTGCCAAATCTTTTGTCTATTTCTTCATTGAGGATTCCCCACATTAATAAAAATCACAAGTCTAAGAAAAGAAATTGTGCTTAAAAGTTAACTGCTATTTAATTTGCTTTCATATAAAACACATAAGGTCTGATGAATGACCTCAGAGATTTGATTGTGATTATTCTCCCAAATGGAGTACTTCATAGGTAACCTTTGCTATTCCATCAACAAACCTGCATTCAATTAATTAACATGCAAAGCTTTGAGTAATAGTTGCACAACTCAGGTGCCCTTGATTTACTGAGCATTGCAATTGATGTGGGAGGTTCTGGACTCATTAAATTAAGCTGTACTATAGTCAGATCATTTCATGCACAAAATTACATGACAATTCCTAAAACAAAAAGATTGTGTTTATTTTTTTGTAATGAAAACCACTTTCTCAAAAATGAGTCAGAAAACCTTGGCTACTTTTTATGTTTGAAAGAAACTATGTTCAGGTTTCATATTGGTAAGTAGTTGGTAGAGAACAAAAAAATTGTTACATGAATCCTAGTTTAAAATATACAGTATAGGCATATTTTTAATTGGTATTTTTAAAAATCATATTTATGTAGTAATTAACTTTAAAAAAATTATTTACTAAGAACACTGATGGAATTATTCCTTTCCTTAATGACATTTAAAAAACAAGATTATTCATTATGTTATCTCAGTACTATGCTTATATATCATGTGATGGATAATCTACTTATTTAATGCTAGAAAATATAGGAAACCCCATTATCAATAAATCAGTTAATTAATAAGCATTTAGTAAGTGCTTAGTAAGTGGCAGATTCAGTGTTAAACTTAAAAATTTTAAATTTAAAAAAAGTCAAAAGTGATACAATTCCTGCCCTCAAAGTTATCACATTTAAAAGACAAAGAAAAAATGTTCACCTATATGAGAACATATAAAACAAACAAATATAATTTTTTTTGAGAAAGGGGACTCACTAGTAGCTATGGATTTCAGAAAAGGCCTCATGCAAAAAAAAATACATTTGAATTTACATTTTAAGTAAATTAGGAATTCTATGAGGTGAAGGTAAGGAAAGAGTAAAATAAAGATTTGAAAAAGAGAACATGTAAAGGAACAAACTAAAAAGTTATAATTTCATGTATAAGGAAGATGAAGAACACCAGTTTAGGAGGGCCAAAAGATGTGGTGAAAGGAGTAATATATAATTAGCAAACCAGAATTCACTCAGGGCATACTATTCATCAGGTAATGAGCTATAATCTGGAGATACAACAATAATAAAATTACTCTCTGCTATTCAGGAACTTATATTCTTTAGGGAAGAAATAGGAAGAAAAGTTCGTTCACATGGTCTATGAAGTATTGGAAAGAGAATAATTTATAATGAGGGTCAGAAGATAGATACAGTTTGTTGGTGTTGGTAAAAGACAAATTTTATATTTTATACTAGAAACAAATAGGAAACCATTATGTTTTATTAATTAGAAATTTCATATGGTTAAACCTGAGCTTAAGGAAAATCATTTTGGAAGCTGGTTTGAGTATGAATTTGAGTGAGGAGGCACTTGAGATAGAAAAATAAATTAGGAGGACATTGGAATATTCCAGTAGAGGGGTAATGAGGTCTGTAATTAAGGTGAGAGATGTTGAATAGCAATAATGAGTTAGATGTGAGAGATAGCAGTAAAAGGAGTAGTATTTGAGAATTGATTGCACATATAGGGTGAAGGTGAATTAGGAATCATATATAATATTGAATTTATAAATCTAAGAGATTAGAAATGCAGATTTTAGAAAGAGGTGTGATTGGAAAACAAGTGAGTTCTTTTTTTGGCATGTTGAGTTTAAGATGTTTAAGTGATAATTAGTTTAAAATCTCTAATAAATAGAGAGCTAGTAAGGTAATACTGTGTGTTAGGAGAGGGACTAGGCCTTTCAACATAGGTATGGGATTCATTTGCACAGAGATACATAAATCTATGGAACCTAATGAGATCAAGAAGTGAGACTGCTGGAAGAGAGACAGACAGACAGACAGAGAGACAAAGAGAGAGGGGAGGAAGGAGAGTGGGAGGGAGACAGAGAGAGAGAGAGAGAGAGAGAGAGAGAGAGAGAGAGAGAGAGAGAGAGAGAGAGAGAGAGAGAGAGAGAAGAGTGTTCAGGATTGCTCACGACAGATTTATGCTTTGCTTTGCTCACAATTAGGTGCATGATGTGAATTATGGCTTAGCAAAGGGGACTGCACAGTCAGGTAGATAAAAAGAGAACCAAAAAAGCATAGTGCCACCAAAAACCTCAAAAGAGAAACTGTTCAAGAAGAGCTAGTGATCAATAGTGCTACACCTTAGAGAACAGTCTAATAGGATGAAACCTAAGAAAAGACCTTCAGACTATTCAAATATTGATGATGATTTTGGAAACAGTTTCAATTGAATTATAAAATTGGTGATAAGTTTTTCATAGGGTAAACAAGTGAGTCAGAAAAGATGATGTGCAGACAATATATGAATGATATTTCCTTGTAATTTGGATTCGTAAGGGAGGAGAGATGTAGGAAAATACCTTGATTGGGTGGTAGATTCTAACTAAAATTGTATAAATTTGAGATTGACTTGGAAATAATTAAAATGACTAAGGGACCAATTGACAGAGAGATATTAGGGAGGTAGTGATGATGGAGGGAATAACGTATTAGAGAAGAGAGGAAATGAGATCAAAGGCAAATAGAAGGGATGGCCTTGGCTAATAAAACAATCACATCAGTATGTTATAGCTAATAAATAGTTTTAGCCAAACTGTTACGGATGATAAATCTTATTGGTGGAGGTCATTGAAGTTGTAGAGAGCTGTTTGATAAAACAGTGTCCTTATTATTAGGAGGAGAGGTAGGGATAGGAAATAGGAGGTGGGAAATAGGAAATTACATTTATTAATCTTTATACTAAATCTTAAAAACCCCAAATCCTATACTAAAAATCTTTAAAGAACCCTACTACTTCTAACTGCCTTTCTTGGCAGTTTCTTCTTGCCCACAAAGCAGACCTAAATCTGTCCTACTCTGTTTAATTTATATTAAATTTCACTATCTTGAACTAATCGAGGAATGTTAAATTGATAATGAACTCCTTAAAATAATATATGAAATCAAATTGTCAGATGTAATTGTCAGATTCTCTTCACTTAGAAACTGACGCAGCTCTCCTCTCTGGGAAGTCAGAGGAGACAAGCCCCTCTGATGGCTGCTTCCCTCGGGAAACTGACGAGAAAAGCTTCCAGTTAGTCAGTTAGGTCAGTTAATCAGACCTTTCTCAAATTCGTATGTGTATTTCAAATTCTCAAAAGTCACTATCAGGTCTTCTTGGTCTGAGAGAATGACCCAGCAACCCTGCTTCCAAGCAAGTCAGAGAAACTGGACCTCCTTAACTGATGATAACTCTCTCTTTTATGGTTGGTCTCTTAAAGTGACAGAGCTCCAGAAAGATCCATTCTGCCTCTTAAAGAGACAGAAGGAGATTTTGCAACACTCCCAACCTGTCAGATTCTATCTCCTAAAGAAACAATGGCAGAGTAAGAAATTCCCATTAACAGTTAGCAGAGGCTGTTGTAAAAGATTAAAGTTTTGGGATGTCAACATGGAATTTAGGAACCCCAAACTTGTGGCCTAGTGGGATCTGATGAACCCCAATTTTAGATTTAGCTTGTAGATTGGAGACCCCAAAAGCTTGTCCTTGTTCCCCGTTCCCATGGAATCTACCCTGAAGGGAAATGATAATAAGGACATTCTTTGTTTTAGGTAGGGTCCCCTATTGTATTAGAACCTCTCTCAGGAAGGTCAGACCTGGGCAGGAACCATCCTTTAGTAACTTTGTAAGCAGCCCCTTCTCTTGCACCCTAGCTTCTAGCTTGATTGCATCTTGTCAGTGTAGTTTGAACACTCCCATTTTCCTTGTAGCCATAGTGATGTCCATCATCTTTCCCTGCCCCTGGATTTCCAAAGGGTCTAGAGGTTCCCCAAGTTATTTTGTTCCTGGAAGTCCATCCTGAGTTGGTGGCACTCCCAGGGGCTGGTGACCAGGGCGTCTTGACTCTGTGCAGTCTTGGGAAGCAGCTCTGTTGTCTTATTAGTAGCGCTGACCCCTTTTCCCTTGATTAAAGAATGATTTTGACTATTTAATAGTTCTGCGTTTTTTCTAGTTGGCAGGGAAATGATGTGGCTTTTTCCTACACTCCCCCCAAAGTCCACCTCTCCTCTATTCTACAAATGCCTGAAAATATAAACTCAAATGCAGTGAGATTCTTGGACTAATTATCTTAGTGTAACTTCCTTGTATTCAGAACAGTGCTCAGCATAGAATGAGTAGTTACTTAACAAATCTTTACCAAATGGATCAAATATTTCTTACATTATTAACATTTGGTTCATGAGGCAGAAGTTGAAAGGAGAATCTATGAATTTCTCATTAGTCACGACAAAGAAGAAAAAAATACACACACATACAAATCTGCTAGAATAGCCTCATTGTACCTGATGGGTAACCATGTTTGTATCTATGAGATTCTATAACTGTCTTTGATGGACAATAATGCAGATGTCATAATGCAACATTAGTAGATATCAAACTGTAAACAAACCGTTTACAGGAATATATCAATGGAGGCAAATTCATTAAGACTTGAAATATAACAACTTAAAATTATGAATATAAATCAATTTGGTTGCAGCAGCACCATCATTAATAACATATAGTAAAAGAAAACTCAATTGCATTTATAATGAAACTCCTTTAGATAGTCTCTAAGGAGATAATGGATGGACTGTTGCCATTGCTGAATTAAATGAGAAAAATATTCAATCCTGTATAATTAAAAAATGCACTATAGAGGCCCAATTATCAAACTGAGAATAGTCATTTATTTAAGCAGATTTGTTTTTCTTCTTATCTAGTAAGTAATTTATAGAGTAACCTTTTATTTTCTGAAGGCAAACAAATGTTAAAATGTTAAGAAAGCAAGCGAATGTCTTGGGGTTGAAGGGGCCTTTGTCTTTTTAACCACTTTTCTAAAATTGTTCATGTAAATTGATCTGAGGGAAATTCACATGAAAAAGTTTGTATTTAGTGGCTTTTTTATAATTTCTTAAGTACATAAAAATTAAATGACAAAAATCTGCAATACACAAGGACAAAGGCCATAATGTTAGCTAAAATTTATATTGGTATAATTATCCTATTGTTATGGACATGGAAAGGATACCCTTTGGGGTTCCGGAAGGATGCCTTTTGCAAGCATTCAATGACTCCAATACTTAGCTTAAAACAAAAAGAGATTTATTAATTTAGGAAGTAATGTTGAGAGTGGCCAGGAGGATAGCAAGGTAGAACAGCAAGGTGGGGAGCAGTTCCCTGGGAGGACAGCATGAAAGGAAAGGCTGTTCCTCCATGGGGACAGCATGGCTGGAGAGGCTGTTCCCCCAATAGGACAGCATGGCTGGAGAGGCTGTCCCCCAGACGACATCAGTTCTGGGGATTTTATACATTCTTCACAACAGGTGGTCACTCAGGCATGAGGTGGGGTGATCGTCCTGGGGTCTGCCTGGGGACACAAAGATTCCTTAGTTTTTGGGGACAAACAGATGTCCCATAGGATTGAGGTGTGGTCTGAAGGTTCATCTTTCTGACCATCTAGAGAACGATCAAAGGAAGATAGTCATCTCAGGACCCTAGAGGGGTCTTTGGATGTTTTTAGTCTCAGAGTTAGAAAAACAACAAGGGAGTTCCCTTGACAATAGTCCGCCTGGGTTTCTGGGGTACAGTGCCCATGTCACTATTAAACAGGAAAAGAATCAGGAATGAGTTGTAATACTATTTTTACAAGCTAGTGTTTCTCAGTGAAGACTTTAGCAGTCTCAAAATACAAAGACAGCAGCACCTAAAAAGCAAACTACAATTCTCCTCTTTTCCCTTTATCTTATTTTTCTCTTATAGTCCTACTATTTTACTGGTCTGGCAAAGTACCTGATTCTAAAAGAGAACAAAAGAATTACAGCCTAACTGTGACTTCAGACAGGGGTGCATATAGGAGGAATACAGACTAGAAAAGTCAAGAAGTCATTTTTCACTTTCATATTTTTCATTCTTTTATTCCTCCCCACCTGACTCCTCACTTAGTACTTACCCACTTGTCATTGAGATTGGGACCTTCATATTCATACCCAGATGCTGAAATGAACCTTTCTTTAAAATCTGTATCTCTTTTTTCCCTCCCACTATTTCTTGAAATAATTTAAAGCAATTAGTAAGAACCAAACCTACTCATCAAAAATTTTTCAGTTGATTCATTACATTTTGCTTGCTTTTCAAGTATATGAATTTTTATATTTTAATATTTTAATGCCTTCCTATTTTTCTTGTATGTAAATAATGGACACATGTATATGGTGAATCTCATATATAGACATGTAATATTAAAGTTAATATACAATAATTCCAAATATTATATTTTGTAAGATTTATTAATAATCATTTAAAGTAGAAGAAATAAAAGAACAAAAGTATGAAAGCCTAAGAAAATGACACATGAGTAAGAGTCTCTTGCCTGGCACTCACCCAAACTCCCCAAACCATGTTCAAGGGAAAAAAATTTTAAAAAGAGGGCAAACTACACTGAAAATATGTTAGCATGTGACATGAGAAGGAACATGGGGAGTTGGGAAAGAGAGTTCTGGGGAGCAAAATTCTAATTACACAGAAACTTGTATACATACATATATGAATACATATAGAAAGATCAAGATATGAGCCATATATATCTCTAATGATATCTGATTCAAACCACATATATTGTTAGGGTGAATCACGTAATGGAGTGAATGACTACACATGATTGTTTCTTCTTTTCTGTTGTTGTATCCCTGTTGACTCTTGCCTTTTCTAGTACTTGGATAAAGAAATCGTGCTGTTTGCCTTCAAGTATTTTCAGTTATTTTTTCTCATATGGTTCCTTCCTATCTTCCCACAATCCTTGGATTTCTCCAATTAAAATCCATTTAAATTAAACTTCCCACATATAATATACCTGCAATATTTACATTGTGCAGTAACAGAAAGATCAGTGGATTTGGAGTGAGAAAAAAGTAATTTAAGTTTTTAATGTGTTGACTTGTAATTATATCCTTTCTGAAACTTAGTTTTCTCATCCACAAAAATAGGATAACACTTGACTGATAAGGCTCTCAGGATTATTTTAAAGCAACTACTTTGTAAACTCTTTAGACCCATCTAAATGAGCATTCTAGTTATATGCCTCTCCATCTCATAATTCTCCTTCATATTCAAATTTCTTTTAAAATATCTCACAATTTAAAGAACTTAATAGTTTTAAAATCTCCTTTTTTAATAATTCCATACAACTCTTAATAACTTGATAACTCTTTAACAGATGGGAAAATTGATGCTCATAGAGGTCAAGTAATTTCTCTATAGACATATGGCTTATCAGGTGTCAGAACTTGAATTGGAACCTCCTTGGTCTGAGCTGAAACTTTTTTTTTTCTATTAGACCACAGTGCTTTAACTCCCCATTTCTAATTATTATGTTGCACTTAGTTTCCTAATCAACACTATATTAAACTTTTATGCAAGAAATTTTATGACTAAATATAATGGCTTTGCCATGGAATGATTGAATCACAGACATTGAATTGGAATTGGCAATAATGGCCATGTATGCACTTCCATTCTTTAGTGTCACTGCATACACGGGGGAGTAAGAGGTGTTCAGGCAGGAATACTTGTGGTGTGAGGGCTTCCTGAGCCAATTTCAGGGCTGCTTATCCAGCTTTGGTGTCCACCTGGCACTCAATTGTCAAGTTTGGCTCCAAGAAGCTGTAGTATGTACAGCTGATGAAACTGTCTTGGTAGAAAGCTAAACCAGTTGCAGGTAATGACAGGACTCAAACCCATCCATGAGTTAGGGAGATGTCTATCCCAAGCATATGAAGACTTCCCCTTGTGGAATGGGCAGATGAGAACAATTTATTCCAATGGCCATGAAGGCAACTAAAGCAGGCAGAAACAGAGAAGTGCTTAGAGTTTGGTCAGGGAAAAAAAATAAAATAAACTCACCCACTGCATCTCAAGCCGTCACCAGTTGTCTTGATTTTTTTTTTCTTGCTAATGAACTTCCATGAATCTGGAAGAGAGAGTGAGACTGGTGATTTTATACAATTCTGCCTTATTTAATTCGATTCATTTAAAAATCAAGATATCGCCCCAAGATGTTATTAATCTTCTTCTAAATAAAAGATGAGCAACAACATTGAAAATTAAACCTTCATTATGGTATGTACTTCCTTTGTTTTTTGAGTTACCATATTCTCCTCCTTCTCCAAACACATTAGTCATTCCACTGTTTTTTTACTAATTCTTTATCTTTTCTCAGTCCACAGACTGTATAGAGTTCTTTGAACAGACAGTTTTCTGTACCTTTCTTCTCTATCATGTCTTGATTCTTGCTGTTTCAGCTATCCTTTTTGTGTAGACAATAGCCAAATCTATAAAAAAAACTTGACCTTCTTTCTCTGATGCATCTATCTTTCTGATCATCTCTTTGACAATGACTTTTATATATTTTTAAAGGAATTTTTGGTGGTAGTATATTTCAAGCCCTTTATGCTCACTATCCTTCAACATCTGTGTCACGCACAATTTTTATTCCTCAGAGACTTAAGTATTTCATTATTTGATAGCACATGATATCTGACGTTTAGTTCTCTGAAAACAGATGACTAAAAAAAAATAGGATTATGCTTGGGGTCATTAAAAAGAGATTTTCTAAAAAATAATTCAACCTGATTTTCTTCTATTCAATTTCAAGTGTAGGTTTTTATCCATCTGCAGTGCTTGTTTAAGATATGTGTACTAGTAGATAAGTTTTATGGAAACCCAATCTCACTGTCTATCCTATGTTAGGATATAGGCAATTTTCATTCTCTTAGTTTTCTTGCATAGCATGTTAAACCAACCTCTTTTAAGTGATTATGGAATTTCTGGGGTGTGATAAAAACCAGCACAAATTTATGCATAAACAAGAACACTAGAGTACCTGATAAAAATCCTCTATTCCTTAACAGAGGCATACTTTAAAGAAAAAAAAGCCTTTAAGATTCAATTTTTGTTTAACAAATTGAATGATTCTTAAGTAGGCAACAAACAAAATACAAAGTAGGTTTTTGAATTCTCTTTATTGTTTAATTAAAAATATTAATTCATTAATGTGATCTGCTATGGAATCTCTTTTGAGAAAAGTTACATATTCCCTTCATAGATTTGGAATGACAATAACAAAATGTCACTGTCTTTGGATTCATTGTACATCAATTGAACTAGAGAGAATTACGTGTCATACATATTTTTAAAAAATGATTTTTTAAGCAACAAAAAAAGAATCTGGCCTATAAAGTTACACATTTACCTCAGAAATTATGTGCATTCATCATATCATGTGGAAAGTGCTCTGGAAGTCCTATGCTCTAAGCGTGGGGATTCTGAATTAGCTAATCAGCCATGAGCATGTGGTTTTTATTTTGTATCTTCTTTATTCCTTGATTTCTAATAATTCTTAATAAACCTCATAAAATATAATAATTTTATAGTAGAAATATAATTTAATTTCTACAAGTAGGGCTATACTGACCCATCTAAGGGTTTGCATATAGGCACATTCCACAGCCCCAGTCACTAGTAAGACTGTCTTAGCTTTGATATATTTAAGTCAGCTGAAATCATTTGCCTCTGCCATAATACCATAAATTCTCCACAGAAACAATCATACTTGAATACTGTGAAGGGTTTTTTGGTAGGGGTTTGACCTTTGTCAGGAGAGCAGTTGGTTAAAACCCAAAATACTTATTTTGTTTTGAGAAGTTTGGATAGGAAATAGGAAGGAGGCATATGAGAATATTATGCTAACATTTTTATAGCTGGGGCTACAACCCCGATCCTAACTAACATTTCTAAAAATCCCTAATCTAATTGCCTTTGAGGGCAGGTTCTTCTGCCTGGGCCAGGCCAGGCCTATCTACCTACACTGACTCAGAATTTATTCACTATCTACCTAAGCTAGTCAATAAGCATTAATCAAACTCCAACCCCCTGAAATCTGTTTTCTTTACTTTAACTGTCAGTTAGAAAACTCCAACTACCAGTTTGACTGAGACAAAGACAGACTGAGCTCCTGCACTCTAGGAAACTCTAGAGGCAAGTCCACTTCAAAATACTCTTTCCCTCATAGAGCTCCTTCGTCTCCTAGGTAACAGAACCTTCTGCTCCCTTTCACAGAGACTGTTGTCAGTTTACTGACTCTTACTGAGAAAACTTCTGCTCCTCTTAAAGGGACAGAAGGAGAGATTAAGAAAACTTTACCAATACTGAAACAAATTCAATATCATGTGAATGCTTTCCAAATTAAAAAAAAAAACCCTCTAAGTTACAAATTGAGATGAAAGTATTTTGGGCACCACTTTAGTTTATTACAAGCAGAATGGCTAGTAGCCTGTAGCCTGTGAAGCTGTTATATAACTAATGAACTAAAGTTACCTAATTCAAATTAGATTTGCCGTGCATATTGGTGTTCTTTTTCAGTCCTTTCAATTTCACATTATGTCCCATGGAGTAAATAATAAATACAATATCAGTTGAATTTTTAAAAGAGAAATCATTTTTTTTTCAAATATTGAGACTCAGTTATGAATTGTTTAATAAACACATTCATCAGTATTATCACATTGTAATTCTATAGTTTTCATAGTTCATTCATTTGTGTAAAGAAAACATAGTCTGAGATAGCACTAGAAGGGACCTCATCTAGTCCAACAGCTTCCTCTTTTCAGACTAGAGCAAGAAGGCGTTCCGGCTCCCCCAAAGTCCTACCCACAAAAAGCAACAGAGACGGGAAGTGAATTGGGTCCTCTGACCCCAGAGGCAGGGGGACTCTTTCAGCCTGACTTATTTACACAGCCAGAACTATCAGTGTTGGGCTCTATGCATGCTTGTCTGTTATCAGGAAAGACTAGATTTTTTTATGTTTTTTTTTTCTATTCTGTCATTTAATTCTTGTTGTGAGAAAATTGGACCATGAAGAGAATGCTGCAATCATAGTTTTGATGGTTTTTATTATGAAAGATTAACGTTTATAATCTAATTGTGTGTATAGACTTTTTTTTTTTAATTTTGGTTTCTGGGTGAGTCCTTTGATCAACAGCAGAAGAATTGTAGATTTTCAAGGCTTGCAGATGATACCCAATTAAACCTAATCTTTTGAATATCATCCTACTCAGACAGTTTTGTGTTCACAAAAATGCTTTTTTGGAGCTTCAAGGCTGAGTGACTTCCAGCTGGTATAAGTTAAATCTAAGAAAAGCTCAGGTTTTGATCACTGGCAATTAGAAGCTGTCTAGCTAAGCCCAAATTGCATCAGAATTCTTCATGGGGTTTTCTAACACTCAACTCTCCATCTGTTTAGAATATAGGAATTATTTATAATGCGATAATTTTCTTTGAATATAGCCAAGTATTAAAACAGCTTGTCTGTTATAATATGAGTAGTGCAAATTAGCTTTGTAAAAGAAATTAAATCTAGTGTTTATGATATTTACAATTTGATTTTTTAATTTTTTTTGTAATGAATACTCTCTAAAATTGAAGTTTTAATCCAAAAGACTCTTTACAAATACTAGACATTTAATAAATATTTCTTTAAATCAATAAACAAGGAACAAATTAACTTCTCAGTTTATCTCATCTTTCTAAATATAAAAATGGATTTGGTAATAATTTAGGTTTGCCTTTTCTTTGGAAAAGAAGAAAAATGAAATAAAATACAAGTTTCATTTTTCAGGAGTTAAATTAAAAACACAATGCACTTATTTGCAAAATGTTTTAATGTTGCCAAATTTTCTTTCAATATACATTTGGTAAGTTGCTTTTATGTCCCAAGAAATGTTCTAGACAAAAAAGAAATGGTTCCTGTGCTCAAGGACTATACATACAATTAGTGAAAAGAATGTATTTAAAAATTTAAATATAAAGAATTGATCTAGCAATATTGAGTGTATATTGATCTGGAGTAGGCTAATAGGATTTCAATTTTTTATTTCAAGAGAACTGTGAACCATCTTGCCCCTTCTCTTGGGTTTGACTTTCCCCACTACTGATATTTTTTCCCCTTTCTCCTCCTATCCCTGTCTGGATAACTTTTGGAAAACAATGGAAAATGTAATGGGGCCTCAATAATATTCTAGTAGTTGGGCAACCCTAACCATAGCTCTATATCCTTCTCCTAGGAGCATCCAGGTATCCCTTCTACATAGTGACTTTTCCCATTGCACTTGTGACGTACTGTAGGTTGGCATATGAAATTAAACAGGAATATGGGGGGGGGGGTTTGAAGAAGTCATAGACAACATAAACATGTCCAAAATTCATAAATGCATAATAAATGTATATTTATACATTATTGCATAATATCAGTATGTTTTCCTTTTAATTTCACACCTATAAATGGTTTTTTAAAACTTAAAATATGTAAAATGCTAGTTTGCAACAAAAAATTGATTGATCTATACATAGCCTATGATTAAATACTTAACCTAAATTTTACAATAAGGTACTGTGAATACCCCATGAATGAAAGAAGCAATTTAAAGTATTCAAGTAGGAAGGGAAGGTCAAATTATTTAATGCAGATTTTTCAGATGATGCTGGTGCCAAACCCTAATCTTTTCTCCAACATGCCATGATATGGAAGCATGCCTGTACCTGTGTTCAGTCTCTTCACTGCAAATTTATTAAATGAATCACTGTCTCTACAGCACTGACTCCACACTGGCAAAATATCATGGTTCCAAATGCCTCTCTCCTCCCAGGCTCCCAAATGTATTCACTCCACTGCATTTGAGCAAAAATAACACACAGTGAATTGTGCAATTGTGAAGATAGAATTAACTGTCCCTTTGTCTATTTTAAGTAAATCAAATCAAGAATTTAAAGTACCCCTTCTCAGTACCCAGCTAACCAATAGGTAAGAGAGCTCACAAGTCTCTTACTAGTTCACAACCCCAAAGGTCACAAGCACTGACCTACCGTAGGCAGTGCTGGGATTGGTTTCCATGAAGTGGGAGAGAGACAGGAAGTGATGTGGAAAAGACTATAAAAGGCAAGACTGAAAGACAATATTCCTTCGTGGCTTCCTTGGTTCTTCCATGAGGACACCCTTCGGTTGGTGATTTGGTGGGACAGTCTCTTCAGTGTGAGCTCTGGTGATATTCCCTAGAGGCAGTCACCTTTTCCTGGAATCCTTCTGGACTGGATCTTTCTGCTCTGGAGAGGCTTGCTGGGTGAGTGACTGGAGCTGAATGAAGACGCTTGCCTTGGTGGATTTCTGGAAGAAGATGCCACTGGGACTTCCATGAGGAGATCATGACTTGAGAGAGCCCCTACCAGGGCCCCGAGTCAGACTTCACTAGAGCAGTACTTGGGGCAGTAGGCTAGACAAGGCTCTGTCCCCTTCCTACATTTCCCACTTTCGATATCTATACATTATTTTAAAATAAAAGCTGCTAACAGTCATTTCTGACTTAAGGGCTAATATTTTGTAAATGATGACCACAATCTCACTTTTATAATAAATTCTCATATTGAGTCAAACCTAATTTTAATTTTTATACACTAGGAGTGGTTATCAGTCAGTTTAAGAGGCAAAGAAAATATTTAAGACATAAGATAAACTTTTAAGAGGCTGGGTAAGCTTCCCCTGCACAGAGGAAATTTTCTGGCTCCCCACTCCCTCATTCCCATAGAGAGGGAATGAGAGGGAGGCAAGAAAATGAAGGATCACTCTGAAATCTAAACAAATTATCTCTTTTTTCTCTCATTCATTTGATCATACTATCTGGGCCTTGGAAACCCAAAGATACCGAATTCATGGACCCTGCTACCGACATTGGCTTGCATCTGCTTTCTGTTTTCCAGCTTCTGTGAACTCTTCTAGTATGTAATTTTTCCTTTCTCTTTTCCACAACTCCAAAAGGATGTTGGATTTTCTTCAGCAGTCAGTGTCTCCACTAGTGTGATAGAGATATGGAGAGAGAAGGTTTTGCAGGACTTATGGACTAAGATGTATCTAGCTCTAGATGCAAAAGTCAGGATTCAGATACAATGTCCCTAGTTGTTGGCAGTTGAGATGACGGGGGAAGGGCTTTTGAACTTTGTCTCTGTCTCTCTCTGGCTCTGGGCAGTTGGAGCTGAGGGAGGGGCTTTTGTGTGCCTCTGTGTCTAGGACTGGAAGTCAAACTTTTCCCTGGAGGCTTTTGGCTGGCCACACTAAGAAGAGAAACTGGGCTTTTGAACTTAGTCTCTGGCTTTCTGGCTCTGAACAGTTGGAGTTGACCAGAGGGGCTTTATGGTCTCTGGGTCTCTGACTGGGGGACACACACTTGCTCTCTGGAGTTTGAAGTTGGCTGAGAGACTTTTGTGAAGCTGACTTGGCTTTTGGACTCTGGTGGGGCTGACTTGGTTACTTGAAGTTCTCTGACTTTGGACAGTTGAAATTGACAAGGAGAAATCTAACTGAAGAAGAAGAAGGAAGATCAAGATCAAGAAGATCTTGAAAAGTCATTGTCCTCCATCTCCTTGTCTCACAGTCACAGTTTGTGCCTGGAGTACTCCCTCAAATGGGTATTCAGGGAGGGGTAGTATCTCTGGTATGGAGGGCTTGTCATGCCCTCCTAGAGCAGCTCTCCAGCCTCTGACCCCCACCTGACACCCAGCTCTCACTTGTGGCTCCTAGTAGCTGCTAGCATGTGGCAGCGGCCACACCCTGGGCAACGGCTTCGACAGGCCAGCCAAACCTTGTGAGGGTAGCCATCGGGTCAACGTCGACCCCTGGTGAACCAGGGCTTTGCTCACCCAGCATGTGAAGACTGCTTCAGCAGAACAGGCAGAAGAAACCAATATGAAGGTTCAACGGCTGAGAGGGCGACGCAGCAAAGCACTGTGGAGTGCTTAGGGTGTGTTGGAGCACAAAAGACAACACGGCGATCCAATGCAGCTGAGGGAGTCTCCTGGTGTAACGACTTTTCATGCCAATGGACCCAGGCTTCCAACGCCGAGAGAGTGAGACTGTCTCTGTGCATCGGCTTTTCCACTTAAATCTCTTTCACGCACAAGTATCTTTGTGCACACTCATCTATCCTGAACCCGTCCACCCTCTTCAAGACCTGCAGCGATGGGGGAGTGGCAACGCAACAGGTGGAGGTCACCACTGGCAGTTGTAGTCACAATCCTGCACGTAGGCAGCCCATGGACCAGTGGTCGCTCGGCCCTGTAGGGCAGCATGGACGTTTGGCAGCATTCTGGGCGACTGAGCAGCCCTCTATAGGACAGCACTGCTCACTCTAATCAAGGAAGGGGACTAGAAAAGGTGTCCCAAACATTGCCTGCCCTACAAACACCCGGTCAGCTCACCGCGGCTGGCGGGTCATCCCCTTTAAGAGGTCGAAATCAAAGAAAAAATACAAAGAAACTCCTACTAGGAGCATGGAACATCAGGACATTACTTGACAGAGAGAATACCCCAAGACCTGAGAGAAGAACAGCTCTAATTGATAAAGAACTGGCGTGATATAACATCGACATCGCAGCCTTAAGCGAAACACGTTTACCAGAAGAGGCATCACTCGGCGAACCCACCACTGGATACACCTTCTTTTGGAAAGGTAGAGCCTCAAATGAAGACAGAATCCACGGTGTTGGTCTGGCTATCAAGACCAGTTTGCTCAAACAGCTGCCAGACTTGCCTGTGGGCATCAGCGAGAGGCTCATGAAGATCCGTTTGCCTCTCAGCAAAGTCCAGTATGCCACAATCATCAGCGCATATGCCCCTACACTGACCAACACAGAGGAGACCATCAAGCAGTTCTACTCTGACCTGAGTGACGCCCACATTGGCCAGGACCATGCAAGATGGAAAGGAGTGCTTGGCAAACACGGCGTGGGCAAAATGAACAACAACAGCCTACTGCTACTCAGCAAATGCTCAGAGTTCAAACTCACCATCACGAACACTGTGTTCAGAATGGCAAACAAATATAAAACAACGTGGATGCACCCACGATCAAAACAGTGGCGTCTCATTGACTACATCATTGTACGCCGGTGAGACATCCAGGATGTACAGATCACGAGAGCCATGAGAGGAGCTGAATGCTGGACAGACAGATTGATTAGAGCGACTCTTCAAATGCGCATTGTGCCTCGCCATCCAAAATGTGCCCAGACAGTTCACGCATTTTACAATGTAAGTCGTCTTAGAGATCCATCTTATTTGCAAACATTCCAGTCCTGCCTGGATGACAAGCTGTCTGCCAAGGGACCACTCACTGGAAGCTCAACCAAGAAATGGAACCAGTTCAGAGACGCAGTGAAGGAAACATCAAAGACAGTCCTAGGCCCCAAACAACACAACCACCAGGACTGGTTCGACGAGAACAACACTGCTATTGAAGACCTATTGAGCAAAAAGAACAAAGCCTTTATGGAATGGCAAAATAACCCAAACTCTGCTCCTAAAAAGGACAGATTCAAGTCTCTCCAAGCCACGGCACAGTGTGAGATCAGGAAGATACAAGACCGAAGGTGGGAAAAAAAGGCAGAAGAAATCCAGCGGTTTGCTGATATAAAAAACTACAAACAATTTTTCAGTGCCCTCAAGACTGTCTATGGGCCATTAAATCCCACCACCACTCCCTTGCTATCCTCTGACGATGACATTCTCATAAAAGATAAAAAAGGCATCAGCAACAGGTGGAAAGAAGACTTCCGTCAGCTTCTCAACCGACCCTCTTCAGTTAACCAAAGCCCCCTTGACCAGATCCCCCAAAACCACACCATTGGATAACTTGACGTCCCTCCTTCAATAGAGGAAGCCCAAAAAGCCATTCAACAAATGAGTGCAGGCAAGGCACCCGGTAAAGATGGGATCCCAACCGAGGTGTACAAGGCCTTAAATGGAAAGGCGCTCCAGGCATTCCACATAGTGCTGAGTAGCATATGGGAAGAGGAAGACATGCTCCCAGAACTCAGAGATGCCTCCATTGTATCCCTATACAAGAACAAAGGCTCATGGGCAGCCTGTGACAACTACAGAGGCATCTCACTACCCTCCACTGCCGGAAAGATCCTCGCCCATGTTATATCAACAGACTCCTGTCATCTGTTTCAGAGCAGAACCTGCCTGAATCACAATGTGGCTTCTGACCAGATCGCAGCACCATCGACACGGTCTTCACAGTGAGGCAAATGCAGGAAAAATGCCTTGAGCAGAACCTGAGTCTCTACATTGTCTTCATAGACCTGACAAAGGCGTTCGACACAGTTAACAGGGATGTATTGTGGGTGATCCTCAGCAAGCTCGGCTGCCCAGCAAAATTTGTCAAACTGATCCAGCTCTTTCATGTCAACATGACAGGGGAAGTCTTATCTGGTGGAGAGACTTCCCATCGCTTCAGCATCTCCAATGGCATGAAACAAGGCTGTGTCCTTGCTCCAGTACTGTTCAACCTATTTTTCAACCAAGTATTACGACATGCTGTGATGGATCTAGACCTGGGCGTCTACATCAAATACCGACTGGATGGCTCACTATTCGACCTTCACTGTCTGACTGCAAAAACAAAGACAACAGAGACTCATCCTGGAAGCTCTCTTTGCAGACGACGGTGCTCTCATGGCCCACCAGGAAAATCATCTCCAAACCATTGTGGACAGGTTCTCCACCACAACAAAACTGTTTGGCCTGACGATCAGCCTCAGCAAAACAGAGGTGCTGGTCCAACCCGCACCAGGGAGGCCAACGAACCAGCCGAGCATTACAATTGACGGCACGCAGCTTTCTAACGTCAACACTTTCAAGTACCTGGGCAGCACCATCGCCAACGACGGGTCCCTAGACCACGAGATCAATGCCAGGATCCAAAAGGCCGGCCAGGCACTCGGGCGGCTGCGCTCCAAAGTCCTCCAACACAGCGGTGTAAGCACTGCGATGAAGCTCAAAGTGTACAACGCAGTGGTCCTCAGCTCGCTCCTGTACGGTGTGAGACATGGACACTGTACCGGAAGCACATGAAACAGCTGGAGCAATTCCACCAAAGCTCCCTCCGGTCAGTCATGAGGATCCGATGGCAGGTCCGAATCACCCACCAGGAAGTCCTCGACAGAGCCAACTCCACCAGCATCGAAGTCCTGGTCCTCCAAGCCCAGCTACGATGGTCTGGACACGTCATCCGCATGGACCCACCGCGAATACCAAGACAGGTATTCTATGGCGAACTGTCAGCTGGACTCAGGAAACAAGGCCGACCAAAGTAAAGATTCAAGGATCAGCTAAAGTCCAACTTGAAGTGGGCTGGCATGACACCAAAGCAACTAGAACTCGCTGCCTCTGACAGAAGCAGCTGGCGAACCCACATTCACCAGGCTGCCGCCATCTTTGAAGATGAATGACGTCGACGTCTTGCCGCTGCACGTGAACGCCGACACCAGACCACACCCGCACCTCCCGTAACAACTGGAGTCCCAGGCCCCGTGTGCCACACACTGTGCGCCTCAGCCTTTGGACTCCAAAGCCACATGAGGGTGCACCTTAGATGAAACTGCACAAAGACAATCGTCATTCTTGGTCACCGAGAGACTACCACTATAGACATTTAGATTAGGGACTTCCTCATCCCCTTTCCCACGTTTCCCATCCTGTTATCCCAATAAACCCCTTACCTGAGAAAGAAACTTGCAATATTTTACAATTCACTCAGGGAGGAGGGAAAATTGGGAGGAGAACGGTGGCAGGAGGAAGAGGATTGGAGAAGGGAGTGAGAGAGGAAGGAGCTTAGGAAATAGATCAGCTATAGTAGGGATCAATAGGCAAATTCCCCCAGAGAAGTCCCTTGTGTACCAGTATCCCTGTGGGGCATCGCCCAGCAGCATTTCTCTGTCCTCCATTACCAATAAGCAGCCTCAGGTTCCCTCAGCAGTTTCAGGTCCCTGTAGCAGCCCCTGTAGCCATAGCCATTGTGGGAAAAAAAAAAAAAACAACTGGTTCCCTTCAGTTTATCCTCTCCATCTCAAGAAGTAAAAGTTTTCTCTCAGTTTACCTTTTCTAACTCAAGACGTAACAGTCTCCAGTCAGTTTATCCTCTCCAGTTCAATTAGTAATAAGTTTCCACTCAGCTTATTCTTTATTACACTAGTCAATCTCAAGGTTAAAATAAAACTCTCTGGGGAAAGGGGAAAGGAGGAGATTCCCAATGCATTCTGTTCACTTTACTGACATTCACAATAGTACATTCTTTTAGAAATTACTGGTGGAAGGAATACTCTAGCACCTGGAATAAGACAGGTATTCGGATTATATAACTAGAGCAGGGGACATGAGGTGACTTTGGAGGAAGCTAGGGATCCTTTAAGATTTAGGTGAAGATGAAATTTATTGGCACAGAGATGGGAGATGTGATGATGCTTATTGGATCATCAAGTAAGTGAAATGAATGAAAAAAAAATATGTACTATACTTTGAAAAACTCAATGAATTCAAATTATGAAGATTTCTAAAATCCAAAAAGAGAACTGGTTTTGAAAGCATTTAATTCTGTTTTATTTTTATTTTAAAGATTTTCTTATACTTTCTATGGACCTTTTGTAACGTTCAGTAAACAGTTTAAATAAATTATATAATTCTTTATATGTTATCATCATTACAAAAATCCTTTAAATTTTGTGAAGAGTAGATATATTCATAATATTGAAGTTTTTGTTAAAAGGAGAGAAGGAAAATGTCATCTAATTGGAAAGTTTGACATAAACTACACTAGAAAGCCGAGAAAATTTTGAGTAGGAAGTTAAGAGGGATAGAAAGAAGGAAAGCAGGAAGGAAATCTTGATCACCAAATTATTCTTTTTGTTCATTAGATCTAAGCATTTTTTTCTGTCAATGTGTGTCGTGTGTGTGTATGTGTGTGTGTGTGTGTGTGTATATATATATATATATATATATATATACAGACACATAGTTGTAATATATGTACATGTATACATAATGTATTTTCTGAAGATTAAATTTAATTCCTCCTAATTGTAAAAATGAAATTAATTAACTCTCCCCAGATTGTGAAAACTAAATTAACTCCCCTGCCCATTTTTATATTTAATCACCAAAAGTGTAAACATCCCACTTAATCATTTAGTGGTGTAATAGAGGCTCTTTTACTATGGTATTTATGATAAGGGAAGTGCTGGATTGATGACACTAGGAAATAAGGTTAGAGCAGAAATTGGGATTTTCACTCCTCTCCTCCCCCACTTCCTGTGTCTTTCTGTTGATTCTAACAGCTGTTCAGAGAAGGTAAGTTAACATCAACTTTTCAATAGAT